>NC_135503.1:94455643-95103143 GCF_052857255.1 Amblyomma americanum
GCACACGTTGTGTGTGTAAGGTTTGACTTTAGGCGGCGAGCATCGCGTCGTTGCTGCATCAGCTCATCTAGTGTATTCAGCTGCGCATGTTCTTGGAGCGCCACGATCGGGGTAAAGCGGGGAAGGCAAGCAATGGCTCTCATTGCCTCTCGATTAACAGCTTCTAGACGATGCCGTTGAACCCTCGGCAAATGCTCGAATTGGGCTTGGTAAACGAGGCGCTGTTGCACAACCGCCCGCACCAACTGTCGTGCAACATGAGAGCGGGCTCCGCCTCTTTTAGGCGCAATGCGTCTAATCAGACCGAATGCCTGAATTGCTTGCTTTTTAGCCAGAGAAAGCCAAGCAGTACCTGTTCCTGACTTGTGTATTGTGAAGCCAGAGATTTTTACGGTGAAACTTTCTTGAACTGGAGTTCCGGATAGATGGAGACGAATGGGTGTTGCAGCGAGTTTGCGGCGCCCCCAGCGGTTGGCGACTGACATGAAAGTGGTTTTGCTCGCTGAAAGCTGAAGAGCAATCGAGGAAGCATAAGTCGACGTAATATCTATAGCTGATTTTAGGGCTGCTGCTGGAATCATCAGGTCGTTGTGAGTGCGCCACACCGTTATGTCATCAGCAAACAATAAGAACTTAATCTCAGAGACATCATGTAAGCGCCAAGCAAGGGGAATGAAAGCAGTATTAATTATTGTTGGCGATCACAACGATCCCTTGGAGACGCCGCGAGAGGCACAAATGATCTGGCAGCCTCACCGCTGAGGTGTATGGCAAAGTGTCTTTCTTCAAGGAAAGACTTAACAAAATTGCGCACTCGAACGGGGAAATGTAGCATGTCAAGCGATTCCAGGATGGCAGAATGACTGATATTATCGTTGACCTTTTCAACGTCCATGGCCAGTACAGTACGTACATTGTGGCTGCGAGTTGAGGCCAGAACTGCCGACGCCAAGACAGCCAGTGCATCTTCTGTACCTATGGACGTACGAAAGCTAATTTGTTCGGGATGGTAGAAACCATGGTGCTCAAGCCACCACGACAGTCGAGTGGCAAGCATTTTTTCGGTAAGCTTGCACAATGTTAGCTTAAGCGATAGAGGCCGGAAATTTCCGTGGTCTGTAGGCGGCTTCCCCGGATTTGGAATGGGGATCACAATAGCCAGTTTTCAAGTTTCTTGTACGACGCCTTATATCCATGCATTGTTAACGGTGGAGAGGAGCTGAGCCAGTACAGCCGAAATTAAGTTCTTGTTAACCTCGTACGGAATGGAGTCCGGACCGGGCGCAGTCTTCTGACGGGCCTCATCTTTTGATGCAGCAACTCGGGCATTGAAAATGGGCTTGCAGTTCCCTCGGCGTTGGCTGTAGATGGGAGCTTATCGACATATGCTGGAAAGGCATCCAAGGGGGCTCCTGTGACCCTTGGCGGCAACAGATCATAACTGGGGAAAAACTTCTGCGCTGCCTCTCTGGCCAAATCATCTGGAGCTAATTTAGCTGCAAAGCATGCTGTGGCAGCAGCGTCAGGACGACGAAAACCACGTTCCATTGCACGGAACGTTCGCCAGAGAGCAGCATTCGATGACTTTGTCGAGAACTGCTAACACCACGCATGCCACTGCTGTCGCAAGAGTTCGCGTTCATATCTGCTAGCCTTGGCAGTAAGGTGGTTCAACCTTGTCCGTGCTTGCGCAGAAGTCTGGTCTCGGGAAGCTGCCATCTCCGCTTCTCGGCGAGCAGCCCATAGGATAAGCAGACCCACATTCGGTGCCGGGCGATTCACGTTCGTCCAGATGACAGCAGTAGCCTTATTCAGCGCAGTTTGTATGCTGTCCACAAGTAGTGTAGGTGATTGCATAGAGAGAGAGAGATCGTCGACGGTGGTACGAAACGTGTCCGAATTGACCACAGAACACCTACGGCGTAATCGTCGGGCCCTTGATGGATGGAGACCGATGATGACAGAATGGTGCTCACTACCCCAGCAGTCTGGCTCCAGGTGCCACGATCGAGTCCCGGGTCCTGACCACCACGTAAGGTCCGGAGCATATGTTGGACTGCGAGCATAGCGCACAGTCCACGTTGGCTGAATCTGGATGGTTGAGTAAAACAAACAGCGCATCCGCGAATGCGTCCCGCACACGGCTACCACGGGGCTTGAAGTGGTGTCTATTTATACAGGTTTATATAATGCTGTCTTTTTTCAGCACGAAAGTATTTCGCAACAAAATTTCATCATGTCTTCAGTGCTTTGAGGGTTTTCGGGGATTTAGTACGCATGAATGTCATATAATTGATCTCGTTTCTGGATAAAGCATAACAATTAATAAGTTGTCCAGGGTTGCGACCTTTTTTTATATGTTGTATACTTCTTCCCGGAGAAACATGCAAAAAATTCAGAAAATTTCCGCAAGAATTTCACATATGCTGCAATCGCATCACTTGCTGCGAACACATCCTTCCAGTTGACTGTGGTTACCCGGCCTGTAAATGTTCAGCGTTGCAGGATAACTCGGTAAGAGAATACGGAACGTGGTGGCTTTGTTATATTTATAGGCTGATTCACTGACACAACTATAGGCTGCTGACACTGTGGCTTCTGACACTGTGGCTGCTGACACTGTGAATTAACGCACAACCTCTATCGAAGCACAACCCCAATAAAAGTTATTCAAAAACACATCTAAAGGTGTCGCTGACTGTGTAGTGACTCGTGCCACTGTTGTTATATTATTCTGGCAGGAATGAGTGTTTTGGGACAAGAACAGTGCTTAAAATTTTAATTTTACACTGCTATCCAGGAGCACTTCCAGGTTCAAGTCAGCGCCAAAATTAATAGGTATTTTCTTGCACTCACAAATTCTAATAATTAATAAATAAAACAAAAAAAAAACAAGTGAACGTTTTCAAACGACTGTGCACGTTTTTCAAAAACATATCCTATAAATCCCGTAATGCAGCCACCTCTTAAACTACGAGTTAGATTAAGGCTGCTCAAAACCGACCTTAACTGACTGCAACCGAGATGTGCCAAATATTTCCTCTTCTAGGTGCAAAAATTTAAAGAAGAGCTCCTTCTCAATGCTTTCAGAAATTTCGCAACATCACGCCTGAGTAATAATAGAAAGCAAAATGCGCTTCTTGCTCGGCAACAATGCAAGATTGTTTTCAGTGGGCTTACTGCAGGTAATAAAAATAGAATTTAAGAAAGGCGGTTCTTATGCACGCAATTTCGCGGCCGTTGCTGCAAACCAATGCATTCGTTCTTGTTTTCTGTGACTCACTGTGAGAGAGATGCCAGCACTTACCAGCACTCTGGATGCGCCCGCTGGAAACCTGCGTTTTGTCTTTGGTTTCCTCGCCGAGAATGCCACATGGGTAAGAACGTTGCTGCGCCAAACCGTGCTGGGCCTTGTCGACGAAAAAGCTGGCAAAATCAACGGATTGCCAATGGTACAGAAGCGAGAAGTGAGAGAATGACGCTCTGCTAAGCCATGCGCACGCAGTGCAAGCGGTGCCTGTCGCAACCGGACGCTCAGTTCATCGCCAGCTGCGGCGCCCGGACATGCTCCGAACTTTTCTCAAAACAGTGCACCGCTAATTGAGAGGAGGGGTCTGCCTGATACGGTGAATGCATCCACTCGACAGTTAGACGCGAGAAACAGAAAAACTGCGGAAACCCCATCATGAAACGTGGACAACATTCATATTTCTCTTATTGTATCTTTAAATGAAGAAGAAACCAGATACTGCTGTATAAAATATAAGGTTCGGGTCCTCATCTCACCAGTTTCTTTAAAGGAGCGATTTCACTGACGCTTCCTGTGTCCAAATTATTTGAAGGAAGCTGAATATCGTTCAGGAAAAAATTGTTTTCACTTTTATTTTGCTTTTGTGCGTTTCCACGAATAAATAGTTGCATTCACAGACAACATGGCCGCACATTAAGCGCCGTAGAAATAACACAACGCGTGACTATTCGCTTTAGCGCGACACAACACTTAACATGCGATGGCGAATAAAAATACTATGACTGGTGAAGACACCAAAAGTTAATTTGATTACTGTTTTTGTCATGACGTAAGCAATAATGTAATTAAACTGTCGCGTATCTCTGGTTCATAAAATATATCAATCAAATAAAGGTCACGAAGAAAGTGGACTACGTTTTCTCCCCGTATGCTGCCGCATCCGACCATCTGCTCCCAAGGAAAATTGTCCGGCCAGCAACATGCACATTTTCGAAGATCACTCCGCGTATTTTCCCGCCAGCGCAAGTGCTGCAAACCGCCACTCGATTGGCTAAAAAGCTGTTCGAGCGTAGTTTCAGCCTTCGTAGTCAAGTTGATTGCCATGGGTTGTGAGCTGAAAAAGAAAGACTGGAGCCAGGATGTTTATTCTGATTTCAAAAGAAATCTGCTGCACAGTGATAATAATTTGAAGTTTCTAGGAATGCACGAAGCGTGGAGGTCGAGTTCCCGCGGTTAAAATACCATCTCAAAATACTCTTCTGTGCACTGTTGACATTCATCAGCTTCCTGTGATGGCTTTTTCAGGGTCTTGCGGAGGTTCAGCCGATTTTCTTGTTGTCGATGCAAACAGCCAGTTCTGTAAGAAACTGCTTCATGAAATGCTTCTTCAAGTGCAGGCTACTAAGCTTGCTCTATTTTAGCCTCGCGATGTTGGACAAGTACGAAGAGCAGGTAGCAATGGAGCAGAACACGGATGATAGAGAAGTACTAGAGAAGTGTAAACATTTATTGTCTGAAAATATAATACGAAAGTAAGTAAAACAACTGGAAGCCGTTCCTTCATGCAAATGTTATTGACCTCGTATCCTGCAATGCTCAATTACATTGTGGGAAGGCATTCCAATCCAAAGAAAAAATGCAGGAGTGTACATCGTGCTACGCCTAGGCTACCCCATTGCAGGAATACATCCCTGCTGACCCGTGATTCTGCTTCCCGAAGGCGTTCTTGCTTTCTCTGATCTTTGTGGTAAAGATCTAGCATGAATCTTCCGAGGATGATGCTGTTGTCGGCGATCGGTGGCAATACTTTTGGAAGGTTTCGCTGCTGTCGAAGTCTATGTGTAAGGTAATGGAAACGCATAGCGTGAAATTTTTGTAAGCGAGTCAAAATGAACGTTCCATCTCGAGCGCCGGGTAATAGTGACTTTCGCGCCCGCCAGTGGTGGTGGTGGTGAAAATCTTTTATTGCTCTCAAAAGAGAAGTTTATGGAGGTACGCATGAGACGCTCCTTAAGAGTCGGACCCTTGCAAATACTAGGTGGGGTCCCTAGTACGCGACACTCACAACGTCGGCCGCTGCGCGGGAGCTCTCGACCAAGACCTTTTGGGCCTACAGGTGATAGCAGCCGAGCAAGGTCGCCTCTCAGTCCTCCCGAGTGGGGTTGGGGTGAGGGGGAATAGCTGGGTTGGATGGGCAGGCACACACCACGTGGTAGATGTCCGAACACTTCTCCGCACAGTGCGGACAACTGCCAGTGAAGGAAGGGTGAAAATGTTTTAGTGCTGCCGGGCCCAGCAGAGTGTTGGTATAGAGACGGAGTAGAAGCCGCTCCTCCCTCTCAGTTAGGCCTTTACTCGGGTGAATGCGCATGCGATGCTTGGTTCCGACGTAACTGGCACGCGCCCACCTCGCTCACACGCGGGACCACCTGAAGTACTCATGGCACATCTATTTATGGAGGGCCTTAGAGCGCACACTGCCTTCGCGCACGCCCTAAAAGCTCCTGCGGACAGCCGCTGCCTGGTGTTACAACAATCTTTTTTTGGGATGGCTTGTATATCTGCCTTCGGAATGTCGCCGCATTCGTTATCTGGGCACTACGGAGCTAATCGAGGCTCTACTATTACATTGCAAGATTTCGCAGAGCGAGTGGCTTGCTAGCAATAAGACAATCTGAAATGCTGTTCACCTGGCGCTTTTATACACAGGGCATAATTTAAAGCTCGGCGTAGATGTGCCCGATCTAATTGTGAATCCTGTGAACTATCATTTACACGAAAGTAAAGACAAGAACTTTCCAACATCATTTAAGCCGCCCCTTGCGCACTTATGGAGGCCCTGGGGGATTGCGTTCAACAGGCGGACGAGAGCCAGAGGTAAAAAATTCGGGTTGGAAGCATGGGAGAAATGTAGCCCTTAAATACATTCCTGTATTAGAAACTATGTAAAGAGGAACCACGACATACAGCCATTTCTTAGAATGGTGCCTTTAATTTCGTCCTCGCCTTCGGCTCTCCACAGCGCCTACGTCTCTGCTACTCTGCACTCAGCCGGGACATCTCATCTGGAAAATGAATTCGGCACCATATCGTCAGTCTGGAAGGCGGACGCGATTCTTTAGAGCGAAATAGTTTTTTGTTCGCCTGTATAGAACAGCTTTGAAAGACGCATGCATGCACACACCTGACTGATTTACGGTCCCTTAAATTTGTGAATATTTTCTGACCCACAGGCTGGGTACCCCTATCTAACCACACCTCACTCCGACTTGGTAACGTGATGCTAACTGACATAGGTGGCCGAAGTAGCGCTTACCTTTGTTTCGCCCGCTAGAAGCCCCTTAACTACCTTCAGGGGGTGATGGTGAGGCCAGCTGTCGGCGGTGTCATCGAGGAGCCAGCGTTATGTGAGGAGTGCACGATTTGCATGCGAGGTCCGGTGTTGGGAGTTCACTCTGCACAATGCCTTGAGGCCTCGTTCCAGCAGAAGTTTGTTTATGCAACACAAGTGTTTGCTTCAAAGGCTCGCGCGAGATGATTGTCCCAGTCCGCGTGACCGTGTTCGTTATCTGTGCACTACGTAGATAATCGAGGCTATGGTGATTCCTCCGCCGGCTGTTGAGGTGAGCGGACGTGCGTCCGCTGAGCTCCGTCGAATACGGGGTGCTGCGCCGCACCCAGGGTCCTGGATGCGCACAAAACAAGCTGGAATCATCGACAAGAGTCTACCGAGCGCCGGCCTGGCCGAACTTATCAAGGTGGGAGCGGAATTTTTCCATCTTAAGAGCCGCACAAGTGCCGAGAGCCGAGGGAGCCGCTAAGCCTAACGAGGCCTAGGAGCGAGAACAAAGACCGGACCCCCTCGACGGCCCTCCGGGGCGACTCCAACAGACATGGAGGTCATAGAGGGGATTGAAATTGATCCTGAGGAGATGAAGATACCTGGACAATGGTTCAAAGCCAAGAAAAACGGAAAGATAATACCGGAAGAGACTGAAACCGGCGGCCACATGGCAGCGCCGGAACAGCGACGCAAGGAGGAGACGCGTGCAGGAAAGGAGCTCGCCGAAAAATCGGTGGAGAGGCAACGAATGAAAATTCCAAGCGACTACGAGAAAGTTATTATGAGACCGCAAGGAGGCCTGGAAAGTCTGATGAAGTTCGGCGGCACCTACCTGGCTGATGCAATCAGCAGGGCTGGAGCTGGAGACATTATCTCCTTCAACTTAAAACAACAGTCCGTGCTCATCGCAACGGGAGATGAAGGGAAAAGAAACCGCTACATGGCAGTGCGTGAAATCATCGTGGGGAAAGAAGCTATAAGCGTCAACGCATATATGGCAGTACCAGAAGACTGCGGGAGAGGTGTTATATACGACGCCCCCACTTTCTGGTCGGAAGAGGAGATTATGAGGAGACTAAAACTCTTTGGAAATATGAACCCCCCGGTTCTAGGGGTGAGAAGATTGGGAAAGGACTCAAAAGCGGTACTCATACAGTTCAAAAGCAAGGAGGTTCCATGGCGGGTATTCCTCTCAGCGGCGCCAACCAGATGCGTACTTTACAAAAAAAAGTACGAGGTCTGCTATGCATGCGGCCGCATGGGACACAGGCAAGACGTCTGCCCGGCCCCCGAGAACAAGAGATGTAGAGGCTGCGGGGAAGAAAACCCTCAGGATGGACATCAGTGCCAGATAAAATGTCAGCTCTGTGGCAAGGAGCACCTACTCGGAGACAAGAGATGCAAAGAAATATATAGAACTCCGTTCATAGTCAAAGAAAGAACGTGGGAAAAGAAGAAAATCAAGGAGCAGCGAAAGCAGCAGCAGGAGCATGAGGCAACAAAGAGCAAGGACCGCCGCAGGGACGACAGCTTCCAAAGGCTGGGCGAGAGGCAAGCGGATTCCGGAGAGGCTCCCTCGAAGGAACCCAGGAGATCGAGATCTAGGAACCCAAATAACCCCTGGGGCAAGAAGAGAGACCAGAGCAGAGATCCGAGCAAGGACTCGAAACAAGTAAGCTTTGCAGGGGGGCAGTCCCAGGCCAAAGATGATAAAGATAAGGAGATAGAGCAACTTAAAAAGAGAATAGACCAACTACAAAAACTCGTAAACAATCTTACACAGATGTTGCATGAGACAAAAGGGAAGCAGAGCGTTGCTCCCCCTCCCCTCACACAACCTGAGCAAGCGAAACAAATGGTCCAACAGGTTGTCCCATCGGCACCCAGAGCGCAAAACGATACGAGTGAGGCTATAGAAGTAACAGACCCACCTAGGAGGCCCCCACTTAAACGTAAAGGGGGGGATGAAGAAACGGACATATGGGTGGTACTAAAGAAGGAAGGGGAAGCCCATAGAGCCGAGATGGCGGCAATTCGAACAGAACTACGCGAATTCATGACGCAGGTGTCGCTGCAATTCCAGAACATGCACCAGAGATTCGAGAGTATGATGGCAGAACTTGCGGCCCAGAGAGCCGATATAACAACTCTGGTGGAAAGACAGAGGACCTATGAAGAGCGCCAGGCCGCATGTGAGGAAGCATTAACTCAATTACAACATGGCCAGACGCACTAAACAGAAATCCATAATCTGGCAATGGAATTGCCGAGGGTTCCAACGCAAGCGAGCGCTGGTGCAACAGTACATAGAAACCCTGCAGGAGAAGCCGCTAGCAATAGCGTTGCAAGAAACTGGCAAAAAGATAACACTCCCGGGATATCAAACCTTTCATAGCGATCGGGGGGAAAAATCGCATGTAACAACGTTGGTAAAAAGAAACATTGCGACAATAGAACACGAAATTCACTCGAAAACGATAGGAGTCTTAGTGGAGATGATTACGGGTAGGAAACAGGAGCCCAGCCTCTTCCTACTAAACATCTACTCGAGGCCAAGACAACAAAAAGTAAGGTTCAGGGCCCTCTTTCGTGCAGCTTTGAAGGCTGCAGGTAGGAATCCCCTTGTTATAGTTGGAGATTTTAATGCGCACCATGAAGAATGGGGCTACAAGAAAAAGCATAGCAAAGGCAGACAGCTGTGGGAGGACATCCAAGAGCTAGGCCTCACGCTGCACACAGACTCTGGCTGCCCGACAAGGAAAGGAAATAGCGTAATGGCAGACACATCTCCTGATCTGACGCTCTCCAAAAACGCACCTGCGATTAGGTGGGAGAATACAGAGCCGGACTTAGGAAGCGACCATTACATAATAGCAACTACCCTGGAAACAGGACTTTCGGAAGATCGCTCTCAGCAAGCGAAGATCACGAAATGGGAAAGGTTTAGGGAGATGCGAGAAGGTATCCCGGCGGAAGACATTACTGACATAGAAAGCTGGACGAGCAAGCTTAAAAAGCATGTAGCTAAGGCAACAGTAACTTTAGAAGGACTGGACGCCCCAGCGATAGCCGACAGCAAGCTACTCCACATGTGGGAGGCAAAACGCGGGTTAAAACGCAGGCTTAAAAAACCAAGGTGGAACCGGAACCTGAAAAGGAGGATAGCTAGACACAATAAAGAAATCGAGAGGTACGCCATGCAGCTATGTGAACATAATTGGTGCGGCGTATGCGATGATATGAAGAAAGGAATGAGTCTAGCCAAAACGGGGAATATCCTACGCCACCTGTTAGACCCAACTCAATCGAAAACTCAAACGAACATTAAGCTAAAGAAAACTAGATATGCCTATCAGGGGGAAGACAAGGATTTCATAAAGGAAATAGAACAGACCTATATAGGAAATATAACTTGCTCTGACTTGCCGGCTTATAAAGGTGTAGTAAGAGAGGAGCTCGACGCACCCATAACGGAGGCGGAGGTTAGAGCGGAGTTAATCAGACTTAAAACAAAGTCCGCCCCAGGGCCGGATGGTATAACAAATAACATAGTTAGAAATTTAGATGACGAGTCCATCATTGCTCTCACAAAATACATGCAACAAGTATGGGAAAAAGGAAAGTTACCCAAACAATGGAAAGAGGCCAGCATAATTTTAATCCTCAATCCGGGCAAGCCACCCAAGCTGGAGAACCTCCGGCCAATATCCCTAACCTCATGCGTAGGAAAGTTGATGGAACATGTAGTTCAAACGAGATTAACTCGCTACATGGAGGATAAAAGCTTATGGCCTGATGAGATGGTCGGATTCAGACCAAAGCTAAGCACTCAGGATGTAATGTTACGACTGAATCATGACATCATAGACTCCAGTTCTAGGGATGCAAAAGTAATTCTTGGGCTGGACCTCAAAAAAGCTTTCGACAATGTAAAGCACGAGGCGATCCTAGAGGAACTCCAAGCGATAGGAGCAGGACAAAAAACGTATAACTATATAAAGGACTTTCTGACAAATAGAACAGAAAAAATCAGATATCAAGACATAGAGTCGGGGGTAATTACGCTAGGGAGTAGGGGCACCCCGCAAGGATCGGTCTTATCCCCGCTTCTCTTTAACCTTGCTATGAGAGGTCTCACTGAAAAGCTCAAAAAGATTGGCGACATACACTTTAGTATGTATGCTGATGACGTAAACATCTGGATCAATCAAGGCAGGGATGCCAAAATAGAGCATAAACTACAGGAGGCAGCGGACGTAGTGGTAAACTACGCAGCGAATAGAGGGCTAGCGTGCTCACCAGAGAAATCCGCGCTTCTGGTGTATAATCCTAGGCACTTGAGACTCAAACAGAGTAACAACTTCAACATCACGGTCGGAGGACAACCCGTGCCGATGGTGGATAGGATTAGAATATTAGGACTGCACATTCAGAGCGACGGATACAACGGGGAAACCCTGAAGAAGCTCGAGGGATATGCGGCGCAAGCCATAGGGATATTTAGAAGAATAGCACTCAAAGGACGAGGGCTCAGAGAGAAAAGCTTGATCAAGTTGGTGCAAGCATACGTTATCAGCCGGATAAGCTATGCTACACCCTACATGAAGATCCGCGCCTCAGAACGGGATAAACTAGACACGATCATAAGGGGATGCTACAAACGGGCCCTAGGCCTGCCCATAAGCACCTACACTGAAAGACTCCTAGACATGGGTATTCACAATACATGGAGAGAGATTGCTGAAGCCACGAGAACGGCGCAGCACGACAGATTAAGCCAATCAAACGCAGGAAGGACGATTCTAAGCATGGTAGGACTCCAGACGGACAGGGGTATTCTAGTAAAGCGGGACATCCCAAGGGACATCAGAGAAAAGATCAGGGTAGATCCTTTACCCAGAAACATGCACCCTACATTTAACAAAGCAAGGAGGGGAAAGAGGGCTGAGGCGCTCACCAAACGCTTCGGCGAAATGAATGAGAAAGCAGTGGCCTGCACGGATGCGGCTAGCGGGAAACTGGGAGCAGCGGTGGCAACGGTCGTTAGTGGCCGGGGTACAGCTGTCTCCTCCGCAACCATACGCAGTCGAAATCCAGAGTCAGCTGAAGAAGTTGCAATAGCGCTCGCTTGCGTGGGAATGGAGGCACAATACATAATTAGCGATAGCAAGACTGCTATCCAAAATTATGCCCGAGGCAGAATAACTCAGGAAGCACTGCGAATCCTAGAGGGACGCAGAATAAATAGAAATATTAGTCTCGTTTGGACATCAGCCCACGAGGCAGTTCCAGGAAACGAGGCGGCAAACGCCCTGGCTCGAGATCTCTACTTCCGAGCCGCGGCAGGACCGCCCGATAGCAAGGAACTGGACGAGAGACTGATAAATTACACAGAAATAGTGGAAAATTACAAACTAAACAGGAGACTCTTTCCTCCCCCGGACAAAGAGGTCACTAACACAGAGGCTACGGCTTGGAGGAGACTACAGGCAAAAAATTTCATACACCCAGTGTGGGCATCACAAGTCTTAAAAGATGAGGATATTGATGACAAGTGTAGGAAGTGTGGGGAGAGGGGGACCCTCGACCATGTGATTTGGGAATGTGCGGATTCTCCAGGGTTCCGAGAGAACATAGACAGTAGAGAGGCCTGGGAAACCCTTCTGCAAAGCACGGACCCCGTCGTGCAGAAGAAAGTGGTCCATCTGGCGATAGCTGCCGCGAGGAGTCAGAAGCTCCTTGCCTGTCTCTAGTCGCGGAGGTCCCGGCGCCTGCCCCTCGGCCTGCGTGCCGGAGATAGGGAGTAGGGGGCCTCCATTCTGATGGCAAATAAAGGTTTATCATCATCATATGGTGTTTCATTTCACCACACCCTAGGAAAGTGGTTTGCAGGTAATAGGACCTTCCGAAATAGTGTTCGTCTCCCGGCCAGTGCAGATACATGCGTCGTGGTTGATCGGGGTTTGTCGTGGTTGAATGTGGTTGATCAGTTCTATATTAATTTTCTTGGAATCCTGCGCCTGTATCGATATCGGTTGTGCAAGAGGTGCACTAGGCAACTGCCGACGATGGAGGGCAGGGTACCTGTGTCCAAGGAATTAAGTCACTTATTAAGTGGCCATTGGTATCCATATTGTTTACGTGTTCTAGAGTAACAACAGAAGTAGTTGCGTAGAGCTGGATGCTGCGGCAAGGTGGAAACAATAAAGATGAGATAAAAGAGTGTTCGCTGGAAATTCAGATGCGCAGTTAAATTATTCCGTATCTCCTCCCATGTTTAAGCGCTATAATCTTTGTATAAACCTCCATAAAACCGTTTTATGAAGCGTTTTTTATTTCTCATATTGCAATTATTGCCTTACTTTCTCAAAATCTCGAGAACCATTTTGCTTGGAATTTATCATCATACCTTGGCCATATCATTCTCGTGGGTACGTGTCATTTTATGGTAGACATAGAAAGCTCGTCTGAACGTTTACCTTGGGTCCTCTCGCTTATAAGGTTTGAGTCGTGTAATGTCAAAGGGATCCATGAACTCTACGTCCGTCCTGCTGCAAGCACATTCCTAGAGATTTACGCCTGTGGTAATGGGAATTTCAGGAACAGCTGGACGGTGATCACTAACTGTGTGTGTTTTCTTACTCTGGGCACGATGTGCAATGTCTATCGGGTTAATTCTGCTACCCTCGCATATGCGTCACTGGTAGCCTCTAGTGAACCGCGACAGTGTTGTAGTAAACTGCAGTAAAGCTGTAGTTTGCATACGGCCACGACGGGCGCTTTGCTAAGGTTGTTAGAGGGGAATGTTGGTTTGCAGTAAAAATTGATTTTATGGTATTTTCAGGTCACGCCGATGTTTTAGTTGTGTGCTCAGACACTGCGCAGAGAAAAAAAAAATCAGACGGCTGGCTGCGAATGAAAAGCTTTGATTCGTTGACTACGACATGTGTATGCTTTGCACTCTGACTTTTGCCTAAAGGGCACTCTTGCATTGACCTTAGATGGAGCTTAGGTGTGTCACTACACTTCTTCATGCAACATTGTGTTGCTGAGAAAAATTCGTTGCGAAACAGGTCAATGTTTCCTCGCAAAAAATAAACTCTTCATATCCAAGCACAAATGGTCTCTGTTATCAGCAAGACTGACTGATGTACAGAGTTTCACAGATAGCACTGCTGCAGCGCACATGTTTTAGTTCATTGCTTTCGCCGCTATAGGGTGGAAACAATAGTGGCAGTATGGCGCTAATATATGCCTGTAAGTAGAAATCACATCCAATACCATTTGTGTCATATGACATTCTTATCATTTGTCACCTAATCATCATCCACTTATCTACGCTCACCACGGTGGTGCTGAGGAAAAGAAAGGAGTCAAGAATGAAGAGGGTTTTTTCTATCTCACACCGGAAGAACTAATCATGGCCATTTTCGTTGTTGATTCTGGCAGGACAAACAAGGCAAAGTAAATGTACTTTAATTTCACGCTCAAACTAGCCGATCAAGATCATAATCAAAGCAGACGGAAAGGGTATCCGAGCGTCCTTAATGGCCAAAGAACTAACCAAGGTTGGCGCAGGCGTCTTCATAGAACCGTGCTCTCTGAGCAGGTCTCCAGTTCGGAAAGTCTTGGTTATCAGCACTTGAAAACGAACGTCGGCGCTGCCCAACCTCAGGGATTTTTGCGCGATTTTGCCTTCACAATCAGCTACATGTGCAAAAAGCTTGCGATGGCCAGTTCTTGTATCGCAATTTTCGGCCTTTTGCAAGTGTAAAAAAGCCAAAAGGTGGTTACACCTGTAGAAATGCTGATTAACGGCTGAAGCTGGACCACAATTTGCTATTTTAATTTTTGCATTATCTTCAAATTCTGCTGCCACGCATGAGTGTGTTCGGACTTCGCTTTATTTTTAGGGGGCCTCGACGATTGCGGTATGGTGTCAGAAATGTTCTGGCGCCAAGTGGAGGATCTTTTCGTGCAAAGCGTTTACGGGCACCGTCACCGATGTTCCATCCGCTGTAGTGGCTCTCGCTTGCCGTAAATTTGCTGCGTTCGGAGCAGGATGCTCTGCCTCGGCTGCGATTTCTGGGCCCTCGCAGTGCGACCTATGTGACACTTCCAGCTGGCTACGTTTTCATAACAGCTGCGTAGTTAATGCGAACCTAGCACAGGATGCCACGCTGACAGGTCATTTCAGGATGCAATTTTTTAGCTGCGTTGGCAGTGTTTAGCGGGTCTGGTTTTCGGCCTCGTTCTCCCTGCGCGACTTATTATAAACTCTACACACCTCCAACCAAAAACTTTAATTTTAAACCCGATGTTTCGGAGCCGGCCCGGTTCCTTCTTCAGGAGTGAGTGGTGCTGCAGCTAGCGTCATTAAATACGCATGGAGGGGAACAGAGGTCAAAAGATCGAAAGCTGTGATGCGAAAGGGGTGAGGGAGGGGGGAGAGGTGTTAAGGCTGTAGGTCGCGTTGTCAGACGGTGGGGAGGCGGTCAATGGCGACTTTTTTCTTTGAGTTGCAGACAAAAGTCCAGGTTCATAGACAGTGGGCGGTTGAGGTTATTCGTGGTAGGTTGGATGTGCCAGGATTCGAATAGAGGCCTTTTTTGCTAATTTGTCTAGGTTCCGAGGATGCTGGTTTAGTCGAAGTTGATTCTGTAGTCTGAGCTGATTCTGTAGATGAACTAGTAATTTAACCATGTAAGGTTAGATACAAGATCTCGTTTAGGAACGGAGCTGCGTATTGTCGTGGAAATTACCGAGACTCCAAAGCTAGTTCGAGAGTTGGTTGTAGGATGGCAAGCTGAACGAGTGTACTGTGAAGACAGGCGACGAAACGACAGCTTCTAGGCGATTTCTTTCACTGTTTCTGCCGTTTCGTCAAAAAAGTAGCGTTTGGGGCCGATATGAAGCGTCTTATAGCCGAGTGAAAATTGAGCAGACGTTTTTTTGCGGAACCCTTAGCGTTTCTTTGCGAACGCAACCAAGTGCTTGCGCGTATTTTGAACACGGCTTCATAGAATATCCCTTAGGATATCCTAAGAAGCCTTAGGATATCTAAATCTTAGGGTATCCCTGGAATATATCTAGATAACCTAATTAAACTAATGGTATTCTGAGGGTTGAATGTTATGTTTCATTTATCTGAGGACGCAACCAGAGGTCGATAAGTTATCCGGTTTTGCCAAACTCGAGCATATCAGCGTGGCAACCCAGGTGGTTTTTCTTCTTTCTCTCATCATATCTACACTTTGGAAGAAACACTGAATTATTGTAATCCAGCATGAATACATTAAGTTCCAAATGGGTCGGAAAAGTGTGCACAATGGAGACTGCCTCATGAAGAATCTGCGTCGTAACTTGATAATCGGAATGAGGCCTCATAGACTGAATCCAAACACTTGGAAGGCACATTTTCATTCTCGCCCAGCAAGACCAAAGAATGACGAGTCAGCTTACTGCACACAATTTAGTGGACATATTTTAGGTTTGATTTAATTTGTGGGGGTTTAACGTCAAAAGGCGACTCAGGCTATGAGAGACGCTGTAGTGAAGGCCTCCGGAAAGTTCAGCCACCTGGGGTTCTTTAACGTGCATTGACATCGCACAGTACACGGGCTTCTAAAATTTCGCCTCCATCGAAATCCGACCGCAGCGGCCGGGATCGAACCCGCGTCTTTCGGGCCAGCAGCCAAGCGCCGTAACCACTCATCGACCGCGGCGGCTGAACACATTTTACTCTTTTACTGCTGCAAGGTAGAGAAATATGTTGCTCAGATGGGCTGAGATATGGTTGAAGTGAAAATATTGGATACCTTTAGAGACAAATGCGTGTCCTATAACATACTTTTCCACTGAAGGAATTTGTGTACGTGCCGCCACGAAGACTTTTTTCTCCAAGAGGAGTGCCGTCAAACGTGTTTGTGTAAATTTACTCACTGGTTTAATCAGTAATAAAGAGTTAGAATTTGTGCCCTGCTGTGCATCTTCTATACGTTTTCACCAATGCGGCCGGAATTTGCACAAAGAGAAATGCGGTTACAACGCATCATAATCGCCACCCTTTCATAGCCGCACTAATGAAACCGAGAGGTTTCAGATGAGTACCAATAAAACCTTATGATAATGATTCTTTTTTTATTTGTGAAAAGGAAGGTATATATTTTCTTTGCTACAAAGCGCTTCTACTCGTGCATGCTTGTACCAGTGCGCTGCGGGTGACTTTTCCAGTGTCTGTCTTGGGCAGGGAGTCGAAGAAAAACACGCCTCCGTAAAGATGTTTATGCACAGCTAGATTATCTGTAAATAGATAGGAAAAGTGCAAAAAACTTATTACAAATTTGAGCACTACCGGGTATTTTAGCTGTGTTCAATAAATAGTACGTCTCTTGCAGACAGCCAGCCAGAATCTAAGTAAAGGATGTGGTGCTTGTTTAGCTTCGCTAAAGTTTTTCTAGTCCATTCAAATCATTAATAACAGTCAAACGACGCCGTCATCCGCTTCTAATCTTCCTTCCAGCGAAGATTAAGGGAAACCACTCAAGGCACCATTTACAGACCTGTGCGTTTGACTCAACAAAACCTCATAATTATGCCTTGAAGCCATCACCTTGCTATTATGGCTTCTACTTTATTTCACCCAAAAATGCAAGACAATCTATGCTGCAATTCATAATAGTGGTACTGCCATATGGGACGCCGCCCTAATATCTGCATTGATTACGTGCACGAATGAGGAGGCAAAAGTGCAAAAACACAAAAAGTTCGAATACACAAAACACAATGTAGGTACACGTGATGTGCGCTTGAGCTGCATGTTCTCAAGTGACATTAACGCTTTCACCTCGGATGCAAAATCGTTAAACACAACAATAAAACCCAAGACGCCTCCGTCCACTTTGTAGTAAAAAAAAAGCGATTCGAAGCTTTGCCTCGGCAAAGTAGCTGTGTAGCTGTACCACCAATTTCTTCCGTAAACATTCATAACCGCAATATTCAGGCGTGCTAAATTGCGGTAAATGGATGTATTAGTTTGGCCTACAAACAGTTGCGTTAACCAACCATGCGCTTATGAGAACTAAGGGCCAGCATTTATTTAGTCTATTTTTTATCAGGTTTTGATGTCTTCAGTGACAAAATTGCTGCTTGCACCCCAACTCTAGGAGGCTCGTGTTCAGCTAAATATCAATTTCACC
Source organism: Amblyomma americanum (assembly GCF_052857255.1). Lineage (NCBI taxonomy): Eukaryota > Metazoa > Arthropoda > Arachnida > Ixodida > Ixodidae > Amblyomma > Amblyomma americanum. The sequence goes on from NC_135503.1 coordinate 94,473,435, forward strand.
ATAACATTTAACTGCGCGAAAATGTATGCCTTCATCACGTGAAGGATCATGTTTGACAGTGCTACATTTTTGTACGACAAAATTTCTTCAACCGCCAGTGGAGAGCCGAAATGAACGAAGTGTCGGCTTGCATTACCATCTTCAATAAACAGCGCGAACAAAGACGAGCACAAAAGACAAGAAAGCGAACGACACGGCGCTGACCCGAAGAACAAGAAATAAGTTGCGTTAACAAATTTTGGCGGGCTAGTTGGTTAAGCATCTTGAATAAACAGCGCGAACAAAGACGAGCACAAAAGACAAGAAAGCGAACGACACGGCGCTGACCCGAAGAACAAGAAATAAGTTGCGTTAACACATTTTGGCGGGCTAGTTGGTTAAGCGTCTTGAATAAACAGCGCGAACAAAGACGAGCACAAAAGACAAGAAAGCGAACGACACGGCGCTGACCCGAAGAACAAGAAATAAGTTGCGTTAACACATTTTGGCGGGCTAGTTGGTTAAGCATCTTGAAATACAGTACAGTTTCGGTGCGAGACCATCTGCTTGGCATTCCAGGCCAGAAAACAAGACGCTTCTATGGCTGCCTTGAGTCCCAACAATTAAAAAAAAGTTCACAGAGACAGGCGTCCAAATTCAGACGGGTTACTGATCGCGCAAGCACCTCCTCTACCTTAAAATGACAGACTCATTTATGAGAGGTTGTTTTCGCCCTTTCCATTGTAAATGTGCTTCTTCGATCACCGTGCAAGCTCTACATTTTCGTTCCTCAGAATGGCACGCGCCTTCGCTAAATCGCAAACTGAATCAGCAATGTGCGAAGGGGCAGGGCTTGATGTGCCAAAATTATTCTTAGTGCTGTGTTACGTGAGCCTCTCGATAAGATCAACTTTTTATCAGAAGAATGCAGGGAATTCTCTAATTTATGTGCCGCGCATAAAAACGAGTGTTCAGCCCTCTCTAGACCTATCACGTTCATTTATGCCATGTAAATAGACCGACGTTCAGTGTTCGTATCCTTGGCCCGACTCGGCCTCAGCGTGCCTGAGAGATCAGGCTTCTCGCTCGGTCCATGACTAAACTCAGGGTCCACTCCCGCAGGCACTTCTCGAAACAAGGCCTTAAGCCCGCGTTTGATTTTCGCAGCTTCTTTCCAAAGCTCGAAAGCCTAAATAGTTCTCACAAAAAACGGACAAAAAAAGCATATACTCACGAGCAGAGACATATAGTAACCAGCCACTTCACGCTTACCCGCTACAGTCGCCTTGATCTTTTTGGCAAGATTTTCAGTGTCACACTTGCTTCCGCTGTGGTCCTTTAGGACGATGACAGCAGCAGGGGCCTCTCCGTGCTGGGCACTGGGCAATCCCACGATAACCACATCGGATATGAGATCCGAGTGCTCCTCCAGGATCAGCTCTTCGAGTTCCGCCGGAACTACCTGGTTATCCATGCACTTGATCAATTCCTTCAGCCGCTGGACGATGTAAAGGCGGCCATCTTCATCGTAGTATCCAGCATCTCCTGCGTTGCATCGGTCCACGACCGGGATAAACGAGTATTGCTCTCTTTGAATTGCAAGGTAATGACCATTTTTGCAAAGCCCGAAAAGCTGACAATGAACTCTAATGTATCCACTCGTGGGAAACAAGACTGATGCTGCTCGAAGGTTTTAAGCTCCCACTTTTATTCGTCTTTTCGTAAGAGCTGAAGCTGAAACGTATGTATGGAGAGGAATTCACGTGTGTAGCCGGCACCATTTCTCTTCTACTCTACGTACATAGGACTTGCCACACTAAACAGAAAAGAGCGAAAGCGGAGTACGCTGTCCTCTAGAGCACTCGTTTTTATAAAAGAATGTGTGCTAGACGAGAATGTATTCCATATTTACTTTTAAATAAGACAATTTTTGGATAGAGGTCTGTATCATAATTGTCATTAGGTTTCCAATGTGCAGTTCATACAGCATTGTTGTAGATACCAGGTGTTGGTTAAATTTTTACTGATCTCTATTTTAAGTTCTGCGAGTGATGCGTCGGTGCGGTCTGTGCAGGTGGATTGTACAGCAAGGCGGACAATATGTACGCGACAGAGCTCAGTTTGTTAAACAAGTAACTAAATTTAACAGATCAAATTTGTAGCAATAATTTTAGGGAATACATTATATTTGAAAATTTCAGGTCGTCAACATAAAAGCTGAGTTAAGTTTTGAAATTTTCTTTATCAGCAATGAAGTTAGAAATATTTAACATCAAAAATACGCATTTTTTACATCATTAATTTGACTTGCCGCAACGAATGTTTATAAAATGGAGTCTTCGCATTTTTAATAAATACAAAAGTCATTGGTCTAATATGTGCTGTAGAAGCATTTAATTGGATTTCTGCGAAAGTACTACGTCTAGCGGCGCAGTCTGCAAATAGTGCATTATGGGAAGCCAACTTTATGAGCTATAAAATGTTCATTTCTGACGTTAAATATTCCGAATTGCATTGCCGATACGGAAAATTTAAAAGTATAGACTCAGCTTCTATCTTGACGGCATTAAATCTGTTAATATAACGTTGGACCTTGAGATCAAAAATAAAAAAAATTGATTTGGTTTGTGGGGTTGCACGTCCTAAAGCGACTCACGCTATGAGGGACGTCGTAGTGAAGGACTCCGAAAATTTGAACCACCTGAGGCTTTTTAACGTGCACTGGCATCGCGCAGTACACGGACCTCTAGAATTTCGCCTCCATAGAAATTCGGCCGCCACGGCCGGGATCGAGCCCGCGTCTTTTGGGGTCAGCAGCCGAGCGCCATAACCACTGAACCATCATGGCGGCGTAATAAGTTGATTAGTTATTTTAGTTATTTATTTCTTATTCACTGAGCTCTATAACGTACATTATATCTTACAAATGATTCCTGGTGCAAAAAAATACGCAGAAAGACAGAGAACACACCACAAAGCGCCGTTGAGAGATAAAGCTCAGGAAGATCTGATGAGCTAGTTGGTTACACATACCAAATGTATTTTCTCTCTGTCTTCTTCTTTTATGTGCGCCGGGAGTCATTTGGTATGTGTGACCAACTAGCCTACCAGTTCGTCCTGAGATAATATCCGCCTTGCTCTACAGTCCACCTGCACATACCGCGCCGACCTATCTCTCGCAGGGGTCATAAAAACGAACTGTGAACAGTTAAAAAAAGTCCAGGCATATTAATTACTTGAATATAAGTCAAAGCAAGTTTAAAACTTCTGGTAGTGCATTGGCACTCAGAGCCAGTCATAATCTGGTAAGGACGCTCATAAGCGACGTCAGCTAAAACACAGAACAGGTTCGGCAGTGTTCGCAAAAAAAAAAACAAATCCACAATGAAGAAAATATCTGTCCTGCATACTCTCTCGCCCCCCGTCTTCTCCTTCCAAAAACAAAAAGAAAAGCCACGTGAAGAGTAAAGACAGCCTAGTAAGCTAGCCTAGTAAGATTTTCTTGCCTTTTTAGCCACTCCTGAGGAATGTTTACACGGAAAAAGGAGTAGTGTCGAAATTGAAACACTTGGCTATATTATGAAGGAAAAAGGCGTGTAACTAAGTACTGAACCAATAATTACCGCATATTATAGCAACCTTCAGTAGTAATTTCGCTTGAGTGAAAAAACTTCGTGCAGAAAATCGTCTCTCACGGCTAATTTCCGCCCCATCAATCACAATTTTACCTTAAAATACCAGTATCGAGAAGTTTTGATATCAAACTTCATGCCCTGAAAGAAAATCTCTGCAGCTTCGTCGAGTTCGATTAACTCCACTTTCTTAAGCCGTTCAACTCCCGCCAAACACCTTGAGTTTTAACTGCGTATTTGAAAGTACACCAAATAGAAACAGTTATTGAATACCCCTATTGAGTAGCCAGAGGAGGAAAGTGAGACCCACCCTTGTGAAAAAGTTTGAAATCTGCTTTTGCCTTCATAAACACGGCGAAATTATTAGAAAAAAAATGGAAGAAATTATGAAGAGCCTCGTGTGCTCTGGGAATGCAGTGATGTTTTGGCACGGCGGGTAATGGGAAGGGGCGAGAGTAGCCTTGTTACTCTCTTTAGTAAGGGCGGTAACCTGAAATAGAGGAACCTATTCCTGTGCTGGTAACAGGAAATTGTGTTCTCCTTCAGGTTCATTCACTTTTTCCCAGCACCTATCGCCGCAGAGGAAAGCTCACTGCACCTGACTTGCACCAACCATCCTCTTCAAATACTTCCGCAGTCTCCTTTGGCTTCTTGTAGTACTCCTTGAACACCGTCGGTGCACGAAAGCATATCTCGCCTGTCTGATTTGGGCCAAGTTTTTTCCTTGTCACAATATCAACAACCTGCGTGCGTGAGAAGTCAAAGTTACTGGGAAAGAAGACGTGTAATATTCCCTACGCATAAAATGCCGGTGCTTGCGGTGAACTTCATCCGCCAGAAGGAAAGCTTTGAATGCCCTTTGAGCTACCGAAGGCCTCACACAATTAAGATCTCGGACTGCTCACACGAGTATGAACAAAACAGAATCGCACGGGCGGAATAATCCTGCGATATTATAAGCGCAATATGCAGTGTTGAACTGCCACTCTAGGATACGATCGCTTCTTGCACTAGTTTCGAAGGCATTTAGTAATCTTAGCTATTGCATGTGGAACGAGCTACATTGTATATTATACAATGAAAGCAAAAGTAAATTTAAGAATAATGTATGCAGTATGAAAACGGCGCGAGCATCGCGGACAGAAAAATCACAAATGCCAAGACAGGTGCCTGTCACCATTGAACCGGCTGGACCACACAATTGTTTTCCTTGAATATTGGATGGAACGCCAGCTAGGACTGCCAGTCCAGCAGAGTTGAATAAAAGACAAAATAAAAACAGGGTAGAGAGAAGGTAGTATATTCTACCGGCTTGTTCGGTACGACCTACATACCCTGTCGGGAGTACATAATGCTATGCCGCTTAAGTCTGATGCTAGCGTGTAAGGAAAGCAGCACTACGGAAGATTGTCGGTGCAGAAGCTTATTTCAAGATAGAGGTACAGCTGCACACCAAAGATAAATGTACCGAAATATTGGTTTTAAAGGGACACATACTACTTCAGTTCCCATGTTCTGGAAATTTATTCCTTCATAAACACTTCACCAACCGAGGGGCTTATGAGTTATTGGACTCCATTTTATTCCCAACTTGAACTGGTATTTCTCGCGTCATGTTGGTAAAATATTCTCTGTGTGATGTTAGAGTCCGCTTTTAGTTAACCCTAATTTATATTTCAATTTCAATGGCGTGTTTTGTCTATTTTCACGATAAAAAATTGAAACAAGCAAACAACAATAAACAATATGCAGACAGTGGAAGAGACCGCTATTTTTTATCAACCTCGTAACCGAAGGAAACATGGGAAAAGATTCATATCAGTCTGAGTGGGACCACTACAACAATCGTTTAAATTTCCCGCGAACTATCCACTCGGAGTTTACCGTTGCGCCTGTTCGGCTCTGTACACCATTTAGTTTCTTACTATTAACTAGAGGGAAAGCTGGCGCCCCGCCTATGGGATTTTGCATGGAGATTCCTCGAGACCACCTGTACCAACAAGGGCGCTCTAAGCATCATGGGGCGGAGAGCTACCGACTGCAGAACCACAACTTTTGGCCAAAAAATAATGAAAAAACAAACGTTGTTCGGTTATCAAGAATGTCTTAGCATTCAATATCCTGTCAATAAATTGCAACAAACGAGCTGAAAAGCATGTAAATATAAAGTTTGCCCAAACTTATCGGTGTCTTGCTCTCCTATTGGCCAAGCATTGCAGACAACAAAAGCCATTATTTAGTTCTTAACAGGCACTTTTTCAATAAGAAATACGTTTTTGAAAAAAATGTCGCATCAACACTTTAAAAGGTTTTTTAATGACATTCAAAAAACAGAAACCATTTATTTACGTCGTGAGCTGTTGCGTTTTCGACACTAAGGCTTTTGTGCACTACGTTTGCGCCAAAGTCGTCTGCGCCGTGAACGGAATGGGACATCTCAGTAACACCACTCTCTGTTCCTGAAAAAAAAAGCTGACTGTCCCGCACCAAGTAGCTCATCGCCCCATGATGCTTTGAGCGCCCATGGTGTCCCAGGTGCAGCGCCGCCAGCTTTCCCTCTAGTTAATAGTAAGAAACTCTATGCCTTGCACATTGGCGGTTACTAGAGACCAGACAATTAAGCAGGCCGTCTCCATTTCTGACTGAAAACTACTCACTGAGTATTGTCCCGGCATCGTTGCAGTTCGTAAAGCCTGTCATATTGGTGGCTTATATTTCTCTAATTACGGTCCCAGAATAACCGGCGCAAAAAATAACAACGGACAAGAAAGAAGGAAGACGACAGGACAGAAGCGCGCTTCGGTCCGTTTCTTGTCCGTTGTTCTATTTAGCGCTGTTTCTTTTGAGATCATGGCTTACCAACTAGCCCAACAAATCGTTTTGGTGAAATTCATTTCAGAGTTGTTGTTTGACTGAATTGCATGGGTAGTCTAACGTTGAACTTAATCCCTAGTGCTTGCGCAATTGGCTGCATATCCCTGCTCGGAGCGCGTTAACACTGCGATTAGCATAAAAGGTAGAAAAGCCTGCGTGTGATTGATGAGAGTTGCGCGCAATTCGGAAGCATATTTGTAAGTGTGATGCCGCAAGGTAGAGTCTCGTTCGAAACGCAGTGGAGCGCACACACCTGCAATCTTGGCCACCTTCCCGACTCAAGCCATTCATTACGGCCGCTGTTGTGGGACGCCATCGTCCAGCGCGGCTTCTTTTCCGCAGAGTAGATTCGCGGGCGACCGTCTTTGGACGTACGTTCACTGCGGCCCTGCTCGCGACATCTCCTTCGAGGGATCACCTCTGTCCCGCCGGGCTACTACACAACACCGCGACGGCCACGGTGTGCCGCTACGTTCCACCTGCATCGCTCGTTCCTGCTGGTTGGTCCTAGGAAGGAGCGTTGAGTGTCCCCTTTTGAGTGTCTTCGTTGAGTGTCCTCATTGAGCGTCTCTGTTGAGAGTTGAGGGTGCCCGTATTACGGATTTCCGGACTTCCTCAAACATAACCGCGCGCTGTTAGGACTGCTGATCCGCGCGCTCTGGCCATGCGGCGCAGCGCGGCAGTGGCGGTAGGTGTCAGTGGTGGTTGGTGCGTTCAGTGCCAGCCACAGTGATGTTTTTAGCTACAGGGTATGAAGTGGCTGCTGTGCGTGCCGGGGACGCAATGTCCGCGGACGTATCCACCAGACTGGCACCTCGGATGCTCTAAGCTCTTATTGCTACCGAAACTTTCCGGTGGATAACTCTTGTCCCGCTTGTGGTCAGGCTCACCGTCACCTTGTCGCTGCGGACGTAGCAAGCAGTTTCCCCTCCTTTGACGACCTACCGTTTTGGATTAGGCTACCCGAAGCCTCCGGTGATATCTGCACCGTGGCTCTTTCCCCCGTCATCCCCATCCTCTTCCTGTTCGTCGAAAATGTGCTACTGTAATGTTTACTGTATGCACAGAGGAAAAAATCATAAGGCGCGGATCAGACATTTCCAAAATAAATTTGACGGTTCAGCGCAATTGTGTGTGCGTGTCCTCTCTGTGTACTCGTCCACAAACGCTGCGATTCCATGATGTTTGATTAGCATCAGTAGTAACCTGTACCTAAATGATCTTCCCAGAAACCATCTTCAGCGCAAATAGCCATGACTGTAGATGACACAAACCTGTTCTTTTCAACAGCATCTCTACCTCAGTTAGAAAAATTAGTTAATGATTACGTAAATAACTTTTCTTACTGGTTGCATGTAAATAATTTAGAATTAAATGTCACTAAAACAGGATAAGTTGTATTTAAATGCATAAACAAACAAGTTCAGTGCTAATATTGTAATACTGTACCGCAACACACGATTACACGAGGACACTGCCCAAATATTCTTGGGGATATTGTTCCAAACTTATATGTGCTGGGACATGCATGCAAATAAATTAGCTGCAGAAGTAAGAAAAACTGCGGGTTGCATATACACGATAAGTAAACTTATTCCTTGATGGTTAAAACAAACATTGTATTATGCACTTTTATTCTCCAGGTTATTATATTGTCTACTAATGTGAGGAACAACAAGAATGCAAATCTACAACAAATTCCTGGAGTGGAAAAAGGATTTTAAAATATTTCAGTACGATCAAGGAAAACTATGCGACCTTCGAACAAGCAAGCACATTATTTAACATGAGAATGCTTCCTGCCGCCCCATTATACTACTACAAGTTATTACAACATAATGCCACAGTACAAATCCATCCAGTGGCGCCATACCGCGGCCGAACTGCTTAAGCTGGGACTTTGCATGCCTTCCTCTTTCTAGGGACTAGAGGATTGTCATCTTTCTCGCTCGATGGCCTGTTGTCTTTCACGCCCAGCAAGTCTAGTTAAACCTGATCTGTGCTTCGACCGTTTATCGACGACATATTTGGTGGAGCCGCGGGGTAACGTCCCATGTACTCTGACTACGAGGACACTTTTGACGCATGTTCTCCACGCGTGTACTCAACACCCGTCCACAGGGCGAGCCGCCGTCTGCGAGGCCTACAACCGGTAATCGGCCAACTGACAGCGCCGGTAAGGGTCATGACATCCACCGCGGCTACCCAGACGATCTCAGCATTCCGAGAATGCCCGCCTTTCGTCCTTCACGAAACTCGGTTGCCGCCACCATTCCACGGGGAGAGGTTCGAGGACTTTGAAGACTGGTTGGCCAGCTTTGACCGACTGGCGGGTTTCAATGAGTGCCACGGCGAGCGCAACGTCTACTTTGCGCTGCAGAACTCGGCCAAAACGTGGTTTAGGAACCACGAAGCTTCCTTTACCACCTGGGAGGCTTTTCTTCGAGAGCTGCTAGCGACATTTTCCAGCAGCGAAAGAAAAGAGAAAGCTGAAATCGCCCTGCACTCGAGATCACAGCAGCCGAACGAGATTGTGGCGATGTTCATAGATTACATGACGCGACTGTTCAATCGGGTCGACCCTGCTATTCCCGAATCCAAAAAGCTACGCCACTTAATGCGCGGCGCAAAAGAGCAGCTGTTTGCCAGACTGGTCCGCGACCCGCCAAGAACAGTGTCCGACTTCACAAAGGAGGCAACGTGTATCGAGCGGTTTCTGCCGGGACGAGGCGCCACTACGGACGTCAGCCTACTGTAGCAACCGCTTCCCAGTACACGCCTACGTCGCTGCCCGTCGAGGAGCTTCGGGAGCTTGTCAGAAGCCTTGTGCGCGAGGAACTGGCGAAACTTCGCTTTGAAGCTCCACATATCAGCGTCGCTGCCGTAACGGACGTGGTCCGCGAAGTCCAACGAGTTGTGCATCCACCCCCAGCTCCACACCCGGCGCCCTCCGTTATGACGTACAGCGACGCCCTACCAATTCCCGGGCCAGCGATGCGAGCCTTTTTACCCGTCGCTCTTGTGCCACCTCTGCAGTACCTATTCGCAACAGTACCCTCCGTGCAGCAGGAGTCCAGGCCCCGCATGCGCAAAGAGCAGGTGTGGCGTACGCCAAACAATCGGCCGCTCTGTTACCACTGCGGGGAGCCCGGCCACATCCTCCGTCACTGCCCCTACCGCAGAATGGGTTTAAGGGGGTTTTCACCTGACGCACCTCGGCCGCGCTACGATATACGACCACGGGATATCGAGCAGTGCCTGTCCGATAACATGCACCCAACGACCTCGCAGCGATGCCAGTCCCGGTCGCCATTCCCAAGGCGGTTCTCTTCGTCTCGCCGCCCGTCATGCTCTGGCCAGTTCAGAGGTACGTCCCCACGTCGGGAAAACTGAATACGGCGTCCTCCAGGGGTAAGGCCGCCGCGACTGGACCGAGTAAAGAGCCTTCACCTGACGATTCGCCACGACGCTCCGACCAACGACGACCGGACCCGACGACCTCGATAGCGCGCTGCGACCGGCTGTTCTGCGCCGAAATTCCGGTATCCGCCGACAACCACGACGTTACCGCACTCGTGGATACCGGTGCCTATTTTTCTGTAATGAGCAGACGGTTAGTCACAGCCCTGAGGAAGGCTCTAACTCCTTGGTCTGGGCCGCATATCCGTACAGGTGGTGGCCACGTGGTAAATCCGATCGGTGTCTCCACTTCGCGAATCCAGATCCGCTGTGTTACTTTCCCTGGTTGTTTAGCTGGGTTACCCGAGTGCTTAAACGACCTCATACTCGGTTTGAATTTCCTTCAGGAGTATGGTGCCGTTAGCAACCTTCAGGAGTTAATCGTGTCGTTTTCCACCCAAGGCCCTGTCGACAGCGATGCCGAGCCACGCACAGCTATGTTATGCGTCTGTGACGACCACGTATAGATCCGGTCAAGAGCCAGCATGTTTTTTACCGTAGAGTGCGATAACAGCCTCAGCACTCGTGGGATCGCTGAAACCAACATCTCGCTGCTCCTCGGTTGGCAAGTCTGTGTATCTCGCGGAATTATTGAATTGAACAGTGGGCAAACCGAACTTCTGGTGAATAATTTTGGTTCTGTACCTCAGTGTTTGCCTGGCAAAACAGCGGTTGCTTGTTTCGAACTATGCGAATTCGCAGGAACGCACGCGTTGTCCGAAATCTCGGCATCCGTGGAGGCACCGACCCCTCAAATAAAAACCGACGTGAACCCGAACCTCCGGTCTAATCAGAAACGCTGTCTGGAGAGCATTATCGAATCTTTCCGCGACTGATTTGCCTCGCGCTCCGAGGTTAGGCAGACTCCGCTCACTGAGCACCGCATTATAGTTGATGCAAACCAGCGATCGTTATGCCAGCCGCCTAATCGAATCTCTTCGAAGGAGCGTGATGCCATTCGCCGAAAAGTTCAAGATATGCTCCAGGTTGTGATGCAGAGTTCTACGAGCCCGTGGGCATCCCCTGTTGTTCTAGCGGCGAAGAAAGATGGAACCCTACGGTTCTGTGTTGATTGCAGACATCTAAACAATATCACCAAAAAAGCCGTTTATCCTCTTCCACGCATTGATGACTCCCTGGACCGGCTACGCCACGCACTTCTCGTCGCTAGATTTACGCAGTTGCTATTGCCAAATCGAGGTGGAGGAACGCGACCGGGAAAAGACCGTCTTTATTACACCGGATGGTCTGTAAGAATTCCGGGTGCTCCCTTTCGGCCTGTGTTCTGCTCTTGCCGCCTTCCAGCGGATGATGGACACCATGCTTGCCGATCTAAAATGGCAGTCCTGCCTCGTGTACCTGGATGACGTAGTCATCTTCTCCGCCACGTTCGAAGAGCACGTAAGGCGCCTGCGCGCTGTGTTCGCCGCAATTCGTTCGGTCGGTCCTTCCCTGAAGCCCGAAAAGTGTCACTTTGCTTTCCAGGAGTGTAAGTTTATCGGCCACACCGTGAGCGCTAAAGGAGTCAGCCCTGATCCCGATAACACTGCTGTCCGGACTCCTTTTCCTGTGCCCACCGATAAACGCCGTGTGCGCCGTTTTCTGGGTCTCTGCGCCTATTATCGGCGCTTTGTGCCGAACTTCTCCCAGATCGCTGACCCCCTCACCCGCCTCACGAAAGATGCTGAACCGTTCTTTTGGGGCAACAAAAGGCTTTCGAAGACCTCCGCACTCGCCTCCAAAGTACGCCCATCCTTGGCCACTTCCACGGGTTAGCCGAGACTGAACTGCACAAAGACGCCAGCAACATCGGCCTCGGTGCGGTCCTTGTGCAGTGGCAGGATGGTCTCGAACGCATATTCGCCTACGCAAGCCGCATCTTTTCATGCTCGGCAGCGAACTATTTCACCACTGAAAAATAATGTCTGGCAATTGTGTGGGCAGTGACCAAATTTCGCACGTATTTATATGGCCGCCCTTTTAGAGTCGTCAGCGATCACCATTCGTTGCGTTGGCTGGCGAACCTCAAAGATCCCTCGGGGCGGCTTACACGCTGGAGTCTTCGCCTTCAAGAGTTCGATGTCACAATCGTTTATAAGTCCGGTAGGAAGCACAGTGTTGCCGACTGTCTGTCTCGTCCTCTTATCGAGGACAAAGGAGCTAATGCTGACGCCGATTCTGTCTTTCTCAGCGCCATCTCCACGTCCGTCCTCGCTCAACACCAAAGAGATGACGGCAAACTACGGCCTCTAATTGAGTATCTTGAAGGAAGCGCTGAGTCATCCCCGCGAATCTTTTCACGTGCACTGTCGTCATTCTGTTTGTGCCATGAAGTTCTGCATAACAAAAACTACAACCCGCGGGAAGCTGCCGATCTGCTCGTCGTACCTGCGTCCTCGCACGACGAAGTCCTGCAGGCATGCCATGATGGCCCATCTTCTTATCACCTGGGTTTTTCCCGCACTTTGGCGCGGATACGCCAAAAGTACTGCTGGCCCAGGGTCACTGCAATTGTCCAGCATTACGTCCGAACTTGCCGCGAGGGCCAGCGTCGCAAGACGCCGCCGACTACGCCAGCCGGCCTACTGCAGCCTATTGATCTGCCTCAAGTCGCCTTCCACCAAGTAGGCATAGACTTGCTCGGCCCATTTACGGAGTTCTCGCTGGGTAACCGCTACATTGTGGTCGCCACCGACTACCTCAGCCGGTAATGTGAAAATAAAGCTCGCCCTCGTGGTACCGCTGACGAAACTGCGAACTTTTTCGCTCAAAATATTGTGCTTCATCACGGTGCACCCATCATTGTTGTAACTGACAGGGGAACGGCGTTCACCTCGGCCCTTATTTTTTACTTGGTTTTTTGGGGAAAGGAAATGGCGCAGTATGTATAATATATCATTGGACACCTGAACCGCGCCATAAAGAAAGGGGAAAGGAGGGAGTGAAGGAAGAAAGGAAGAAAGAGGTGCCGTAGTGGAGGGCTCCGGGATAATTTCGACCACGTGGGCATATTTAACGTGCACTGACATCGCACAGCACACGGGCGCCTTAGCGTTTTTCCTCCATAAAAGCGCAGCCGCCACGGTCGGGTTCGAACCCGGGAACTCCGGATCAGTAGTCTAGAGCCCTAACCACTGAGCCACCGCGGCGGGTACTTACGCAGGAGGTTATGCGCCTTAGTGGCACAAGTCACCGCAAAACAACCGCTTACTACCTCCAAACGAACGGACTCACCGAACGGCTCAACAAGACGATCGCCGACATGATTTCCATGTATGTGGACTTCGACCAACGGAACTGGGACACCATACTCTCTTACTTCACATTTGCTTATAATACTGCTCTACAAGAAACGATGCACTTCACTCCATTTCGTTTAGTGCATGGTCGCGAAGCCACAAACATGCTGGACGCCATGTTGCTCCCGACTAGTAGCACCTCATCTGTTATGGGTGCTGCCCAATTCGTTCGTCACGCCGAGGCCGCCCGCCAATTCGCCCGACAGCGCATCCGGCACCAGCCAGCCCATGACTCTTGCCGCTATAACATCCGCCACAGAGCTGTTAGTTACCATCCCGGCGAACAAGTCTGGGTTTGGAGCCCAATCCGCATGCGTGGGCACTCCGAAAGCTCCTGCGCCGATATTTTGGCCCCTACGAGGTACTCCGCCAAGTCAGTGAGGTGAACTATGAAGCTCTCCCCAGGGAACAGTTCGCTCATCTAGACGGCCGACCTCCGAAGTTGTTCATTTCGCTCGGATGAAGCCGTTCCACGCCCGCTAGCGCTTCAGACACGTCTACACCAGCCCTAGACAAATGCGGCGTCCATTGTCTTCCTGCTTCTCATTGCTGCGGCACCGAGTCGTTCCCTTATGAGACGGGGAGTAATGCCACAGTACCAATCTATCCAGTGGCGCCATACCGCGGCCGCACTATTTTAGCTTGGAATTGTCATGCCTTGAGCATTCTAGGGGCTAGAGGAATGTCATCTTTCGTACTCGAGCGCCCTGCTGACTTTCTCGCCCAGCAAGTCGTGTTAAACCTGGTCTGTGCTTCGACCGTTTATCGGTGACAATATTAATAAGAATAAATGGCACAACAGTACAACCGATCTTCTTAAATCAAAGTACACCATGAGCAAACAAAGAAGAAGAATACCGGTCACCAAAAAGAAGTATGGAAGACAGAGCCTCCACTTCCATGTTCCTTACTTGCTAAATACCGTAGAGGGCGAGGTTTAATGTCAACAACCCGTGATTAATAAATGTGTGAAAACTTATTTTGCTGAGCAAACCCGTTTCGTTGTCATAATGCCGTTGTCTGTTATCGTTTCTGGCCAGCGAAAATATAAACTCCTTGTATTATCCTTTACAAGCTGTATGTATGTTTAGGTATATCGGTATTGTATGTGCAGATGCATAAACTTTATTGTAAGTAGTGTTTTTGCACTTATTACATACATTTGTAACATTATGCTTATTTTTGGTTCGACCACAAATGTATGTGTATGTGTGTAAACATTGTACCCATTATTTTTTGACAAGTGTGCACTGAATGCCGAAAGTTGCTATATGAGGCAGGAGCCTCTGTCAACCCATGTACCTTCAGCTCCTGCTCCATTTTCTCTGGAGAGAAAGAAAATTAAATAAATAAATAATAAACAAAATCTCAGAGGTTCCTTCTCAACACCTAGTATGGGCTCCTTGAATGAAGTAATAAATAGTGCCGTTCTGAGTGGGATGAATTCTGTTTTGACGGAATAATGTCTAATTCCCATCAAAGAATGCGCTAGATGAGAAGCGATTCAGTGCTCATCCGGCCAGCTGCTATGTTCGGTAGTACCGTGTTCTGTGTACACGGGGTAAAAGCATTTGGATGTAGCTCCGCAACTTGTAGAGAAGAAACAAGCGTATGAAAAAGCACACTTCTCGCTGTTAGGCCTTCCCGGGAGCTTACCTTGATCTGCGTCCGCGGAGCGGGAAAGCCGACGTCGGTCCCACTGGCAGCGTGGATGGAGGGAGAGCAGAGAATACCCATAGACTCGGTCAAGGCGTACCCGTTTACCACGCACTCCAAGTCAGGGAACACGGCCTGCAAGCTCTTACGGCTGCTCTCCGTGAGCATGCTGCCGCCGGTGCCGATGCGCCGCACGCCTGCTAGGCGGTTTCCGGTCTTCTGCATTTCTGCCACCAATGAGGCTAGGTGCGCAGAAAGTAGAGTCAGAGATGTCACCTAGAATGAAAGATGACATGTCAGGCTCACAAGTACCAATCTATGAAGGTGAAATGCAGATATCGCGATGAGAAACGATAACTGAGGAGGCCCAGGAATGCCAAAGAGAAACGCGTTTATTATATTTAGGGAAATCTTTCCGAAGCGTCAGTCGTAGTTGCAGTGCCGGTCGTTTGCTCGAACAGGAGAAAGGAGTGCCACTATGGAAACGCGAAATTGATAACATGCAAGGGGGAACAAACTACTTGAATCACGAAGCAAATGTCCGCATGTTTTCAGCTGCGGTTGTGCGTGAGGGGTGGCAGAAAGAATAAGTGGGAAAAGGGAGGCGATCGGAAATGCAAGTTATATTTGGTCCAAGAAGGAAGGAACGGGGATTATTTTTTCTAGGGTGTTGAAAAGATCTCTCTTCTCTTTTAAAGTCTAATTAAGACTCGTTTTGGTTTACATCCTAGGACGCAATCAGTCGTGTTTAAAGGGATCTAATCTTGTACTAACATCACGTAAGTGTTTTGGTATATTGATATCTTAGTTTAGCTGAGGGAAGCTAACCTAGTAAAGGCGCATGACACGTAGTGTTTCATAAGCAATAATGGTCACCAACAGCCTATCGTAATTGATGTTAATTACGATTCGTAATATACAGGTGCTCGAACGTTGAGGGTTGCTTATGTATGGTTTAAATGTATATGATGAGCGTGTGATCTACATGAAATTTTTATGAGTTGGTCTAGTATCATTAGGCGACGACGATTGGAGGAGGATTTTGCATTCAGGAACGATTGCTTCCAAATAAACATCCACTCTTTCAAAAATATGCCTTAAAGATTGGAGGGGATAATTAAGGTCCACCTTATGAACAATAATCGATATCGTTAAAGGGTTTCTCTTTCATAGATCCCTGGGAGTCCTTATACCACAACATGGGGAGTGGTGCAGCGGTTAAGCGATGCGGCACTGCCTTGCTATGGCGACTGCTGCCATCGGTGGGGCTTGTGTGACACAGGTTGCTCATGCCTAGAAACTTCTCGCGTCAAATTTGTAATTTAACTCCCGCCTGATACGGTTGTCAGTTTGCTCACAATCTGGATTTGTAGGTTGGGATGGCTCCACGATGTCACGTGACCTACGTAGTCCACCTAGGTTGCTTCTCCAGAGATATTTTCGCTCACAGCGCCAACGAAGACGACGCTAGATATTCTGGAGAACA
The DNA here is from genome assembly GCF_052857255.1 of Amblyomma americanum. Lineage (NCBI taxonomy): Eukaryota > Metazoa > Arthropoda > Arachnida > Ixodida > Ixodidae > Amblyomma > Amblyomma americanum. The sequence continues at coordinate 94,489,820 of NC_135503.1, forward strand.
TGAGCCTTAACGCAGTCGCGTTAAAAGTGAAAAACACAAACTTCTAGCCTTTCTTAACGCACTTTTAGCCTATTTGGGCATCCAACTCCGATGCGGGAGGCACTTGGGTTTGATCCCCAATGGCGCCGGGTACCCGCCGGTGATACAATGAGTACAAGCTTGCCCCTCGCCTGATGCTGTGCTTCTTCGGGGAGAATTGTTTTTAGAATTGGTCGTTGACACCACCTTTTGTCAACAAAAATAACTTGTATGATAGAGCTCTTCGGCGAAGCTGCGCTTGCGCCATTAAAATGCATCATCAGTTTTTATCACCCCCGGAACAAATCTACGCTATGGGCGGCGATCTCCATTGAAGGAAACAAAGTTAACGACTGCCTTATGCAGTTTACTTTTCCTATCTCATTCCCTAGCGGCTCAGTAGATTTGGCGTTCAGCTGCTGATACCACGGTCACGGGTTCTGTGCTCGCCGTGCCAGCCGTATTTCGATGCAGGCGAAATAAATCAAAAACACCCGCGTGATGTGCGATGTCAGTGCCTATTAATGAACCGCAGGCGCTAAATACTAATCCACAGCCCTTTTTTACAGTGTCCGCAATATCCCAGATCCCACTTCGGTGCGTAAATCCTCTCCAATAAAATTACCTTACCACCTCTCGGCTACGGTAACTCTTCCCTGCGTAAAAATACTCCACGCGCTTTTGTACCGAAAGCACTATATAAGGCGTTTAGTATTTTAGTCAATAGCTTCGCAAATCAACGTGGAAAACATCATTTGTGAACTGAACTAGTGAGGCGTGTGGAGCATGTGAAAATACTCATTGCGCAGTCCAGGGATTAAATTCAGGCAGGTTGGTTCAGGACAATATTTTTTACATCCTGAACACATGAAATGTCTTTTTCCTTCAAGTAAAAGATGCGTTGCAGTGTATTCCTTTCCGGAGCTTTGTAATACCGCGAACATATCTATGGTTTGTAGCGTGAGTTACTTAACGATCTGCTATTTCATACAAGCGCACCCTTATAGAGTTGTTGTAGTTCCGAGACAAAAAAGGCGCATAAGATATCACGGACGATTTAGCCTGCTTAGGTCAAATAAGACCTAGAGCTAGCGACTGGCGGTTAAACGCGAAAGATTTTCGACTGCACCGGTGATGTAGGAAAAAAAGAAAACAAGCGGTGGTGGCGTAGTTGTGCAATGCAGTGGGCAGTAAAGCTGATTCGTTCCCCCCGCCGCAGGTTCGAAAGTCCACTCGCCGCCGTAAAGTGTGTTGCCATAAAGTGTTTTGCATTGATTACCATTAAGCCTGCAGGCATGTCGACCACAAACCAGTGGGAAGACTTGCACCTGTCCACCATGTCGAGTGGGCTACCTGCCATCCACCTGCCATAGGCTTTGAACAGACAAACGTCGGAAGAATCTGAGATCGGGTGTTTTAGTAGTGGAGCACTAAAATCAATGTAGATAGCCACATCCCTAACTATATCGACTGACCAAACACAACTATCAGCTCACAAACAACCCACTGGGTATATCTGCAGATATTTGCGGGTGTCCTGACATACCAGACACATTCATTGTCTTACTAAGCAGTAGAGCACGATGATGACAACAAAATCTTTAGCTTTTTCAACAGCCACCCGCACAGTAGCATTATTCCCTCAGATAGTTTTGGCTAACCTTCGTTGACATAGTTCGTTATTACTTATCTCAGACCTCCCATGTATCACGAAAAGTCGTGCACACGATTTAATTAGAACACAACGAGAAAGCCAAAACATGATACTCAGACATACTTTGTGCATATGAGCTACCAAACTTCTTAACAGGTGTGAAAATTTTCAGAGCAATGAGAGCAAATACAGTTACAAACCAAATGTTACCAACTTTACAGGAGCACATTGAACGAATTTGATACTGCATCACAGAAAGCAACCACTATATTCACGGGAAAATTGCGCATTTCTCATCGCAGAAGGATCAAACTGAGTGTAAGGAAGTAAAATTTGGAGAACGATGCACAGCTTGCTGATCGATGGATTCAGAAACGACACAGCGAGAACTCACAAGAGACGTTGAGATATGCAGCGAGTGTAATATTTCACAGAAAATTGTGAGGTTGAGTTATGACCCATTTTGACATAGCCCGCAGGAGCAATCAGTACTACAACGAGGTCAAGGTGTTTCACTCTGCAAGTTTCCGGAATGACGCCTTGTTCCTTTATGCAAGCCCACCGTGGATCTCGACATTTATTTTTTTTTGTTTCTGGGAAGACAGCCCGCCCATATATGCTCTTAAATCAGATGCATACGTTGCTCCGACCCCACTTTTCTTCATATAATCTTTTCCGATATCGTGACGAGTTCCAGAAATGCACATTACTGGAATAATTCTCTCTGCGCTTACGGATCTCCGCATATAAATGCACAAAATAAATAATTGTGGAAAAAAACTTTTAAACAGGTCGGCGGCCGCAGCACCTTATACTTTGTGATGAGCTCGTTGACTCGTTGCAGGCTGGCGCCGAGGGACTCCATGACAATAGTTGTGCCCAGAAGAACGCCGAAAGTGATGATGAGAATGCCCGAACCGTGCATGAGTGGCGTCGCGGAAAGAGCCACATCAGACTCGTCCCAGCTAAAGCAGGGCCTGCGAAACCACCAAAAGTCCTGAGCAAGGTATTTCATCAAATTACACCAGCCGTCGCTTCAAAAACGAGCATTTGAAGGGCATACGGGCAGTAAATGATTTTACCCAGGTACACTTGCAAGTATTCGCGAAAGGCACTTTGTTTGCACCAAGAAGCGCATATATATATGTATAGGTTGTTGCCTTACTCATAATTGTCTATGTCCTCGTTCACTGGTGCATTTGTTGCGCATTTAGATTTCTCCTGATGCATTTATGATACAGTAATTATCCATTTGGTGAAACACAATACGTATACTTTGTGCGGATGATACGAAAATTCTCTCTAAGGGTAAGAATTTAATGCGCCTATAGAGAGAATAAACATGGACATTCAGAATATTTTTCATGGAGCAAAAGTAACTTGCAACAACTTGACCCCACAAAAACCACTTTCACGACATTCCGCCCCCATCAAAACAAGCTTCCACGAGCTCACATGTTAATCTCGGAGATATCATTCGTGCCTCCGAATCCACTACATTTCTTCGCCTCACTTTGACTGCAATCTAAAATTTAATTACACACACCACATTCATCAGCGAAAATTTTTTTTCGCATCATGGTGTTAAGAAAAACAAGATATTGCTTTCAACGCTCGGTTCCCTTAGATATGTATTACGTTTTCAATAACAGTCGCCTTCACTATTGCACATCATCGTGGGTAATACCTATTTATATCATTTTTCATGCATTTCTCTTATTCACAGTCAAGAGCGTTGCTATGTTTCTTTTATCACCACAACCAGCTCCTACGTCACCTATTTACTCCGTTAACATTCTGCAGTTAGGATGCCTCCTTAACCACAGGCTACGCCTTCTAAATTGCCGCGCCCTTAATGATAATAATCAGCTTCTCGGTTTCTGCGCATATTTCCTAGCTAATAATGCCAATGCCCGGTAATCTGAAGAACACAATATGCTACTACCAGAAGTGAGAACTAACTATGCTAAACAAACTGCTCTTTTCTGCCAAAAAAGTTTGGAATTCGTTAGCACTAGAAACCAAACCAGCGCGTTCGCAGCCTGCATTCCCCACCTTAATAAAGAGCTACTTGTTAACACCTTAATCAACCTCAAGCCGTACCTTAGGCTCCCTTACTCTCAATATTAAGTCTCTCACTGCTTCAGTAAACGTTCAGAATTGTTCCTCATTAGCAATATTTCGATTTGCCTCCTTTTCCTTTTTCTTATGTCTGCGTCCATACATAGCCCTTCAGTATTTTATGATTTTGTCTTCTTCTACCATACTCTCGTGCCTTTGCCGTTTTATGCCATTTTTATATTGAAAGATTCTCCGACTTTTAGCTACAGTATAACTTATTCAATGCAGCAGTTTGTGCTGAATGGTTTCAACTTAGATATATTTCTTCTAGCTCATGTCAGCAAAAGTTCTTTACTTATGATCACGTATTCCTCACGGGAGACCCCCTGGCAGTTTTAATTTGGGACCACTTATTACACTAACTCTGTTGCGCACTTCTGATTATGGCATTTCGTTTGTACAAACCTTCAAATCTTCCTGTTTTTCTTTAGTAACAGCAATTTCATGAGCAATGTGCAGTGCAGTAATTCAAGAAATTGCTGTTGATCTCATCGTGCATAGTAGATATAAGCGTTAGATAATTTTCAGGTCCTTTGTCACATGTTACGCGAGGACTCGTAGAGTTGGGCACGCTTTTTGAATCAGCCTGAATGAAATGCTATCTGACCTCTTTTCAAGCAGCAACTATCACCTATCCTAAGGTGTTTGGCGCTTATTCTGTAAAGGATAATATATTCGTGCCTAGCGTCGTTGATGAAAGCGGCTCTTTATTTGTTTTAGCAGGTCGTACAGGCTACTGTAAACTCACGTCAATTATGAAACAGCCGTCAGCTTCTGTTTATACTTTCATATTTATTTATGCTTCGACATCTCTCTCGTTACTCAGTTTTCTGTGCCTTTCCCAGAAGGTTGTTAGAAGATTGCGAGCTGTGGAGGACAGTGTTGAGCAGACTCTTTTTTGTGCGCTGCTAATTCCGTTGAGGCCTTTTTCGACGTTTTTTTCTATCACGCACAGCGCTGCCTTGCATCGTCCCCAAGTGTTCAAAAGAGTCTACACACTCACCCTGCAGTGGCCATGTTGGCCACAAAGCCGTAGTGTGTGATGACGACACCCTTGGGGAGGTCCGTAGTACCCGACGTGTAGCAGATTCCAAGTATGCAGTCTCGTGGGTCAGGGATAGGCACCTCTCGGAATGAAGCTTCGTCCAAGTCTCGAAATGCAGCCGTCGACACGAAGCCTTCCGCTGGACCCGTGGCGAAAAAGCCCTGTACGTGGGAGGAGCTCTAGTTGACTGATGAGAAAGAAATGACCGGATAGCCGGCTCTCACCTCCTTTTTGAAGGCTCCTTTCTCTAATGTGTCGTCCTCATTAAAGAAATAGATGAGAAGTCAAAACTCTGTTGTATATATCGCAAGAGTGCGACGTTATTGGTTGAGAAAAGTTCTGAAAATTAAACTCCAAAAACTTGATGGAAACTTGTTCACGTTATTGATTCACGCTGTTGTGCCTTTTCTGTGGGTTCATAAAAAAAGCACCGGAATCTCGCAAACGGGAAGTTTTATCGAAAGTCGGCAGATGCTTTCGGTCCGGAGAATTAGAATGAATACAAGGGTTACGTGCAATGTTTCCTTTATAATCTCTGGAAGTAAATTACATATATGTTCAAAAAATTCAGACAGTTAGTTTAGCACGGCTGAACACGTAATATCGTGTAGTAGCAGTAAACACTTTGGCCACTTAAAGTCCTTAGGTGCACAAGGCATTTGATCTAAAGACCTTTATCCTAAAGGTATTTACCCGAAAGGAAGTGGTCTGAGAATCCATCTCGCATGCGTGAGGTGCGGTGTTCGATATCCGTTGCGGCCGGGTACACACCTATGATACAATGGAAGCTTCTCCTGGCCTGGTGCTCAGTTTCTTTAGGGTGAATTTATTGTGAAATGGGTCTGTGACCCTACCTTGCGTACCCGAAAATATATTGTGCCATGGCGCTCTTTGGCCTCAGAAGCCCTTTCTCATAAAAAAATTCATCATCACAATCATCTTTACCCGGAAGGCATTTATCACGAATGTCTTCACCATAAAAGCCTTTACCAGAAGGCCTTTCCCCTTGCAGTATTTATCGAAGGCATTTACACTGAAGGCCTTCGCCCAGGTGAAGACCTACCTTGTGTACAGACCTAGCAAATTGCCCACGACGCGGTGGGCAGGTGGGCCGCCTCCCAAAATGGAGACTTCAGGGACGTACGTAAGCGCGAAACCGGAAAATGTGTCTACTAGTTCGACTGCACTGAAGCAATCGATTATTTTCACATAGTGTGTATATATATACATTTATTATAGTAGATTCATAAAGCTATCCTTTACGGAGCCAAACATAAACTCGGTCGTTCTTTAATTACAATATTCTGCTTTCACTCCCTCGGTCTCCTTCTACTGCTGGTGTTTGAAGCTCTAAGACTGCAAGCAACGCCTTACTAAAATGTCGGTATATAGGTACCTGAAATTACTGTGTACATATAAAGACAGACGGAACATCGGCATGATATGAGTCCTCATAGGCGCGTCTATAGCGTCTACCCTGTGCGCGAGGGCGGACAATCGTTATCCGCCCATTGTTCAGGCGACTGCTTAGATCGGGAAGTCTTACGCCTGCTTGAAACAACTTTACTCTTCCAGTTTGTTCTGGATCTGAGTGTTCACAAATTCTTTTTAGACAATTTGAGTTAGAGTTGATGCGGCGTGGGAATGACTACTGGAAAAATGAATACGGCAACGGAAATAACTGCCTCGTGTGCTTGAAAAACGCTTAGGGTGTGCATAGGAACATTTATCACGATTAGTAAAGAAGTTTTAATTCGACTCCACAAAATAGGGCTCAGCACTCTTGAGGTTAGTGTTATAACAAGACAGTTATGGAACAACTGGTGGCAGAGGTCGAACTTTGTAAGCTGTACATTTTCCATTGTCCAATTCTCGTCCATTCGGTGCGCAGTTGGTAGTCACTCAGATATACCGGCGGCTTAAGCGCGTGTGTGGCAAGCAACCCGGCCATTGGTTGGTTGGCGACAGTGCCTTAACAACGGCTGAAGTTGGATGCAATATGCATCCTATGGTGATGTGCATCGCAGCGCTCTTTGAACAGCGGGTGACCGCACCCGGCCACTGAGGCCACTGGCTGCTATATGCAGGCAATGGTCAGTCGCCAACCACCCAATGGCCCTGTCACTTGCCACAGACACTTGAAAGCCGCGGGGAAAACAGAGTTACTATTAAAAGAGGACGCAATGGACGCCAGCTTGACAACGGAAAAATGAGCAGCTTATAATAATATGGTCCCTTTTGTAAGTGCGCAAAAATAGACAGATCTAAGATTACTTGAGAAAACGTGGGTGGAAAGTTTGCACAGACAAATAGGTCAACTCTTACAAACAGAAGAATTTAATAGCTGTCAGTGCTCGACATTTGAGACGCAGAAAAATGAGCTATGTAATAATAATAATAATAATAATTTGTTTTGGGGGAAAGGAAATGGCGCAGTATTTGCCTCATATATCGTTGGACACCTGAACCGCGCCGTAAGGGAAGGGATAAAGGAGGGAGTGAAAAAAGAAAGGAAGAAGGGCTCCGGAATTATTTCGACCACCTAGGGATCTTTAACGTGCACTGACATCGCACAGCACACGGGCGCCTTAGCGTTTTTCCTCCTAAAAACGCAGCCGCCGCGGTCGGGTTCGAACCCGGGAACTCCGGATCAGTAGTCGAGCGCCCTAACCACTGAGCCACCGCGGCGGGGCGAGCTATGTACACTATCCAGCTTTTTTTACTGCCACTTGGTGGCTCAAAGTAACAATTTCTTGAAGCGTAGTCATCTGCGTCGCTTTTTTGGCAAAGGAACTTACCGTACAGTGTCATTAAGAATTGTGTTAACATACCTTTATGTCTAACGACATTGCTGCCTTGGCAATCTTCTCTGCAAATGCTGGCTCGGTCAAGACGTGCGTGCTTTCGCTGTCACTGAGCTGGTAGCGTAACTCGCCTTGACGCGCCATAAAATGAAAAAAAATATTGGTAAGAACTTCACACACATCATCACAGCCTTACGACATTGATGGCTAAGACATATTATGGCCGGAGTTGTTTAAAATTTCTCGAAATGAAAGGGCAAAGAAAATTTTCACAGAGGAAATGTTTAAAGCTTGCGGACGTTTCTGCGCAGGACGCGGTGCTACAAGCCGCACATGCTCAGCAGTAACAGAGTCCTTCAATGCTTTAACGGACTCTGGTAGTGCCGTGGATATACATGAACGCCGTCCGACGAGGAGTAAGAATGGGTGTTTAGCAATGGTATTCTTCAAAGGCACGCCTACTAATTCAGTTCAAGCGGAAGCGACATTCCGTGTTGACAATTGTAAACACGCTTAACGCAGTTGCTGCCTTTATTGCAAGCGGTAGAGCGGACACAGTTGTCTTCACAGCTAGGTTTGAAGGTTGTTTTGAGGCAGCCATTGTAAAAGGTTTCCCAACAAGTTTTGGAAAACGCATCGGCTTGGGCATTGTTTTATTTAAAACGCCAAAAGCTTTATAAACAACATGTGAAAACTGACATCGCGAATACACGGGCGAAATGGTAGATGCTGAAAAAGAAAAAGTACTTCTTTACAAAACCTTGAACGCATTTGACTTACGTTCGCTTAGTGACGTTTTCGACAGCATGACGCTTGCCCCTGCGAAAACACACGCCCACATTGCGATGAAGTTCTCGACGCTGTTGCCGAGGTGGACGCACACTCTGTGGCCAGGCGCCAGCCCTTGCTTCTGGAATCCAACGGCGTAGCGTTGCATGAGCACGAAGAGCTCTCTGCGCGTCACCATGACGGCTCCATCCGCCTGCGTTTCGGTTTTCCCATTTGTGTTGAAGCTGTCGTGCTCGGGCGTAGCGAAACTTTCCGATGCCACAAAATTGCACATTCAGCTGACATTTTCTTTACGACTGCTTATCTTGGCTGTTCTACTTCACTTCGCATTGCTTTCCGTGCTAAATCCAGGAACACACCTTTCTACCTTACAGTCGGCGATGAAGTCTAAGCCAATAACCACGAAAGATATTAATACATAATAATGAATTGAAAAAAAATCTTGACAACCATGACACTAGCTCAACAATCTCTCTAGATGTGCAGTAAAAGCAGGTGTCTGTTCAAGTGCGAAGCCTTCATAATGGGTAACACATATCCCTGTCCCACTACCGTTTCTCTTCTCGACAGCTCATCTTATACGTTTTCAATGACTTGCGACTTGTCGCAGTGGAGGCTGCACGCTCTCGACAGCTACATGTACTGAGAAAAAGAAAAGGAAGAAAAAGCAGCAACTGCTCATACTACTGGCCGCATTTGCTTTAGCTCGTGATGTCTGTCACTACGGCTTCAAAAAGATCACATCTGACGCATTGGCAAGAGCACAAATAGGAAGGCTGACTTATTTATGGGTAAATACGCAGATATCCGTGCATACAAGCGGAAAATCAGCTTCAGGTATTTAAAGTAAAGACGATGTATTTTCGTATTTCAATGTTGAGACCTTTTAAAGCGGTACTTTTTGAATGCTTTGTACGCCTCTTCAGATGTAATCGCTGAGGAACCAAATGGCTGCCTGTGTCGATCTTCACTATAACGTGAATGCAGCATTGCTGAGGATTCGGTAGTAAATCCTCGCAATCTAAGCATTGCATTGAAGCGTTTCGTTTAGTTTCATAACTAGTTTTCCTTTCTATCACCACACATACGTAGTGCTATCAGGCTCGACTCCAGCAAACGGAAAGAGAAATCCTTGGCGGGTTCTAGCAACGCAAGTCGTTCCTTCGCGAAGGTTGCCGATCATCCAGGTGTTATTCTACAGGGTTGGAGACCTTCCATGAAGGCGTGTGCTCGCTCCCGACCATCTGTGGTTAAACAGAGCGTGTCGTGAGGCTCCGTCATTTTTCGTGACAACTAATTTCAATCATATGGGTCAACATCGCTGCCGCAAGCATCGCTGTTTGAGCGATGCAAATTGGTCTTAATAGTCGGTTTATTTTTCAATTTGCCTCCTTGTGCCCTGACCTCAGTTAAACCACGACACTGTTACTATAACAACTCTGACAGTTGCACTAAAGTCGATGACTCACACTGTCCCGCCGTGGTGGCTCAGTGGTTAAGGAAATAAACTGCTCAACCAAAGGGCGCGGATTAAATCTCGACCTCGGTTGCCGTATTCTGGAGAAGGCAGAATGTGAACACGCTTCGTTCTTTGCCATATCACTGGACATTGCAAGGCCCCTCATAGTACACTTATACATAGAGTCCTCCAAAGCGCTGTCTCTAATAGCTGATGCGCATCTCTGAGACGTTAAATCCCATATACTAAGCGCACGCTGTTATTAGGTAGTAACGAGATGTAGGCAGGTACAGACAGGCAGGTTCCTTCCTTCCTCCTCTATTTTGTTTTCCTCTCCTCCCGATTCAGCCAGACCACACCGAACATTCCGATTATACAGTGCCTAATTCATTCACACCTATTCACAATTGCGGTGACACCACTCTGCCGTCGGGATGCGGCCTCTCGTCTCGGCATCCACGACTCGTCTGTCCAGTCCTTCTTGCCCGTCTCTCCTCTCTTCCCGGTCGTCCTTTCCAGCTCGCCCTCCCTCGTCCTTGCTTCCCCGCTGGTCCCTTCGGTCAGCTCTCTGGGAAGGCATCTTGAGCTGGTTCCCGTCGTTACGGAGCCGGCCGCGCAACAGGCAGGTTCCTTCCTTCCTCCTCTATTTTGTTTTCCTCTCCTCCCGATTCAGCCAGACCACACCGAACATTCCGATTATACAGTGCCTAATTCATTCACACCTATTCACAATTGCGGTGACACCACACTGCCGTCGGGATGCGGCCCCTCGTCTCGGCATCCACGACCCGTCTGTCCACTCCTTCTTGCCCGTCTCTCCTCTCTTCCCGGTCGTCCTTTCCAGCTCGCCCTCCCTCGTCCTTGCTTCCCCGCTGGTCCCTTCGGTCAGCTCTCTGGGAAGGCATCTTGAGCTGGTTCCCGTCGTTACGGAGCCGGCCGCGCAACAGGCAGGTTCCTTCCTTCCTCCTCTATTTTGTTTTCCTCTCCTCCCGATTCAGCCAGACCACACCGAACATTCCGATTATACAGTGCCTAATTTATTCACACCTATTCACAATTGCGGTGACACCACACTGCCGTCGGGATGCGGCCCCTCGTCTCGGCATCCACGACCCGTCTGTCCACTCCTTCTTGCCCGTCTCTCCTCTCTTCCCGGTCGTCCTTTCCAGCTCGCCCTCCCTCGTCCTTGCTTCCCCGCTGGTCCCTTCGGTCAGCTCTCTGGGAAGGCATCTTGAGCTGGTTCCCGTCGTTACGGAGCCGGCCGCGCAACAGGCAGGTTCCTTCCTTCCTCCTCTATTTTGTTTTCCTCTCCTCCCGATTCAGCCAGACCACACCGAACATTCCGACTATACAGTGCCTAATTCATTCACACCTATTCACAATTGCGGTGACACCACTCTGCCGTCGGGATGCGGCCTCTCGTCTCGGCATCCACGACTCGTCTGTCCAGTCCTTCTTGCCCGTCTCTCCTCTCTTTCCGGTCCTCCTTTCCAGCTCGCTCTCCCTCGTCCTTGCTTCCCCGCTGCTCCCTTCGGTCAGCTCTCTGGGAAGGCATCTTGAGCTGGTTCCCGTCGTTACGGAGCCGGCCGCGCAACAGACAGGTTCCTTCCTTCCTCCTCTATTTTGTTTCCCTCTCCTCCCGATTCAGCCAGACCACACCGAACATTCCGATTACACAGTGCCTAATTTATTCACACCTATTCACAATTGCGGTGACACCACTCTGCCGTCGGGATGCGACCTCTCGTCTCGGCATCTACGACCCGTCTGTCCAGTCCTTGCCCGTCTCTCCTCTCTTCCCGGTCGTCCTTTCCAGCTCGCTCTCCCTCGTCCTTGCTTCCCCGCTGCTCTCTTCGGTCAGCTCTCTGGGAAGGCATCTTGAGCTGGTTCCCGTCGTTACGGAGGCGGCCGCGCAACAGACAGGTTCCTTCCTTCCTCCTCTATTTTGTTTCCCTCTCCTCCCGATTCAGCCAGACCACACCGAACATTCCGATTACACAGTGCCTAATTTATTCACACCTATTCACAATTGCGGTGACACCACTCTGCCGTCGGGATGCGACCTCTCGTCTCGGCATCTACGACCCGTCTGTCCAGTCCTTGCCCGTCTCTCCTCTCTTCCCGGTCCTCCTTTCCAGCTCGCTCTCCCTCGTCCTTGCTTCCCCGCTGCTCCCTTCGGTCAGCTCTCTGGGAAGGCATCTTGAGCTGGTTCCCGTCGTTACGGAGCCGGCCGCGCAACAGACAGGTTCCTTCCTTCCTCCTCTATTTTGTTTCCCTCTCCTCCCGATTCAGCCAGACCACACCGAACATTCCGATTACACAGTGCCTAATTTATTCACACCTATTCACAATTGCGGTGACACCACTCTGCCGTCGGGATGCGACCTCTCGTCTCGGCATCTACGACCCGTCTGTCCAGTCCTTGCCCGTCTCTCCTCTCTTCCCGGTCGTCCTTTCCAGCTCGCTCTCCCTCGTCCTTGCTTCCCCGCTGCTCTCTTCGGTCAGCTCTCTGGGAAGGCATCTTGAGCTGGTTCCCGTCGTTACGGAGCCGGCCGCGCAACAGACAGGTTCCTTCCTTCCTCCTCTATTTTGTTTCCCTCTCCTCCCGATTCAGCCAGACCACACCGAACATTCCGATTACACAGTGCCTAATTTATTCACACCTATTCACAATTGCGGTGACACCACTCTGCCGTCGGGATGCGACCTCTCGTCTCGGCATCTACGACCCGTCTGTCCAGTCCTTGCCCGTCTCTCCTCTCTTCCCGGTCCTCCTTTCCAGCTTGCTCTCCCTCGTCCTTGCTTCCCCGCTGCTCTCTTCGGTCAGCTCTCTGGGAAGGCATCTTGAGCTGGTTCCCGTCGTTATGGAGGCGGCCGCACAACAGGCAGGTTCCTTCCTTCCTCCTCTATTTTGTTTTCCTCTCCTCCCGATTCAGCCAGACCACACCGAACATTCCGATTACACGATGCCTAATTTATTCACACCTATTCACAATTGCGGTGACACCACTCTGCCGTCGGGATGCGACCTCTCGTCTCGGCATCTACGACCCGTCTGTCCAGTCCTTGCCCGTCTCTCCTCTCTTCCCGGTCGTCCTTTCCAGCTCGCTCTCCCTCGTCCTTGCTTCCCCGCTGCTCTCTTCGGTCAGCTCTCTGGGAAGGCATCTTGAGCTGGTTCCCGTCGTTACGGAGCCGGCCGCGCAACAGACAGGTTCCTTCCTTCCTCCTCTATTTTGTTTCCCTCTCCTCCCGATTCAGCCAGACCACACCGAACATTCCGATTACACAGTGCCTAATTTATTCACACCTATTCACAATTGCGGTGACACCACTCTGCCGTCGGGATGCGACCTCTCGTCTCGGCATCTACGACCCGTCTGTCCAGTCCTTGCCCATCTCTCCTCTCTTCCCGGTCCTCCTTTCCAGCTCGCTCTCCCTCGTCCTTGCTTCCCCGCTGCTCTCTTCGGTCAGCTCTCTGGGAAGGCATCTTGAGCTGGTTCCCGTCGTTATGGAGGCGGCCGCACAACAGGCAGGTTCCTTCCTTCCTCCTCTATTTTGTTTTCCTCTCCTCCCGATTCAGCCAGACCACACCGAACATTTCGATTACACGATGCCTAATTTATTCACACCTATTCACAATTGCGGTGACACCACTCTGCCGTCGGGATGCGACCTCTCGTCTCGGCATCTACGACCCGTCTGTCCAGTCCTTGCCCGTCTCTCCTCTCTTCCCGGTCGTCCTTTCCAGCTCGCTCTCCCTCGTCCTTGCTTCCCCGCTGCTCCCTTCGGTCAGCTCTCTGGGAAGGCATCTTGAGCTGGTTCCCGTCGTTACGGAGCCGGCCGCGCAACAGACAGGTTCCTTCCTTCCTCCTCTATTTTGTTTCCCTCTCCTCCCGATTCAGCCAGACCACACCGAACATTCCGATTACACAGTGCCTAATTTATTCACACCTATTCACAATTGCGGTGACACCACTCTGCCGTCGGGATGCGACCTCTCGTCTCGGCATCTACGACCCGTCTGTCCAGTCCTTGCCCGTCTCTCCTCTCTTCCCGGTCGTCCTTTCCAGCTCGCTCTCCCTCGTCCTTGCTTCCCCGCTGCTCCCTTCGGTCAGCTCTCTGGGAAGGCATCTTGAGCTGGTTCCCGTCGTTACGGAGCCGGCCGCGCAACAGACAGGTTCCTTCCTTCCTCCTCTATTTTGTTTTCCTCTCCTCCCGATTCAGCCAGACCACACCGAACATTCCGATTACACGATGCCTAATTTATTCACACCTATTCACAATTTCGGTGACACCACTCTGCCGTCGGGATGCGACCTCTCGTCTCGGCATCTACGACCCGTCTGTACAGTCCTTGCCCATCTCTCCTCTCTTCCCGGTCGTCCTTTCCAGCTCGCTCTCCCTCGTCCTTGCTTCCCCGCTGCTCTCTTCGGTCAGCTCTCTGGGAAGGCATCTTGAGCTGGTTCCCGTCGTTACGGAGCCGGCCGCGCAACAGACAGGTTCCTTCCTTCCTCCTCTATTTTGTTTCCCTCTCCTCCCGATTCAGCCAGACCACACCGAACATTCCGATTACACAGTGCCTAATTTATTCACACCTATTCACAATTGCGGTGACACCACTCTGCCGTCGGGATGCGACCTCTCGTCTCGGCATCTACGACCCGTCTGTCCAGTCCTTGCCCGTCTCTCCTCTCTTCCCGGTCGTCCTTTCCAACTCGCTCTCCCTCGTCCTTGCTTCCCCGCTGCTCCCTTCGGTCAGCTCTCTGGGAAGGCATCTTGAGCTGGTTCCCGTCGTTACGGAGCCGGCCGCGCAACAGACAGGTTCCTTCCTTCCTCCTCTATTTTGTTTCCCTCTCCTCCCGATTCAGCCAGACCACACCGAACATTCCGATTACACAGTGCCTAATTTATTCACACCTATTCACAATTGCGGTGACACCACTCTGCCGTCGGGATGCGACCTCTCGTCTCGGCATCTACGACCCGTCTGTCCAGTCCTTGCCCGTCTCTCCTCTCTTCCCGGTCCTCCTTTCCAGCTCGCTCTCCCTCGTCCTTGCTTCCCCGCTGCTCTCTTCGGTCAGCTCTCTGGGAAGGCATCTTGAGCTGGTTCCCGTCGTTATGGAGGCGGCCCTTCAACAGGCAGGTTCCTTCCTTCCTCCTCTATTTTGTTTTCCTCTCCTCCCGATTCAGCCAGACCACACCGAACATTCCGATTACACAGTGCCTAATTTATTCAAACCTATTCACAATTGCGGTGACACCACTCTGCCGTCGAGATGCGGGCTCTCGTTTCGGCATCTACGACCCGTCTGTCCAGTCCTTGCCCGTCTCTCCTCTCTTCCCGGTCGTCCTTTCCAGCTCGCCCTCCCTCGTCCTTGCTTCCCCGCTGGTCCCTTCGGTCAGCTCTCTGGGAAGGCATCTTGAGCTGGTTCCCGTCGTTACGGAGCCGGCCGCGCAGACCTTGGACTTATCGGATGATGCCCCCATAACTGCTGTTCGGGGGGGGGGGGGTGCGGTGGGGGGAGCGGTGTCTCTCATCCGTCGCAGCTGAGAGGCAAGCGCACATATAGGAACACAAAGCGCCGGCTGTTTCTTGGGCGCGCCCAATCGCCCGCGCGTACACGCACATAACCGCGGCGGCCGTTCCTTCCGGCTACGTTCGCATGCGATGCGGTTGCGCACCCGACAGGTACTATCAAAAATTTATTGGAAATAAAATTGTTTGAAGACTAACCAGTTTCCAGGAACAAGAAAAGGGTTAGAAGGCGGCTGTACGGGCTCATACAGCTGCCGGACCACTGGGCTACACGCTATTTCACTGCGACATTAAACTTGCCAGACAGTTCGACAGCAAGCCGGGAATAAGCAATTGTGAGAACATCCGAGGGCTCTGCAGTGACTCAATCTAGTATAAGCGGACCGATGTATCCAGCAAGGAAGCAAACGTTTGCCTAAACTTTCCAACGACCCAGTTGAACATTCGGCGAGGGGCGGCGGAGGTGGCTGCTTCACTCTGACGCTCCTACGCTCTCAACGCACAGAAGCGATTAGACCGACTCACGAGACCGGTGGCCTTCAATGCTCTGTTTACGAGCGGCGGACGGCATCAATACGTTTATTCCTTCTTTCACTATCTCTGTGAGCAACGCGGTCCCTCGATTTTCTCTGCCTGCTTCTTCCCATTTTGAAGCGAAAGCTTCACTACGCCAGGTTTTCAAGGGGTTAGTGCAGTTCCGTTTATGACCGTTTATGACGTACGTCATGGTGGCACATATATGCCAAACCAAGATGGTGGGCCACTCCCCAAATCTCTCCGAGGTCAAGGTCGAAGTTTGAAGAGCTGGGACAACTTGCGATGCTATATGACGCTGACGTCATGTAAAAAGAATTTCAGTAAACAGGCTCATGAATCATGTATATAGATTCTCTACATGACAACGGGGTGCAGCCGCCGTCTGTGACGTCAATGGAGAGCTGTCGGGGTAAGGACGAGCCGGTCGGGGTAAAAACCGGTTTTGCGATGGAGGAAGAAGGACATCCTGTCGTGATAGCGCGCCGGAAAGCGAAGCTTCAACGTTTCAATGAGACTAGGATGAAACGCCGTGCCTTAGAGACAGAAGAAGAACGTTCGACACGCGTCGAGAAACGACGGAAGAGTGCTACTGGTGGGGGGGGGGGAAGGAACAGCAGAAAGTAGTTCAGGCGGTACATCAAAACAGCGACGCAGAGTCGGAGGTTTCTCTCGCTTCTCACCAGGTTTAACCAAAGCTAAACCACAGATAATTTTTTTCTCCTATCGCCACTCATCCCTTTGTTATCTTTATTTCTCGGCCGCCTCAATCCACGACCTTGGACGAGCTTCATGCACTCGACAACAGCTCGAAGTGGGCTTTTGTGTAAAGGCTCACGCCGTAACACGACTTGCAGCTGTAGGGATAAACAAAACGCGTAGTCTAATTAAAGGAGCATTAAAGGAACCCACGACACTGTAAACGAATATAAACGCACACGTTCATTCCGTGCTCTCCTCCGATGCAGGCATCTTTGGCATCTTCACAATAGAGAACGAAGTGAGGACACAGCGTGTTCTGTGCGGCTGATTTGTAATTTTGAGCGAAAATTTGCGCGCACCTTTCTCACATGCAGGACACTCAGAGAAGGCATATATTTACCAGCGCCGGCTTCTCCGGATCCTTGAGAAGCGCTTTTTTGGCAGCATCGTAGAAGGAGCAGCATGGAATCTCAGCCGATGGATAGGGTGAGTGCACAACATGGTCTTCGATACTGGCCCGCATTTTAACCGTTGAAAGCCGATCTGTGCTGTGCAGGCAATTTTGGTGTGGCACCACTAGTTTTTTGCTTGCCTAGTCTGTACCTTCCAGAATCTGTGAAGTAGTTAAAAAGAAAGTGAAGTTGTCATGAACCACAATCACCATCAAAAGAGGCGCGCATCAAATTTCGTTCGTAGAGAACTCTATTTTGACTACGTGACTACTAACAGCCTGCTGGCTAATTTAATCCTTTTTTTTAGCTGAGTTCCTTTCTTATAGCATACCACTATTACACTCTATTCAAGAAGCATTCGTAAAACTTTTAATTTTCTGGGTCGGTATGTGCACAAGGTCCAAGGCAAAAGGGTTTGATAGTCAAATACCCTACAATGGAAACATCATCTGCACTGCGGTAGCGAACTTCTCGACAAACATTTATTGCATTACAACGTTCCTGGCACAAGCTTCTAATAGTTTAACCATTTCATGGGGTCGTAGAGCAGCCAGTCATTCACGACCGCATAAAGTAGAACGGCGGCGAAATCCTGGTGTCGAGCACGTGTGTTTTATCCTAGGGTTTTCAACAAGACAGGCTCGAACACTGCCACTTTTTTTAGACGGAATCAAGCTGTCTTTCACGTGCGCCGGCAGCAAGAGTTAGGAAACAGACCCGCGCTTTTTCTTGAGTATGACCCAGTAGCGCATACCGCACCAAAATCACGGCCTGTATCTGTTCGCTTCATGAGTCTCTTAAGCGCTACACTTGTAAAAAAGAGGAATGGAGGCTCCGTAGATTACATCATAATGTCTAAATTAATCGATGATGTGCAAGTATGGGAGCGGCTCTTTAGGTAATGTGTCGTTGATGTGCGTTAGCCCTTCCCCTGCCTCCCGGCCTATAAATTCTCAGTCGAGTGCCTGTGCTTGCTCGCTGCTAGAGCCAGGACGATACGTATATTGTGACGTGAACGGATATGAGGGGCCATATTCTGCAAGCTGTCTATTTTCCATAGTCCATTTCGCGTCCATTTGGCTCCCTCTCAGTCGACACTCAGATACACAAGTGGCTTTCAAGCTTCTGTGAGAAGTGACCTGGCCATTGGGTGGTTGACGAACCGACTTCACCATTGCCTGCATATAGCAGCCAATGACAGGAAGTGGTAAGGTCCAGTCTCCTGGTGGGGACAAAGCGCTGCGATGCATCTCACGATTGGCTGCTACATGCAGCCAATGCATCGCATATCGCGGCCATTACCAAACAATAGAGGCCCGATCACAAAGCGCCCAATAGTCAACTCACTTGACAACCGTGTGTATATCTCAGTGAGCAATGACAGACAACCAAATGAAGTCAAAATGGCCAATAGAAATGAACAACTCATAGCATACGACGCTAAGATGGTTCTTCAGTATGGTTTGTACATGGGAAGTGAGTGTTCCGTATGTATAATCCCGACAGGAGACCTTGGAGTCAGTGACGACATGGTTTTGCTGTACTGTCATCACGGGGGCACGATATGGCCTGCAAGAAGGCGAGAGCGATAATCCCCTCTTCCGCCAACCGGCTCGAATTCAAAGCAAACGATGGCAGAGCTTGAACGGGCCGTCCTCGTTCGTGAGCATCTTTTACACGACCGACTTGTTAAAGTAGCTGGAGGCGTCATCTAGGACGTCGACGAATCGTTTCTAAGCGAGCGCGTAGGCGTCTGCACTCTGACCTGTCTGTTGTCTCGGTGATGAACAGGATCCATGTTTGGAGGGAATGGTTCCACCTCTATCTTCTCACGGATCGTGGGCGCCAGGGGCACTAGGAAATGCTATGCTGGGAGGTTGAATGGCGGGTACCCAAGGTGTTCAAGAAGCGCTCTGCCTTTGCGTGTTCTACGAAGCCGGGCTATTCGGCCGGCGTGCTGTGCTTCGTTCAGTTGCCGATTTAAGTGTGAATTCCTAGTGGGAGCAGGCACTGTGTTGAGGAGTACGGGGGAAGTCTAGTGGCCGTATTGGCTGCCGGTAGCCGGACAGCATACAGAGGAGGAAAACATTTGATTACGGAAAAAGGTGTCGACTGAGCTAGTAGCGGTCGGATTATTAGTACAAGACCCCAGTGACCTTGGCCGACGAACGCACCCACTGGACGGGCACTCATCTTTCCAAGGTAACGCTGGTCAGTTGTATTCTCACTGCTCGAGTGACATGTCCAGTATTTGTAAATGTTGCAGTTTAGCCTAGCATCCTATAACATATGAGTGTCGGACTAGAGCTGTAGCAAGGGTAGGTGTATTAGTATTTGGTGGGATGGATTTTATGGAATCTAGAATGGCTTAGAAAAGTATGTTTGACTTTGACGCCAGTCGTAGGCCTCCTCTGATGTTAGGCGCCTGTGTGGTGGCTGTTAAATGCGGCTGTCCAGCTGGTGGGTCTCAAGTCGTTCTTAATACGTGTTTGGTGTGGGGACAAGGAGAGGGTAGACAACTCAGCTCGGTTTTTAAGATCGCGAGGTAAAGTGTTAACCTTCTCGTTACTCGCGAGAACCTCATGTATTCGAGCCCACGTAATGCAATGATGCACATTGAGTCGTCGGCCTGTCCTGTGATCACGGCTGGCTTGTTTTGAGTCGGTGACCATGTCGGAAGTGGCACTTGAAGTGGGGTCTATTTATACAGGTTGATAGAATACTGTCTTTTTTCAGCACGAAAGTATTTCGCAACAAAATTTCATCATGTCTTGAGTGCTTTGAGGGTTTTCGGGGATTTAGTACGCATGAATGTCATATAATAGATCTCGTTTCTGGATAAAGCATAACAATTAATAAGTTGTCCAGGGTTGCGACCTTTTTTATATGTTGTACACTTCTTCCCGGAGACACATGCAAAAAATTGAGAAAATTTGTACAAGAATTTCCTATATTCTGCATTCGCATCACTTGCTGCGAACACATCCTTCCAGTTGACTGTGGTTACCCGGCCTGTAAATGTTCAGCGTTGCAGGATAACTCGGTAAGAGAATACGGAACGTGGTGGCTTTGTTATATTTATAGGCTGATTCACTGACACAACTATCAGCAAGTGGCCACTGACACTGTGAATTAACGCACAACCTCTATCGAGGAATGCATAAAAGTTATTCAAAAACACGACTAAATGTGTCGTCACTGTGTAGTGACACGTGCTACTGTTGTTTTTATATTCTGGCAGGAATGAGTGTTTTGGAAGAAGAACAGTGCTTAAAATTCTAATTTTACACTGCTATCAACGTGCACTTCTAGGGTCGTCACCACCAAAAATTAATTGGTATTTTCTTGTGCTCAGATATCCGAAAAATTAATTAAAAAGAAAAAAACAAGTGCACGTTTTTTCCAAGACTATGCACGTTTCTCAAAAACATATCCTATAAATCCCGTAATGTAGCCATTTCTTAACCTACGAGTTAGATGCACGGTGCTCAAAACCGACCTTAACTGACTGCAACCGAGATGTGCCAAATATTATCTCTTCTAGTTGCAAAAATTTAAAGAAGAGCTCCTTCTCAATGCTTTCAGAAATTTCGCAACATCACGCCTGAGTATTAATGAACAGAATAATGCGCTTCTTGCTCGGCAACATATGCCACACGCTTGGACGTGCGCACAATTTGACTCCGATGATAATGCCCCGTCCAATGCAAGGATACACGCGGGATTATATGCGTCCTTATAACAAAAAGATTGTTTTCAGTGTGCTTATTGCTGGTAATAAAAATAGAATTTAAGAAAGGCGGTTCTTATGCACGCAATTTCGCGGCCGTTGCTGTGAACCAATGCATTCGTTCTTGTTTTCTGTGACTCACTGTGAGAGAGATGCCAGCACTCTCCAGCACTCTGGATGCGCCTGCTGGAAACCTGCTTGTTGTCTTTGGTTTCCTCGCCGAGAATGCCACCTGGGTAAGAACGTTGCTGCGCCAAGCCGTGCTGGGCCTTGTCGACGAATAAGCTGGTAAAATCAACCAATTTCCAATGGTACAGAAGCGAGAAGTGAGAGAATGACGCTCTGCTAAGCCCTGCGCACACAGTGCAAGCGGTGCCTGTCGCAACCGGACGCTCAGTTCATCGCCAGCTGCGGCGCCCGGACATGCTCCGAACTTTCCGCAAAACCGTGCACCGCTAATTGAGAGGAGGGGTCTGCCTGATACGGGGAATGCATCAACTCGACATTTAGACGCGAGAAACAGAAAAACTGCAGAAACCCCATCATGAAACGTGGACAACATTCATATTTCTCTTATTGTATCTTTAAATGAAGAAGAAACAAGATACTGCTCTATAAAATAAAAGGTTCGGGTCCTCAGCATACCAGTTTCTTTAAAGGAGCGATTTCACTGAGACTTTCTGTGTCCAAAATATTTGAAGGAAGCTGAATATCTTTCAGGAAAAAAACTGTTTTCACTTTTATTTTCCTTTTGTGCGGAGGTTCAGCTGATTTTCTTGTTGTCGATTCAAACAGCCAGTTCTGTAAGAAACTGCTTCATGAAAAGCTTCTTCAGGTGCAGGCTACTAAGCTTGCTCTATTTTAGCCTCACGATGTTGGAGAAGTACGAAGAGCAGGTAGCAATGGAGCAGAACACGGATGATAGAGAAGTACTAGAGAAGTGTAAAAATTTATTGTCTGAAAATATAATACGAAAGTAAGTAAAGCATCTGGAAGCCGTTCCTTCATGCAAATGTTATGGACCTCGTATCCTGCAATGCTCAATTACATTGTGGGAAGGCATTCCAATCCAAAGAAAAAATGCAGGAGTGTAAATCGTGCTATGCCTAGGCTACCCCATTGCAGGAATACATCCCTGCTGACCCGTGATTCTGCTTCCCGAAGGCGTTCTTGCTTTCTCTCATCTTCGTGGTAAAGATCTAGCATGAATCTTCCGAGGATGATGCTTTTGTCGGCGATCGGTGGCAATACTTTTGGAAGGTTCCGCTGTTGTCGAAGTCTATGTGTAAGGTAATGGAAACGCATAGCGTGAAATTTTTGTAAAGCGAGTCAAAATGAACGTTCCATCTCGAGCGCCGGGTGATAGTGACTTTCGCGCCGCCAGTGGTGGTGGTGGTGCAAAACTTTTATTGCTCTCAAAAGCGAAGTACATGGAGGTATGCATGAGTTGGTCCTTAAGTGTCTGACCCTTACAAATTCTAGGTGTGGTGTCTAGTGGGCGTCCACAGCATCGTCGGTTGCTGCCCTGGCGCGCCTGACCAAAGCCTAAAGGGCATGCAGATGATAGCAGCCGAATAGGGTCGCCTCCCAGTCCTTTCGAGTGGGGTTGGGGTGAGGGGGAAAAGCAAACTGGGTTGGATGGGCAGACCCACACACACCATGTGGCCGATGTTCGAACACTTCTCCGCACAGTGCGGACAACTGACCGTGAAGGAATGGTGAAAAGGTTTTAGTGCTGCCGGGCCCAGCAGTGTGTTGGTATAGAGACAGAGTAGAAGCCGCTCCTCCGTCTTAGGCCTTTACTCGGGTGAATGCGCATGCGATGCTTGGTCCCGACGGAACTGTCGCGCGCCCACCTCGCTCACACGCGGGACCACCTGAAGTCCTCATGGCACATCTATTGTGGAGGGCCTTGTAGCGCACACTGCCTGCGCGCACGCCCTAGAAGCTCCTCCGGACAGCCGCTGCCTGGTGTTACAACAATCTTCTTTGGGACGCCTTGTATGTCTGCCTTCGGAATGTCGCCGCAATCGTCATCTGGGCACTACGGAGCTAATCGAGGCTCTACTATTATATTGCAAGATTTCGCTAAGCGAGTGATTTGCTAGCAATAACACATTCTAAAATGCCTACGTTATGCGCATTATGTGAGGAGTGTGCGATTTGCATGCGATGTCCGGTGTGGGGAGTTCACTCTGCACGATGCCTTAAGGCCTTGTTCCAGCAGAAGTTTGTTAATGCAACACAAGTGTTTGCTTCAAGGGCTCACGCGAGATTATTGTCCCAGTCCGCGTGAACGTGTTCGTTATCTGTGCACTACGTAGATAATCGAGGCTATGGTGTTTCATTTCGCCACACCGGTAGGAAAGTGGTTTGCAGGTAATAGGACCGTCCAAAATAATGTTCGTCTCCAGGCCATTGCAGATACGTGCGTCGTGGTTGATCAGGGTTTGGCGGGGTTGAATGTGGTTGATCAGTTCTATATTATTTTCCTTGGAATCCTGCGCCTGTATCGATATTGGTTGTGGAAGAGGTGCACTAGGCAACTGCCGACGATGGAGGGCAGGGTAGCTGTGTCCAGGGAGTTCAGTCACTTACTTAGTGGCCATTGGTATCCATATTGTTTACGTGTTCTGCACTAACAGCAGAATTAGTTGCGAAGAGCTGAATGCTGCGGGAAAGTGGAAACGATAAAGATGAGATAAAAGAGTGTTCGCGGGAAATTCAGATGCGCTCTTAAATTATTCCGTATCTGCTCCCTGTTTAAGTCTTATAATTTTCGTATAAGGCATGATAAAATCGTTTTTACAAAGCGTTTTTAATTTCTCATATTAAAACTATTGCCTTTTTTTCTCAAAATCACGAGAACCATTTTGCTTGGAATTTATCATCATAATTTGGAAAAATCACCAAATCATTCTCGTAGGTACGAGCCATTTCATGGTAGACATAGAAGGCTCGTGTGAACGTTTACCTTCGGTCCACTCGCTTATAATGTTTGAGCCATGAAATATCAAAGGAATCCATGAACTCTACGTCCGTCATGCTGCAAGCACATTCCTGGAGATTTACGCCTGTGGTAATGGGAATTTCAGGAACAGCAGGAACGGTGATCACTAACTGTGTGTGTTTAGTTACTGTGGGCACGATGTGCGATGTCTATCGGGTTAATTCTGCTACCCTCGCATATGCGTCACTGGTAGCCTCTAGTGAACAGCGACAGTGTTGTAGCCGAGTGCAGTAAAGCTGTGGTTTGCATACGGCCACGACGGACGCTTTGCTAGGGTTGTTGAAGGGGAATGTTGGTTTGCAGTAAAAATTGATTTTATAGTATTTTCAGGTCACGCCGATGTTTTGGTTGTGTGCTCAGACACTGCGCAGAGAAAAAAGAAATTAGACGCCTGGCTACGACATGCATAAGCTTTGCACTCTGACTTATGCCGGGAGGGCACACTCTTGCATTGAACCTTAGATGAAGGTTAGGTGTGTCACTACACTTCTTCATGCAACATTGTGTTGCTGAGAAAAAATTCGTTGCAAAACGGGTCAATGTTTCCCCGGCAACAAGTAAACTCTTCATATCCAAGCACAAATTGTCTCCGTTATCAGCAAGACTAACTGATGTACAGAGTTGCACAGATAGCACTGCTCCAGCACAGCTGCCCTAGTTCATTGCTTTCGCCGCAGTAGGGTGGAAACAATAGCGGCAGTCTGGCGCTAATATATGCCTGTAAGTAGCAATGGCATCAAGGAGCATATATGTGATATGAGACATTCTTAATTATCATTTGTCACCTAATCATCATCCACTTATCTGCGCTCAACACGGCGGTGCTGAGGAAAAGAAAGGAGTCAAGAAGGAAGAGGGCTTTTTTCTGTCTCAGACCGGAAGAAGTAATCATGGCCATTTTCGTTGTTGATTCTGACAGGAAAAACAAGGCAAAGTAAATGTACTTTAATTTCACGCACAAACTAGCCGATCCTGATCATAATGAAACCAGACGGAAAGGGTAAGCGAGCGTCCTTAATGGCCAAAGAACTAACCAAAGTTGGCGCAAGCGTCTTCATAGAACCGTGCTCACTGAGAAGGTCTCTAGTTCTGCAAGTCTAGGTTATCAGCACTTGAAACGAATGTCGGCGCTGCCTAACCTCAGGAATTTTCGCGCGATTTTGCATTCACAATCAGCTACTTGTGCTAAAAGCTAGTAATGTCGAGTTCTTGTATTGCATTTTCGGCCTTTTGTAAATGTAAAAAATCAAAAGATGGTTAAACACCTGTATAATGCTGATTGACGGCTGAAGCTGGACCAGAATTTGCTCCTCCAATTGTTGCATAATCTCCAAATTCTCCTGCCATGCATAAGTATGTTCCGACTTCGCTTTAAATTTAGGGGCCTCAACGATTGCCGTATGGTGTTAGAAATGTGCTGGCTCCAACTTGAGGATTTTTTCGTGCAAAGCGTTTATGGGCACCGTCACTAGAGCGTTCAGCGCATGTTCCATCCGCTGTAGTGGCTCTCGCTGGCCGTAAATTTGCTGCGTTCGGAGCAGGATGCTCTGCCTCGGCTGCGATTTCTGGGCCCTCGCAGTGCGACCTATGTGACATCTCCCAGCTGGCTACGTTTTCAAAACAGCTACGTAGCTAATGCGAACGTTGCGCAGGATGCCACACCAGCAGGTCATTTCAGGATGTAATTTTGAGCTGCGTTCGCAGTGTTTAGCGGGACCGTTTTTTCGACCTCGTTCTCCATTCGCGACTTATTATAAATTCTACACACCTCCAACCAAGAACTTCAGACTTTAATCCGACGTTTCGCAGCCGACTCGGCTTCTTCTTCAGGGGTGAGTGAGGCGGTAGCTAGCGTCAGTAAGAACGCATGGAGGAGAGCAGGAGGTCAAAATAACGAAAGTTGTGATACAAAAGGCGTGAGGGAGTGGAGAGGGGAGGAGCTAAGGCTGTCAGTCGTGTTTTCGGACTGTGGGGAGGCGGTGAATGGCGACTTTTTTTCTTTGAGTTCCAGAGCGATGTCTCTGGGCATATACTGAGGGCAGTTGAGGTTGTTCGAAGTAGTTTGGATGTGCCAGGAGTCGAGTAGGAACCTTTTTTTGGTAATTTGTCTAGGTTCCGAGGATGCTGGTTTAGTCGCAGTTGATTCTGTGGTCTGAGTTGATTCTGTAAATGAACCAGTAATGAACCATGCAAGGTAAGATACAAGCTCTCGTTTAAGAACGAAGTTGCGTATTGTATTTTCGTAGAAATTACAGAGAGGCCAAGGTTTGTTCGGGAGTTGGTTCTAGGATTACAAGCTGAACGAGTGTACTGTGGACACGGGCGAAGAAAAGGTATCTGATATGCAATT
Source organism: Amblyomma americanum (assembly GCF_052857255.1). Classification (NCBI taxonomy): domain Eukaryota; kingdom Metazoa; phylum Arthropoda; class Arachnida; order Ixodida; family Ixodidae; genus Amblyomma; species Amblyomma americanum. The sequence continues at coordinate 94,516,024 of NC_135503.1, forward strand.
TCACTGTTTCTGTCGTTTCGTCAAAAAAGTAGGGTTTGGGATCGATATGAAGCGTCCTATAGCGGAGTGAAAATTGAGCAGATGTTTCTTTTGCGAAGGCAGCCAAGTGCTTGTGCATATTTTGAACGCGGCTGGAAAAATATTATGATGTCTCTGGAATATATCCAGATAACCCAATGAATCTAAACGTGTGTGAAGGTTGAATGTTATGTTTCGATTATCTGAGGACGTAGCCAGAGCTCGAGAAGTTATCCGCATTTGCCAAACTCGAGTATTTCAGCATGGCCCCCCAGGTGGATTTTTCTTCTTTCTCTCATCATTACTACACGTCGGAAAAAACACTGAATTATTTTAATCTAGCATGATTACATTGAGTTCAAAATCAGACGGAAACATGTGCACATTGGAGGCTGCCTCATGAAGAATCTGCGACGTAACTTGAGAATCGGAATGAGGCCTCATAGACTGGATCCAAACACTTGAAAGGAACATTTTCATTCTTGGCCAGCAAGACCAAAGAATTACGAGTAAGCTTACTGCACACCATTTAGTGAACACATTTTAGTCTTCAACTACTGCGAGGTAGAGTAATATGTCGCTCAGATGGGCTGAGATATGGTTGAAGAGAAAATAATGGATACGTTTGGTGACAAATGCGTGTTCTATAGACACATAGTTTTTTACTGAAAGAGTTTGTGTACGTACTGTCATGTTGGCTTCTTCCTCCAAGAGGAGTGTCGACACATTTGTTTGTGTAAATTTACTCAGTGGTTGAATTTGTAATAAAGAATTAGAATTTATGCCCTGCTGTGCATCTTCTATACTTTTTCACCTATGCGGCCGAAATTGGGAAAAAAAGAAATGCGGTTACAACCAATCGTAATCACCTTTTCACCAACTTTCATCGTCGCACTATTAAAACCGAGAGGTTTCAGTTGAGTTCGAATAAAGTCTTAAGATAATGATTCTCTTTTTTATTGTGAAAAAGAAGGTATATTTTTTTCTACAAAGCGCTTCTACTCGTGCATGCTTTTACCAGTGCGTTGCGGATGACTTTTCCAGTGTCTGTCCTTGGCAGGGATTCGAAGAAATACACCCCTCCGTAAAGATGTTTATGCACAGCTAGATTATCTGTAAAGAGATAAGAAAAGTGCAAAAAACTTATTACAAATTTCAGTACTACCGGGGATCCTTGCTGTGATCATTAAGTAGTATGTCTCTTGCAGACAGCCAGCCAAAATCTAAGCAAATGATGTACTGCTTGTTTGACTCGGCTAAAGTTTTTCTTGTTCATGCAAATCAGAAATAACAGTCAAACGACGCTGTCGTCGGCTTCTAATCTTCCTTCCAGCGAAGTGGAAGGCAAACCTCTCAAGGCACCATTTCCAGACCTGTGTGCTTGCCTCAACAAAACCTCATAATTATTTTTAAAAATAACAGCGCGGAAAACCGGGAGTTCAAGACTAGAAAACATAAGACAAGCGCTGTCTCTCAACTGAAGTTTAATCGCAGGAAAAAGGCAAATATAAGGGAACAGGCAACAACCGAACATCAAAACGACAAGGCACGTGCACTATGATGGGTTAAGATATCGTTTTGAATCTCATAATTATGCATTGAAGCCATCACCTCGCTACTAAAGCTTCTACTTTATTTCACCCAACACTGCAAGACAATGTACGCTGCATTTTATAATGGTCGTATTGTCATATGGGACGTCGCGGTACTATTTGCATTGATTACGTGCAAGAATGCGGCAGCAAAAATGCAAAAACATACAAAGTTGAATAAAAACGCAGCAGGTACACGTAAAGTACGCTTAATGGGCATATTCTCCACGGACATTAACTCGTTCACCTTGGATGCAAAATCGTTACCCACAAAAATAATATCCTGGACGCCTCCGCTCAGTTTATAGTAAAACCAAAAGAGTTTCGAAGATTTACCTCGGCACTTTTAACGTAGCTGTACCACCAATTTCTTCCGCAATCATTCATAACCGCAATATAAAGGCATAATAAATAGCAGTAAATGGGTGTATTATTGTGGCCTACAAGCAGTTGCGTTAATCAAGCATGCGCTTATGATTAAATAGGGTCAGCATTTATTTTGTCTTTATTTTTTTAGTTTCTGATGTTTTCAGTGACAAAATGTTACCGCAACACTTTAGTTGCGCGAAAATGCCTGCTTTCATTACGACAGTGCTACATTTCGGTAAGACAAAATTTCTTCAACCGCCAGTGGAGAGCCGAAATGAACGAAGTGTCGGCTTGCATTACCAGGTGTAGCAGGCGTTGGGGAGTACTTCCGCGGGCAGAGATAGGTGCTTCCCCCCAGTTTTCTCACCAGTAGCCCTCGTAAATACAGTACAGTTTAGACGTGACATCTCCTTGGAATTACAGGCCAGAAAACTAGACGCTTCTAAGGCTGTCTTGAGCCGCAAAAATTAAAGAAAAAGTTCACAGAGACAGGCGTCTTAATTAAGATGGGTTACTGATCGCGCAAGCATCTCCTCTATCTTAAAATGACAAATCTCATTTCTGAGAGGTTGTTTTCGCCCTTTCCACCATGAATATGCTTCTTCGATCACCGTGCAAGCTCTACATTTTCGTTGCTCAGAATGACACGGGCACTAACTGATTCCCAAAGTGAATCATCCATGTGTGATGGGGCAGGGCTAGATGTGCCAAAATTATTCTTAGTACTGTGATACGTGAACCAATCGCTAAGACCAACTTTTTATCAGAGGAATCCAGGGAGTTCTCTAATTTATGTGCCGCGTATAAACACGAGTGTTCAGCCCTCTCCAGACCTGTCACATTCATTTCTCCATGTAAATAGATCCACGTTCAGTGTTCCTATCCTTGGCCCGACTCGGCCTCAGCGAACCTGAGAGATCAGGCTTCTCGCTCGGTCCATGACTAAACTCAGGGTCCACTCCAGCAGGCACTTCTCGAAACAAGGCCTTAAGCCCGCGTTTGATTTTCGCAGCTTCTTTCCAAAGCTCGAAATCCTAAATAGTTCTCACAAAAAACAGACACAAAAAGCATATACTCACGAGCAGAGACATATAGTAACCAGCCACTTCACGCTTACCCGCTACAGTCGCCTTGATCTTTTTGGCAAGATTTTCAGTGTGACACTTGCTTCCGCTGTGGTCCTTTAGGACGATGACAGCAGCAGGGGCCTCTCCGTGCTGGGCACTGGGTAATCCCACGATAACCACATCGGATATGAGATCCGAGTGCTCCTCCAGGATCAGTTCTTCGAGTTCCGCGGGAACAACTTGGTTATCCATGCACTTGATCATTTCCTTCAGCCGCTGGACGATGTAAAGGCGGCCATCTTCATCGTAGTATCCAGCATCTCCTGCGTTGCATCGGTCCACGACCGTGACAAACGAGTATTGCTCTCTTTGAATTGCAGGGTAATGACCCTTTTTGCAAAGCCCGAAAAGCTGACAATGAACTCTAATGTATCCACTCGTGGGAAACAAGACTGATGCTGCTCGAAGGTTTTAAGCTCCCACTTTTATTCGTCTTTTCGTAAGAGCTGAAGCTGAAACGTATTTATGGAGAGGAATTCACGTGTGTAGCCGGCACCATTTCTCTTCAACTCTAGGTAAATAGGAGTTGCCACATTAAACAGAAAAGAGCGAAAGCGGAGTACGCTGTCCTCTAGAGCACTCGTTTTTATAAAAGAATGTGTGCTAGACGACAATTTATTCCATATTTACTTTTAAATAAGACAATTTTTGGATAGAGGGCTGTATCATAATTGTCATTAGGTTTCCAATGTGCAGTTAATACAGCATTGTTGTAGATACCAGGTGTTGGTTAAATTTTTACTGATCTCTATTTTAAGTTCTGCGAGTGATGCGTCGGTGCGGTCTGTGCAGGTGGATTGTACAGCAAGGCGGACAATATGTACGCGACAGAGCTCAGTTTGTTAAACAAGTAACTAAATTTAACAGATCAAATTTTTAGCGATAATTTTAGGGAATACATTATATTTGAAAATTGCAGGTCGTCAACATAAAAGCTGAGTTAAGTTTTTAAATTTTCTTTATCAGGAATGAAGTTAGAAATATTTAACATCAAAAAAACGCATTTATTACCTCATTAATTTGACTTGCCGCAACGAATATTTATAAAATGGAGTCTTCGCATTTTTAATAAATACGGAGGTCATTGGTCTAATATGTGCTGTAGAAGCATTTATTTGGATTTCTGTGAATGTACTACGTCTAGCGACGCAGTCTGAAAATAGTGCATTATGGGAAGCCAACTTTATGAGCTATAAAATGTTCATTTCTGACGTTAAATATTCCGAATTGCATTGCCGATAAGGAAAATTTAAAAGTATAGACTCAGCTTCTATCTTGACGGCATTAAATCTGTTATTATAACGTTGGACCTTGAGATCAAAAATAAAAAAATTGGTTTGGTTTATGGAGTTGCACGTCCTAAAGCGACTCACGCTATGAGGGACGTCGTAGTGAAGGACTCCGAAAATTTGAACCACCTGAGGCTTTTTAATGTGCACTGACATCGCGCAGTACACGGACCTGTAGAATTTCGCCTCCATAGAAATTCGGCCGCCACGGCCGGGATCGAACCCGCGTCTTTTGGAGTCAGCAGCCGAGCGCCATAACCACTGAACCATCGCGGCGGCGTAATAAGTTGATTAGTTATTTTAGTTATTTATTTCTTATTCACTGAGCTCTATAACGTACATTATATCTTTCAAATGATTCCTGGTGCACAAAAAATACGCAGAAAGACAGAGAACACAGCACAAAGCGCCGTTGAGAGATAAAGCTCAGGAAGAACTGATGAGCTAGTTGGTTACACATACAAAATGTATTTTCTCTCTGTCTTCTTCTTTTATGTGCGCCGGGAGTCATTTGGTATGTGTGACCAACTAGCCTACCAGTTCGTCCTGAGATAATATCCGCCTTGTGCTACAGTCTACCAGCACATACCGCGCCGACCTATCTCTCGCAGGGTTCATAAAAACGAACTGTGAACAGTTAAAAAAAGACCCGGCATATTCATTACTTGAATATAAGTCAAAGCAAGTTTAAAACTTCTGGTAGTGCATTGGCACTCAGAGCCAGTCATAATCTGGTAAGGACGCTCATAAGCGACGTCAGCCAAAACACAACATTTCGGCAGTGTTCGCAAAAAAAAAACAAATCCACAATGAAGAAAATATCTGTCCTGCATACTCTCTCGCCCCCCGTCTACTCCTTCCAAAAACAAAGAGAAAAGCCACGTGAAGAGTAAAGATAGCCTAGTAAGCTAGCCTAGTAAGATTTTCTTGCCTTTTTAGCCACTCCTGAGGAATGTTTACACGGGAAAAGGAGTAGTGTCGAAATTCAAACACTTGGCTATATTATGAAGGAAAAAGGAGTGTAACTAAGTACTGAACCAATAATTACCGCTTATTATAGCAACCTTCAGTAGTAATTTCGCTTGAGTGAAAAAACTTCGTGCAGAAAATCGTCTCTCACGGCTAATTTCCGCCCCATCAATCTCAATTTTACCTTAAAATACCAGTATCGAGAAGTTTTCATATCAAACTTCATGCCCTGAAAGAAAATCTCTGCAGCTTCGTCGAGTTCGATTAACTCCACTTTCTTAAGCCGTTCAACTCCCGCCAAACACCTTGAATTTTAACTGCGTATTTGAAAGTACACCAAATAGAAACAGTTATTGAATACCCCTATTGAGTAGCCAGAGGAGGAAAGTGAGACCCACCCTTGTTAAAAAGTTGGAAATCTGCTTTTGTCTTCATAAACACGGCGAAATTATTAGAAAAAAAATTGAAGGAATTATGAAGAGCCTCGTGTGCTTTGGGAATGCAGTGATGTTTTTGCAAGGCGGGTAATGGGAAGGGGCGAGAGTAGCCTTGTTACTCTCTTTAGTAAGGGCGGTAACCTGAAATAGAGGACCTTTTCCTGTGCTGGTAACAGGAAATTGTGCTCTTCTTCAGGATCATTCACTTTTGCCCAGCACCTATCGCCGCAGAGGAAAGCTCACTGCACCTGACTTGCACCAGCCATCCTCTTCAAATACTTCCGCAGTCTTCTTTGGCTTCTTGTAGTACTCCTTGAACACCGTCGGTGCACGAAAGCATATCTCCCCTGTCTGATTTGGGCCATGTTTTTTCCTTGTCACGATATCAACAACCTGCGTGCGTGAGAAGTCAAAGTTACTGGGAAAGAAGACATGTGTACTATTCCCTACGCATAAAATGCCGGTGCTTGCGGTGAACTTCATCAGCCAGAAGGAAAACTTTGAATGCCCTTTGAGCTACCGAAGGCCTCACACAATTACGATCTCGGACTGCTCACACGAGTATGAACAAATCATAATCGCACGGGCGGAATAATCCTGCGATATTATAAGCGCAATATGCAGTGTTGAACTGCCACTCTAGGATACGATCGCTTCTCGCACGAGTTTCGAAGGCATTTAGTAATCATAGCTATTGCATGTGGAACGAGCTACATTGTATATTATACAATGAAAGCAAAAGGAAATTTAAGACTAATGTATGCAGTATGAAAACGGCGCGAGCATCGTGGACAGAAAAATCACAAATGCCAAGACAGGTGCCTGTCACCAATGAACCGGCTGGACCACACAAGTGTTTTCCTTGAATATTGGATGGAACGCCAGCTAGGACTGCCAGTCCAGCAGAGTTGAATAAAAGACAAAATAAAAACAGGGTAGAGAGAAGGTAGTATATTCTACCAGCTTGTTCGGTACGACCTACATACCCTGTCGGGAGTACATAATGCTATGCCGCTTAAGTCTGATGTTAACGTGTAAGGAAAAAAGCACTACGGAAGATTGTCGGTGCAGAAGCTTATTTCAAGATAGAGGTACAGCTGCACACCAAACATAAATGTACCGAAATATTGGTTTTAAAGGGACACATACTACTTCAGTTCCCATGTTCTGGAAATTTATTCCTTCATAAACACGTCACCAACCGAGGGGCTTATGACTTATTTGACTCCATTTTATTCCCAACTTGAACTGGTATTTCTCGCGTCATGTTGGTAAAATATTCTCTGTTTGATGTTAGAGTCCGCTTTTAGTTAACCCTAATTTATATTTCAATTCCAATGGCGTGTTTTGTCTATTTTCACGATAAAAAATTGAAACAAGCAAACAACAACAAACAATATGCAGACAGTGGAAGAGACCGCTATTTTTTATCAACCTCGTAACCGAAGAAAACATGGGAAAAGATTCATCTCAGTCTGAGTGGGACCACCACAACAATCGTTTAAATTTCCCGCGAACTAGCCACACGGAGTTTACCGTTGCGCCTGTTCGGCTCTGTACACCATTGAGTTTCTTACTGTTAACTAAAGGGAAAGCTGGCGCCCAGCCTACGGGATTTTGCATGGAGATTCCTCGAGACCACCTGTACCAACAAGGGCGCTCTAAGCGTCAGGGGGCGGAGAGCTACCGATTGCAGAACCACAACTTTTGGCCAAAAAATAATGAAAAACAAACGTTGTTCGGTTATCAAGAATGTCTTAGTATTCAATATCCTGTCAATAAATTGCAACAAACGAGCTGAAAAGCATGTATATATAAAGTTTGCCCAAAATTATCCGTGTCTTGCTCTCCTATTGGCCAAGCCTTGCAGACAACAAAAGCCATTATTTAGTGCTTAACAGGCACTTTTTCAATAAGAAATACGTTTTTGAAAAAAATGTCGCTTCAACACTTTAAAAAAGTTTTTTAATGACATTCAAAAAAACAGAAACCATTTATTTGCGTCATGTGCTGTTGCGTTTTAGACACTATGGCTTTTGTGCACTACGTTTGCGCCAAAGTCGTCTGCGCCGTGAACGGAACGGGACATCTCAGTAACGCCACTCTCTGTTCCTGAAAAAAAGAAAAAAAACTGACTGTCCCGCACCAAGTAGCTCATCGCCCCATGATGCTTTGAGCGCCCATGGTGTCCCAGGTGCAGCGCCGCCAGCTTTCCCTCTAGTTAATAGTAAGAAACTCTATGCTTTGCACATTGGCGGTTACTAGAGACCAGACAATTAAGCAGGCCGTCTCCTTTTCTGACTGAAAACTACTCACTGAGTATTGTCCCGGCATCGTTGCAGTTCGTAAAGTCTGTCATATTGGTGGCTTATATTTCTTTAATTACGGTCCCAGAATAACCGGCGCAAAAAATAACAACGGACAAGAAAGAAGGAAGACGATAGTACAGAAGCGCGCTTCTGTCCGTTTCTTGTCCGTTGTCCTATTTAGCGCTGTTTCTTTTGAGATCATGGCTTACCAACTAGCCCAACAAATCGTTTTGGTGACATTCATTTCAGAGTTGTTGCTTGACTGAATTGCATGGGTAGTCTAACGTTGAACTTTACCCCTAGTGCTTGCGCAATTGTCTGCATATCCCTGCTCGGAGCGCGTTAACACTACGATTAGCATAAAAGGTAGAAAAGCCTGCGTGTGACTGATGAGAGTTGCGCGCAATGCGGAAGCATATTTGTAAGTGTGATGCTGCAAGGTAGAGTCTCGTTCGAACCGCAGTGGAGCGCACACACCTGCAATCTTGGCCACCTTCCCGACTCAAGCCATTCATTACGGCCGCTGTTGTGGGACGCCGTCGTCCAGCGCGGCTTATTTTCCGCAGAGTAGCTTTCGCGGGCGACCGTCTTTGGACGTACCTTCACTGCGGCCCTGCTCGCGACGGCTCCTTCGACGGATCACCTTTGTCCCGCCGGGCTACTACACAACACCGCGACGGCCACGGTGTGGCGCTACGTTCCACCTGCATCGCTCGTTCCTGTTGGTTTGTCCTAGGAAGGAGCGTTGAGTGTCCCCTTTTGAGTGTTTTCGTTGAGTGTCCTCATTGAGCGTCTCCGTTGAGAGTTGAGGGTGCCCGTATTACGGATTTCCGGACTTCCTCAAACATAACCGCGCGCTGTTAGGACTGCTGATCCGCGCGCTCTGGCCATGCGGCGCAGCGCGGCAGTGGCGGTAGGTGTCTGTGGTGGTTGGTGCGTTCAGTGCCAGCCACAGTGGTGTTTTTAGCTACAGGGTACGAAGTGGCTGCTGTGCGTGCCGGGGACGCAATGTCCGCGGACGTATCCACCAGACTGGCACCTCGGATGCTCTAAGCTCTTATTGCTACCGAAACTTTCCGGTGGATAACTCTTGTGCCGCTTGTGGTCAGGCTCACCGTCACCTTCACCGTCACCGTCACCGCTCACCGCCCGTATTTATATCGCCGCCCTTTTAGAGTCGTCAGCGATCACCATTCGTTGCGTTGGCTGGCGAACCTCAAAGATCCCTCGGGGCGGCTTACACGCTGGAGTCTTCGCCTTCAAGAGTTCGTTGTCACAATCGTTTATAAGTCCGGTAGGAAGCACAGTGTTGCCGACTGTCTGTCTCGTCCTCCTATCGAGGACAACCGAGCTGATGCTAACGCCGATTCTGTCTTTCTCAGCGCCATCTCCACGTCCGTCCTCGCTCAACACCAAAGAGATGACGGCAAACTACGGCCTCTCATTGAGTATCTTGAAGGAAGCGCTGAGTCATCCCCGCGAATCTTTTCACGTGCACTGTCGTCATTCTGTTTGTGCCATGAAGTTCTGCATAACAAAAACTACAACCCGCGGGAAGCTGCCGATCTGCTCGTCGTACCTGCGTCCTCGCACGACGAAGTCCTGCAGGCATGCTATGATGACCCATCTTCTTATCACATGGGTTTTTCCCGCACGTTGGCGCGGATACGCCAAAAGTACTGCTGGCCCAGGGTCGCTGCAATTTCCAGCATTACGTCCGAACTTGCCGCGAGGGCCAGCGTCGCTAGACGCCGCCGACTACGCCAGCCGGCCTACTGCAGCCTATTGATCTGCCTCAAGTCGCCTTCCACCAAGTAGGCATAGACTTGCTCGGCCCATTTACGGAGTTCTCGCTGGGTAACCGCTACATTGTGGTCGCCACCGACAACCTCAGCCGGTAATGTGAAACTAAAGCTCTCCCTCGTGGTACCGCTGACGAAACTGCGAACTTTTTCGCTCAAAATATTGTGCTTCATCACGGTGCACCCATCATTGTTGTAACTGACAGGGGAACGGCGGTCACCTCGACCCTTATTTTTTAATTGGTTTTTTGGGGAAAGGAAATGGCGCAGTATGTCTAATATATCATTGGACACCTGAACCGTGCCATAAAGAAAGGGGAAAGGAGGAAGTGAAGGAAGAAAGGAAGAAAGAGGTGACGTAGTGGAGGGCTCCGGGATAATTTCGACCACGTGGGGATATTTACCGTGCACTGACATCGCACAGCACACGGGCGCCTTAGCGTTTTTCCTCCATAAAAGCGCAGCGGCCACGGTCGGGTTCGAACCCGGGAACTCCGGATCAGTAGTCGAGCGCCCTAACCACTGAGCCACCGCGGCGGGTACTTACGCAGGAGGTTATGCGCCTTAGTGGCACAAGTCACCGCAAAACAACCGCTTACTACCTCCAAACGAACGGACTCACCGAACGGCTCAACAAGACGATCGCCGACATGATTTCCATGTATGTGGACTTCGACCAACGGAACTGGGACACCATACTCTCTTACTTCACATTTGCTTATAATACTGCTCTACAAGAAACGATGCACTTCACTCCATTTCGTTTAGTGCATGGTCGCGAAGCCACAACCATGCTGGACGCCATGTTGCTCCCGACTAGTAGCACCTCATCTGTTATGGGTGCTGCCCAATTCGTTCGTCACGCCGAGGCCGCCCGCCAACTCGCCCGACAGCGCATCCGGCACCAGCCAGCCTATGACGCTTGCCGCTATAACATCCGCCACAGAGCTGTTAGTTACCATCCCGGAGAACAAGTCTGGGTTTGGAGCCCAATCCGCATGCGTGGGCACTCCGAAAGCTCCTGCGCCGATATTTTGGCCCCTACTAGGTACTCCGCCAAGTCAGTGAGGTGATCTATGAAGTTCTCCCCAGGGAACAGTTCGCTCCTCTAGACGGCCGACCTCCGAAGTTCTTCATGTTGCTCGGATGAAGCCGTTCCACGCCCGCTAGCGCTTCAGACACGTCTACACCAGCCCCAGACAAATGCGGCGTCCATTGTCTTCCTGCTTCTCATTGCTGCGGCACCGAGTCGTTCCCTTATGAGACGGGGAGTAATGCCACAGTACCAATCTATGAAGTGGCGCCATACCGCGGCCGAACTATTTTAGCTTGGAATTGTCATGCCTTGAGCATTCTAGGGGCTAGAGGAATGTCATCTTTCGCACTCGAGCGCCCTGCTGACTTTCTCGCCCAGCAAGTCTTGTTAAACCTGGTCTGTGCTTCGACCGTTTATCGGTGACAATATTAATAAGAATAAATGGCACAACAGTACAACCGATCTTCTTAAATCAAAGTACACCATGAGCAAAAAAAGAAGAATACCGGTCACCAAAAAGAAGTATGGAAGTCAGAGCCTCCACTTCCATGTTCCTTACTTGCTAAATACCGTAGAGGGCGAGGTTTAATGTCAACAACCCGTGCTTAATAAATGTGTGAAATCTTGTTTTGCTGAGCAAACCCGTTTCGTTGTCATAATGCCGTTGTCTGTTATCGTTTCTGGGCAGCGAAAATATAAACTCCTTGTATTATCCTTTACAAGCTGTATGTATATTTAGGTATATCGGTATTTTATGTGCAGATGCATAAACTTTATTGTAAGTAGTGTTTTCGCACTTATTACATACATTTGTAACATTATGCTTATTTTTGGTTCGACCACAAATGTATGTGTATGTGTGTAAACATTGTACACATTATTTTTGTGACAAGTGTGCACTGAATGCCGAAAGTTGCTATATGAGGCAGAAGCCCCTGTCAAGCCATGTGCCTTCAGCTGCTGCTCCATTTTCTCTGGAGAGAAAGAAAATTAAATAAATAAATAATAAACAAAATCCCAGAGGTTCCTTCTCAACACCTAGTATGGGCTCCTTGAATGAAGTAATAAGTAGTCCCGTTCTGAGTGGGATGAATTCTGTTTTGACGGAATAATGTCTAATTCCCATCAAAGAATGCGCTAGATGACAAGCGATTCAGTGCTCATCCGGCCAGCTGCTATGTTCGGTAGTACCGTGTTCTGTGTACACGGGGTAAAAGCATTTGGATGTAGCTATTGGGGTGTCATAGACTCCTCCGCAACTTGTAGAGAAGAAACAAGCGTATGAAAAAGCACACTTCTCGCTGTTAGGCCTTCCCGGGAGCTTACCTTGATCTGCGTCCGCGGAGCGGGAAAGCCGACGTCGGTCCCACCGGCAGCGTGGATGGAGGGAGAGCAGAGGAAACCCATAGACTCGGTCAAGGCGTACCCGTTTACCACGCACTCCAAGTCAGGGAACACGGCCTGCGAGCTCTTACGGCTGCTCTCCGTGAGCATGCTGCCGCCGGTGCCGATGCGCCGCACGCCTGCTAGGCGGATTCCGGTCTTCTGCATTTCTGCCACCAATGAGGCTAAGTGCGCAGAAAGTAGAGTCAGAGATGTCACCTAGAATGAAAGATGACATGTCAGGCTCACAAGTACCAATCTATGAAAGTGAAATGCAGATATCGCGATGAGAAACGATAACTGAGGAGGCCCAGGAATGCCAAAGAGAAACGAGCTTATTATATTTAGAGAAATCTTTCCGAAGCGTCAGTCGTAGTTGCAGTGCCGATCGTTTGCTCGAACAGGAGAAAAGAGTGCCACTATAGAAACGCGAAATTGATAACATGCAGGGGGAACAAACTACTCGAACCACGAAGCAAATGTCCCCATGTTTTCAGCTGCGGTTGTGCGTGAGGGGTGGCAGAAAGAATAAGTGGGAAAAGGGAGGCGATCGGAAATGCAAGTTATATTTGGCCTAAGAAGGAAGGAACGGGGAATATTTTTTCTAGGGTGTTGAAAAGATCTCTCTTCTCATTTAAAGTCTAATTAAGACTCGTTTTGGTTTACATCCTAGGACGCAATCAGTCGTGTTTAAATAGATTTAATCTTCTACTAACATCACGTAAGTGTTTTGGTATATTGATATCTTAGTTTAGCTGAGGGAAGCTACCTTAGTAAAGGCGCATGACACGTAGTCTTTCATAAGCAATAATGGCCACCAACAGCCTATAGCAATTGATGTTAATTACGATTCATAATATACAGGTGCTCGAACGTTGAGGGTTGCTTATGTATGGTTTAAATGTATATGATGAGCGTGTGATCTACATGAAATTTTTCTCAGTTGGTCTAGTATCATTAGGCGACGACGATTGGAGGAGGATTTTGCATTCAGGAACGATTGCTTCCAAATAAACATCCACTCTTTCAAAAATATGCATTAAAAATTGGAGGGGATAATTAAGGTCCACTTTATGAACATTAATCGATATCGTTAAAGGGTTTCTCTTTCATAGATCCCTGGGAGTCCTTATACCACAACATGGGGAATGGTGCAGCGGTTAAGCGATGCGGCACTGCCTTGCTATGGCGACTGCTGCCATCGGTGGGGCTTGTGTGACACAGGTTGCTCATGCCTAGAAACTTCTCGCGTCAAATCTGTAATTTAACTCCCGCCTGCTACGGTTGTCAGTTTGCTCACAATCTGGATTGGTAGGTTGGGATGACTCCATGATGTCACGTGACCTACGTAGTCCACCTAGGTTGCTTATCCAGAGATATTTTCGATCACAGCGCCAACGAAGACGACGCTAGATATTCTGGAGAACATGAGCCTTAACGCAGTCGCGTTAACCGTGAAAAACACGAACTTCTAGCCTTTCTTAACGCACTTTTAGCCTATTTGGGCATCCAACTATGATGCGGGAGGCGCTTGGGTTTGATCCCCAATGGCGCCGGGTACCCGCCAGTGATACAATGAGTACAAGCTTGCCCCTCGCCTGATGCTGTGCTTCTTCGGGGAGAATTGTTTTTAGAATTGGTCGTTGACACCACCTTTTGTCAACAAAAATATCTTGTATGATACTCTTCGGCGAAGCTGCGCTTGCGCCATTAAAATGCATCATCAGTTTTTTCACCCCCGGAACAAATCTACGCTATGGGCGGCGATCTCCATTGAAGGAAACAAATTTAATGACTGCCTTATGCAGTTTACTTTTCCTATCTCATTCCCCAGCGGCTCAGTAGATTTGGCGTTCAGCTGCTGATACCATGGTCACGGGTTCTGTGCTCGCCATGCCAGCCGTATTTCGATGCAGGCGAAATAAATCAAAAACACCCGCGTGATGTGCGATGTCAGTGCCTATTAATGAACCGCAGGCGGTAAATACTAATCCACAGCCCTTTTTTACAGTGTCCGCTATATCCCAGATCCCACTTCGGTGCATAAATCCTCTCCAATAAAATTACCTTACCACCTCTCGGCTACGGTAACTCTTCCCTGCGTAAAACTAATCCACGCGCCTTTGTACCGAAAGCACTATATAAGGCGTTTAGTATTTTAGTCAATAGCTTCGCAAATCAACGTGGAAAACATCATTTGTGAACTGAACTAGTGAGGCGTGTGGAGCATGTGAAAATACTCATTGCGCAGTCCAGGGATTAAATTCAGGCATGTTGGTTCAGGACAATATTTTTTACATCCTGAACACATGAAATGTCTTTTTCCTTCAAGTAAAAGATGCGTTGCAGTGTATTCCTTTCCGGAGCTTTGTAGTACCGCGAACATATTTATGGTTTGTAGCGTGACTTACTTAAAGATGTGCTATTTCATACGAGCGCACCCTTATAGAGTTGTTGTAGTTCCGAGGCAAAAATGGCGCATAAAAAATCACGGATGATTTAGCCTGGTTAGGTCAAATACGAACTAGCTTTGCACGCACTTCGGTTTTCGCTTCCGTTTCGCTTGCAGGTTCAGTTTAGAGCACAGTTAGAGAGCGGTGTGTTCTGGATCCACTGCGCATAGATGGAAGTTGGGGAAGACGACATCTAAAGCACAGAGCAAGAGACTGGCGGTTAAACGCGAAAGAGTTTCCACTGCAGCAGTGATATAGGACATAAAGAATTCAAGTGCCGTTGACGTAGTTGTGCAATGCAGTGGGCAGTGAAGCTGATTCGTTCCCCCCGCCGCAGGTTCGAAAGTCCACTCGCCGCCGTAAATTGTGTCGCCATAAAGTTTTGCATTCATTACCATTAAACCTGCAGGCATGTCGACCACAAACCAGTGGGAAGACTTGCACCTGTCCACCATGTCGAGTGGGCTACCTTCCATCCACCTGCCATAGGCTTTGAACAGACAAACGTCGGAAGAATCTGAGATCGGGTGTTTTAGCAGTGGAGCACAAAAATCAATGTAGATAGCCACATCGCTAACTATATCGACTGACCAAACACGACTATCAGCTCACAAACAACCCACTGGGTTTATTTGCAGATATTTGCGGGTGTCCTGACATACCAGACACATTCATTGTCTTACTAAGCAGTAGAGCACGATGATGACAACCAAATCTTTAGCTTTTTCAACAGCCACCCGCACAGTAGCATTATTCCCTCAGATAGTTTTGGCTAACCTTCGTTGACATAGTTCGTTAATTACTTATCTCAGACCTCCCATGTATCACGAACAGTCGTGCACACGATTTAATTAGAACAAAACGAGAAAGCCAAAACATGATACTCAGACATACTTTGTGCATATGGGCTACCAAACATCTTAACAGGTGTGAAAATTTTCAGAGCAATGAGAGCGAATACAGTTACAAACCAAATGTTACCAACTTTACAGGAGCACATTGAACGAATTTGATAGTGCATCACAGAAAGCAACCACTATATTCACGGGAAAACTGCGCATTTCTCATCGCAGAAGGATCAAACTGAGTGTAAGGAAGTAAAATTTGGAGAACGATGCACAGCTTGCTGATCGATGGATTCAGAAACGACACAGCGAGAACTCACAAGAGACGTTGAGATATGCAGCGAGTGTAATTGTTCACAGAAAATTGTGAGGTTGAGCTATGACTCATTTTGACATAGCTCGCGGGAGCAATCAGTACTACCACGAGGTCAAGGTGTTTCACTCTGCAAGTTTCCGGAATGACGCCTTGTTCCTTTATGGGAGCCCACCGTGGATTCGACATTTATTTTTTTGTTTCTGGGAAGACAGCCCGCCCGTATATGCTCTTAAATCAGATGCATACGTTGCTCCGACCCCACTTTTCTTCATATAATCTTTTCAAATATCATGACGAGTTTCAGAAATGCACATTACTGGAATAATTCTCTCTGCGCTTACGGATCTGCGCATATAAATTCACAAAATAAATAATTGTGGAAAAAACTTTTAAACAGGTCGGCGGCCGCAGCACCTTATACTTTGTGATGAGCTCGTTGACTCGTTGCAGGCTGGCGCCAAGGGACTCCATGGCAATAGTTGTGCCCAGAAGAACGCCGAAAGTGATGATGAGAATGCCCGAACTGTGCATGAGTGGCATCGCGGAAAGAGCCACATCAGACTCGTCCCAGCTAAAGCAGGGCCTGCGAAACCACCAAAAGTCCTGAGCAAGGTATTTCATCAAATTACACCAGCCGTCGCTTCAAAAACGAGCATTTGAAGGGCATAGGGGCAATAAATAATTTTACCCAGCTACACTTGCAAGTATTCGTGAAAGGCACTTTGTTTGCACCAAAAAGCGCATATATATATATATGTATAGGTTGTTGCCTTACTCATAAATGTCTATGTCCTCGTTCACTGGTGCACTTGTTGCGCATTTAGATTTCCACTGATGCATTTTTGATACAGTAATTATCCATTTGGTGAAACACAACACGTATACTTTGTGCGGATGATAGGAAAATTCTCTCTAAGGGTAAGAATTTAATGCGCCTATAGAGAGAATAAACATGGACATTCAGAATATTTTTCATGGGGCAAAAGTAACTTGCAACAACTTGACCCCACAAAAACCACTTTCACGACATTCCGCCCCCATCAAAACAAGCTACCACGAGCTCACATGTTAATCTCGGAGATATCATTCGTGCCTCCGAATCCACTACATTTCTTCGCCTCACTTTGATTGCAATCTAAAATTTATTTGCACACACCACATTCATCAGCGAAATTTTTTTTTCGCATCATGGTGTTAAGAAAAACGAGATATTGCTTTCAACGCTCAATTTTCTTAGACATGTATTACGTTTTCAATAACAGTCGCCTTCACTATTGCACATCATCGTGGGTAATACCTATTCATATCATTTTTCATGCATTTCTCTTATTCACAATCAAGAGCGTTGCTATGTTTCTTTTATCACCACAACCAGCTCCTACGTCACCTATTTACTCCGTTAACATTCTGCAGTTAGGATGCCTCCTTAACCGCAGACTACGCCTTCTAAATTGCCGCGCCCTTAATGATAATAATCAGCTTCTCGGTTTCTGCGCATATTTCCGAGCTAATAATGCCAATGCCCAGTAATTTGAAGAACACAATATGCTACTACCAGAAGTGAGAACTAACTATGCTAAACAAACTGCTTTTTTCTGCCAAAAATGTTTGGAATTCGTTAGCACTAGAAACCAAACCAGCGTGTTCGCAGACTGCATTCCCCACCTTAATAAAGAGCTACCTGTTAACACCTTAATCAACCTCAAGCCATACCTTAGGCTCTCTTACTCTCATTATTAAGTCTCTCACTGCTTCAGTAAACGTTCAGAATTGTTCCTCATTTGCAATATTTCGATTTGCCTCCTTTTCCTTTTTCTTATGTCTCCGTCCATACATAGCCCTTCAGTATTTTATGATTTTGTCTTCTTCTACCATACTCTCGTGCCTTTGCCGTTTTATGCCATTTTTATATTGAAAGATTCTCCGACTTTTTGCTATAGTATAACTTATTCAATGCAGCAATTTGTGCTGAATGGTTTCAATTTAGATATATTTCTTCTAGCTCATGTCTGCAAAAGTTCTTTACTTATGATCACGTATTCCTCACGGGAGACCCCCTGGCAGTTTTAATTTGGGACCTCTTATTACACTAACTCTATTGCGCACTTCTGATTATGTCATTTCGTTTGTACAAACCTTCAAATCTTCCTGTTTTTCTTTAGTAACAGCAATTTCATGAGCAATGTGCAGTGCAGTAATTCAAGAAATTGCTGTTGATCTCATCGTGCATAGTAGATATAAGAGTTAGATAATTTTCAGGTCCTTTGTCAAATGTTACGCGAGGAATCGTAGAGTTGGGCACGCTTTTTGAATCAGCCTGAATGAAATGCTATCTGACATCTTTTCAAGCAGCAACTAACACCTATCCTGAGGTATTTGGCGCTTATTCTGTAAAGGATAATATATTCGTGCCTAGCGTCGTTGATGAAAGCGGCTCTTTATTTGTTTTAGCAGGTCGTACAGGCTACTGTAAACTCACGTCAATTATGAAACAGCCGTCAGCTTCTGTTTATACTTTCATATTTATTTATGTTTCGACATCTCTCGTTACTCAGTTTTCTGTGCCTTTCCCAGAAGGTTGTTAGACGATTGCGAGCTGTGGAGGACAGTGTTGAGCAGACTCTTTTTTGCGCGCTGCTAATTCCGTTGAGGCCTTTTTCGACGTTTTTTTCTATTACGCACAGCGCTGCCTTGCATCGTCCCCAAGCGTTCAAAAGAGTCTACACACTCACCCTGCAGTGACCATGTTGGCCACAACGCCGTAGTGTGTGATGACGACACCTTTGGGGAGGTCCGTAGTACCAGACGTGTAGCAGATTCCAAGTATGCAGTCTCGTGGGTCAGGGATAGGCACCTCTCGGAATGAAGCTTCGTCCAAGTCTCGAAATGCAGCCGTCGACACGAAGCCTTCCGCTGGACCCGTGGCGAAAAAGCCCTGTACGTGGGATGAGCTCTAGTTGACTGATGAGAGAGAAATGACCGGATAGCCGGCTCTCACCTCCTTTTTGAAGGCTTCTTTCTCTAATGTGTCGTCCTCAATAAAGAAATAGATGAGAAGTCAAAACTCTGTTGTATATATCGCGAGAGTTCGACGTTATTGGTTGAGAAAAGTTCTGAAAATTAAACTACAAAAACTTGATGGAAACTTGTTCACGTTATTGATTCACGCTGTAGTGCCTTTTCTGTGGGTTCATAAAAAAAGCACCGGAATCTCGCAAACGGGAAGTTTTATCGAAAGTCAGCAGATGCTTTCGGTCCGGAGAATTAGAATGAATACAAGGGTTACGTGCAATGTTTCCTTTATAAACTCTGGATGTAAATTACATATATGTTCAAAAAACTCAGACAGTTAGTTTAGCACGGCTGAACACGTAATATCGTGTAGTAGCAGTAAATACTTTGGCCACAAGGCATTTGATCTAAAGACCTTTATCCTAAAGGTATTTACCCGAAAGAAAGTGGTCGGAGAATCCATCTCGCATGCGTGAGGTGCGGTGTTCGATATCCGTTGCGGCCGGGTACACACCGATGATACAATGGAAGCTTCTCCTGGTCTGGTGCTCAGTTTCTTTAGGGTGAATTTATTGTGAAATGCGCCTGTGACCCTGCCTTGCGTACCCGAAAATATATTGTGCCATGGCGCTCTTTGGCCTCAGAAGCCCTTTCCCATAAAAAAATTCATCATCACCATCATCTTTACCCGGAAGGCATTTATCACGAATGTCTTCACCATAAAAGCCTTTACCAGAAGGCCTTTCCCCTTGCAGTATTTATGGAAGGCCTTTACACTGAAGGCCTTCGCCCAGGTGAAGACCTACCATGTGTACAGACCTAGCAAATTGCCCACGACGCGGTGGGCAGGTGGGCCGCCTCCCAAAATGGAGACTTCAGGGACGTACGTAAGCGCGAAACCGCAAAATGTGTCTACTAGTTCGACTGCACTGAAGCAATCGATTATTTTCACATAGTGTGTATATATATACATTTATTATAGTAGATTAATAAAGCTATCCTTTACGGAGGAAACATAAACTCGGTCGTTCTTTAATTACAATATTCTGCTTTCACTCCCTCGGTCTCCTTCTACTGCTGGTGTTTGAAGCTCTAAGACTGCAAGCAACGCCTTACTAAAATGTCGGTATATAGGTACCTGAAATTACTGTGTACATATAAAGACAGACGGAACATCGGCATGATATGAGTCCTCATAGGCGCGTCTATAGCGTCTACCCTGTGCGCGAGGGCGGACATTCGTTATCCGCCCATTGTTCAGGCGACTGCTTAGATCGGGAAGTCTTACGCCTGCTTGGAACAACTTTACTCTTCCAGTTTGTTCTGGATCTGAGTGTTCACAAATTCTTTTTAGACAATTTGAGTTAGAGTTGATGCGGCGTGGGAATGACTACTGGAAAAATGAATACGGCAACAGAAATAACCGCCTCGTGTCCTTGAAAAACGCTTAGGGTGTGCATAGGAACATTAATCACGATTAGTAAAGAAGTTTTAATTCGACTCCACAAAATAGGGCTCAGCACTGTTGAGGTTAGTGTTATAACAAGACAGTTATGGAACAACTGGTGGCAGAGGTCGAACTTTGTACGCTGTACATTTTCCATTGTCCAATTTGCGTCCATTCGGTGCGCAGTTGGTAGTCACTCAGATATACCGGCGGCTTAAGCGCGTGTGTGGCAAGCAACCCGGCCATTGGTTGGTTGGCGACAGTGCCTTAACAACGGCTGAGGTTGGATGCAATATGCATGCTATGGTGATGTGCGTCGCAGCGCTCTTTGAACAGCGGGTGACCGCACCCGGCCACTGAGGCCACTGGCTGCTATATGCAGGCAATGGTCAGTCGCCAACCACCCAATGGCCCTGTCACTTGCCACAGACACTTGAAAGCCGCGGGGAAAACAGAGTTACTATTAAAAAAGGACGCAATGGACGCCAGCTTGACAACGGAAAAATGAGCAGCTTATAATAATATGGTCCCTTCTGTAAGTGCGCAAAAATAGACAGATCTAAGATTACTTGAGAAAACGCGGGTGGAAAGTTTGCACAGACAAATATGTCAACTCTTACAAGCAGAAGAATTTAATAGCTGTCAGTGCTCTACATTTGAGACGCAGAAAAATGAGCTATGTAGTAATAATAATAAGAAGAATTTGTTTTTGGGGGGAGGAAATGGCGCAGTATTTGCCTCGTATATCGTTGGACACCTGAACCGTGCCGTAAGGGAAGGGATAAACGAGGGAGTGAAAGAAGAAAGGAAGAAGAGGTGCCGTAGGGGAGGGCTCCGGAATTATTGCGACCACCTAGGGATCTTTAACGTGCACTGACATCGCACAGCACACGGGTGCCTTAGCATTTTTCCTCCATAAAAACGCAGCCGCCGGGGTCGGGTTCGAACCCGGGAACTCCGGATCAGTAGTCGAGCGCCCTAACCACTGAGCCACCGCGGCGGGGCGAGCTATGTACACTATCCAGCTTTTTTTACTGCCACATGGTGGCTCAAAGTAACAATTTCTTGAATCGTAGTCATCTGCGTCGCTTTTTTGGCAAAGGAACTTACCGTCAGTGTCATTAAGAATTGTGTTAACATACCTTTATGTCTAACGACATTGCTGCCTTGGCAATCTTCTCTGCAAATGCTGGCTCGGTCAAGATGTGCGTGCTTTCGCTGTCACTGAGCTGGTAGCGTAACTCGCCTTGACGCGCCATAAAATGAAAAAAAAAATATTGGTAAGAGCTTCACACACATCATCACAGCCTTACGACATTGATGGCTAAGACATATAAATAGCCTTCGCGTGTACTATGCAAATGGATTACAAATTATGGCGGAGTTGTTTAAAATTTCTCGAAATGAAAGGGCAAAGAAAATTTTCACAGAGGAAATTTTTAAAGCTTGCGGACGTTTCTGCGCAGGACGCGGTGCTACAGCCGCACATGCTCAGCAGTAACAGAGTCCTTCAATGCTTTAACGGACTCTGGTAGTGCCGTGGATATACATGAATGCCGCCCGACGAGGAGTAAGAATGGGTGTTTAGCAATGGTATTCTTCAAAGCCTCGCCTACTAATTCAGTTCAAGCGGAAGCGACATTCCGTGTTGACAATTGTAAACACGCTTAACGCAGTTGCTGCCTTTATTGCAAGCGGTAGAGCGGACACAGTTGTCTTCACAGCTAGGTTTGAAGGTTGTTTTGAGGCAGCCATTGTAAAAGGTTTCCCAACAAGTTTTGGGAAACGCATCGGCTTGGGCATTGTTTTATGTAAAACGCCAAAAGCTTTATAAACAACATGTGAAAACTGGCATCGCGAATACACGGGTGAAATGGTAGATGCTGAAAAAGAAAAAGTACTTCTTTACAAAGTCTTGAACGCATTTGACTTACGTTCTGTTAGTGACGTTTTCGACAGCATGACGCTTGCCCCTGCGAAAACACACGCCCACATTGCGATGAAGTTCTCGACGCTGTTGCCGAGGTGGACGCACACCCTGTGGCCAGGCGCCAGGCCTTGCTTCTGGAATCCGACGGCGTAGCGTTGCATGAGCACGAAGAGCTCTCTGCGCGTCACCATGACGGCTCCATCCGCCTGCGTTTCGGTTTTCCCATTTGTGTTGAAGCTGTCGTGCTCGGACGTAGCGAAACTTTCCGATGCCACAAAATTGCAGATTCAGCTGACATTTTCTTTACGACTGCTTATCTTGGCTGTTCTACTTCACTTCGCATTGCTTTCCGTGCTAAATCCAGGAACACAACTTTCTACCCTACCGTCGGCGATGAAGTCTAAGCGAATAACCACGAAAGATATTAATACATAATAATGAATTGAAAAAAAATCTTGACAACCATGACACTAGCTCAACAATCTCTCTAGATGTGCAGTAAAAGCAGGTGTCTGTTCAAGTGCGAAGCCTTCATAATGGGTAACACATATCCCTGTCCTACTACCGTTTCTCTTCTCGACAACTCATCTAATACGTTTTCAATGACTTGCTACTTGTCGCAGTGGAGGCTGCACGCTCTCGACAGCTACATGTACTGAGAAAAAGAAAAGGAAGAAAAAGCAGCAACTGCTCATACTACTGGCAGCATCTGCTTTAGCTCGTGATGTACGTCATTACTGCTTCAAAAAGATCACATCTGACGCATTGGCAAGAGCACATATAGGAAGGCTGACTTATTTATGGGCAAATACGCAGATATCCGTGCATACAAGAGAAAAATCAGCTTCAGGTATTTAAAGTAAAAACGATGTATTTTCGTATTTCAATGTTGAGACCTTTTAAAGCGGTACTTTTTGAATGCTTTGTACGCCTCTTCAGATGTAATCGCTGAGGAACCAAATGGCTGCCTGTGTCGATCTTCACTATAACGTGTATGCAGCATTGCTGATGATTCGGTAGTAAATCCTCGCAATCTAAGCATTGCATTGAAGCGTTTTGTTTAGTTTCATAACTAGTTTTCCTTTCTATCACCACACATACGTAGTGCTATCAGGCTCGACTCCAGCAAACGGAAAGAGGAATCCTTGGCGGGTTCTAGCGACGCAAGTCGTTCCTTCGCGAAGGATGCCGATCATGCAGGTGTTATTCTACAGGGTTGGAGACCTTCCAAGAAGGCGTGTGCTCGCTCCCGACCATCTGTGGTTAAACAGAGCGTGTCGTGAGGCTCCGTCATTTTTCCTGACAACTAACTTCAATCATATGGGTCGACATCGCTGCCGCAAGCATCGTTGTTTGAGCGATTCAAATTGGTCTTAATAGTCGGTTTATTTTTCAATTTGCCTCCTTGTGCCTGACCTCAGTTAAACCACGACACTGTTACTATAACAACTGTGACAGTTGCACTAAAGTCGATGACTAACACTGTCCCGCCGTGGTGCCGCAGTGGATAAGGAATTAAACTGCTCAACCAAAGGGCGCGGATTAAATCTCGACCTCGGTTGCCGTATTCTGGAGAAGGCAGATTGTGAACACGCTTCGTTCTTTGCCATATCACTGGACAATGCAAGGCCCCTCATAGTACACTTATACATAGAGTCCTACAAAGCGCTGTCTCTAATAGCTGATGCGCATCTCTGAGATGTTAAATCACATATACTAAGCGCACGCCGTTATAAGGTAGTAACGAGGTACAGACAGGCAGGTTCCTTCCTCCCTCCTCTTTTTTGTTTTCCTCTCCTCCCGATTCAGCCAGAGCACACCAATTACACAGTGCCTAATTTATTCACACCTATTCACAAGTGCAATGACACCACTCTGCCGTCGGGGTGCGGCCTCTCGTCTCGGCATCCACGACCCGTCTATCCAGTCCTTCTTGCCCGTCTCTCTTCTCTTCCCCGTCCTCCTTTCCAACTCGCTCTCCCTCGTCCTTGCTTCCCCGCTGCTCCCTTCGGTCAGCTCTCTGGGAAGGCATCTTGAGCTGGTTCCCGTCGTAACGGAGGCGTCTGCGCAGACCTTGGACTTATCGGATGATGCCCCCATAACTGCTGTTCGGGGGAGGGGGGTGGGGTCTCTCGTCGCGCACACATAGGAACACAAAGCGCCGGCTGCTTCTTGGGCGCGCAGAATCGCCCGCGCGTACACGCACATAACCGCGGCGGCCGTTTCTTCCGGCTTCGTTCGCATGCGATGCCCGACACCTCCACCGCCACTGAGATGCGTGCCTCCACGGAACGCATCACACTTCACACCACAACCGCGCGCGGCTGGTGTCCCGCGATCCTCCCCCGGGCACTACGACACCATTAAAACAAAGGACTAGGGAACAGCGTTACCCCTTTAACCCCGCTGAGTCTTTCCGCCGCAGCTGAGTCTTTCCGCCACCCTGGTGACTTTCTCACTCAGGCTCATTCGCCAGTCGCGTCGTTTTCATTTGTTGCGACTCCCGCAACGCCATTTGCACACACGGTCGGCCCGCAATCTTGCCTCCACTGTCAAGCAAAACTTCCCCTGCTACCGCATTATGAGCGCCGACTCTCGCCCGTTCGACAGCCTCCCTCGACGTAGCGCCGCCAGTTTGCTTGCGCCTGGCCTTTTCGCTCTCTGGGGCACTTGTATGCCTGCGGTACCCTCTTTCAGCATCAGCGCTAGCGGTCTGGTCTACTGCGGTGACCGTTAAAGCCGCAGCTGCGTCTGCGCGCTCCTCTTTGTTGTCACTATCTTCCTTTAGTGCAGTCACTGCTTCTGACACGGCGGTTTCCCCTTCCCACCGCTCCGGAGGTCTGATATCCTCGATGACCGCATAATCCCCGGATACTAGCCTGCTTGCTTCAGCACAGAGAGTTCCACTGCCAAACTTTTCATCAGTTTCCCTCAAATCATCAGAGCGTTCCTCTGACACGTTGACACCTGCCTCCTGTTTCTCGATCGCGGCCGCCTTGTCACCACTCGAGCTTTCCAGTATCGCTCTCTGGTCTTCCTCCTCTCTCACAATTGCGACCTCAGTGCCGCCACTCGAGCCTTCCGGTCTGCGGATTGCCTCTACCGCTCTCTGGCCTACTTCGAAATGCTCCGCGATGCCCACCCCATTCTCCGGACGTACCCCCTCTTGTATTACACCGTCCACCGCCTCCCCGACCTCTCTCTCATAGCGCAATATTTCAGTTGCCAATTCTACTTCTGAAATTTTCAATTTTAATTTCAACAGCGCCATCTCATCGGCGAAAGACAACACTGACCCTCTGCTGACGCGTGCTACCTAGGCGTTCGCAGCCAGCTCCGTCTGCCTACCTCCTACTCGTCTGTTCCGGTCCTCCCCGCTCACACGACTGTCACAGTGCCCAGCGGACGAACCTACAAGACACCAACCTGCATCACTGTAGGCGATGGCTTGGCCTGCTGGTCCGCGCCCGAGATGGTCGCTCAGCCCTGGGTCCTTTGTTGCCGCCTTGATGAGTCCCATGGCCGGTCCGCTTACTGTTGGGAGATCCTGTCGACTGCGCCATTAAGGCAGGTTCCTCCCCCCCCTTCGGTCGGCTCCTTGTGAATGCATCTTGAGCTGGTTCCCGTCGTTACAGAGCCGGCCGCGCAACAGGCAGGTTCCTTCCTTCCTCCTCTATTTTGTTTTCCTCTCATCCCGATTCAGCCAGACCACACCGAACATTCCGATTATACAGTGCCTAATTTATTCACACCTATTCACAATTGCGGTGACACCACTCTGCCGTCAGGATGCGGCCTCTCGTCTCGGCATCCACGACCCGTCTGTCCAGTCCTTCTTGCCCGTCTCTCCTCTCTTCTCGGACCTCCTTTCCAGCTCGCTCTCCCTCGTCCTTGCTTCCCCGCTGCTCCCTTCGGTCAGCTCTCTGGGAAGGCATCTTGAGCTGGTTCCCGTCGTTACGGAGGCTGCCACGCAGACCTTGGACTTATCGGATAATGCCCCCATAACTGCTGTTCGGGGGGGGGGGGTGCGGTGGGGGGAGCGGTGTCTCTCGTCCGTCGCCGCTGAGAGGCAAGCGCACATATAGGAACACAAAGCGCCGGCTGTTTCTTGGGCGCGCCCAATCGCCCGCGCCTAAACGCACATAACCGCGGCGGCCGTTTTCTTCCGGCTACGTTCGCATGCGATGTGGCTGAGCACCCGACAGGTGCTATCAAAAATTTATTGGAAATAAAATTGTTTGAAGACTAACCAGTTTCCAGAAACAAGAAAAGGGTTAGAAGGCGGCTGTACGGGCTCATACAGCTGCCGGACCACTGGGCTACAC
This sequence comes from Amblyomma americanum, assembly GCF_052857255.1. Taxonomy (NCBI): domain Eukaryota; kingdom Metazoa; phylum Arthropoda; class Arachnida; order Ixodida; family Ixodidae; genus Amblyomma; species Amblyomma americanum. The sequence goes on from NC_135503.1 coordinate 94,542,683, forward strand.
GCTATTTCACTGCGACATCAAACTTGCCAGACAGTTCGACAGCAAGCCGGGAATAAGCAATTGTGAGAACATCCGAGTGCTCTGCAGTGACTCAATCTAGTATAAGCGGACCGATGTATCCAGCAAGGAAGCAAACGTTTGTCTAAACTTTCCAACGACCCAGTTGAACATTCGGCGAGGGGCGGCGGAGGTGGCTACTTCACTCTGACGCTCCCTACGCTCTCAACGCACAGAAGCGATTAGACCGACTCACGAGACCGGTGGCCTTCAATGCTCTGTTTACGAGCGGCGGACGGCATCAATACGTTTATTCCTTCTTTCACTATCTCTGTGAGCAACGCGGTCCCTCGATTTTCTCTGCCTGCTTCTTCCCTTTTTGAAGCGAAAGCTTCACTACGCCAGGTTTTCAAGAGGTTAGTGCAGTTCCGTTTATGACCGTTTATGACGTACGTCATGGTGGCACATATATGCCAAACCAAGATGGTGGGCCACTCCCCAAATCTCTCCGAGGTCAAGGTCGAAGTTTGAAGAGCTGGGACAACTTGCGATGCTATATGACGTTGACGTCATGTAAAAAGAATTTCAGTAAACAGGCTCAGGAATCATGTATATAGATACTCTACATGATAACGGGGGTGCAGCCACCGTCTGTGACGTCAATGGAGAGCTGTGTATACATACCAAGGACGAGCCGGTCGGGGTAAAAACCGGTTTTGCGATGGAGGAAGAAGAACATGTATCCTGTCGTGATAGCGCGCCGGAAAGCGAAGCTTCAACGTTTCAATGAGACTAGGAAGAAACGCCGTGCCTTAGAGACAGAAGAACTTTCGACACTCGTCGAGAAACGACGGAAGAGTGCTACTGGTGGGGGGGGGGGGGAAGGAACAGCAGAAAGTAGTTCAGGCGGTGCGTCAAAACAGCGACGCAGGGTCGGAGTTTTCTTTCGCTTCTTACCAGATTTAACCAAAGCTAAACCACAGATAATTTTTTTCTCCTATCGGCACTCATCCCTTTGTTATCTTTATTTCTCGGCCGCCTCAATCCACGACCTTGGACGAGCTTCATGCACTCGACAACAGTTCGAAGTGGGCTTTTGTGTAAAGGCTCACGCCGTAACACGACTTGCAGCTGTAGGGATAAACAAAACGCGTAGTCTAATTAAAGGAGCATTAAAGGAACCCACGACACTGTAAACGAATATAAACGCACACGTTCATTCAGTGCTCTCCTCCAATGCAGGCATCTTTGGCATCTTCACAATCGACAACGAAGTGACGACACAGCGTGTTCTGTGCGGCTGATTTGTAATTTTGTGCGAAAATTCGCGCGCACCTTTCTCACATGCAGGACACTCAGAGAAGGCATATATTTACCAGCGCCGGCTTCTCCGGATCCTTGAGAAGCGCTTTTTTGGCAGCATCGTAGAAGGAGCAGCATGGAATCTCAGCCGATGGATAGGGTGAGTGCACAACATGGTCTTCGATACTGGCCCGCATTTTAACCGTTGAAAGCCGATCTGTGCTGTGCAGGCAATTTTGGTGTGGCAACACTAGTTTTTTGCTTGCCTAGTCTGTACCTTCCAGAATCTGTGAAGTAGTAAAAAGAAAGTGAAGTTGTCATGAACCACAATCACCATCAAAAGAGGCGCGCATTAAATTTCGTTCGTAGAGAACTCTATTTTGACTACGTGAGGACTAACAGCCTGCTGGCTAATTTAATTCTTTTTTTAGCTGAGTTCCTTTCTTATAGCATACCACTATTATACTCTATTCAAGAAGCATTCGTAAAACTTTTATTTTCTCGGTCGGTATGTGCACAAAGTCCAAGGCAAAATGGTTTGATAGTCACATATCCTACAATGGAAACATCATCTGCATTGCGGTAGCGAACTTCTCGACAAACATTTATTGCATTACAACGTTCCTGGCACAAGCTTCTAATAGTTTAACCATTTCATGTGGCCGTAGAGCAGCCAGTCAGTCACGACCGCATAAAGTAGAACGGCGGCGAAATCCTGGTGTCGAGCACGTGTGTTTTATCCTAGGGTTTTCAACAAGAACGGCTCGAACACTGCCACTTTTTTTAGACGGAATCAAGCTGTCTTTCACGTGCGCCGGCAGCAAGAGTTAGGAAACAGACCCGCGCTTTTTCTTGAGTATGACCCAGTAGCGCATACCGCACCAAAATCACGGCCTGTATCTGTTCGCTTCATGAGTCTCTTAAGCGCTACACTTGTAAAAAAAGACGAATGGAGGCTCCGTAGATTACATCATAATGTCTAAATTAATCGATGATGTGCAAGTATGGGATCGGCTCTTTAGGTAATGTGTCGTTGATGTGCGATAGCCCTTCCCCTGCCGCCCGGCCTATAAATTCTCAGTCGAGCGCCTGTGCTTGCTCGCTGCTAGAGCCAGGACGATACGTATATTGTGACGTGAACGGATATGAGGGGCCATATTCTGCAAGCTGTCTATTTTCTATAGTCCATTCCGCGTCCATTGGGCTCCCTCTCAGTCGACAGTCAGATACACTAGTGGCTTTCAAGGTTCTGTGAGAAGTGACCTGGCCATTGGGTGGTTGACGAACCGACTTCACCATTGGCTGCATATAGCAGCCAATGACAGGAAGTGGTAAGGTCCAGTCGCCTGGTGGTGACAAAGCGCTGCGATGCATCTCACGATTGGCTGCTACATGCAGCCAATGCATCGCATATCGCGGCCATTACCAAACAATAGTGAGGCCCGATCACAAAGCGCCCAATAGTCAACTCACTTGACAACCATGTGTATATCTCAGTGAGCAATGACAGACAACCAAATGAAGTCAAAATGGGCAATAGAAATGAACAACTCATAGTACACGACACTAAGATGGTTCTTCAGTATGTTTTGTACATGGGAAGTGAGTGTTCCGTATGTATAATCCCGACAGGAAACCTTGGAGTCAGTGGCGACATGGTTTTGCTGTACTGTCATCACGGGGGCACGATACAGCCTGCAAGAAGGCGAGAGCGATAACCCCCTCTTCCGCCAACCGGCTCGAATTCAAAGCAAACGATGGCAGAGCTTGAACGGGCCGTCCTCGTTCGTGAGCATCTTTTACATGACCGACTTGTTAAAGTAGCTGGAGGCGTCATCTAGGACGTCGACGAATCGTTTCTAAGCGAGCGCGTAGGCGTCTGCACTCTGACCTGTCTGTTGTCTCGGTGATGATCAGGATCCATGTTTGGAGGGAATGGTTCCACCTCTATCTTCTCACGGATCGTGGGCGCCAGGGGCACTAGGAAATGCTATGCTGGGTGGTTGAATGGCGGGTACCCAAGGTGTTCAAGACGCGCTCTGCCTTTGCGTGTTCTACGAAGCCGGGCTATTCGGCCGGCGTGCTGTGCTTCGTTCAGTTGCCGATTTAAGTGTGAATTCCTAGTGGGAGGAGGCACTGTGTTGAGGAGTACGGGGGAAGTCTAGTGGCCGTATCGGCTGCCGGTAGCCGGACAGCATACAGAGGAGGAAAACATTTGATTACGGAAAAAGGTGTCGACTGAGCTTTTAGCGGTCGGAATATTAGTGCAAGACCCCAGTGACCTTGGCCGATGAACGCACCAGCTGGATGGGCACTCATCTTTCCAAGGTAACGCTGGTCAGTTGTATTCTCACTGCTCGAGTGACATGTCCAGTGTCTATAAATGTTGCGGTTTAGCCTACCACCCTATAACATATGAGGGTCGGACTAGAGCTGTAGCAAGGGCAGGTGTATTAGTATTTTGTGGGATAGATTTTATGGAATCTAGAATGGCTTAGAAAAGTATTTGTTTGACTTTGACGCCAGTCGTAGGCCTCCTCAGATGTTAGGCGCCTGTGTAGTGGCCGTTATATGCGGCTGTCCAGCTGCTGGGTCTCAAGTCGTTCTTAATACGAGTTTGGTGGGGGGACAAGGAGAGGGTACACAACTCAGCTCGGTTTTTAAGATCGCGAGGTAAAGTGTTAACCTTCTCGTTACTCGCGAGAACCTCATGTATTCGAGCCCACGTAATGCGATGATGCACATTGAGTCGTCGGCCTGTCCTGTGATCACGGCTGGCTTTTTTGAGTGGGTGACCATGTCGGAAGGGGCACTTGAAGTGTGGTCTATTTATACAGGTTGATATAATACTGTCTTTTTCAGCACGAAAGTATCTCGCAACAAAATTTCATCATGTCTTGTGTGCTTTGAGGGTTTTCGGGGATTTAGTACGCATGAATGTCATATACTAGATCTCGTTTCTGGATAAAGCATAACAATTAATAAGTTGTCCAGGGTTGCGACCTTTTTTATATGTTGTATACTTCTTCCCGGAGAAACATGCAAAAAAATTCAGAAAATTTGTACAAGAATTTCCTATATTCTGCATTCGCATCACTTGCTGCGAACACATCCTTCCAGTTGACTGTGGGTACCCGGCCTGTAAATGTTCAGCGTTGCAGGATAACTCGGTAAGAGAATACGCAACGTGGTGGCTTTGTTATATTTATAGGCTGATTCACTGACACAACTATCGGCAAGTGGCCGTTGACACTGTGAAATAACGCACAACCTCTACCGAGGGATGCATAAAAGTTATTCAAAAACACCACTAATTGTGTCGCTCACTGTGCAGTGACTCGTGCTACTGTTTTTTTCTATATTCTGGCAGGAATGAGTGTTTTGGAACAAGAACAGTGCTTAAAATTCTAATTTTACACTGCTATCAACGAGCACTTCTAGGTTCAAGTCACCACCAAAAATTATATTGGTATTTTCTTGTGCTCAGATATCATAAAAATTAATAAAAAACATAAAATAAGTGCACGTTTTTTTTAAGACTATGCACGTTTCTCAATAACATATCCTATAAATCCCGTAATGTAGCCACCTCTTAACCTACGAGTTTGATACACGCTGCCCAAAACCGAATTTAACTGACTGCAACCGATATGTGCCAAACATTTTCTCTTCTAGGTGCAAAACTTTAAAGAGGCTCCTTCTAAACGCTTTCAGAAATTTCGAAACATCACGCCTAAGTAATAATAAAAAGCAAAGTGTGCTTGTTGCTCGGCAACATATGCATCAAGCTTGGACGTGTGCACAATTTGACTCCGATGATAATGCCCCGTCTAATGCAAAGATACACGCGGCATTACTGTGCGTCCTTATAAAAAAAAATGGTTGTTTTCAGTGGGCTTACTGCTGGTAATAAAAACAGAATTTAAGAAAGTGGTCCTTATTCACGCATTTTCGCGGCCGTTGCTGCAAACCAATGCATTCGTTCTTGTTTTCTGTGACTCACTGTGAGAGAGATGCCAGCACTTTCCAGCACTCTGGATGCGCCTGCTGGAAACCTGCTTGTTGTCTTTGGTTTCCTCGCCGAGAATGCCACCTGGGTAAGAACGTTGCTGCGCCAAGCCGTGCTGGGCCTTGTCGACGAATAAGCTGGTAAAATCAACCAATTTCCAATGGTACAGAAGCGAGAAGTGAGAGAATGACGCTCTGCTAAGCCCTGCGCACGCAGTGCAAGCGGTGCCTGTCGCAACCGGACGCTCAGTTCATCGCCAGCTGCGGCGCCCGGACATGCTCCGAACTTTCCGCAAAACCTGCACCGCTAATTGAGAGGAGGGGTCTGCCTGATACGGCGAATATATCAACTCGACAGTTAGACGCGAGAAACAGAAAAACTGCAGAAACCCCATTACGAAACGTGGACAACATTCATATTTCTCTTATTGTATCTTTAAATGAAGAAGGAACCGGATACTGCTGTATAAAATAAAAGGTTCGGGTCCTCACCTTACCAGTTTCTTTAAAGGAGTGATTTCACTGAGGCTTTCTGTGTCCAAATTATTTGAAGGAGGCTGAATATCTTTCAGGAAAAAAATTGTTTTCACTTTTATTTTCCTTTTGTGTGGAGGTTCAGCTGATTTTCTTGTTGTCGATTCAAACAGCCAGTTCTCTAAGAAACTGCTTCATGAAAAGCTTCTTCAGCTGCAGGCTACTAAGCTTGCTCTATTTTAGCCTCACGATGTTGGAGAAGTACGAAGAGCAGGTAGCAATGGAGCAAAGCACGCACATAGAGAAGTACTACAGAAGTGTAAAAATTTATTGTCTGAAAATATAATACGAAAGTAAGTAAAACAACTGGAAGCCGTTCCTTCATGCAAATGATATTGACCTCGTATCCTGCAATGCTCACATACATTGTGGGAATACATTCCAATCCAAAGAAAAAATGCAGGAGTGTAAATCGTGCTACGCCTAGGCTACCCTATTGCAGGAATACATCCCTGCTGACCCGTGCTTCTGCTTCCCGAAGGCGTTCTTGCTTTCTCTCATCTTCGTGGTAAAGATCTAGCATGAATCAACCGAGGATGATGCTTTTGTCGGCGATCGGTGGCAGTACTTTTGGAAGGTTCCGCTGCTGTCGAAGTCTATGTGTAAGGTAATGAAAACGCATAGCGTGAAATTTTTGTAAGCGAGTCATAATGAACGTTCCATCTCGAGCGCCGGGTAATAGTGACTTTCGCGCCGCCAGTGGTGGTGGTGGTGTAAAACTTTTATTGCTCTCAAAAGCGAAGTATATGGAGGTATGCATGAGTTGGTCCTTAAGTGTCGGACCCTTACAAATTCTAGGTGTGGTGTCTAGTAAGCGTCCCCAGCACCAAAGCCTAAAGGGCCTGCCGATGATAGCAGCCGAATAGGGTCGCCTCCCAGTCCTTTCGAGTGGGGTTGGGGTGAGGGGGAAAAGCAACCTGGGTTGGATGGGCAGACCCACACACACCATGTGGCCGATGTTCGAACACTTCTCCGCACAGTGCGGACAACTGCCCGTGAAGGAATGGTGAAAATGTTTTAGAGCTGCTGGGCCCAGCAGTGTGTTGGTATAGAGACGGAGTAGAAGCCGCTTCTCCGTCTTAGTTAGGCCTTTACTCGGGTGAATGCGCATTTGACGCTTGGTCCCGACGGAACTGTCGCGCGCCCACCTCGCTCACACGCGGGACCACCTGAAGTCCTCATGGCACATCTATTGTGGAGGGCCTTGTAGCGCACACTGCCTGCGCGCACGCCATAGAAGCTCCTCCGGACTGCCGCTGCCTGGTGTTACAACAATCTCCTTTGGGACGCCTTGTATGTCTGCCTTCGGAATGTCGCCGCAATCGTCATCTGGGCACTACGGAGCTAATCGAGGATCTATTATATTGCAAGATTTCGCTAAGCGAGTGATTTGCTAGCAATAACACATTCTAAAATGCGTACGTTATGCGCGTTATGTGAGGAGTGTGCGATTTGCATGCGATGTCCGGTGTGGGGAGTTCACTCTGCACAATGCCTTAAGGCCTTGTTCCAGCAGAAGTTTGTTAATGCAACACAAGTGTTTGCTTCAAGGGCTCACGCGAGATGATTGTCCCAGTCCGCGTGAACGTGTTCATGATCAGTGCACTACGTAGATAATCGAGGCTATGGTGTTTCATTTCGTCACACCGGTAGGACGGTAGTGTAGTTTTCGTAGGTAGTGTTCGTCTCCCTGGCCATTGCAGATACGTGCGTCGTGGTTGATCAGGGTTTGGCGGGGTTGAATGCGGTTCATCAGTTCTATATTAATTTCTCCTTGGAATCCTGCGCCTGTATCGATATCGGTTGTGGAAGAGGTGCACTAGGCAAATGCCAACGATGGAGGGCAGGGTAGCTGTGTCCAGGGAGTTCAGTCACTTACTTACTGGCCAGTGGTATCCATATTGTTTACGTGTTCTGTACTAACAGCAGAATTAGTTGCGAAGAGCTGAATGCTGCGGGAAAGTGGAAACGATAAAGATGAGATAAAAGAGTGTTCGCGGGAAATTCAGATGGGCACTTAAATGATTCCGTATCTCCTCCCTGTTTAAGTCCTATAATCTTCGTATAAACCTTGATAAAATCGTTTTTACAAAGCGTTTTAATTTCTCATATTACAACTATTGCCTTTTTTTCTCAAAATCACGAGAACCATTTTGCTTGGAATTTATCATCATAATTTGGAAAAATCAACAAATCATTCTCGTAGGTACGAGCCATTTCATGGTAGACATAGAAGGCTCGTGTGAACGTTTACCTTCGGTCCACTCGCTTATAATGTTTGAGCCGTGAAATGTCAAAGGAATCCATGAACTCTACGTCCGTCATGCTGCAAGCACATTCCTGGAGATTTACGCCTGTGGTAATGGGAATTTCAGGAACAGCAGGAACGGTGATCACTAACTGTGTGTGTTTAGTTACTGTGGGCACGATGTGCGATGTCTATCGGGTTAATTCTGCTACCCTCGCATATGCGTCACTGGTTGCCTCTGGTGAACGGCGACAGTGTTGTAGCCGAGTGCAGTAAAGCTGTGGTTTGTATACGGCCACAACGGACGCTTTGCTAGGGTTGTTGAAGGGGAATGTTGGTTTGCAGTAAAAATTGATTTTATAGTATTTTCAGGTCACGCCGATGTTTTGGTTGTGTGCTCAGGCACTGCGCAGAGAAAAAAGAAATTAGACGCCTGGCTACGACATGCATAAGCTTTGCACTCTGACTTATGCCGGGAGGGCACACTCTTGCATTGAACCTTAGATGAAGGTTAGGTGTGTCACTACACTTCTTCATGCAACATTGTGTTGCTGACAAAAAATTCGTTGCAAAACGGGTCAATGTTTCCCCGGCAACAAGTAAACTCTTCATATCCAAGCACAAATTGTCTCCGTTATCAGCAAGACTAACTGATGTACAGAGTTGCACAGATAGCACTGCTCCAGCACAGCTGTCCTAGTTCATTGCTTTCGCCGCAGTAGGGTGGAAACAACAGCGGCAGTCTGGCGCTAATATATGCCTGTAAGTAGCAATGGCATCAAGGAGCATATATGTAATATAAGACATTCTTAATTATCATTTGTCACCTAATCATCATCCACTTATCTGCGCTCAACACGGCGGTGCTGAGGAAAAGAAAGGAGTCAAGAAGGAAGAGGGCTTTTTTCTGTCTCAGACCGGAAGAAGTAATCATGGCCATTTCCGTTGTTGATTCTGACAGGAAAAACAAGGCAAAGTAAATGTACTTTAATTTCACGCACAAACTAGCCGATCCTGATCATAATGAAACCAGACGGAAAGGGTAAGCGAGCGTCCTTAATGGCCAAAGAACTAACCAAAGTTGGCGCAAGCGTCTTCATAGAACCGTGCTCACTGAGAAGGTCTCTAGTTCTGCAAGTCTAGGTTATCAGCACTTGAAACGAATGTCGGCGCTGCCTAACCTCAGGAATTTTCGCGCGATTTTGCATTCACAATCAGCTACTTGTGCTAAAAGCTAGTAATGTCGAGTTCTTGTATTGCATTTTCGGCCTTTTGTAAATGTAAAAAATCAAAAGATGGTTAAACACCTGTAGTAATGCTGATTGACGGCTGAAGCTGGACCAGAATTTGCTCCTCCAATTGTTGCATAATCTCCAAATTCTCCTGCCATGCATAAGTATGTTCCGACTTCGCTTTAAATTTAGGGGCCTCAACGATTGCGGTATGGTGTTAGAAATGTGCTGGCTCCAACTTGAGGATTTTTTCGTGCAAAGCGTTTATGGGCACCGTCACTAGAGCGTTCAGTGCATGTTCCATCCGCTGTAGTGGCTCTCGCTGGCCGTAAATTTGCTGCGTTCGGAGCAGGATGCTCTGCCTCGGCTGCGATTTCTGGGCCCTCGCAGTGCGACCTATGTGACATCTCCCAGCTGCCTACGTTTTCATAACAGCTACGTAGCTAATGCGAACGTTGCGCAGGATGCCACACCAGCAGGTCATTTCAGGATGTAATTTTGAGCTGCGTTCGCAGTGTTTAGCGGGACCGTTTTTTCGACCTCGTTCTCCATTCGCGACTTATTATAAATTCTACACACCTCCAACCAAGAACTTTAGACTTTAATCCGACGTTTCGCAGCCGACTCGGCTTCTTCTTCAGGGGTGAGTGAGGCGGTAGCTAGCGTCTGTAAGAACGCATGGAAGAGAGCAGGAGGTCAAAATAATGAAAGCTGTGATACAAAAGGCGTGAGGGAGGGGAGGGGGGAGGAGCTAAGGCATTCAGTCGTGTTTTCGGACTGTGGGGAGGCGGTGAATGGCGACTTTTTTTCTTTGAGTTCCAGAGCGATGTCTCTGGGCATATACTGAAGGCAGTTGAGGTTGTTCGAAGTAGTTTGGATGTGCCAGGAGTCGAGTAGGAAACCTTTTTTTGGTAATTTGTCTAGGTTCCGAGGATGCTGGTTTAGTCAAAGTTTATTCTGTCGTCTGAGCTGATTCTGTAAATGAACCAGTAATGAACCATGCAAGGTAAGATACAAGCTCTCGTTTACGAACGAAGTTGCGTATTGTATTTTCGTAGAAATTACAGAGAGGCAAAGGTTAGTTCGGGAGTTGGTTCTATGATGACAAGCTGAACGAGTGTACTGTGGACACGGGCGAAGAAAAGGTATCTGATATGCAGTTTCACTGTTTCTGTCGTTTCGTCAAAAAAGTAGGGTTTGGGATCGATATGAAGCGTCCTATAGCGGAGTGAAAATTGAGCAGATGTTTCTTTTGCGAACGCAGCCAAGTGCTTGTGCATATTTTGAACGTGGCTGGAAAAATATTATGATGTCTCTGGAATATATCCAGATAACCCAATGAATCTAAAGGTGTGTGAAGGTTGAATGTTATGTTTCGATTATCTGAGGACGTAGCCAGAACTCGAGAAATTATCCGCATTTGCCAAACTCGAGTATTTCAGCATAACACCCCAGGTGGATTTTTCTTCTTTCTCTCATCATATCTACACGTCGGAAAAAACACTGAATTATTTTAATCTAGCATGATTACATTAAGTTCAAAATCAGTCGGAAACATGTGCACAATGGAGACTGCCTCATGAAGAATCTGCGACGTAACTTGAGAATCGGAATGAGGCCTCATAGACTGGATCCAAACACTTGAAAGGAACATTTTCATTCTTGGGCAGCAAGACCAAAGAATTACGAGTAAGCTTACTGCACACCATTTAGTGAACATATTTTAGTCTTCAACTACTGCGAGGTAGAGTAATATGTTGCTCAGATGGGCTGATATATGGTTGAAGAGAAAATAATGGATACGTTTGGCGACAAATGCGTGTTCTATAGACACATAGTTTTTTACTGAAAGAGTTTGTGTACGTACTGTCATGTTGGCTTCTTCCTCCAAGAGGAGTGTCGACACATTTGTTTGTGTAAATTTACTCAGTGGTTGAATTTGTAATAAAGAATTAGAATTTATGCCCTGCTGTGCATCTTCTATACTTTTTCACCAATGCGGCCGGAATTTGCAAAAAAAAGAAATGCGGTTACAACCAATCGTAATCACCTTTTCACCAACTTTCATCGTCGCACTAATAAAACCAAGAGGTTTCAGTTGAGTTCGAATAAAGTCTTAAGATAATGATTCTTTTTTTTATTGTGAAAAAGAAGGTATATTTTTTTCTACAAAGCGCTTCTACTCGTGCATGCTTTTACCAGTGCGTTGCGGATGACTTTTCCAGTGTCTGTCCTTGGCAGGGATTCGATGAAATACACCCCTCCGTAAAGATGTTTATGCACAGCTAGATTATCTGTAAAGAGATAAGAAAAGTGCAAAAAAATTATTACAAATTTCAGTACTACCGGGGATTCTTGCTGTGATCATTAAGTAGTATGTCTCTTGCAGACAGCCAGCCAAAATCTAAGTAAATGATGTACTGCTTGTTTGACTCGGCTAAAGTTTTTCTTGTTCATGCAAATCAGTAATAACAGTCAAACGACGCTGTCGTCGGCTTCTAATCTTCCTTCCAGCGAAGTGGAAGGCAAACCTCTCAAGGCACCATTTCCAGACCTGTGTGCTTGCCTCAACAAAACCTCATAATTATTTTTAAAAATAACAGCGCGGAAAACGGGGAGTTCAAGACTAGAAAACATAGGACAAGCGCTGTCTCTCAACTGAAGTTTAATCGCAGGAAAAAGGCAAATATAAGGGAACAGGCAACAACCGAACATCAAAACGACAAGGCACGTGCACTATGATGGGTTAAGATATCGTTTTGAATCTCATAATTATGCCTTGAAGCCATCACCTCGCTACTAAAGCTTCTACTTTATTTCACCCAACAATGCAAGACAATGTACGCTGCATTTTATAATGGTCGTATTGTCTAATGGGACGTCGCGGTACTATTTGCATTGATTACGTGCAAGAATGCGGCAGCAAAAATGCAAAAACATACAAAGTTGAATAAAAAAACAGCAGGTACACGTAAAGTACGCTTGATGGGCATATTCTCCACGGACATTAACCCGTTCACCTTGGATGAAAAATCGTTAACCACAAAAATTATATCCTGGACGCCTCCGCTCAGTTTATAGTAAAACCAAAAGAGATTCGAAGATTTACCTCGGCACTTTTAACGTAGCTGTACCACCAATTTCTTCCGCAATCATTCATAACCGCAATATAAAGGCTTAGTAAATTGCAGTAATTGGGTGTATTATTGTGGCCTACAAGCAGTTGCGTTAATCAAGCATGCGCTTATGATTAAATAGGGTCAGCATTTATTTTGTGTTTATTTTTTTTAGTTTCTGATGTTTTCAGTGACAAAATTGCTGCTGGCATCAAACTATACGAGGATCGTGCTCAGCTAAATACCAATTTTACCGCAACACTTTAGTTGCGCGAAAATGCCTGCTTTCATTACGACAGTGCTACATTTCAGTACGACAAAATTTCTTCAACCGCCAGTGGAGAGCCGAAATGAACGAAGTGTCGGCTTGCATTACCAGGTGTAGCAGGCGTCGGGGAGTGCTTCCGCGGGCAGAGATAGGTGCTTCCCCCCATTTTTCTCACCAGTAGTCCTCGTAAATACAGTACAGTTTAGACGTGACATCTGCTTGGAATTACAGGCCAGAAAACTAGACGCTTCTATGGCAGTCTTGAGCCGCAACAATTAAAGAAAAAGTTCACAGAGACAGGCGTCCTAATTCAGACGGGTTACTGATCGCGCAAGCATCTCCTCTATCTTAAAATGACAAATCTTATTTCTGACAGGTTGTTTTCGCCCTTTCCACCGTGAATATGCTTCTTCGATCACCGTGCAAGCTCTACATTTTCGTTGCTCAGAATGGCACGCGCCTTAGCTAATTCGCAAAGTGAATCATCAATGTGCGAAGGTTCAGGGCTTGATGTGCCAAAATTATTCTTAGTGCTGTGTTACGTGAGCCTCTCGATAAGATCAACTTTTTATCAGATGAATGCAGGGAATTCTCTAATTTATGTGCCGCGTATAAACACGAGTGTTCAGCCCTCTCCAGACCTGTCACATTCATTTCACCATGTAAATAGATCCACGTTCAGTGTTCCTATCCTTGGCCCGACTCGGCCTCAGCGAGCCGGAGAGATCAGGCTTCTCCCTCGGTCCGTGACTAAACTCAGGGTCCACTCTCGCAGGCACTTCTCGAAACAAGGCCTTAAGCCCACGTTTGATTTTCGCAGCTTCTTTCCAAAGCTCGAAATCCTAAATAGTTCTCACAAAAAACGGACACAAAAAGCATATACTCACGAGCAGAGACATATAGTAACCAGCCACTTCACGCTTACCCGCTACAGTGGCCTTGATCTTTTTGGCAAGATTTTCAGTGTCACACTTGCTTCCGCTGTGGTCCTTTAGGACGATGACAGCAGCAGGGGCCTCTCCGTGCTGGGCACTGGGCAATCCCACGATAACCACATCGGATATGAAATCCGAGTGCTCCTTCAGGATCAGTTCTTCGAGTTCCGCCGGAACTACCTGGTTATCCATGCACTTGATCATTTCCTTCAGCCGGTGGAGGATGTAAAGGCGGCCATCTTCATCGTAGTATCCAGCATCTCCTGCGTTGCATCGGTCCACGACCGTGACAAACGAGTATTTCTCTCTTTCAATTGCAAGGTAATGACCATTTTTGCAAAGCCCGAAGAGCTGACAATGGACTCTAATGTATCCACTGGCGGGAAACAAGACTGATACTGCTCGAAGGTTTTAAGATCCCACTTTTATTCAGCTTTTCGTAGGAGCTGAAGTTCAAACGTATGTATTGAGAGGAATTCACGTGTGTAGCCGGCACCGTTTCTCTTCTACTCTACGTAAATAGGAGTGGACGCACGAAACAGAAAAGAGCAAAAGCGGAGTTCGCTGTCCTCTAGAGCACTCTTTTTGTAAAAGAAAATGTTCTAGACGAAAATTTATTCCCTATTTACTCTTATATTAGCCCATTTTCGTTTAGAGTGCAGTATCGTAATTGTCCTTAGCTTTCCAATTTGCAGTTCATCCACCATTGTTGGAGATACCAAGAGTTGGTTAACTTTTTGCTGAGTCACTCAGGAGGTGAACTGTAAATCATGATCAACGAGTTAGACAGGCAGAGCAGATCGATGGGTCTAAAAATTAACATGCAGAAAACCAAGGTAATGTTCAACAGCCTAGCAAGGGAACAACAGTTCACAATTGGCAGCGAGAGCTTAGAAATAGTGCCGGAATACGTCTACTTAGGGCAGGTAGTGACAGCTGATCCCGATCATGAGAGGGAGATAACTAGAAGGATAAGAATAGGGTGGAGCGAATATGGCAAATTCTCGCAGATCATGAGTGGCAGTTTACCAATTTCCCTCAAGAGGAAAGTGTACAACAGCATAATTTTACCGGTACTCACCTACGGGGCAGAAACGTGGAGGCTAACGAAAAGAGTTCAGCTTAAGTTAAGGACAACGCAGCGAGCCATGGAAAGAAAAAATGATAGGTGTAACGTTAAGAGATCGGAAGCGGGCAGAGTGGGTGAGGGAACAAACACGGGTTAATGACATCCTAGTCGAAATCAAGAGAAAAAAATGGGCTTGGGCAGGGCATGTAATGCGAAGGCAAGATAACCGCTAGTCTTTAAGGGTAACGGAGTGGGTTCCAAGAGAAAGTAAGCGTAGCAGGGGGCGGCAGAAGGTTAGGTGGGAGGATGAGATTAAGAAGTTTGCAGGCAAAGGGTGGATGCAGCTGGCAAAGGATAGGGTTAATTGGAGAGACATGGGAGAGGCCTTTGCCCTGCAGTGGGTGTAGTAAGGCTGATGATGATGATGATGATGATGATTTTAAATTCTCCGAACGATTCGTCGGTGCGGTTTTTGCAGGTGTATTGTACAGCAAGGCGAACAATATGTATCCGATGGAGCTCAGTTTGTTAGACAATTAACTAAAATTAACTGATCAGATTTTTAGCGATAATTTTAGGAGGAATATTATTTTTGAAAATTTATGAAAATTGAAGGTCGTCATCATAAAAGCTGAGTCAAGTTTTTAAATCTTCTTTATCGGAAATGAAGTTAGAAATATTTAGCATCAAACATACGCATTTTTACCTCATTAAGTCGACTTCCCGCAACGAATGTTTATAAAATGGAGTCTTCGGAATTTTAGTAAATACAGAATTCATTGGTCTATTATGTGCTGTAGAAGCACTTAATTGGATTTCTGCGAAAGTACTACGTCTAGAGACGCAATCTGAAAATAGCGCATTATAGGAAGCCAACTTTACGAGCTATAAAATGTTCATTTTTGACGTTAAATATTCCGAATTGCATTGCCGATAAGAAAAATTTCAAAGTATAGACTCAGCTTCTATGTTGACGGCATTCAATCTCTTAATATAACGTTGGACCTTGAAATAAGAAAATAAAAAATTTGGTTTGGTTTATGGGGTTGCACGTCCCAAAGCGACTCACGCTATGAGGGACGTCGTAGTGAAGGTCTCCGAAAATTTGAACACCACCTGAGGTTTTTTTAACTTGCACTGACATCGCGCAGAACACGGGCCTCTAGAATTTCGCATCCATCGAAATTCAACCGAGACGGCTGGGAACGAACCCACGTCTTTCGGGTCAGCCGCCTAGCGCCATAACCACTGAACCACCGTGGCGGCGTAATAGTTGATTAGTTATTTTAGTTATTTATTGCTAATTCACTGAGCTCTATAACGTAGATAATATCTGCCAAATTATTCCTGGCGCACAAAAAATACGCAGACAGACAGAGAACACACCACTAAGCGCCGTTGAGAAAGAAAGCGCGCGCAGAACTGGTAACGGATTTGATCAGGACGAACTGGAGAGCTAGTTGCTTACACATAACAAATTTATTTTCTCTCTGTCTTCTTCTTTTTTGTGCGCCGTGAATCAATTGGCATGCGTGACCAACTAGCCCACCAGTCCGTCCTGAGATAATATCCGCCTTGCTCTACAATCCACCTGCACAGACCGCACCGACCTATCTCTCGCTGGGTTCGTAAAAACGCTCTGTTAACAGTTAAAAAAAGAGCAGGCATATTAATAATTGAATATAAGTCAAATCAAGTTTACAACTTCGGTAGTGCATTGGCACTCATAGCCAGTCATAATCTGGTAAGGACGCCCATAAGTGACGTCAGCCAAAACACACAACCAGTTCGGCAGTGTTCGCAAAAAAAAAAACAACGCCACAATGAAGAAAATATCTGTCCTCTATACTCTCCCGCCCCCCGCCCACTCCTTCTAAAAACAAACAGAAAAGCCATGTGAAGGGTAAGGAGACTTTTTCCAGCCTAGTAAGATATTCTAGCCTTTTTAGCCACACCTGATGACTGTTTACACGAGAAAAGGAGTAGTGTTGAAGTTCGAACACTTGGCTACATTATGGAGGAAAGAGCCCTGTAACTAACTAGACGAATAATTACAGCATTTTATAATAACATTCAGTAGTAATCTCGCTTGCGTGGAAAAACTTCGTGCAGGAAAATTGTCTCTCGCGGCTAAATTCCGCCGCATCAATCTCAATTTTACTTTAAAATACCAGTATCGAGAAGTTTTGATCTCAAACTTCATGCCTGAAAGAAAATCTCTACAGCTTCGACGAGTTCGATTCACTCCACTTTCTTAAGCCGTTCAACTCCCGCCAAACACCTTTAGCTTTAACTGCGTACTTGAAAGTACACCAATTAGAAACAGTTATTGAACACCCCGATCAAGTATCCAGAGGAGGAAAGTGAGACACACCCTTGTGAAATGCTTGGAAATTTGCTCTTGTCATCATAAACAAGGCGAAACTGTTAGAAAAAAAAATGGAAAAAATTATGAAAAGTCTCGTGTGCTCTGAGAATGCAGTGATGTTTTGGCAAGGCGGGTAATGGGAAGCGGTGAGAGTAGCCTTGTTACTTTGTTTAGTAAGGACGGTAACCTGAAATAGAGGAACCTATTCCTGTCCTGGTAACAGCAAATTTTATCATTCACTTTTGCCCAGCACTTATCGCCAAAGAGGAAAGCTCACTGCACCTGACTTGCACCAGCCATCCTCCTCAAATACTTCAGCAGACTCCTTTGGCTTCTTGTAGTACTCCTTGAATACCGTCGGTGCACGAAAGCATATCTCGCCTGTCTGATTTGGGCCAAGTTTTTTCCTCGTCACGATATCAACAACCTGCGTGAAAAGTCAAAGTTACTTGGAAAGAAGACATGTGTAATATTCCCTACGCATAAAATGCCGGTGCTTGCGGTGAATGTCATCGGCCAGAAGAGAAACTTTGAATGCCCTTTGAGCGCCCAAAGGCCTCACACAGTTAAGATCTCGGACTGCTCACACGAGTAGAACAAACAGAATCACACGGGCGGAATAATCCTGCGCTATTATAAGCGCAATATGCGGTGTTGAACTGCCACTCTCAGATACGATTGTTCTTGCACTATTTTTGAAGACATCAAGTAACCTTAGCTAGTGCATGTGGAGCGAGCTACATTGTCTATTGTACAATTAAATTAAAAGCCAATTTAAGAATATTGTATGCAGTATGAATACGGCGCGAGCATCGCGGACAGAAAAATCACAAATGCCAAGACAGGTGCCTGTCGCCAATTAACCGGCTGGACCAGACAAGTGTTTTCCTTGAATATTGGATGGCACGCTAGCTAGGACTGCCAGTCCAGCAGTGTTGAATAAAAGACAAAATAAAAACAGGGTAGAGAGAAGGTAGTATATTCACCGGCTTGTTCGGTACGACATACATACCCTGTCGGGAGTACATAATGCTATGCCGCTTATGTCTGCCGCTAAAGTGTAAGGAAAGAAGCACTACCGAAGATTGTCGGTGCAGAAGCTTGTTTGATGATAAAGGTATAGCTGCACACAAAACATAAATGTACCGAAATATTGGTCTTAAAGGGACACATACTACTTCAGTTCCCATGTTCTGGAAATTTATTCCTTCATAAACACGTCACCAACCGAGGGGCCTATGAGTTATTTGACTCCATTTTATTCCCAGCTTGAACTGGTATTTCTCGCGTCATGTTGGTAAAGTATTCTCTGTTTGATGTTAGAGTCCGCTTTTAGTTAACCCTAATTTACATTTCAATTCCAATGGCGAGTTTGGTCTATTTTCACGATCAAAAATTGAGACAAGCAAACAACAATAAACATTATGCAGACAGTGGAAGTGACCGCTATTTTTTATCAACCTCGTAAACGAAGGAAACATGGCAAAAGATTCATCGCAGTCTGAGTGGGACCACCACAACAATCGTTTAAATTTCCCGCGAACTAGCCACTCGGAGCTTACCGTTGTGCCTGTTCGGCTCTGTACACCATTGGGTTTCTTACTATTAACTAGAGGGAAAGCCGGCGCCCCGCCTATGGGATTTTGCACGGAGCTTCCTCGAGACCACCTGTACCACCAAGGGCGCTCTAAGCATCATGGGGCGGAGAGCTACCGACTGGAGAACCACAACTTTTGGCCAAAAAGTAATGAAAAAGCAAACGTTGTTCTGTTATCAAGAATGTTTTAGCATTCAATATCCTGTCAATAAATTGCAACAAACGAGCTGGAAAACATGTAAATAAAAAGTTTGCCCAAAATAAGCGGTGTCTTGCTCTCCTATTGGCCAAGCGTTACAGACAACAAAAGCCATTATTTAGTGCTTAACAGGCAATTTTTTAAGAAGAAATATGTTTTTGAAAAAAAATGTCGCTTCAACACTTTAAAAGGTTTCTTAATGATATTCAAAAAAACAGAAATCATTTATTTCCGTCGTGTGCTGTTGCGTTTTCGACACTATGGCTTTTGTGCACTACGTTTGCGCCAAAGTCGTCTGCGCCTAGAACGGAACGGGACATCTCAGTAACGCCACTCTCTGTTCCTGAAAAAAAAAAACCGACTGTCCCGCACCAAGTAGCGCATCGCCCCATGATGCTTTGAGCGCCGATGGTATCCCAGGTGCTGCGCCGCCAGCTTTCCCTCTAGTTAATAGTAAGAAACTCTATGATGTACACATTGGCGGTAACTAGAGACCAGGCAATTAAGCAGGTCATCTCCTTTTCTGACTGAAAACTACTCACTGAGTATTGTCCCGGCATCGTTGCAGTTCGTAAAGTCTGTCATATTGGTGGCTTATATTTCTTTAATTACGGTCCCAGAATAACCGGCGCAAAAAATAACAACGGACAAGAAAGAAGGAAGACGATAGTACAGAAGCGCGCTTCTGTCCGTTTCTTGTCCGTTGTCCTATTTAGCGCTGTTTCTTTTGAGATCATGGCTTACAAACTAGCCCAACAAATCGTTTTGGTGAAACACATTTCTAAGTTGCGGCTTGACTGAATTGCATGGGTAGTCTATTTAACAGGTTTGAAAAATTTCTTGTAATATAAAATCAGCCATTTACACCAAGCCCATAGACGAGATGGAAACATCAAATATGCTGTGTGTCGAATTTAGGGAGTAGCATCCACAAGCTGCCAAAAAACCGCGTGCACTACGTCGTGCGGCACGGGTGCCGCGGCTTACATAAGTTCCAAGGTCAATGCATCGCCTTCGACTCGGGGCGGGCAAATATGGCCGATCCAGCCGGCGGATGCTGGCGTTTACTCGACAGATTTTGATTGTGCTATGTGCTGTTGCGGCGTGCTTGAGTGAACCGCAGTTAATGACGAGAAGGGACCACATTTTGTAGGTTCCATTTCAACCAATGTATGCCTATAGTGCTTGCGAAATTGGCTGCATATCGCTGCTCGGAGCGCGTTAAAGCTGCGATTAGCGTAAAAGGTAGGAAATCCTGCTTGTGGCTGATGAGCGTTGTGCGCAATTCGGAAGCATGTTTGTGTGATGCCGCAAGGAAGAGTCTCGTTCGAACCGTAGTGAAGCGCATACACCTGCCATCTTGGCCACCTTCCCGACTCAAGCCATTCATTACAGCCACTGTTCTGGGACGCCATCGTCCTGCGCAGCTTCAGTTCCGCTTAGTAGTTTTCTCGGGCGACCGTCCTTGGACGTACCTTCCCTGCGGCCCTGCTCGCAACGGCTCCTTCAATGGATCACCTCTCTCCCGCCGGGCTGCTACACAACTCCGCGACGGCCACGGTGTGCCGCTACGTTCCACCTGCGTCGCTCGTTGCTTTTGGTTGGTCCAGGGAATTAGCGTTGAGTGTCCCCTTTTGAGTGTTTTCGTTGAGTGTCCCCATTGAGTTTCTCCGTTGAGTGTCGAGGGTGCCCGTTTTACGGATTTCCGGACATCCGGCCATGCGGCGCAGCGCGGCGGTGGCGGGAGGTGTGTGTGGTCGTTGGTGCGTTCAGTGTCAGCCACAGTGATGTGTTTAGCTACAGGGTAGGAAGTGGCTGCTGTGAGTGCCGGGCACGCAATGTCCGCGGACGTGTCCACCAGACTGGCACCTCGGATGCTCCAAGCTCTTATTGCTACCGAAACTTTCCGGTGGATAACTCTTCTGCCACTTGCTCTCCGGCTCGTCGTCAGCCTGTCGCTGCGGGCGTAGCAAGCAGTTGCCCGTCCTTTGACAACCTACCGCCTTGGATTAGGCTACCCGGAGCCTCCGTTGATATCTGCACCGTGGCTCTTTCCTCCATCATACCCATCCTCCTCCTGTTCGTCAAAAATGTGCTACTGTAATGTTTACTGTATGCACAGAGGAAAGAATCATAAGGCGCGGATCAAACATGTCCAAAATAAATTTGACGGTTCAGCGCAATTTTTTGTGCGTGTCCTCTCTGTGTACTCGTCCGCAAACGCTGCGATTCCATGATCTTTGATTAGCATCAGTAGTAACCGGTACCTAAATGATCTTCCCAGAAACCATCTTCAGCGCATATAACCATGACTGTAGATGACACAAACCTGTTCTTTTCAACAGCATCTCTACCTCAGTTAGAGAAATTAGTTAATGATTACGTAAATAACTTTTCTTACTGGTTGCATGTAAATAATTTAAAATTAAATGTCACTAAAACAATATATGTTATATTTAAATGCATAAACAAACCAGTTCAGTGCTAATATTGTAATACTGTACCGCAACACACGATTACACGAGGTCGATGCCCAAAAATTCTTGGGGGTATTGTTCCAAACTTATATGTGCTGGGACATGCATGCAAATAAATTAGCTGCAGAACTAAGAAAAACTGCGGGTTGCATATACACGATAAGTAAACTTATTCCTTGATGGTTAAAATAAGCATTGAATTATGCACTTTTCTTCTCCAGGTTATTATATTGTCTACTATTGTGGGGAGCATCTACAATGCAGATCTGCAACAAATTACTGGTGTTGCAAAAATGATTTTAAAATATTTGAGAACGATCAAGGAAAGCTATGCGACCTTTGAACAGGCGAGCTCTTTATTAAACATGCGATGCTTCATTGCGCCCAATTACACTACTACAAGTTATTACAACATAATGCCACAGTACCAATCCATCCCGTGGCGTCATACAGCGGACGAACTGTTTTAGCTAGGACTTGGCATGCCTTGCTCATTCTAGGGGCTAGAAGATTGTCATCTTCCTCGCTCAATGACCTGTCTTTCTCGCCCAGCAATTCTAGTTAAACCTGCTCTGTGCTTCGACCGTTTATCGGCGACATATTTGGTGGAGCCGCTGGGTAACGTCCCATGTACTCTGACTACGAGAACACTTTTGACGCATGTTCTCCGCGCGTGTACTCAACACCCGTCCACAGGGCGAGCCGCCGTCTGCGAGGCCTACAACCGGTAATCGGCCAACTGACAGCGCCGGTAAGGGCCATGACATCCACCGCAGCTACCCAGACGACTCAGCATTCCCGGAATGCCCCGCCTTTCGTCCTTCACACACCTCGGTTGCCGCCACCATTCCGCGGGGAGAGGTTCGAGGACGTCGAAGACTGGTTGGCCTGCTTTGACCTATTGGCGGGATTCAGTGAGTGCGACGGCGAGCGCATATTGCGCAACGTCTACTTTGCGCTGCAGAACGCGGCCAAAACGTGGTTTGAAAACCACGAAGTTTCCTTTACCACCTGGGAGGCTTTTCTTCGAAAGCTGCTAGCGACATTTACCAGCAGCGAAAGAAAAGAGAAAGCTGAAATCGCCCTGCACTCGAGATTACAGCAGCCGAACGAGATTGTCGCGATGTTCATAGAGGACATGACGCGACTGTTCAATCGGGTCGACCCTGCTACTCCCGAATCCAAAAATCTACGCCACTAAATGCGCGGCGTAAGAGAGCAGCTGTTTGCCAGACTGGTCCGTGACCTACCAAGAACAGTGTCCGACTTCACAAAGGAGGCAACGTGTATCGAGCGGTTTCTTCCGGGACAAGGCCCGCACTACAGACGTCAGGGTACTGTAGCAGCCGCTTCCCAGTACACGCCTACGTCACTGCCCGCCGAGGAGCTTCGGGAGCTTGTCAGAAGCCTTGTGCGCGAGGAACAGGATAAACTTCGCTTTGAAGCTCCACATGTCAGCGTCGCTGCCGTAACGGACGTGGTCCGCGAAGAAGTCCAACAAGTTGTGCATCCACCCCCAGCTCCACACCCGGCGCCCTCCGTTATGGCGTACAGCGACGCCCAACGAATTCCCGGGCCAGCGATGCGAGCCTTTTTACCTGTCGCTCCTTTTCCACCTCTGCAGTACCCATTCGCAACAGTACCCTCCGTGCAGCAGGAGTCCAGGCCCCGCATGAGCAAAGAGCACGTGTAGCGTACGCCAAAGAGTCGGCCGCTATGTTACCACTGCGGGGAGCGCGGCCACATCCGCCGTCACTGCTCCTACCGCAGATGGGTTTAACGGGGTGTTTACCTGACGCACCTCGGCCGCGCTATGATGAACGACCACGGGATATCGAGCAGTACCTGGTTGATAACCTGCAGTCCTCGACCTCGCAGCGACGCCAGTCCCGATCGCCATCCCCAAGGCGGTTCTCTTCGCCTCTCCGCCCGTCATCCTCTGGCCAGTTCAGAGGTACGTCCCCACGTCGGGAAAACTGAATACGGCGTCGTCCGGGGGTAAGGCCGCCGCGGCTGGACCGAGTAAAGAGCCTCCACCTGACGATTCGCCGCGACGCTCCGACCCACAACAACCTGTCCCGACGACCTCGACGCCGTGCTGCGACCGGCTGGTCTCCGCCTAAATTCTGGTATCCGCCAACAACCACGACGTTACCGCACTCGTGGATACCGGTGCCTATTTTTCTGTAATGAGCAGACGGTTAGCCACGGCCCTGAAGAAGGCTCTCACTCCTTGGTCTGGGCCGCAGATCCGTACAGCTGGTGGCCACGTGGTAACTTCGATCGGTGTATGCACTTCGCGAATCTAGATCGGCGGTGTTACTTTCCCTGGTTGTTTAGCTGGATTACCCGAGTGCTCCAAGGACCTCATACTCGGTTTGAATTTCCTTCAGGAGAATGATGCCGTTAGCAACCTTCAGGAGTTAATCGTGTCGTTTTCCACCCAAGGCCCTGTCGACGACGATACCGAGCCGCGCAGGGCTAAGTTATGCGTCTGTGACGACCACGTATTGATCCGGTTAAGAGCCAGCATGTTTGTTACCGTAGAGTGCGATAACAGCCTCAGCACTCGTGGGATCGCTGAAATAAACATCTCGCTGCTCCTGGGTTGGCAAGTGTGTGTAGCTCGCGGAATTATTGAATTGAACAGTGGGCAAACCGAACTTCTGGTGACCAATTTTGGTTCCGTACCTCAATGTTTGCCTGGCAAAACAGCGGTTGCTTATTTCGAAGAACTTTGCGAATTCGCGGGAACGCACGCGTTGTCCGAAATCTCGGCGTCCGTGGAAGCACCGACCACTCAAATAAAAACCGACGTGAACCCAAACCACCGGTCTAATCAGAAACGCTGTCTGGAGGGCATTATCGAATCTTTCCGCGAATGTTTTGCCGCGGGCTCCGAGGTTAGGCAGACTCCGCTCACAGAGCACCGCATTATAGTTGATGCAAACCAGTGACCGTTATGCCAGCCGCCTAATCGAACCTCTTCGAAGGAACGTGATGCCATTCGCCGACAAGTTCAAGAAATGCTCCAGGACGTGATGCAGCCGACGACGAGCCTGTGGGCATCGCCTGTTGTTCTAGTGGCGAACAAAGATGGAACCCTACGGTTCAGTGTTGATTACAGACGTCTAAGCAATGTCACCAAAAAAGACGTTTATCCTCTACCACGCATTGATGACTCCTTGGACCGGCTACGCCACGCCACGCACTTCTCGTCGCTAGATTTACGCAGTGACTATATGCAAATCGAGGTGGAGGAACGCAACCTGGAAAAGACCGTCTATATTACACCGGATGGTCTGTACGAATTCCGGGTGCTCCCTTTCGGCCTGTGTTCTGCTCTTGCCGCCTTCCAGCGGATGATGGACACCGTGCTTGCCGATCTAAAATGGCAGTCCTGCCTCGTGTACCTGGATGACGTAGTCATCTTCTCCGCCACGTTCGAAGAGCACGTAAGGCGCCTGCGCGCTGTGTTCGCAGCAATTCGTTCGGTCGGTCTTTCCCTGAAGCCC
Source organism: Amblyomma americanum (assembly GCF_052857255.1). Taxonomy (NCBI): domain Eukaryota; kingdom Metazoa; phylum Arthropoda; class Arachnida; order Ixodida; family Ixodidae; genus Amblyomma; species Amblyomma americanum. Next base: position 94,567,548 of record NC_135503.1, read on the forward strand.
GAAAAGTGTCACTTTGTTTTCCAGGAGTTGAAGTTTACCGCTCACACCGTGAGCGCTAAGGGAGTCAGCCCTGAACCCGATAACACTGCCGTCCTGACTCCTTTTCCTGTGCCCACCGATAAGCGCCGTGTGCGCCGGTTTCTGGGTCTCTGCGCCTATTATCGGCGCTTTGTGCGCAACTTCTCCTAGATCGCTGAGCCCCTCACCCCGCCTCACGAAAGATGCTGAACCGTTCTTCTGGGGCCATGGGCAACAAGAGGCCTTCGAAGACCTCCGCACTCGTCTCCAAAGTACGCCCATCCTTGGCCACTTCCACGGGTTAGCCGACACTGAACTGCACACAGACGCCAGCAACATCGGCCTCGGTGCGGTTCTTGTGCAGTGGCAGGTTGGTCTCGAACGCATCATCGCATACGTAAGCCGCACCTTGTCACGCTCGGAGGCGAACTATTCCACCGCTGAAAAAGAATGCCTGGCAATTGCCTGGGCAGTGACCAAATTTCGCCCGTATTTTACATGGCCGCCCTTTTAGAGTCGTCAGCGATCACAATTCGTGGCGTTGGCGGGCGAACCTCAAATATCCCTCGGGACGGCTTGCACGCTGGAGTCTTTGCCTTCAAGACTTCAATGTCACAATCGTTTATAAGTCCGGTAGGAAGCACAGTGTAGACGACTGTCTGTCTCGTGCTCCTGTCGAGGACAACCGAGCTGATGCTCACGCCGATTCTTTCTTTCTCAGCGCCATCTCGACGTCCTTCCACGCTCAACACCAAAGAGACGACGGTAAACTACGACCTCTCATTGAGTATCTTGAAGGAAGCGCTGAGTCACCGCCGCGAATCTTACGTGCACTGTCGTCATTCTGTTTGCGCCATGAAGTTCTGCATAACAAAAACTAGAACCAGCGAGAAGCTGCCGATATGCTCGTCGTACCTGCGTCCTTGCACGACGAAGTCCTGCAGGCATGCCATGATGACCCATCTTCTTATCACCTGGGTTTTTCCCGCACTTTGGCGCGGATACGCCAAAATACTACTGGCCCAGGGTTGCTGCAATTGTCCAGCGTTACGTCCGAACTTGCCGCGAGGGCCAGCGTCGCAAGACGCCGCCGACTGTGCCAGCCGGCCTACTGCAGCCTATTGATCTGCCTCAAGTCGCCTTCCACCAAGCAGGCATAGACTTGCTCGGTCCATTTACAGAGCTCTCGCTGGGTAACCGCTACATTGTGGTCGCCACCGACTACCTCAGCCGGTACTGTGAAACTAAAGCTCTCCCTCGTGGTACCGCCGAGGAAACTGCGAACTTTTTCGCTCAAAATATTGTGCTTCGTCACGGTGCACCCATCATTGTTGTAACTGACAGGGGAACGGCGTTCACCTCGGCCCTTACGCAGAAGGTTATGCGCCTTAGTGGCACAAGTCACCGCAAGACAATCGCTTACTACCCCCAAACGAACGGACTCACTGAACGGCTCAACAAGACGATCGCCGACATGATTTTCATGTATGTGGACGTCGACCAACGGAACTGGGACACCATACTCTCTCACTTCACATTTGCTTATAATACTGCTCTACAAGAAACGATGCACTTCACTCCATTTCGTTTAGTGCATGGTCGCAAAGCCACAAACATGCTGAACGCCATGTTGCTCCCGACTAGCAGCACCTCGACTTGTAGTTATGGGTGCTGCCCAATTCGTTCGTCACGCCGAGGCAGCCCGCCAACTCGCCCGACAGCGCATCCGGCACCAGCAAGCCCACGAAGCTCGCCGCTATAGCATCCGCCACAGAGCTGTTAGTTACCATCACAGCGAACAAGTCTGGGTTTGGAGCCCAATCAGCATGCGTGGGCGCTCCGAAAGCTTCTGTGCCGATATTTTGGCCCCTACGAGGTACTCCGCCAAGTCAATGAGGTGAACTATGAAGTTCTCCCCAAGGGAACAGTTCGCTCCTCTATACGGCCTACCACCGAAGTTGTCCATGTCGCACGGATGAAGCCGTTCCACGCCCGCTAGCGCTTCAGACACGTCTACACCAACCCCAGACAAATGCGGCGTCCATTGTCTTCCTGCTTCTCATTGCTGCGGCACCGAGTCGTTTCCTTATGAGACGGGGAGTAATGCCACAGTACCAATCTATTCAGTGGAACCATACCACGGCCGAGCTATTTTAGCTGGGAATTGTCATGCCTTGAGCATTCTAGGGGCTAGAGGATTGTCATCTTTCGCACTCGAGCGCCCTGCTGAGTTTCTCGCCCAGCAAGTCCTGTTAAACCTGGTCTGTGCTTCGACCGTTTATCGGTGACAATATTAATAAGAATAAATGGCACAACAGTACAACCGATCTTCTTAAATCAAAGTACACCATGAGCAAACAAAGAAGAAGAATACCGGTCACCAAAAAGAACTATGGAAGACAGAGCCTCCACTTCCATGTTCCTTACTTGCTAAATACCGTAGAGGGCGAGGTTTAATGACCACAACCCATGCTTAATAAATGTGTGAAAACTTATTTTTCTGAGTAAACCCGTTTCGTTGTCATAATGCCGTTGTCTGTTATCGTTTCTGGCCAGCCAAAATATAAACTCCTAGTATTATCCTTTACAAGCCATATGTATGTTTGGGTATATCGGTATTGTATGTGCAGATGCATAACCTTTATAGTAAGTAGTGTTTTTGCACTTATTACATACATTTGTAACATTATGCTTATTTTTGGTTCGACCACAAATGTATGTGTATGTGTGTAAACATTGTACCCATTATTTTTGTGACCAGTGTGCACTGAATGCTGAAAGTTGCTATATGAGGCAGGAGCCTCTGTCAACCCATGTGCCTTCAGCTCCTGCTCCATTTTCTCTGGAGAGAAACAAAATTAAATAAATAAATAATAAAGAAAAGCCCAGAGGTTTCTTCTCAGCACCCAGTATGGGCTCCTTGAATGAAGTAATAAATAGTCCCATTCTTAGTGGGATGAATTCTGTTTTGACGGAATAATGTCTAATTCCCATCAAAGAATGCGCTAGATGACAAGTGATTCAGTGCTCATCCGGCCAGCTGCTATGTTCGGTAGTTCCGCGTTCTGTGTACACGGGGTAAAAGCATTTGGATGTAGCTATTAGAGACCTTTAGTATAGCGTTCGCAGACATACGCAAAGGCATAGCGTACGCTATAAAATAGCGTGCTTTGTACTGCGCATGCGCCAAACGCTATTACTATCCGAGGTTCAGCGTAAGTGCGCGTTACGTACGTTATTTCTCGAATTTAGCGTGCGTGCTCTTGCGTACGCTGGAAAAATAGCGTTGTCAAGATGGCGGCGCCCACATCCCCCGCTTCGGAGAGAATTCGTCAATGTTATGGGGTTTTAAGGCATATTCATTGCTTTAAATGGCACACGTGATATTCGCTTTGCCTCGCCTCGCCAACAGCATAAAGAAAGAGGAATAAACTTGACCAATTTTCGATTCTGTGTAACGACTCCGCAGCTCTTAACCATAACAAGACAGAACCCACTGTGGATTGCCTTGATTTGGATTCTTAAGGAAATGTAGTCAGAGCCTTGCCAAAACTAGCCGTTTCGGCGGTTAGCTGGTCGGTCTAGGCTAGCCACCAAGCCCGTCGCGGCAACGCTGCGTCGCAGCGCTCGTAGCACGTATGTGTGTTGACATCGTGGTCGTACTTCTCAGATGGCAGCCACCGTGTTTACAGCGCAAAAAAATTCCGCTCCTCGCCTGCGATTTACATTCGCAGACGATTTAGCGCTACTTAGGGAGGTAAACGCACAAAATCCCTTCAAGGACGCTGCATAGTGGAAAACCATTTTGAGAAATGTGAATTTCACATGCGGAAAGCTGTTCACTGCCCGTGCCTTGAGAGAAAGGCTCGACCTTCTTCTGGGCCAGTTCATCAGAAACGGCAGAACGAACTTGCGCAAGTAGTCGGGCATGGTGTCCAGATTCAGCAGGCCGCGCCTGGATGCATAGAGTCTGCGTTGCTGTTCACGCTCGTGCATCATCACGGCTTCGATGTCGTCCCAGCTTAAAAACGCTAGGCAGTAGGGGTCCGAAAGGATTCTAGTACGCACCATGACGTTATTAAGAACCTCGCTCGGTTCGGTTACCTAAAAAAATTCGGGCCCTACTTCCACTCTGCAGAGCACGAACCATTTGGCCACGCAACCGGATATCTGCGTGATGCGACTTGGATAACCTTGGCCACGCCTTGGCTAAATAGAAAAAAATTTGTCGCAACATATTTTCACAATTTACCACCAGATGGCGCCACTGCAACCTACGCTATCGTTGCGTTCAGGTTGGCATACGATAAACTAAAAGTGGTCGTGCGACCTCCTATGTTACCTCCCGCTAAATGCTTGCTTATAGCGTACGCAAGCGCTCATACGCTATACTAAATGTCTCTATTGGGGTGTCATAGACTCCTCCGCAACTTGTAGAGAAGAAACAAGCGTACGAGAAAGCACACATCGCGCTGTTAGGCTTTCCCGGCCGCTTACCTTGATCTGCGTCCGCGGAGCGGGAAAGCCGACGTCGGTCCCACTGGCAGCGTGGATGGAGGGAGAGCAGAGGATACCCATAGACTCGGTCAAGGCGTACCCGTTTACCACGCACTCCAAGTCAGGGAACACGGCCTGCAAGCTCTTACGGCTGCTCTCCGTGAGCACGCTGCCGCCGGTGCCGATGCGCCGCACGCCTGCTAGGCGGATTCCGGTCTTCTGCATTTCTGCCACCAATGAGGCTAAGTGTGCAGGAAGTAGAGTCAGAGATGTCACCTAGAATGAAAGATGACATGTCAGGCTCACAAGTACCACTCTATGAAGGTGAAATGCAGATATTGCGATGAGAAACGAAAACTGATGAGGCCCAGGAACGCCAGAGAGAAACGAGTTTATTATAATTAGGGAAATCTTTGCGAGGCGCCAGTCGTAGTTGCAGTGCTGGTCGTTTGCGCGAACAGGAGAAAGGAGTGTCACTATAGAAACGCGAAATTGAAAACATGCAGAGGGAACAAACTACTTGAACCACAAAGGAAATGTCCGCATGTTTTCAGCTGCGGTTGTGCGTGAGGGGTGGCAGAAAGAATAAGTGGGAAAAGGGAGGCTATTGGAAATGCACGTTATATTTGGTCTCAGAAGGAAGGGAAGAGACGGGGCTTATTTTTTCTAGGGTGATGAAAAGATCTCTGCTCTCATTTTAAGTCTAATTAAGACTCGTTTTCGTTTACATCCTAGGATGCAATCAGTCGTGTTTAACGGGATTTAATCTTCTACTAACATCACGTAAGTGTTTAGGTATATGATATCTTAGTTTAGCTGAGCGAAGCTACCCTAGTGAAGGCGCATGACACGTTGTGTTTCATAAGCAATAATGGTCACCAACAGCTATGTTAATTACGATTCGTAATATAGACGTGCTCGAACGCTGAGCGTTGCTTGTGTATGGTTTAAATGTATATGATGAGCGTGTGATCTACATGAAATTTGGCTCAGTTGGCCTAGTATCATTGGGCGACGACGATTGGAGGAGGATTTCGTATTCAGGAACGATTGCTTCCCAATAAACATCCACTCTTTCAAAAATATGCTTTAAAAATTGGAGGGGATACTTAAGGTCCACCTTATGAACATTAATCGATATCGTTAAAGGGTTACTCTTTCATTGATCCCTCGGAGTCCTTATACCACAACATGAGGAGTGGTGCAGCGGATGAGCGATGCGCCACGGCCTTGCTATGGCGAGTGCTACCATCGGTGGGGCTTGAGCGACAAACGTCGACCTTCCCTAGTAACTTCTCCCGACCAATCTGTAATTTAACTGCCACCTGCTACGGTTGTCAGTTAGCTCACTATCTGGATTGGCAGGTTGGGATGACTCCACGATGTCACGTGACCTACGTTGTCCACCTAGGTTGCTTCTCCAGAGAGATTTTCGATCACAGCGCCGACGAAGACGACGCTAGATATTCTGGAGAACATGTGCCTTAACGCAGTCGCGTTAAAAGCGCCATACACGAACTTTTAGCCTTGCTGAATGCACTTTTAACCTTGTTTCGGCATTTACCTCCCATGCGGGAGGTACTTGGGTTCAATCGCTAGTGGCGCCGGGTGATACAATGCGTATAAGCTTACCCCTGGCCTGATGCTCTGCTTCTACGGGGTGAAATGTTTTGAGAACTGGTCGTACACAAAAAATACCTTGTATCATAGAGCTCTTCGGCGAAGCTGCGCTTGAGCCATTAAAATGCATCATCAGTTTTTATCACCCCGGAACAAATCTACGCTATGAGCAGCGATCGCCGTTGAAGGAAACAAAGTTAATGACTGCCATATGCAGTTTATTTTTGCTATCTCATTCCCCAGCGGCTCAGTAGATTTGGCGTTCAGCTGCTGATACCAGGGTCACGGGTTATGTGCTGGCCATGCCAGACGTATTTCGATGCTGGCGAAATAAAACAAAAACACCCGCGTGATGTGCGGTGTCAGTGCCTATTAATGAACCGCAGGCGGTAAAGACTAATCCACAGCCCTTTTTTACAGTGTCCGCTATTACCCAGATCCCACTTAGGTGCGTAAATCCTCTCCAATAAAATTACCTTACCACCTCTCCGCTACGGTAACTAATGCCGGCATAAGACTCCTCCCTGCGCAAAAATACTCCACGCGCTTTTGTACCGAAAGCACTATATAAGGCGTTTAGCATTTTAGTCAATAGCTTCGCAAATAAACGTGGAAAACATCATTTGTGAACTGAACTAGTGAGGCGTGTGGAGCAGGTGAAAATACTCCTTGCGCAGTCCAGGGATGAAATTCAGGCAGGTTGTTTCAGGACCATATTTTTTACATCCTGAACACATGAAATGTCTTTTTCCTTCAAGTAAAAGATGTTTTGCAGTGTATTCCTTTCCGGAGCTTTGTAGTACCGCGAACATACTTATGGTTTGTAGCGTGACTTACTTAACGATGTGCTATTTCATACGAGCTCACCCTTATAGAGTTGTTGTAGTTCCGAGGCAAAAAAGGCGCATAAAAAATCACGGACGATTTAGCCTGGTTAGGTCAAATACGAACTAGCTTCGCACGCACTTCGGTTTTCGCTTCCGTTTCGCTTCCAGGTTCAGTTTAGAGCACAGTTAGAGAGCGGTGTGTTCTGGATCCACTGCGCATAGATGGAAGTTGGTGAAGACGACATCTAAAGCACAGAGCAAGAGACTGGCGGTTAAACGCGAAAGATTTTCCACTGCAGCAGTGATGTAGGACATAAAGAATTCGAGTGCCGTTGACGTAGTTGTGCAATGCAGTGGGCAGTGAAGCTGATTCGTTCCGGCCGCCGCAGGCTCGAAACCCCACTCGCCGCCGTAAAGTGTGTTGCCATAAAGTGTTTTGCATTGATTACCATTAAGCCTGCAGGCATGTCGACCACAAACCAGTCGGAAGACTTGCGCCTGTCCACCATGTCAAGTGGGCTACCTGCCATCCACCTGCCATAGGCTTTGAAGAGACAAACGGCGGCAGAATTTTAGATCGGGTGTTTTAGTAGTAGAGCACTAAAATCGATGTAGACAGCCACATCGCTAACTATATCGACTGACCAAACACAACTATCAGCTGACCAACAATTCACTGGGTCTATTTGCATATATTTGCGGGTGTACTGATACACTATACACATTCACTGTCTTACTAAGCAGTTCAGCACAATGATGGCAACACAATCTTTAGCTTTTTCAACAGCCACCCGCCCAGTAGCATTATTCCCTCAGATAGGTTTAGCTAACCTTCGGTGACATAGTTCGTTAATTACTTATCTCAGACCTCCCATGTTTCACGAAAAGTCGTGCACACGATTTAATTAGAACAAAACGAGAAAGGAAAAACATGATACTAAGACATACTTTTTTGCATATGGGCTACCCAACTACTTAACAGGTGTGAAAAATTTCAGAGCAATGAGAGCGGATACAGTTACAAGCCAAATGTTACCAACTTTACAGGAGCACTTTGAACGAATTTGGTACTGCATCACTGGAAGCAATCAATGCATTCACAGGAAAACTGTGCATTTCTCATCGCAGAAGGATCAAACTAAGTGTAAGGAAGTAAAATTTGGCGAACGATGCACAGCTTGCTGATCAATGGATTCAGAAACGACACAGCAAGAACTCACAAGAGACGTTGAGCATTGCAACGAGAGTAATTGTTCACAGAAAATTGTGAAGTTGAGTCACGACTCATTTTGACATAGCTCGCGGGAGCAATCAGTACTACCACGAGGTAAAGGTGTTTCACTCTGCAAGTTTCCGGAATGACGCCTTGTTCCTTTATGGGAGCCCACCGTGGATTCGACATTTATTTTTTTGTTTCTGGGAAGACAGCCCGCCCGTATATGCTCTTAAATCAGATGCATACGTTGCTCCGACCCCACTTTTCTTCATATAATCTTTTCAAATATCAATACGAGTTTCAGAAATGCACATTACTGGAATAATTCTCTCTGCGCTTACGGATCTCCGAATAATAATGCACAAAATAAATAATTGTGGAAAAAAACTTTTAAACAGGTCGGCAGCCGCAGCACCTTATACTTTGTGATGAGCTCGTTGACTCGTTGCAGGCTGGCGCCGAGGGACTCCATGACAATAGTTGTGCCCAGAAGAACGCCGAAAGTGAAGATGAGAAAGCCCGAACCGTGCATGAGTGGCGTCGCGGAAAGAGCAACATCAGACTCGTCCCAGCTAAAGCAGGGCCTGCGAAACCACCAAAAGACCTGAACATGGTTTTTCATCAAATTACACCAACGGTCGCTTCAAAAACGAGCATTTGAAGGGCATACGGGCAATATATGATTTTACCCAGCTACACTTGCAAGTATTCGGGAAGGGCACTTTGTTTGCACCAATAAGCGAATGTATATGTATAGGCTGATGCCTTACTCATAATTGTGTATGTCCTCGTTTACTGGTGCATTAGTTGCGCATTTAGATTTTCCACTGATGCATTTATGATACACTAATTATCCATTTGGCGAAACGCAACAGGTATTCTTTGTGCGGATGATAGAAAATTTATCTCTAAGGGTAAGAATTTAATGCGCCTATAGAAAGAATAAACATGGACATTCAGAATATTTTTCATGGGGCAAAAGTAACTTGCAAAAACTTGATCCCTAAAAACCACTTTCACGACATTCCGCCCTCATCAAAACAAGCTACCACGTGCTCACATGTTAATCTCGGAGATATCATTCGCGCCTCCGAATCCACTACATTTCTTCGCCTGACTTTGAATGCCATCTAAAATTTACTTACAGACGCCACATTCATGAGCGAAATTTTTTTTTCGGATATTGATGTTAAAAAGAACGAGATATTGCTTTCAACGCTCGGTTTTCTTAAACATAAATTGCGTTTTCAATAACGGTTGCTTGCACTATTGCACATCAACGTGGGTAATACCTATTCATATCATTTTTAATGCATTTCTCTTATTCACAATCAAGAGCTTTCCAATGTATCTTTTATCCCACAACCAGCTCCTAGGTCACCTATTTACTCCGTTAACATTCTGCAGTTAGAATGCCTCCTTAACCGCAGGTTAGGTTATCTAAATTGTCGCGCACTTAATGATAATAATCAACTTCTCGGTTTCTCCGCATATTTCCTAGCTAATAATGCCAATGCCCGGTAATCTGAAGAACACAATATGCTACTACCAGAAGTGAGCAATAACTACTCTAAACAAACTGCTTTTTTCTGCCATAAAAGTTTGGAATTCGTTAGCACTAGAAACCAACCCAGCGCGTTCGCAGCCTGCATTCCCCACCTTAATAAAGAGCTACCTGTTAACAACTTAATCAACCTCAAGCCGTACCTTAGGCTCCCTTACTCTCATTATTAAGTCTCTCACTGCTTCAGTAAACGTTCAGAATTGTTCCTCATGTGCAATATTTCGATTTGCCTCCTTTTCCATTTTCTTGTGTCCGCGCCAATACATAGCCCTTCAGTATTTGATGATTTTGTCTTCTTCTACAATGCTCTTGTGGCTTTGCCGTTTTATGCCATTTTTATATTGAAAGATTCTCCGACATTTAGCTATAGTATAACTTATTCAATGCAGCAATTTGTGCTTAATGGTTTCAATTTAGATATATTTCTTCCAGCTCATATCTGCAAAAGTTCTTTACTTATTATCACGTATTCCTTACGGGAGACCCCCTGGCAGTTTTAATGTGGGACCTTTAATTATACTAACTCTTTTGCGCACTTCTGATTATGGCATTTCGTTTGTACAAACCTTCAAATCATCCTGTTTTTCTTAAGTAACAGCAATTTCATGAGCACTGTAAAGTGCAGTAATTCAAGAAATTGCTGTTCATCTCATCATGCATAGCAGATATAAGCGTTAGATAATTTTCAGGTCCTTTGTCGCATGTTACTTGAGGACTCGTACAGTTGGGCACGCTTTTTGAATCAGCCTGAATTAAATGCTATCTGATATCTTTTCAAGCAGCAACTATGACCTATCCTAAGCTATTTGGCGCTTATTCTGTAAAGGATAATATATTCGTGCCTAGCGTCGTTGATGAAAGCGGCTCTTTATTTGTTTTAGCAGGTCGTACAGGCTCCTGTAAACACGCGTCAATTATGAAACAGCTGTCATCTTCTGTTTATACTTTCATATTTATTTATGCTTCGACATCTCTCTCGTTACTCAGTTTTCTGTTTGCCTTTCCCAGAAGGTTGTTAGAAGAGTGCGAGCTGCGGAGGAGAGTGTTGAGCAGACTGTTTTTTGTGCGCTGCTAATTCCGTTGAGGCATTTTCGACGTTGTTTTCTATCACGCACTGCGCTGCCTTGCATCGTCCCTAAGTGTTCAAAAGCGTCAACACACTCACCCTGCAGTGGCCATGTTGGCCACGAAGCCGTAGTGTGTGATGACGACACCCTTGGGCAGGCCCGTAGTACCGGACGTGTAGCAGATGCCAAGTATGCAGTCTCGTGGGTCAGGGATAGGCACCTCTCGGAATGAAGCTTCGTCCAAGTCTCGAAATGCAGCCGTCGACACGAAGCCTTCCGCTGGACCCGTGGCGAAAAAGCCCTGTACGTGGGATGAGCTCTAGTTAACTGATGAGAGAGAAATGACCGGACAGCCGGCTCTCACCTCCTTTTTGAAGGCTCCTTTCTCTAATGTGTCGTCCTCATTAAAGAAATAGATGAGAAGTCAAAACTCTGTTGTATATATCGCGAGAGTGTGACGTTATTGTTTGAGAAAAGTTCTGAAAATTAAACTCCAAAAACTTGATGGAAACTTGTCCACGTTATTGATTGACGCTGTTGTGTCTTTTCTGTGGGTTCATAAAAAAACACTGGAATTTCGCAAGCGGGAAGTTTTATCGAAAGTCAGCAGGTGCTTTCGGTATGGGTAATTAGAATGAATACTAGGGTTACGTGCAATGTTTCCTTTATAAACGCTGGAAGAAAATTACATATTTGTTCAAAAAACTCAGGCAGTTAGTTTAGCATGGCTGAACACGTAATATCGTGTAGTAGCAGTAAATGCTTTCGCCACTTAAAGTCCTTAGGTGCACAAGGCCTTTGATCTAAAGATCTTTATTATAAAGGTCTTTACCCGAAAGGAAGTGGTCTGAGAATCCATCTCGCATGGGTGAGGTGCGGGGTTCGATATCCGTTGCGGCCGGGTACACACCGATGATACAATGGAAGCTTCTGCTGGTCTGGTGCTCAGTTTCTTTAGGGTGAATTTATTGTGAAATGGGTCTTTGACCCTGCCTTGCGTACCCGAAAATATATTGTGCTATGGCGCTCTTTGGCCTCAGATGCCCTTTTTCCATAAAAAAAATGCCTGATCACCCTCATCTTTACCCGGAAATAATTTATCATGAAGGTATTCACCATGAAAACATTTACCAGAAGGCCTTTGCCCTAGCAGTATTTATCCTGAAGGCATTTACGCTGAAGGCCTTCGCCTAGGTGAAGACCTGCCATGTGTACAGACCTAGCAAATTGCCCACGACGCGGTGGGCAGGTGGGCCGCCTCCCAAAATGGAGACTTCAGGGACGTACGTAAGCGCGAAACCGGAAAATGTGTCTACTAGTTCGACTGCACTTAAACAATCGATTATTTTCACATAGTGGGTATATATGGACATTTATTTAGTATATTAATAAAGCTATCCTTTACGGAGGCAAAAATAAAATCGGTCGTTCTTTAATTACAATATTCTGCTTTCGCTCCCTCGGTCTCCTTCTACTGCTGGTGTTTGAAGCTCTAAGACTGCAAGCAACGCCTTACTAAAATGTCGGTATATCGGTACCTGAAATTACTGTGTACATATAAATACAGACGAAACATCGGCATGATATGTGTCCTCATAGGCGCTTCTATAGTGCCTACCCTGTGCGCGAGGGCGGACAATCGTTATCCGCCCCATTGTTCAGGCGACTGCTTAGATCGGGAAGTCTGGCGCCCGCTTTGAACAACTTTACTCTTCCAGTTGGTTCTGGATCTGAGTGTTCACAAATTTTTTCTAGACAATTTGAGCACAAGTTGATGCGGCGTGGGAATGACTACTGGAAAAATGAATACGGTAACGGAATTAACTGCCTCGTGTGCTTGAAAAACTCTTAAGGTGTGCATAGGAACATTAATCACGATTGGTAAGGAAGTTGTAATTCGACTACACAAAATAGGGTTCAGCAATCTTGAGGTTAGTGTTATAACAAGGCAGTTATGAAACAACTGATGACAAAGGTCGCACTTTGTAAGCTGTACATTTTCCATTGTCCAATTTGGGTCCATTCGGTGCGCAGTTGGTACTCACTCAGACATACCCGCGGCTTAAGCGCGTCTGAGGCGAGCGAACCGGCCATTGGTTGGTTGGCGACAGTGCCTTAACAATGGCTGAAATTGGATGCAATATGCATCTAATGGTGATGTGCATCGCAGCGCTCTTTGAACAGCGAGCGACCGCACCCGGCCATGGAGGCCATTGGCTGCGATATGCCGGCAATGGTCCAGTCGCCAATCACCCAATTACGGTGTCGCTTGCCACAGGCACATGAAAGCCGCGGGGACATCAGAGTTACCACTAACAGAGGACGGAATGGACGCCAAATGGACAACGGAAAATTAGCAGCTTAAGATAATATGGTTCCTTTTGTAAGTGCGCAAAAATTTCGAGCTAGACAGATCTAAGATTACTTGAGGAAACGTGGATGGAAAGTCTGCACAGACCAACGTGTCAACTCTTACAAACAGAAGAATTTAATAGCTGTCAGTGCTCGACATTTGAGACGCAAAAAATTGAGGTATGTACACTATCCAGCTTTTTTACTGCTCTTAGTGGCTCAAAGTAAAGGTTTCTTGAAGCGTTGTCATCTGCGTCGCTTTTTTGGCAAATGAATTTACCGTACAGTGTCATTAAGAATTGTGTTAACATACCTTTATGTCTAACGACATTGCTGCCTTCGCAATCTTCTCTGCAAATGCTGGCTCGGTCAAGACGTGCGTGCTTTCGCTGTCACTGAGCTGGTAGCGTAACTCGCCTTGACGAGCCAAAAAATGAAACCAATATTGGTAAGAGCTTCACACACATAATCAGAGCTTTACGACACTGATGGCTAAGACATATAAATAGCCATCGCGTGTACTATGCAAATGGTTTACAAATCATGGTCGGGGTTGTTTAACAATTCTTGAAAATAAAGGGGCTACGAAAAATTTCACAGAGGAAAGGTGGAAAGCTTGCGGCCGTTTCTGCGCAGGACACGGTGCTACAAGCCGCACATGCTCAGTAATAACGTGGTTATGCATGACTGCTGACCGACGAGGAGTACACATGGGTTTTTAGCAACGGTATTCTTCAAAGCCTCGCCTAGTAACTCTTTTTAAGTGGAAGCGACATTCCGTGTTGACAACTGTCAACAAGCTTAACCTTTATTGCAAGCGGTAGCGTGGACTGAGGTAACTTCACAGCTATGTTTGAAGAATGTTTTGAGGCAGCCATGGCAAAAGGTTTCGCAACAAGTTTTGGAAAACGCATCAGCTAGGGCATAGTTTTATGGAAAACGCCAAAAGCTTCATAAACAACATGTCAAAACTAACATCGCGAATACACGGGCGAAATGTTAGATCCTCAAAAAGAAAAAAACACTTCTTCAAAAGCCTTGAACGCGTTTGACTTACGTTCGGTTAGTGACGTTTTCGACAGCATGACGCTTGCCCCTGCGAAAACACACGCCCACATTGCGATGAAGTTGTCGACGCTGTTGCCGAGGTGGACGCACACCCTGTGGCCAGGCGCCAGGCCTTGCTTCTGGAATCCGACGGCGTAGCGTTGCATGAGCACGAAGAGCTCTCTGCGCGTCACCATGACGGCTCCATCCGCCTGCGTTTCGGTTTTCCCATTTGTGTTGAAGCTGTCGTGCTTGGGCGTGGCGAAACTTTCCGATGCCACAAAATTGCATATTCAGCTGACATTTTCTTTACGACTGCTTATCTTGGCTGTTCTACTTCACTTCGCATTGCTTTCTGTGCCAAATCAAGGAACAGACCATTCTATCTTACGGTCGGCAGTGAAGTCTAAGCCAATAACCACGAAAGATATTAATACATAATAATGAATTGAAAAAAAGAATCTTGACAGCCATGACACTACCTCAACAATCTCTCTAGATGTGCCGTAAAAGCAGGTGTCTGTTCAAGTTCGAAGCCTTCATAATGGGTAACACATATTCCTGTCCTAATTCCGTTTCCCTGCTCGGCAGCTCATCTTATACGTTTTCAATGACTTGGTACTTTGTCGCAGTGGAGGCTGCACGCTCTAGACAGCTGCATGTACTGAGTAAAGGAAAAGGAAGAAAAAGTAGCAACTGCTCATACTACTGGCAGCATTTGCTTCCAGCTCGTGATGCACGTCATTACGGCTTCAAAACGATCACAGCTAACGCATAGGCAAGAGCATATAAGGAAATTCTGGCTTATTTATGGGTACATACGCAAATATCAGTGCATACAAGAGGAAAATCCGCTTCGGGTATTTAAAGTAAAAAAAAAGTATTTTCTTTTTTCAATGTTGAGACCTTTTAAAGGGGTACTTAATGAAAGCTTTGCACGCCTCTTGAAATGCAAAAGCTGCGGATCCAAATGGCTGCCTGTGTCGATCTTCACTATAAAGTGTATGCAGCATTTCTAGGATTCGGTAGTAAATCCTCGCAATCTAAGCATTGCATTGAAGCGTTATGTTTAGTTTCATAACTACTTTTCCTTTCGATCATTACACATAGGTAGTGCTATCACGCTCGCCTCCAGCAAACGGACCGAAAAATCCTGTGCGGGTTCTAGCAACGGAAGTTGTTCCTTCGCGAAGGATGCCGATCATGCATGTATTATTCTGCAGGGTTGGAGACCTTCTATGAAGGCGTGTGCTCGCTCCCGACCATCTGTGGTTAAACAGAGCGCGGCCGAGAGGCTCCGTCATTTTTCGTGACTACTTTCAAGCAAATGGGTCAACATCGTTGCCGCATAGCCTCTTTGTTTGAGCGATGCAAATTGGGCTTAATCAGCGGTTTAGTTTTAAATTCGCCTCCTTGTGCCCTGACCTCAGTTAAACCACGACACTGTTACTATAACAACTCTGACAGTTGCACTAAAGTCGATGACTCACACTGTCCCGCCGTGGTGGCTCAGTGGTTAAGGAATTAAACTGCTCAACCAAAGGGCGCGGATTAAATCTCGACCTCGGTTGCCGTATTCTGGAGAAGGCAGAATGTGAACACGCTTCGTTCTTTGCCATATCACTGGACAATGCAAGGCCCCTCATAGTACACTTATACAAAGAGTCCTCCAAAGCGCTGTCTCTAATAGCTTATGCGCATCACTGGGACGTTAAATCGCATATACTATGCGCACGCTTTGATAAGGTAGTAATGAGATGTAGACAGGTACTATAAAAAATTTATTGGAAATAAAATTCTTTGAAGACTAACCAGTTTCCAGGAACAAGGAAAGAGTTAGAAGGCGGCTGTACGGGCTCATACAGCTGCCGGACCACTGGGCTACACGCTATTTCACTACGACATCAAACTTGCCAGACAGGTCGTCTGCAATCCGGGAATAAGCAATTGTGAGGACATCCGCGTGCTCTGCAGTGACTCAATTTGGTATAAACGGACCGATGTGTCGAGCAAGGAAGCAAACATTTGGCCAAACTTGCCAACGGCCCAGTTGAACATTCGGCGAGGGGCGGCGGAGGTGGCTGCTTCACTCTGACGCTCCCTACGCTCTCAACGCACAGAAGCGATTAGACCGACTCACGAGACCGGTGGCCTTCAATGCTCTGTTTACGAGCGGCGGACGGCATCAGTACGCTTATTCCTTCTTTCACTATCTCTGTGAGCAACGCGGTCCCTCGATTTTCTCTGCCTGCTTCTTCCCTTTTTGAAGCGAAAGCTTCACTACGCCAGGTTTTCAAGAGGTTAGTGCAGTTCCGTTTATGACCTTGAAAAGCTTTAGAGGTCTAACAGTGAAGCAAAGTCACGTAGGCCATGGTGGCACATATATGCCAAACCAAGATGGTGGGCCACTCCGCGAACCTCTCGAAGCTCAAGCTCGAAGGTTGAAGAGCTGGGCCAACATGCGATGCTGTATGAACGTGACATTATATACAAGGAATTTCAGTAAACAAGCACATCAATAATGTATATAGATACTCTGCTTGAGAACAGGGGTGGCAGCCACCGTCTGTGACGTCAATGGAGAGCTGTGTATATTGATACGGGAATAAAAGAGGAGGCGGAGAGCGAGCGCGAGCGGCGAGCGCGCGGCTCTAGCACGAGGGATATAGAACGAGAAAGCTTGGCCGCCGCCGGTCGTGCTTCGCCGGCTCTCCTCCGTACTGCTGCTATATTTCTCTTGGCGGGCCCGTGGCCACCCCGTGGCATCCCACACCGTAACATTTTGGTGGCAGCGGTGGGATCATGCCGCTCACCCGCTCCCAGAATCAAGCACCCGACGTGCCAGACGACAGGAGTCCACCACCAGCCGATAGCGCCGACGACGCGGCGGCCGGCGCCGCTAGACCTAGGCGCTCGGAGAGGCTCGGCTCTTCGCAGCAGCCGGACGCCGGTGTTGAGCGCCTTCTGGATACAGTCACCCAACGGATGGACGCATGGGAGGCCCGTCTGACTGCCCAGGCTGGGGAGATGGAAGCTCTCCGCCGCGAACTCCGTCGCCTGGTGCCAGCCGAGCCGAGCACAGGTCAGGTGCCTTTGGGCGTCCCCGCCGCCGCTGTTTACGGCTCTGCCGTCGCTGTGCCTGCGGTCGTGGCCGCCAATGGCGTGCTCGGCGCGGGTGCGTCCTCGCCGCAGTGTTCGTTGGACGTTGTGGAATTGCCCACATTTGACGGCACCATCTCGTGGGATGCTTACCGCATCCAGCTGGACGGTATTGCGGCGGCGAGAGGCTGGGACGAGCAAATGAAGGCATGGATGCTCGTTGCAAAACTGAGGGGCCGCGCCACCGAGCTGCTGCAGAACGTGCCGCCCGACCAGTTGGGCTCTTACACTGTTCTGGCGGGCCTCCTCGCCGACCACTATGGTGCCTCAGGTCAACCCCGTGTGCAGTACCACCGCCTGCGAGCCCGCCGTCAAGAGCCCGGGGAGACGTACCAGGACCTCGCCGCCGCCATTGAGCGCCTGGCTCTGCAGTCGCTGCCGGGAGCGCCTCAGAACGCCGTGGCCCTGGTCGGCACCGAGGCGTTTGTCGACGCCATCCGACTCCCCGAGGTGCAGCGCTTGGTCCGCTCTGGCCGTCCTGATTCCGTCCGCGCCGCCATGGCGCTCGCCATCGAGGCGGAATTGACTTTGCTGGCCACGCGGGGGTCGCCACCGTCTGCCGAGCGCAGCGTCCGGGTGCAGGCTCCTCGGTCCGCAGCCCCAGCTGCGGCCTCTATCCGACGCCTGCGTAACGACGTCCGCATGACCTGCTTCCGCTGCGGCCTGCGGGGACACTACGCGAGGGACTGTGCCGGCCCTCCAACGTCGGGAAACGATTTGGCGGAACTCCGGGGGCACCGTTCCGTCCCCACACTCCTTCGTTCTCCGCGTCCCCTCCTTTCGTCTGCTCCGATTACCACTGATGCTCCTTACGTGCTCGTCGACGTCGCCCTGCTTGACCGGCACGTAAAGGCCTTGGTTGACACTGGAGCGGCTGTCAATGTACTGCACAAATCGTTTGTTGCTAACGCGCCCCACCAGCTTCTGCCAGCCGCCAAAACCCGGCTCTTAGCTTTTAACGGCACCCCTGTGGAGCAAGTCGGACGTGTCGTAGTCAACCTGACAGCACTCGGAAATACCATCTCCACCGAGTTTGTTGTCGCAGACAGCCCTATTTGGCCAGTGGTCCTCGGGTGCGGGTGGTGCCAGCAAGCCGGAGTCGTCCTTAATTTTACTAGAACCAAACCACGGGCGAGCCGAACTCTCTGTGGGCCGGGCTGGCTTAGCCGGGTTTCCAGCCTCGGTGTCGCCCTGTGGCAGTCCCTGGTGTCGGCGACCAAGCGTGCCTCAGCATCTCTGCGTGACCTCGCGACGAAGTGGCCGTGTCGAGTCAAGCCGTTCGACGTCACTACCGTGACTGTGGCGTCCGCCGTGACCCTGCCACCGGGTGCGGCAACGTGGGTGTATGCCAAGCTTGACAGTCCGGTCACAGCAGACGTGCTGTTCGAACCCATCCGGTGTTCAGCTCCAGCCCGTCAGATGACCTCCCCTCGAAGCCTTCTGTCTGTGCTCAAAGGAGAGGCCCACGTATTTATACTCAACATCAGTAGCGTACTTCTCGCGCTGACTCCCGGCACGCAATTGGGTACAGCCTCAGTTTTGGACCCCGGGTCACCAGTGGCGTCTCTGCAACCTGAAGCCCCGCCTCGCCACCCTCCAGCGCCGGCGATCCTATCATGGGAAGAATTTAACTTTGGACCCAGCCTGACCTGCGCGGAGCTCGCCTCTCTGAAGACCTTGCTGCTCGAGCATCGCAGTTGCCTTGCTCTCAGCGCCGGTGAACTCGGGTGCACTTCCTGGGCTCAACACCGGATCAACACCGAAAACCGCGGGCCCGTTCATCACCAACCTCGCCGTGTAGCGCCAGCCGAACGGAGAGTCATCCAGCAGCACGTGTGCGACATGCTTGACCAGGGAATCATTGCCCCTTCTTGCAGCCCTTGGTCCTCCCCTGTCGTCCTTGTGCGCAAGAAGGATGGAACATTCCGCTTCTGCGTTGACTATCGGAAGCTAAATGCTATTACTAATTGCGACGTGTACCCGCTGCCTCGCCTCGACGATGCGCTTGACCGCCTGAAGGGGGCCCGTTATTTTTCCACGCTAGATCTGCTCTCGGGCTACTGGCAGGTGCCTGTTCACCGCGATGATGCGGAAAAGACGGCTTTCGTGACTCCCGACGGCCTTTACCAGTTCAACCGTATGCCCTTCGGTCTCTCGAACGCTCCAGCCACCTTCCAGCGTCTCATGGACCGAGTCTTAGGCCATTTGAAGTGGACTATGGCGTTGGTCTTCCTGGATGACGTAATTGTCTACGCGGCTACATTTGAAGAACACCAGAGACGCCTCAAACTCGTCCTCGAAGCCCTTACCTCTGCTGGGCTTCGCTTAAAACCAAAAAAATGTTTCTTCGGTTTCGCGGAGGTGACGTACTTGGGTCACGCTGTGAGCCGGCATGGCATCCGTCCCGACCCTGAAAAGCTAAAAGCGCTTACAGCTTACGAAGCTCCCACCACCGCCAAGGAGCTCAAAAGTTTCCTTGGATTTGCTTCGTATTTCCGTCGTTTCATTCCGGACTTTGCCAAGCGCAGCGCTCCATTGACCGCCCTGCTGAAGAAGAATGCACCGTGGAGTTGGACGCAGGCCCAACAGCTCGCGTTTCTTGACGTCAAGCACGCCCTCCTCGAGCCTCCTACATTGGCCCATTACGACGAATCGGCCCCCATCGTCCTCCACACGGATGCCAGCCAAGATGGGCTCGGCGCTGTCCTCCTGCAAGAAGACGAGTCTGGTGACCACAAAGTCCTAGCTTATGCCAGCCGCCAGCTTTCCGACGTTGAGCGCCGCCGCCACTCTTCAGAACTCGAGTGCCTCGCCGTTGTCTGGGCCGTCGAGAAGTTCCGTCCCTACCTGTACGGCCGTCACTTCACCATAGTCACGGACAATAGCGCTCTCACTTGGCTGCAGTCCGCCAAACATTTGAATGCCAAGATTGCACGCTGGTCCCTGCAACTTCAAGAGTACAATTTCACAATAGTGCATCGGCGCGGCTCTGCCCATCAAGACGCCGATTTCCTTTCTCGCCACCCTTGTTCCGTGACGGCTTTGACGGACCTGAGGACTGCACAAACGCAAGATCCCGCCATTGCTGCCATCATCCACTCCTTTGGCACCGCCGCCGGCGCAGGCCTCCGCCAACTACGCCGGGTCTATCGAATGAAGGACGACCTCTTGTGTCATGTGAAGCGGCTCCGTGGTCGACCACCCGTCTGGTTGCCAGTTGTGCCGGCAACACTGCGGTCGCAAATCTTGCGCGGCTTACACGACGCTCCCACGGCTGGTCACCTTGGTCGCGGCAAGACCTACGCACGAGTGTCGGAGCGGTTTTGGTGGCCTAATATGTCCAGAGATGTCAAGGAACACGTGGCGTCCTGCCAGACATGCCAGTACAGAAAACCGTCCACAGGTGTAACCAAGCCACCCCCGCAGGCTTTTTCGCCACCAAGTTCACCTTTCGAGCTGGTTGGACTGGATCATTTGGGCCCGTTTCCAAAGACGCGTTCCGGCAACCGGTATGTTCTGGTTGCGATCGACTACTTCTCCAAGTGGGTCGAAGCACTGCCCGTTCCAGACACGTCGTCCGCTCATGCCGTCGCGTTTGTGGAACAGCATCTCGTTCTTCGGCACGGTGTTCCCCGGCGCCTCATCACGGACCGTGGGAGCTGCTTTATGTCCCATGAATTCGAGCGAGCCCTCCGCTCCTTCGGCATTGCGCATTCCACTACATCCGTCAATCATCCGCAGTGCAATGGCCTCGTGGAGCGTGTTAACCGTACCCTCACGGATATACTCGCATCCTACGTCGCTCCGTCCCACACAAACTGGGATCGTTTTGTTTCTGCTGCAGCTTTTGCAGTCAACACTGCAGCGCAAGAAACAACGCATGTGACGCCGTTCTCAGTCGTCTATGGCAGAACGCCCTCCATCCCTCTCGACGCGCAGTTGGGCCTTCCCCATCCTACTGCGTCACCAACTGAATCTGCTCAACGACTTCATTCCGCCCGCCTCGACGCCCAGCGCAACCTCCTCACGGCTCACGCGCGTGTGCAAGCGGCCAACGCGGCAGCACCACCACATCCCCCCTTCCGGCCCGGTGACTTGGTCCTCGTTCGCCGCACCATCCGTGCGACTGGCCGTGCCGCAAAGCTCTTGCCCCGATACCGCGGCCCTTACCGTGTCGTTGCCCGACTCGGCCCCGTGACATACCGCCTCGAAGACCTGCCAGAGCATCGACCATGCGGTGTGCACCGCATTTTCCCAGAGCATGTTTCAAACATGAAGCGATATGTCTACGGCGCCTGCGGTGACTCCGACTTAGCTACCGGGTCCTCATCAGTGCCGTCGTCGCCTGCTGGCTCCATGCCTTCCCCACGCAATGCAGTCCCATAAACGGATCGCCGCTCAATATGCATAAAACTCCCTGAAGTTAGCCTACCCGGTGTGGGACCTTCTTCGGCGACTGCAGACACCTTCGCCCAGTTCACACACTTCGAATTCAACGAAGAGTGTGACCGTTTCCAATCTGCGAGCCCACATTGCATCGCCCCAGGAAACCCTGCATCAAAGCACGGCCTGACTTCTCCGCCCCCCCCCCCCTCTGTGGAAAGCTGATACGGGAATAAAAGAGGAGGCGAAGAGCGAACGCGAGCGGCGAGCGCGCGGCTCTAGCACGAGGGATATAGAACGAGAAAGCTTGGCCGCCGCCGGTCGTGCTTCGCCGGCTCTCCTCCGTACTGCTGCTATATTTCTCTGGGCGGGCCCGTGGCCACCCCGTGGCATCCCACACCGTAACAATATATACCAACGCCTAGCCGGTGGGCGTAGAAACCGGTTTTGCGATGCAGGAAGAACATCCTGGCGTGATAGCGCGCCGGAAAGCGAAGCTTCAACATTTCAATGAGGCTAGGAAGAAACGCCGTGCCGGAGACAGAAGAAGAACGCGCGACACGCGTCGAGAAACCACGGGAGATTGCTACAGGGGGAGGGGGGGGGGAGAAACAGCAGAAAGTACTTCAGGTGGTACGTCTAACCATCGACGTAGAGTCGGAGGTTTCTTTCGCTTCTCACCAGGTTTAACCAAAGCTAAACCAGAGATGAGTTTTTCTCCTATCGCCACTCATCCCTTTGCTATCTTTATTTCTCGGCCGCCTCAATCCACGACCTTGGACGAGCTTCATGCACGTGACGACGGCTCGAGGCGGGCTTTTGTGCAAAGGCTCACGCCGTAATACACCTTGAACAAGCAGTGATAAACAAAACGCGTAGTCTAATTAAAGGAGCATTAAAGGAACCCACGACTCCGTAAACGAATATAAACGCACACATTAATTCAGTGCTCTCCTCCGATGCAGGCATCTTTGGCGTCTTCACAATCGACAACGAAATGACGACACAGCGTGTTCTGTGCGGCTGATTTGTAATATTGTACGAAAGTTTGCGCACACCTTTCTCACATGCAGGACACTCAGATAAGGCATATATTTACCAGCGCCGGCTTCTCCGGGTCCTTGAGAAGCGCTTTTTTGGCAGCATCGTAGAAGGAGCAGCATGGAATCTCAGCCGATGGATAGGGTGAGTGCACAACATGGTCTTCGATACTGGCCCGCATTTTAACCGTTGAAAGCCGATCTGTGCTGTGCAGGCAATTTTGGTGTGGCAACACTAGTTTTTTGCTTGCCTAGTCTGTACCTTCCAGAATCTGTGAAGTAGTTAAAAAGAAAGTGAAGTTGTCATGAACCACAATCACCATCAAAAGAGGCGCGCATTAAATTTCGTTTGTAGAGAACTCGGCTGTTTTGACTACGCGACGGCTAACAGACTTCTGGCTAATTCGTCTTTTTAAGGTGAGTTCCTTTCTTATAGGAACCGCTATTACACTCTATTCAAGAAGCATGCGTAAAACGCTTAACTTTCTCAGTCGGTACGTGCATAAGGTCCAAGGCAAAGGGTTTGATAGTCACATACCCTACAAGGCAAACCTCATTTGCACCACGTTGGCGAATTTCTAGACAAACATTGCTTGCATTACAATGTTCCTGCCATACAAGCTTCTAATAGTTTAATGATTTCATCTGGCCGTAGACCAGCCAGTCAATCACGACCGTATAAAGTAGGATGGTGCCGAAATCTTGGTGTCCTGTAATTGTGTTCTCCCAGGGTTTTCCACAAGACAGGCTCGAACCCTGCCTTCTTTTCAGCCGGCACCAAGCTCTCTTTCACATGCGCCGGCAGCAAGAGGCAGTAAACAGACCCGCGCTTTTTCTTGAGTACGACCCAGTAGCACATACCACACCGAAATCACGGAATCACGGCCTGTATCTGTTCGCTTCATGAGTCTCTTAAGCGCTACAGTTCTGAAAAAAAAAAGATTAATGGAGGCTCTGTAGATCACACCAAAATGCCTAAATTAGGTTCGCCGTTTACTTTTCCTGTGTTTTGAAGTCATACCGCTAGGACTACGACGACGCGATGTCGTCATGTCAAGAATTACCAAAAATAGCCCACTTATTATACCTATATGGTTGGCAGTGCATTCCCACGGAGCTAACAAATTGTGCATGAAAAACAAAGTACAAAAGAGCGGCAAGAACTAGCTCACACGTACCGTTATAGCGCCGTGAAACGTGACGAAGCGTTGGTTGCCGCAAAGCCAAGATGGCATTATTCTCGACCCGACCTCGCAGGTAGCTGCCTGGCTTGTTCTCAAGTGTACGAGGCGCACTCGCTATGATAAGTTCTAGAAGGCCTCGGTTCCAAGAGATAAGATAATGGCGAGCTGCAGTTGGCCACGGATCGCAGGGTAAACAACGGGCAGTAATTGCTTCAGATCGCAGTTGACAGGAGATGTGCGCTCTGGGAAGCGGTTCCAGCTATGGTATTTGAAAAGAAGCTTCTTAAAGAGGCCGGGAGTACTGAAGGGGATCCACAGCTACCTGAGTCAGAAGGTCGGGAAACCAGCTCCACGCTCATAGTCGTCATGGCGGTATTTTTGGCGCCTCTGAGTTTCTGTCGTGAGCGACCGTGCAATCTGGCGGCAGTCTTCTGCGTGCTGGGCAGCTTCAGAAGGAATGGTAATCATCATGGTTATACTCATCAGCCTGACTAACCCACTGCAGGGCAAAGACCTCTAACATGTCTCTCCAATGAAACCTGTCCTTTGCCAGCTGCGCCCACTCTATAGCTGCAAACTTCCTAATCACATACGACCACCTAACCTTCTGCCGCTCCTGCTACGCTCGCCTTCTCTTGGAATCCACTCCGTTACCCTTAAGGACCAGCAGTTATCTTGCCTTCGCAGTACATGCCCTGCCCGAGCCCATTTATTATTTCTTCCTCGACTATTATTTCTACTAGGATGTCATTAACCCGCGTTTTTGCCCTCGCCCACTTTGCCTGCTCTCGGTCTCTTTACGTTACGCCGATCATTTTTCTTTCCATGGCTCTCTGCGTTGTCCTTAAGTTAAGCGGAACCCTTTTTGTTAGGTTCCATGTTTCTGCCCCATAAGTGAGTACCGGTATGATGCAGTGGTTGTACAGTTTTCACTTGAGGGATATTGGTAACCTGCTGCTCATGTTCTGAAAGCCTGCCATATGCGCTCCGCCTCATTCTTATCCTTCTAGTTATTTCCCTCTCATGATCCGGATCAGCTGTCACTACCTGCCCTAAAATTAAGTAGACGTATTTCTTTACCACTTCCAGCACCTCGCTGCCAAGTGTGAACTGCTGTTCCTTTCTGGAATGTTGAACATTACTTTGGTTTTCTGCGTGTTAAGTTTGAGACCCAGCGTGCTGCTTTGTGTGTCTAACTCATTGATCATGAATTGCAGTTCATCTCCTGTGTGACTCAGCAAGACAATATATTCAGCGAATCGCAGATTATTCAGGTATTCTACATTAACTCTTATTCCAAACTGTTCCCAATTCAGGACTCGGAATACCTCCTGTAAACAAGCGGTGAATAGCATTGGCGAGACCGTGTCTCCTTGCCTGACGCCCTTTCTTATTGGAAGTTTATTGCTGACTTTATCGAGGACTATTATAGTTGTGCTGTTAGTATATATATCTTCCAGTATCTTCACATAAGGCTCTTCTACACCCTAATTCCGCAATGCCTGTATGACCGCTGAGGTTTCGACTGAGTCATATGCTTTCTCGTAATCAATGAAGGCTATACATAGGGGTTGGTTATATTCTGCACATTTCTCTCTCAGCTGATTGATAGTGTAAATATGACCTTTTGTGTAATATCTTTTACCAAAGCATCCCTGACTATATGGTGGGTTAAAGTCTAAGGTTGCCCTGACTCTATTAGCGATTACCTTAGTAAATACCTTGCAGGCAACGGACAAAGCTGATTGGTCGACAATTTTTCAAGTCTTTGGTGTCTCTTTCATGAATTAAAATTATGTTTGCGTTCTTCCAAACTTCATAAGGCATTCATGAGGCATTATGACCTTCCAAGGTAATAAGGCATTGTGTATAAATGGTTGCTAGTTATTCTTGAGCCTTTGAGCTTGAATTCCCGCCAAAGGGATTCGATTCCACGGCGGCGCTAACAGATCAGTTTCGCTGGCCACTGCACGAGAGCACTATGCTGTCGCTGGAGCCGATCACACCTTGTGTTAATCTACAACACAATATCGCTCTCCGCATTGCCCATTGTCGTGACCATCAATTCCCATCTATGGCGCAAGCAGATCTGACCAGATTAACATTAATCAGAGCTTAACCACTCTCGCGCTTTGCACTGCACGTCGTCGTCTTCATCAACTTCTACCTTCGACGCGAGCCTAATCTAATTGGCTTAACATCGGTCAGAGCTTAACCTGAGTCTAATATCGTCACCATACGTGCTGATGACCTATCAAAGTAAAACTATGAGGCAATCAGGCTAAATACATGCTTTCGTTCGGCTTCTGAGTTTAACTGCGTTAAAACCCTGCCATTTATTCTAATGCAGCGCGTGAGAGGCACACACCACGGATGGACATAGGCACGGAGTTGGTAAAAAATTTAATGTGTTATTTCACTGGCATCTGCTGAAATAGGTATTGTAGTGTACCATGAAAGAAAGAAAACCAGCATCGAAAATAAACTTTAAAAAGTTGCGGACGAACTCGCCCACCGTCAGCCGTTCAGATATGTGGGTACTACGACTAGTAGTGCTCATTTTATCGCTTCCAGCCGAACCAAATGCTCACGCCTGAATTTTTGTGAGCGCACTTACTTAACAATAATTTTTAATGCTATGAGGCTCATTAACCGGAACTTACGTGCGTGTGATTGCGTCATTGCCATCCCCAACGGGCAGATTCTAAAGGAGCCACAACATATCTTTAACAAAAATAAGCTTGCTAACATTTATAGAAAGAGGAGTTTATTCTTTTAGAAGTCGTTTCTTCCTGTGCATAACTGTACCAGTGTGGTGCGGCTGATTTTCCCGGTTTCTGTCTTTGGTAGCGAGTCGAAGAAAAATACAACTCCGTGAAAGTTTTTGTGCATGGCCAGGTTTTCTGTCAGAATGAAAAAAAGTGACATAAAATTAATCACAAAATTCGCAAGAAAGGAAAATTCTAAAGAAATGCGCTGTTATCTGTGACGTGTTCACTGTATTACGAAACGCGAAATGTAAATGGGCAGCATTTAGAGCGTGTTTATATGCTGATGTGCTCATATATGCAGTTATCATCAGAACTCGTCGTTCATACCAGAAGAGTTAAGGTGAAGGACGATTTTTAGAAAAGGTGACTGGAAGAACAGTCCTTGAGGCAAGGATCCCCAGTACAGAACTCCGATAGCTTCCGCCAACCTGTGGGCCAGCGTGACCAGTGGTTACAGGTCGCCCAGGCTAGAGCTTTACAGAGCAGCTTCCTATATGGAAGTGTGGTTGAGCATAGACGGCATCCGGGCGGAGTTTGGGCTCACCCGTGTGGAGTGGCATATAATAGGTTGGACACTGTTGCATCACGCTAAGTGACAGGTGTATGGCGACGGGAAGAATATGCGCTTCAGGATCAGGAGGCGTCAGGATCAGGAGGCCGTGGCGTCCACTCTTGAGAGAAATGGGTGTGTGGTAGAAGTGTTCTTCACTCAGATCGGACCGTACTGAGATCTGCATAAATCGAGAATGTGAAAATATGGGAGCGGCTCTTCAGGTAGTGTCGTTGATGTGTGATAGCCCTTCCCCTGTTGCCCGGTCTATAAATTCTCAGTCGACCGCCTGTGCTTGCTCGCTGCTAGAGCCGAGACGATACGTATATAGGGAAGTGTGCAGAGATGAGGGGCCATATTCTGTAAGCTGTCTATTTTCCATAGTCCATTTCGCGTCCATATGGTTCTTTCAGTGGACACTCAGATACACTCGTGGCTTTCAAGCTTCTGTTAGAAGTGACCCGGCCATTGCATAGTTGCGCGAACCGCCTTCACCATTGGCTGCATATAGCAGCCAATAGCAGGAAGTGGTAAGGTCCAGTCGCCTGGTGATTACAGAGCGCTGCGATGCACCTCATGATTGGCTGCTACATGCAGCCAATGCATCGCATATCGCGGCCATTACAAGACAATGGCCCGGTCCCACAGCACCCAATAGTCGAGTCACTTGAGAACCGTGTGTATATCTCAGTGAGCAATGACAGAGAACCATATGAGCTCAAAATGGCCAGTGGAAATGGACTGCTATAGAATACGACCCAAGGATTGATCTTCAGTATGTGTTGTACATGGGAAGTGAGTGTTCCGTATCCATACGCCTGGGAGGAGACCTGGGACTCAGTGACAAGTTTTGTCCTATACTGTCATCATGTGGGCGCGATACGGCCTGCAAGAAGGCGAGGGCGATAGCCTCCTCTTCCGCCGACCGGCTCGAATTCGAAGCAAACGATGGCACAGCTTTAGCATGGCCGTACTCGTTCGTGAGCATCTTGTAGTTGACCGACTTGTCGAAGTAGCTGGAGGCGTCATCATAGGGCGTCGACGAATCGTTTCTAACAGAGCGCGTCGGCGTCTGCACTCTGACCTGTCTTTTGTCTTTGTCACGATCAGGATCCGAGTTTCGTGGGAATGGTTCCACCTCTATCTTCTGACCGCAGCGGAGGCGAAGTGGTTGAGCATCCGCCCCGCATGCGGGAGGTGCGGGGTTCGATCCCCAGTGCCGCCGGGTACCCACTGGTAATAAAATTGGTACAAGCTCTCCCCTGGCCTGGTGCTCGGTTCGTGAGGGGTGAAATGCTTGGGAAATGGGTCTTTGACCCCACCTTGAATAATCAAAAAATATCTTGTGCCATGACGCTCTTTGGCCATAGATGCCCTTGCGCCAATAAAAACCATAATCATCATCAACCTGTATCTTCTCTCGGAGCTTGGGTGCCAGGGGCACTAGGAAAAGCAATGGTGGGTGGTTGGATGGCGGGTACCCAAGGTGTTCGAGAAAAGCTCTGCCTGTACGTGTGCTACGAAGCCGGAAAATTCGGCCGGCGTGCTGTGCTTTGGTCAGTTCCTGATTTAACTTTGAATGCCTAGCTGGAGCAGGCACTGCATTGAGGAGTACGGGGGAAGTCCAGTGGCCGTATTGGATGCCGATAGCCGTACAGCATACGCAGGAGGAAAAACAATTACCGAAAAAGGTGTTGACTGAGCTATTGGTCGGAGTCCTTAGTACAGGACCCCAGTAACCTTGGCCGACCAACGCACCAGCTGGATGAGCACTCATCTTTCCAAGGTAACGCTGGTCAATTGTATTCTCTCTGCTCGAGTGACGTGTCCAGTGTCTGCATATGTTGCGGTTTAGCCTGGCACCCTATAATATATGGGTGTCGGACTAGAGCTGTAGCAAGAGCAGGTGTTTTGGTATTGGATGGGATAGATTTTATGCAATCTAGAATGGTTTAGAACAGTGTTTGTTTGACTTTGACGCCAGTCTTAGGCCTCCCCTGATGTTAGGCGCCTGCGTGGTGGCTGCTAAATGCGGCTGTCCAGCTCCTGTGTCTCAAGTCGTTCTGAATACGTGGTTGTTAGGGGGACAAGGTGGGGGTAGACAACGTACCTCGGTTTTTAAGTTCGCGAGGCAAATTGTTAACCCTCTCGATACTCGCGAGCACCTCGTGGCTTGGAGTCCACGTAATACCATGATGCACATTGAGTCGTCGGCCTTTCGTGTTTTCACGGCTGGCTTGTTGAGAGTCGGTGACCATATGGGAAAGGGCACCTGTGTTATCCAATTTCTTTATAGCCTGTGCCACTGAAGTGGCGTCTCCGGATGGCGGTTCCATCTCGAAGCGGCAAATGAGAGCTGTTAGCCTCTGTCATCATTACCTTCTGAGATTTTTTGCTTCTTTACCTCTTAATTGATTTTAGGGCTGTTAATTATATGTATTTTTTTAATTAATCTGTTTCACTTATGTTTTGGCAAGCGCAAGTGTGCTTATCAACAATCTCGAAGTTTGCTACCTGAACTCATCATGCGTTATTGACCATGGATGTCGCTGCAATTTTGTCCAACTGGCACCGCCATTTTTTTATATGTGGACCCTGTGGAAAGTTTCGCTAGTGGTACGATTAAAGAGCTCTGTTTATCGCCATATTATGCCAAGGTTCCGGATGGTATAATATTGCGCCTCTCTAATATATTACACCGTTGTGCACAGTGAATTGGAAGATTTGCTACACAAACACTACTGCACCCAATGGAACAAGGAACGTGTAACTGCAAGTTGATGACTTTTAGACCTCGGTCTCTTTCGAAAATGCATGATAATCGCAGTTGGAACCTTTACCTAGCCGTTGTAGCTTACAATACATTGAAGAGAAGTTCTGAGGCTTCTAGGATCGGTAACACTTACAGCCCCATGTAATCTGGACGTGCGCTTCTGGTTGCACGCCTGTCACAAATTTCTACGTGGCGCTGAAGAGTCAAAATCACCGCTGGACCTTCAAATGCTTCGTACGTCCGATGGACTTCCTATGTCGGCTAATATACTTGTTATGAGCGCACGAAGCATCTTATGCGTGAAATTCTGCCGCGAGACGAAAGAATTGGCCGTTACAATCCTATGTTCTCGCAAAATATCTCTGCACTTTCTAGTTTTCTCAATATAACAAGTTTAAAATATCTCGATTAAGTCGTACGAAGTTCGCTTCTGGCAGACAGCAGATAACGTCAGTTGTGGATGTCTATGAAAGCTAGGCATGATAATTATAATTGAAATGGCATTTCATGTCGCCTTTTAAATCTCTCAAGGATTGTGGGAAAGGGTGAGAAGGAGGTCAAGTAATAAAATGGAATGTATTGCACATAAGTTGCACATGTATCGCAAATTTAAACTGCGCGTCATCTAGGTGCGCGCGTAGGCAGCGCAACAGCGCATGACCGAACTGTTGCTTGCCAGATGTGGCGATCAGGCTTGATAAGGGCAGCGAAGCGGAGAGCGGGGGGGGGGGGGGGGGGGGGGGAATTCCTGCAGGACCGTCGCTAGCGCGTGGTCACGGATTCGGCGGTCAGCCCGAGCTAGCAGGATGCACTACACGGAGAGTGGGATGGCCCCGCACCGGGATGAAAAGCGAAGATAGAAGTAGCATCTGCAAGGATGGAATAGCTGGCTGCTGCGCAAGCAGCCAGGTTTCATGTTGAGTTTCAAGCGTTTATCGCTGCCGCTTTGTCTCATCCGCATCCTTTGTACATTAGTGGTGCAGGCAGGGGCTTATTGTTTTTCATTCTTTTTAGGTTGCCCAACCTAGCGAATGTACTTTCTGCTTAGTTGTTTTTAACTGCCCTTTCGACTCTGCATTTTCGTGCTGCCGCGCTCAGGTGTAGCGCCTGTTTTCTTGTAGTCACAGCCTTGCGCTGTCCCGAGAAGTAGCACATTCTTGGCTCCATTGTTCCATTATGTGCCCCTTTTGAAGCGTTGTTTTGGTTCGGAATAAACCGGTCTTCTTGTGCTGACTGTGGCTGTGTCACTTGTCGGGCGAGACCACGGCTCGAAAACCCCGTTCCCAGGAGGCCTTAAAGTTTCAAAGGAATGTTGTCATGCTTACTTCCTGGCTATTGCCGCACAGTGGGCCAGTTTCGTACCAACAGGTAAAGTGAACACTATTCAAAATCTCTACACCACGAAAATAAGAGAAATGATTTTTTACCGCGCCTATATCTGAGCACGCGAAGAGGAGACTAAACAAGAAGATTCAGAAATAATACCGGGTATCGCAAATCAACATGAAAGAAGTAATTTCACTCAGCAACATTATTAGTAAGTGATGCACACGCTTGGGAACATGAGCGCGATTTTCTTCACCGAGAAGATTTTTTGGACTTTAAATATCATGCATTATTTTCATGTATGAGGGTTTTCAGTCGAGTTTATAAACTGCCCAATGATCAATTCTTTCTGTATTTCGAAATTGGGAGCGCATCAGGAAACAGTAGATGCAAATGAAAAAAAATGAATAAAACACTTTATATCAAGTTTAGAAGAAAAAGAGGTGTACAGCGGGACAGCTCCGTCGGAATATAATGCGACTTGACTGCACCAGATAGCAGGTGGCAAGCGGTTTGATTTCAAATAGAAGAGAGAAAAAAACACAAATTTCCTTAGAAAAACGAATGGCCCCTGAAGGACCATGCGTTTTTAATGACATTGTCTTCTGCCCGCCCACATAAAAAAGCGCGGAATATTCGAGTAAAAATATGACTGTAAGGAGACGTATCTATGCGCAGGCTGCGTCGGCGGTGTTTCGTCTCTCAGCGGCCCGGACTGGCGTGCCTGGTTTGAGGTGTGTCTCAAGCTACATCTTCGAGTGCGCATGTGCGCCAGTCGTTTTTACTCTCGGCCGTGGGTGGGGCGCCGGAGAAAGGGTGTGCAGCATGCAGAAGGCTAACTGTAGGTCGAGGTACAACAGGCAGACGCACTCCAAAATACAAAATGAACAAACTGTTTACGATTGAATTTTTTTTTCAGGCTTTATATATTAACTACTGTACACTGGTATGGGCAACAACAACTAAAAGAAATATTAACAAGCTTCTCGTTTTGCAGAGGAACATTGTTCGTCTTATCGCAAACACCGAACCAACATCGAGTGTTAATCCCAGAATATCATCATTCAATATGATTCGTGTAGATAATATATATGAATTTCGTTTGTTACAAATAACACACTTTTCTTCCACAGGTATCAGTAAATTCTTGACACAACTTGCTTCCCTTGAATATTGTACACCAACAGTTAACACTCGTTGTACTGACACTTGGTCCTTACCACAGTTTCGAACTGATTACAAGCTGCAATCCTTGGCTCACAATCTGCCATTTTTCTTAATGAATATGAAGATACTGCTGAATTAAGTTCAAAACAACTGCGAATATACTTTGTGAAAATGTTATCTGTATTTATATGTCGTATGAGAAAATTTATTACTATTGTAGTCTTTTTTTGCATTCATTCATTATTGATAAACATTCGGTTGTGTTGCTCTCATGCATACGCTGTATAATTTCTTTTCTATTTATTTATTGATGACCCCTTCTGTATTGTTCATTAATTGTTATTTCGTTCTATCTGCTGCTGCCATGTAATGGTTTTCTGGGCCTTCGTCAAGCTGTTCGTACAGCTTTTAGCCCAGGTGACCATCCAGATACTTGCCGGAGAATAAAATATGATTTGATTTGATTTGAAGGCTGGTCTAGCGAAAACTAATGCGTTTAAAATATACGGCGAGATATATGTGTTGTAATTTAAACATAATTTGTATTCATGAATGCACTAAAATATGCAGGATGTAGGTTCTTGAAGTTTTAAGCTTGTTATTCGAAATGTATTCTTCAAATGTGTCAAAAATACCACACTTAAACCATGCTTCGAGCACGTCACAAATGCTTGAAAAAATATGTATGCGTTTCTAGCACCTCGTCAATGTAATAAAAGCATACTTTCGTAAATATGAAATTAATTCTTCAGAAGTGTACTTCAAGTTTGAGATGCAGGTATTCCGAGTAAAGATATTTGCAGCATACATCAAGCAGCCATAGAACAATCTTGTGCTCGAAAATGCGTATCGCAAAATTTCATTTGCGTTTTGGCAGTCTTTTCTATATGCGCTTTCGTAAATACGAAATTAATTTGTTAAAAATATACTTACACTGTATAAACGGGCAGTCCTGGTAGACATATTTGCATTACACTTCAAGCTGCCGTGGAGCAATCTAGCGCTCGAGGCCACGTTTCGAGGAAGAATGACAGCTCTTCCTTTTCTGTCGCCTTTTCTTTTAGTGTAACTTCTAGTAGGAAGGCGATCACCACTTATTTATATTCCGTGTGAAGAACCTAATAGTATTATAACAATAAAAGCGGCTTGGGCAACTCCGGACCCCAACATGCGAGTGAAAATGACCCTGACTCGTAAGGCAGATTGGCGCTCATAGAAGGCCATTTATTTGTTGGTTGACAGTTGCACTCCTGACCAATGCCTTACGCAATTGTTGCCGTTAGCAGTTCGTTTCTAGATCGCCCCCAGATTCGAACGTGGTCAGTCCGGCACTTGTGGGAAAATTTGGGGGCCCACAGTCTTCCTCGAAAACTCCTCAGTGCGCAAGATAATGTGCTGCCTCCCGGGAGGGGGTGGGGGGGTGGGGGGGGTATGTATACGGCAAACCAAGTATGGCGGTTGTCGGAGCAGTTCCTGTTTTCTGACGTGACTTGCTGTTGGCATTTGCTGTGTGGCGACATCTTTCCCGTTCCAGTTGAGTCCGGTGACTTTGCAATGTCATAGACCCCTTGACTTATGGCAAATGCCACCTGCCGTAGTGGGCATTTTGCTCCCAATACGGTAGGTAGGTTGTGACGTGCAGTGTTACGTGACCTAGGTCGCCTATCTGCCTCATATGTTGCTTCTCTGAGGATTTTTCCCTCAGTGTCCACGATGCCGACGACACAGAAACCGACGCCGGTTTTTCTCCGACACGAGCTCCTTAACGCTATCTCGTCAATAACGCCGACGCAAAAAATTACGCCAAATAGCACCAACTTGCGACGCTAACCTTCATAGATTTGCCAAGCTCTGCAGCGTCACACTTTAAGCTGCTCAAGTCTTTGAGCACCACGGCAGCCGCCGGTAACTCTCCGTACTGCAGATACGGCAGTCCCACTACTGCCATTTCGGATATGTGCTGTTACGTTTCGCCTACGACGCGCGGTATAGCCGGCGCGGATGCAACGGACGCCGGGGCTTCGTTCAAAGTGGCGGTCATTTTGGCCCGTTTAGTGCTGCCGCAACGCCTCCCGCCAAGCGCGTCCAGGCAGGTTTCAATGCCACGTGTCTTCGTGTGTGCGTGTGTGTGTGTGCATGTTGGTGCCCACGCTTGTCAAAGCGCGGCAGCCGGGGAGAGGAGCTCCCCAACTGGGAGGCGAGGAGGTCTGACCGGCGCCGGCCCGGCGGACGCGTCACGTCACGTCTCAACATGTCCGTGCGTCGCCGTCTCGACCGCTTCATCCCGAGCCGTTCCTTCTTGCCCTCGACTCCGAGGGTATAAAGGCAGCTGCCCCGGACGCCAAAGAGAGACTTCGATTTCTTCCTGCGAGTAACGTGGTCGCCCTGACCGGCTGCTCTTTTGCGATGCCAGAATAAACAAGTTGTTCTGTTGGCAGTCGACTCATCCTTTGCCAGGACCTTGGGATGTTTCCAGCTGTGCCCCAGGCCGCCAGGCCAACGCTACCCTTGGGGCTTGCGACCCATTTGCAACAGTGCTCGGAGTACTTCTTAGAATGAGTTCTTCAATCTTCGCTGGAACAACTTGAATGTCCATGCACTTTATCAGTTCCTTCAGCCGCTTAACATAGCAGCGGCCATCTTCATCGTAGTATCTCATGTCCCCTCCAAGAACTTGTTAGATCATCCTGAGAAACAGATGCTTCTTAGTTATAGAACTGTATCGTTACCTCATTGCTCATTGCGACAGGTCCCAAAATCTCTAGTCCGGTTAAGAGGGATGTTCTGGTATGCGTGTCGTTAATGCAATCAAGATAAACACTGACCAAAGTTCATTAGATTTTAGTATAATATTGTAGGTAGCATTGGATATGACAAAGGTGCTGTCGTGAGTAATCGAAACTTATTTTTTAATGTTACGTGATAAATCCCTTTTGTTCCATGAAGAGATGCAGGCGCAAAGAGTAAAGTGAAGGCGCTGTACATCGGGCAGATGGGCATGCTCAATGCAAACGTAGGCAAGAAACAGACAGACGAGCATACTGTAAAAAAACAAAGGCATACTTGTAGGTTTTATGAACCGCAGGAATGCCCTAGTAGTAGAAACTGGAGAGCGGAATAGCAGAAGTACTTGCTGTTGGGATAAATGGTTCATCATAAAGTTTAACGGCGCAAAGGAACAAACACAGGAAGACACAGAGACAGAAAAAGCGCCTAATACAAACTTTGTTTATCACAGAAAACACCACCTTTATACGCCAGTACGTTATCGCCATCAGTGCGTTACCATAGCCAAGACAAGCTAATAAGAAAAATATATGTACAGAAAACGATTGCATTTATGCATAAAATCCAGAGAATTGCTGCTCACAGAACAAGGCACGAAAAATTTACGAACGTAACAAGGTGGAATGACAAGATTTACACATGACCATCTAAAGAATACAGTTTCAGGCCACTGAGTTTGACCGACGAAGTGCTTATGCACGTGGGCCCAGCTTTCTGTATGTGAAATGCTTCGATGACTTCCCTTTCAACTCGCTCCCTGCCTTTGTCGATAAACTTTGCCTCTTCCAGCGCCGGTCCGCAATCTTTACAATCTCTGCAGCTATCAGGGAGGTTCCCCCTTTTATTGTTTTTATTGTTGCAGAATAGCTTACGAATCATAGATATCTTCTTCCGAAAACGGGAGAAAATAAAAGAAATATCGAACAGTCCGAACAGTGAGGATCAGATTTCATATAGTAAGATGGAAACTAAGGCCAATTGGTATAGAAGCATATTAAGTATAACAGCGCAGTCCGACGAAAGACAGACAGAGGGAAACAACACAAAGGACGGCTGTGGGAGAGCGCTCATGTGTGTTTTACAGTTGGGTATGTGTTTTGTCCGGATGGATTGTCATTCAGTATGCACAGATTTCATATTGGGCACACATGTTGACATCGTGCCGGATATTGAAATGTTAACTAATATAGGTGGCGACGTCTAAAATTGGACAAGATTTGAGTAGGGAATGAAGGAAACTTCGGATGAGAAAGCATAAAAACGAGTTAGTGATTAGGTGCAGAGTAGGTTAATTCAGGATATGGCTGGATAACAGATAATCTGCTTTAGCCGAGTACGACGACCATAGTGTGAATGCAGTGAAAGGTTCCTGACATTTAATTACTGCGATCACAATAGAAGTAGGGTATGTGGTAGCTAGACTGGATACCGCACAGCTCTCTGAGGACACGAACGACCTGATCAAGAAATCCGTAAATATAAAAGCGCCTAAAACCATAAATATAACTGGCATTACTGCCAAAGCTAATGATTAAGCAAAACGAAAAATACATAATCACATTCTGCAACTATGGGATCCAGCAGATTGTATTATAGAGTATTCGATTGAAAGTGGTCCAGAGGAACTTTTTCAACGGAAAAATTAGACGTAAGCCTTAAGAGATAATGGAGGCAGTGTCATTAGCAGCATGGATACAATGGCTCAAGATGTAGAAGAATTCTGCACAGATCTTTGCAGAACTAGGACAGTGAGAAGATGGTAGGTCGAGAGAGAACTGATGAACAACTCGAATTCGCGAGTGTATGTTCGCGATCAGGGGCCAGGCGACCTTCTCGTAGAAGGAAGACTCACTTTTTGCTACTTCGTCGCGCTGCATTTTACTTCCTGATGCTGTTGTTATGCGGCGATGTTGAACTAAACCCTGGGCCCGGTGACACGATACTGCAGCAACTCTTGGATGGCCAAAATGAAATCAAGCAGAAGCTAACCGCTATTGAAAAGTACCAAGCAGACAATAAGGCCGCTATGGCTAATATGAATGCGCGTATGACAAAGATTGAAGCAATTATTGACAGGTTCGAAGAATTACGCAGTAGCGTTGCAGAGTATAAGTCGAGCTGTGATTCCTTCCAGGCTAACTTAGCATCGTTGGTACACAAGGTGGACGATTTTGAAAACCGTAGTCGGAGGTGTAACTTAATTTTTTTCGGCGTTGACAGAGATGACGCGCGGGAACC
Organism: Amblyomma americanum; assembly: GCF_052857255.1. Lineage (NCBI taxonomy): Eukaryota > Metazoa > Arthropoda > Arachnida > Ixodida > Ixodidae > Amblyomma > Amblyomma americanum. Next base: position 94,605,134 of record NC_135503.1, read on the forward strand.
ATATAGAAAATCTGAAGAGCGTGTTGTCAATCTGTGCACTTCAGTATTACAAGTCGGCGAGGTGGAAATAGAAAGGGCACACCGACTTGGCAAATTTACCGCTGACAAGCAACGCCCTATAATTGTCAAATTTTGTTCAGATAAGGACAAACAGAAAGCTCTGCTGGGGGCTAAGAAATTGAAGGGTACAAGAATTTCCATTTCGGAAGATTTTTGTGAGCCATTGCGAAAGAAAAGAGGAATGCTTCTAGAATATGCGAAGGAAAATCAGTCCGAGGCAGATAAAGGGTACGTAAAGCGTGACGTACTCTACTTGCATAAAATGAAGTATGTTTATGACGAATCCATGGGGAAGGTTGTGCGAGTTTGACAAAGCCGAGAGAAAGGCGCGTTGTTATTGTTCCTTATCGTTAACTGCAGAAGCCTCCGAAACAAAACAGATGAATTTTTCAACTTGGTTGACATGAGCAAACCATCTGTAATTTTGGGCACTGAATCGTGGTTAGATGGTAACGATAGGGATTGTGATGTCTTTCCTAGCAACGACGTTAGCTATAGAAAAGATAGAGACTGTCACGGAGGTGGTGTGTTCATTCTTGTTGATCAAAATATACAGTCGCAGATGTTATGCAACTCAGATGATTCTACTGAGGCTGTCTGGGTGCAACTTCGTTTGAAAAATGGAAAATCACTGGCGGTGTGTTCCTTTTACAGGCCTCCTGGCAGTAAGGTACAGGTTTTAACTAAGCTAGTGGAAGATGTAGAAGTGAGAAATTATGACTCCTTAGTGATTGGTGGTGATTTTAATTTGCCCGAAATTAATTGGTTGCAAAATGCAACAATACCTAATGTGTCTAGTGCGTCAGCAAAGGAATTGATGAAGTTATACAACTCATTTGCGCTATCGGAGTTGGTGTGCCAACCTACTCGTGGAAGCAATGTGTTAGACTTACTTTTTACTAATTTGCCTTTGGATACGCAACCTGTGCTGATCTTGCCAGGCATAAGTGACCATAACGCTGTTTTGTGCAAGCTGAAATTGGAGTACATTAAAGTCGCTAATAGCGCAGGTAGACGGATATACAGCAATCGAAAGGCACAAGTCGATGAAATCTCGTTGGCACTCGACTCGTATTACGACGTATTAGAAACATTGTCAGAGTCGCTTAACGTAGACGAATTGTGGTGTTTACTTAAAGAGAAGATTTCCGAGTTGCGTGACCAATTCGTCCCGGCATGGGTACTGACGGCAAGGCGGGCTAGAAGTAAGCCGTTGTTCACGAGGGAAGTTCGTAGAGCACTGGGGGAAAAATATCAAGTATACAAGGCGTACAGGAAGAAGCCGACACCCCAGAAAAAGCAACAATTGCAACAAGCCACAAATGAGGCGAATTCCGCAATATCACACGCGAAATGTATTTTTTATGCTTCTTTTCATTCTAAGTTAAAATCAACCCTAGAGAATTCTGGCAGTTTATCAAGAAGAATAGAAAAGACGAAGTGTCAATTCCTGTGCTCGAACACAATGGGTCTCTTGTGCATGATAGTCTAGATAAGGCAGAATGTTTTAGCTCGTTCTTCGGTTCTGTTTTTTCTGCGCGCGCAACTAATACTGATCCAATATTTCACTACGGGCTTATCGGAGGGGAACCAATGAATGACATCGTATTCGACAGGACGGGTATTCAACTACAACTTGAACGTTTAAGTACCACTAGTGCCAGCGGTCCCGATGGCTTGCCGAACTATCTGCTTTCCGCTTGTGCAGGCCCGTTGTCTAAATACCTTTATGTGCTCTTTGCCAAATCCTTGACATGCGGAATGTTGCCTATAGACTGAAAAATTGCCAATGTTGTTCCTATTCCGAAGTCAGGACCTCGAAAATCTGTGTTTAATTATCGACCGGTGTCCTTGACTAGCGTACCTTGCAAGATCCTTGAGCATGTACTTTTTAGCAATATCATGACTCACTTAAATTTGTTTTCCTTGTTGATCTCTCAGCAACACGCATTTCGAAGTGGTTTTTCTTGTATTACTCAGCTTACAGAATTAATGCACGACCTAGCATTCACTCTTGACAAAGGGGGCTGTGTAAATAGCATCTTTTTAGATTTCAGGAAGGCTTTTGACCTAGTGCCCCATTCTTTACTACTTGAAAAATTATCGTGGTACAACATAAATAAAAAGGTTGTTGAATGGATAAAAGAATACTTAAATTGTAGGACACAACGCGTAGTTGTTGGAGGTAGGCTGTCGCATTGTGTTGATGTGGCATCGGGGGTGCCTCAAGGTTCAGTTTTGGGTCCGCTATTGTTTTTGTTATGCATGAATGACATTACCTTTGGCATATCGTCTTTCATCCGATTGTTTGCGGACGACTGCGTTCTGTCTTGCGTTATGAAAGGACCCGATGATTATAATGAACTACAGAAGGATTTAGACAAGGTTGCAGAGTGGTGTGATAAATGGGGCATGAGTATAAATCTTGATAAAACTGTGCAGATGTGCTTCACGAGACAAAGGTCACCAAATGTATATACATATAGCATTAACAGGACAAATCTTGCATCCGTGTGCGAATATAAATACCTTGGGGTATACTTGACCCCTCAACAATGCTGGCACCGTCATGTTAACTATATAATTGCTAAGGCGTATAGAGTTCTTGCTATGCTACGTAGAAATGCGAAGTGCTTTCCTTTAGAAACAAGGAACCTGCTTTACAAGACTAACATAAGACCAATACGGGAATATGCTTGTACTATCTGGGACCCGTGGACTGCGACAGACATAAAGAAACTAGAAAGAGTACAAAGCTTAGCAGCCCGTTTCGTGGTTCAAAATTACACTCGGTATTTTAGCGCATCCCAAGCAAAGGAAACATTAGGCTGGAATACACTTCAAAATCGTAGAAAAACATTCAGGTTAAAATTTTTGCACAATATATATCATTCTAAAACCGGCCTCAATCGTGATAGCTACATAAGGCCACCGCAGTACACTTCTGGCAGGCGCGATCACCCACTTAAGATTAAAGAGTATAGATGCAGAACGGAGCTTTTTAGGATGTCATTTTTTCCTAAGACGGTCAGTGAGTGGAACAGGTTGCCCGGCGATGTTGTATCGCTATCTTCAAATGATGCCTTTGCTTCAGCAGTAGGACTTGCAATTTTTTTTTGTACTTTGTGCTTGCGTCAACAGAACCGCTTTGTTTCACTTCGCACATGTACGGTTATGCTCTGCTTCTTTGTTCCTTCTTTTTGTTGTGACGGCGATTTGCCCTGATCTGTATCTTCTATATAAACTGTATTCTATCTGTATTCTATATAAACTGCTGTTTGTCAATGATATATGTACTTCTCTCCCCCCCCCCCCACTGTAATGCCAAACTGGCGCTGTGGGTACGGTGATAAATAAATAAATAAATAAAAAATTAGAAACGCTGTTGGTAGATGGTTTAGTGGAAACCCCCAATGTGGAGTATAAGTTGAAGTAAGAGAGTATGGCTCAATAAGGAGAAAGCCTGATGTGGCTAATTAGCTACGGAACATGGCATAGTCTGTCGTCTAGGAAAAGTGGTACAGGCGCGGACAGAAGGAAACGGAGTGCACCGCACAAGAAAGAACTGCGTGTCAGCGCCGCCTGGCCGAACAGAACGAAACCTCGAAATCGCCGCGCGCATGTGCAGGCCCGCTTCCTGCGCGACCCTCTCAATGCTCCACTCGCCTCGCATTCGTCCGGCATCTATGCCGTGCTGATGATGATCATGATCGGATGGTCGCTCTCTGTGAAGGTAGCATGCATTTCGGAATACACAGACCGCTGTCTTGATAAGGCAAAGTGCGCGAGGACGGCTCTAGCATTAAGCCGCTTCGTGTCAGACAGCTGGAGGCGCGTTTACGCCGCAAACCAACCCGCGTGTATCTAACTTCAGCTGCCGCTGGGACTCTGCTGCGTCTCACTCGCAAGCAAACGCGCTCGAAATACTCGGCGTACTACCGCAATGTTGTGTTAATTTTCTAGAGTTATCCCTGATGATTCGCCTTGTCCTTGCCAGGCGCCAACGCAGCACTAGTGCACCCTGCCTGTCTCCCGCGAAGCACATTGTCCCTGTACTGGAACCTGCTCTTATCGCCACCGAGACAGTGCGCTGCGTATCGCGCTGTCATGTGCGGAACAGAGCTCAGGTAATCACCTTGCATGCAACTTCGGATCTTAGGATGACTACAAGCACCCGCTGTCTCACCCACACGAATGTCGCGGCAGCAGTGCGTCACTGTTGCGTGCCGCGCGTGCGAAATTCGGCATATAAGTACCCAAGTGCGCCAACTAAATTAATAAGAGAATGAGCCACGACAGACACCGGCAAGCGATCCTAGTTCTTTTGTGCGAGCTGTATTATTTCGCTGCTACCGGTTAGATATAGACGACTGGTCTGTTTGACAATATAGGCGTGGCAACTCAATAGCTGCATCCAGCACATTCGCAAGCAGTCACTATCCTTGTGACGCTGGATCGCATTGCGAAAAGTGCCAGGAGCGGCGGCTTCATCTTATTTAAAGTTGACCTCCTAGGCCAGGTTCCAATGCAGGAGCAATATGCTGCAGGACAGACACACAGGGCGCATGCTTTGCTGCTCCATCTGTTCCTCGTAGCAGCAAGTCGAAAATTAACGGTAACTGTATTAATAGAACCCGAAATTGCGGGGGTGGATCGAGTATTTTGAGTATATTTGGTCGATAGCGAGACGGAAATGAATACCGGAGGCAAGTAAAGTTCGAAGGGCGCGCGCAGTTTGCGATGGAAACGCACCTACAGCTGTCTCAGATGAAGCGGCATATTGGTAGCCTCGCATCCGCGGGATTTCCGGCATCAAGACAGCGGTCTGTGCTTTCCGAAATGCCCGCTCGCTACAAAGGGCGCTACCATCCGACCATATTCATCAACAGCGCGACCCTCACGCCGGCCGAAAGCAAGGCAAGCGGAGCAATGAGAGGGTTGAGCCGGTAGGGGGCCTGCATATGAACGTGGCGATTTTGAGCTTACTTCTGTTGTGGCTAGGCGGCGCTGACGCGCAGCTCTTTCTTGTGCGGCGTGCTCAGTTTGCTCCTGTCCATGCCTGTACGTACTAAGCCTCGCAGTGACGTCATCAGCAAAAAAAAGGATTGCTTCACAGGGTGCGGTGAATATTAATAAACGAATTGCTGATTGCGAAGCTAGCACGCAACAAATAGGCCAAAAAGGGTGCTGATTCTTGGCAAATAAAAGCCAACCTAGCATATATGTTGCCTTTTGACGGTATGCTAATGGTAGAGGTGTCATTTGGAAAGAAGAAAAACCATAGTAACTTTAAAAATACTGCTTTCGCTTTCAAAGCATGTAAGTAGTATTTAGTGCCCTTAATACTTTTTTTATCATCCACCAAAACGCAGCCACAGCGCTAAATAATATTTGCACAAGTATGCGAAACTGGGCCTCATAAATTGAGTATCTCATCAGAGTGCACATACGCGTGGCAGTTGAAATATTCGCGACAAAAAACTACCAAGCGAGTTCAGAGAGCCTTAGGACGCGAAGTTCAAGCAAAAATACTTGAAATGATTGGTAATGTAGTGTGGTTGATAAGTCCAAAGGGACAATTCAACTTGTTCGTTTCGAATTTTGCAGTATCAGTGCTAATGCTAATGCCAACCATATCGCCATTTCTGAAAATCTGATTCACACATAATGAATAAACGAAAAAATAAACCTGAGCCTGGCGGCGTACGCCACCGTCCCGTTTCAAAGAGGACGCTCATTCTTCCTTCCACCCATTCTTCAATCCATCCATCCATCTATCCATCCATCCGTCCATCTATCTATTCATCCATCCATACAAACATCCGTCCGTACGCCCATCCATCCATCCTCATCTATCCCCATCCGTCCGTCCGTCCGTCCGTCCGTCCGTCCGTCCGTCCGTCCGTCCGTCCATCCATCCATCCATCCATCCATCCATCCATCCATCCATCCATCCATCCATCCATCCATCCATCCATCCATCCATCCATCCATCCATCCATCCATCCATCCATCTATCCATCAATCCGAAATGCCGAAGAGACAAAGTGTTCCCCGCATGATCTGGACAGAAGGCTGGGGACCTGCTCCTCTGCTCTGCTGGGAACGATCGGCTAAGTTTCGGGTGGCTAGTTGCCTTTTCTCTCTGAGTCTTTGCGCGGTAAGGCAGTAAGCCCCGGATATGTCTACCCAGTCTCCTAGCCAGGGGAGCTCCCACTGGTCGGCTTCTATATCCCCTGATCTCCTGCCTTTGGTAGCTTTTTTCCGCAGCGGTGTTGGCAGTATCCCTGTTGCGCTGGTGCCTACGGATGGTGGCGCAATCAAGATGACCAACCCCTTTGCTATTCGGGCTGCTCTACTGTCAGGCACTTCTCATTATGAGTCAATCTCAAAGGTACGCTAGTTTGGACGCGGCGGCATTCTGTGCAGATCGCCAGGCCTCGCCTGTGTAAGGGAGTTACTAAACTCCTAATCCTTTGCCTCGCTTCGGGGAAGTTCCTTTATCCCTTCACATCTGGCTTGCACGAAAGGTATTGTACGAGGCGTAGACTCTTTCCTGTTTCCTGTCTTCAGCAGAGACTCTTGAGCTTCTGGCTGCTGCAGGTGCTGTTGCTGTGTACCGCTGTAGCAGACTCGTCGGGTCGCACCTTCTCCCTCAGCGGCGTTCTTGGATGGTAGGCTGGCAGGACCCCGTCTTCGATCCGCCGCTCCCAGCGTTCCGGCCTCAAGGCGTCGGTGGGTGGTTCGCTCAATTCGAGGCTACGCTGTACCTCATCGGCGTCACCATCTAGCCGTTCAAACGAGCAGTCCTCGGTGATATCGTCCCGCCCGACCTGCTGCGCCGACTCGCCTGCCCTGCCTTGGGCTGCCGGCCATACGATGAGCTGCGCGCGGCCATCTTACCGGACTTCGGCACCTGCTACGTTCCGCTGCTGCTCTACGACGCTGAAGACTCGCTTTCGCCGCCGCCAGCAGCTAACCAAGCAACAGCCTCGCTCTCGGCCACGTCACCTTCGTCACAGCACTGGCCGCCTTCACAGCCCCTGACCACATCCCTGCCACACTTGCCCAGCATCTCCGACCCTGCCGTCCCTGTCCACGACACACCAGGTAGGCACAACACGAACTTGTCCGCTTGTCCTGCTCCCACGACTATCCTGTGCGCTTGTCTGGACCGGCGTCCTTCCGCTCCTTCGTGTCTGCCCGCGACCCCATCGAATGATGCCTTTACGACAGCTCATTGCTACAGTTACTACCGAGAGACACTATCGGCTCACTCCTCACCACCTCGCTGACAGTTGCTCGCTCACCAGGCTCTGTGGCCTGATGCATATCGCGTGTTTCGGCATCTCTGTCTGCCTTGTCACAACAGCCAACACCTCATCAGGCCTGTCCAGTGATGTCGAAAACGCGGCCAGCTGTTCCTAACGTCTCCTCCACACCCCCAGCCCATCCCAAGGTTCTCAACACACTAAAAATCCCACGATGCAGTTTAAGAAGGCCAACCCGGTGACAGCAGTACCAATCACTGCGGTTGTCACCCGCATTTCTCTGCCTGACAAGGACCCTGAACCAGTGCCTGCGCCTGTCCTCAGGCCACACCAGGCCACTGATGTGGGACCTTCTCGCTCTTCGCCGGTGTTAGAATCTTCAAAGAAGCCTGACACCAGTGGTGCGGCCTCCGCCAAACGCAGGTTCAACGGGAGCCCAGCGCACAGTCTCTCACCCTCAGCAGATTCAAGTCCCGCCAACGCTGCGGTTTCATCAGCCGCTGTCTGGCAAGATGCCTAGGCTGACCAGGACTGCGGCCGTGCCCCTGATTGCCGATACAGTACGGAGGTCGCCTCCGATTGCCACTTCCTCGCCGGCGTTCCCCTTCAGGACCTGCTCTGCTCCAGAGGCAAGGTCGCCGGTCGTGTAGCCACTCGTCGCGTCCAACGCGATGAGTCCGCGGCTTGCTGCGAGCGTGTGCCAGCAGCCAAATTCGGGCCACCACAGCCTTCTCCCCGCCTCGCACCTCGCTCGACCTCCCGTAGCCGCCCGCCTGGGTACCGGGCAGCTCGGCCCGGCAACCGTCGCTCGAATCTCGCGACCCGCATTACACATAACTATCTCTGCTGCGCCCTGCATCATGAGCCTGCAGTTGATTGCTGCACCAGACCCACCGGCAGTGGGTCCACTTCGCAGGCTGACCCATCCTCGTCGCCTGCCACGCCGCGTCGCTCGACGCCCCCTAAACCTCGGCCGCAGCGCCATAGCCAGGGTCGCCCGCCTGAGCCTCGCCTTCGAGCCTCGGACGGCCTGCACGACTTATTACACATACCGATTGATCGTCCAGGAGGGGGGGAGCCCTGTAGCGACCCGCGCGGCTGGCAGTGGCCAAATGCCGAAGTGGACAAAGTGTCCTCAGCACGCAATGGAGAGAATGCTCGGAACCTTGCCTAGGGCCGGACGCTGCCGCCACAGCCGCTTCGTTGCTGTCTCCTCTCCGGCATTTATCCAGCATATGTAGCCTCGGTGGCGCTCCTGGGCGACCTACAACCTTTGTCCGTTAAGTTTCGACCACTGATTTATTTTCCTCCCTACAAATGTTTCTCTAAAACAAATGTTGGTGCATTTGTGTAGCGCCATCTTTTCAGGCTAACCCGAGCTATTTCTGTTAATTGCTGTGGCAGACGCTAGATGGCACTGCATGTAAAAGTTGCGAATCACTAGTCGTCTGCGCATTCTACTGTGAGTGAATGTGGAGAGATGGACGTCCACTTCGACAGCGTGTAAACACAAAATTCTGTGTGAAGCTTGGCAAGACGGCCACAAAAACATATGAGATCCTTCGTGACGCTTACGGCAACGAGACATCGCGGGCGCGAGTTTTCGACTGGAAAGACTTCGTTTCGGGAAGAACGCCGGTGGAAGACGACACAAGGCACAGGCGGCCTTCAACTTCACGGAATGAAAACAACATGACTCCGATCAGGGAAATCGTACAGCAAGACCGCACCATTGCTGTCCGCATGCTATCAGATGCTCTCGCCATTAGTAAGACAACATGCCACCAAATTTTGGATAAGTACATGGGGAAACGAGAGCTCAATGCCAGACTTGTGCCGCACTCCCTCACACACGACCAGAAGGACACGCGGGCATCAGTGAGCGCAGAGTTGCTCTCTGAGGCAGAGAAGGATGGTGCATTCGTCGAGAGCATCATTGCTGAATAGAAAGCATGGCGTTTTTAATACGATCCTCAAACAGAGAGGCAGAGCACCGAATGGCGGCCCACAGGCTCTCCGGCGTCGTGAAAGGTGCGGCGACAGAAGACTAAAACAAAGACGATGCTGATTGTTTTTTTCGAAGCCAGAGGTGTCACTCACCACGAGTTTGTCCCACAAGGGCAGACGGAGAATCATGAGTTCTATATCCGCGTGCCCCAACACATGCCTGATGCCCTGCGACGCTCTCGCCCTGACTTATGGGCATCTGGACAATGGAGTCTTCTCAGCGATAACGCAAGGCCTCACACTGCTCGCAGCGTGACAAAATTTCTTGCCAAGCACAGCATCACTGTACTTCCCAATACGCCATACTCGCCTGACCGGTCCCCATGCGATTTTTTTCTGTTTTCTCGTGTGAAGAGAGCCTTAAATGTTCGCTGGATAGGGAGCGTGGAGGCCATTCAAGACGCCGCGACAAAGGAGCTGACAGCCCTGCCAAAAGAAGCGTTTCCCAACTGTTTCCGAGACATCAAAGAGCGTTGGAAGCTGTGTATAGACTGCAAGGGATACTATTTGGAAGGGGTGCTGCACAAATGATTTCAATGTTAAACGCATTTTTTAATGGACTCAGGCACGGAACTTTATGGACAAAAGTTGTGCATACATACATACATACATACATACATACATACATACATACATACATACATACATACATACATACATACATACATACATACATACATACATACATACATACATACATACATACATACATACATACATACATACATACATACATACATACATACATACATACATACATACATACATACATACATACATACATACATACATACATACATACATACATACATACATACATACATACATACATACATACATACATACATACATACATACATACATACATCCGTCCGGCCATCCACCCATACATCACCCAATGATGCTGCTGAAACCTGAGACAATGACTATACCTAGCCGTGTCCGCCGATAAAGAATTCATAACTGAGAGTTCAGGCTCACTCTCATTGGAGAGTATCTACAACCACGCACACCATTCGTTGAATACAGCCTGGAAAGCTTAATAGAGACCATTCCTTCAGCACATAATCTATGTAAGCACTTCAGTGCACTTTGTTAGGTTTGGGGCAGCCCGTACGAACGTGCATCAGGAGCGAAACACGGGCCTGAAAGATACGTAGTTTGCAGGCTATGTTCTGTGTTCCCGAGTGGTGACGATCTTTGCCAGCTTCTACTCTATGGAAAGTTCAATTGCGATTCAGAAAGAACTGTGGCATTCAATGAACGCTGCGTTTGCATGCTGGTTCTAATACCGCTTGCATGAAGCGGGCGCTCGACATCGTGACAGCTGCGACTCAGTTGAAGCAGTGCAACACATTCTGCTAGAATTATCGGCTTCATAGGCGAGCGAACATATAACAAGCAAAAATGGTGGCTCTCTCGGAAATTCCTTTACGGTGAACGTCGCTTTAGGTCCGTCAGCCTGCCCTGTCCAGCACCCCAACCTAATATTTGTCCAGCACTAGTGTGCAGTGAATGAACTTGTTAATCACTTATTTCTAGGACAGTGAACTAAGTGACCAACTTTGAAACGTTCTTACACACCCCTTGGTATGCATAACCCGTATCCACCGTTTACTAAAGTTTTTATCTGCCTTATTATCACCTGAAGAACACAGGACTTCTTTACTAACCAAAACGCTTTTATATTTCCACCCTACGAATTTTGGCATCACTTTAAAGACCACCTGTTATCATTAAGTCTCATTTATTTTACCTTTATAATTTCTGCTGCCTTCTCTTTCCGTTTTTCTCGTTGAAAAAACCACCCCCAACGCAATGTAGCAAGTCGGCGCTGTTCAAAGGGCGGATAAATTGTCTATTTTGTAATGAAAACCAGATTTAGCTAGCTCACCTCGATTTCGCTATGTATCCCTCTCTACGGCGCGTACTCGCCGAGTGTATGGTGCTGGTGAGCAAGATCTAGCGTTTCGGAGAGTCTTGGTTCTTCTTTGCTTTAGGTACAGCGAAAAGCTCCGGTGACAGCTACTCAGAAATTGTTCCTTGATGAGTAGCTCGTGAAGTGCACTGTATTCCTGTGTAATTTCTGAAACTTCTATCCACCAATCAAAGTATGTAAAATCTTTCCGCGTACTGGGTTGCCATTTCACCATCTGTGGGCTTCCCTGTTCTAAATTTGTCTCGGAATTCTTCGGTGGTGAGTCGGAATCGCTTAAGCAAGCGGCCTTTACCTTGCTGTAGCTTGCTACATCTTCCGGAGACAATCGCCCGAATACGCTTAGAGCTTCCCCGCTGAGACGCGTGTAGAGAACGGTAGCACATTCACCGTCTGACCGATTCTGGCTTCCTGCAATCCCTTCGAATCGCCTGAGGAATGCGTCTAGATCGTTTCTTTTTTAATCAAACCTGAGAAGTAATCTGCTGGCATCTATCCGCAGGCCGCTGCCTTCTCCAGTGATTTGGACTTCCGCTGAGTGGTTCGCAGCACGTTGGAGCTCAAGCTTCATTGCAAGCAATTGTTTTTCGCGTTCCAATTCTCTCTTTCTCAGCTTCTTCTCGAGCCTTCTGTCTCTCCTTTTCAACCCTCTCTCCCACCTTTTCGGCTTCTTCTCAAGCCTCTTTTGCTCTCTGGTTCACCCATTTCCGTAGTTCAGCCCCGGACATCCACATCTGGGTGCAAACCTCAACTAGTTCCTTTAAGTTCATTTTCGGATACTGAACTTCTCAAGGCAAAGACTACCTCTACACGGTGAACCTCAATAACCGCTTCAGCGCGGCTCCTCAAAATATCGCTCTGCTGCAGGACCCTCGTTTACGACCTCTTCGTAAACTCCTTTCGACTCTTTCCCCGTCCTCTGCGCTTAAAAAGCACCAAACGTCCTGTCGCGGACGCCATAATATGACACCACTTCGCGCACTTTTGCGTGCACTCCCAGACACCCTTAGAGCGTTTGGGGGTAGCGGTGTCGGTCACAAAGGAGATGCCCTACACTGAGCGTTGCAAGCTTAGCTGGAGACCAGCTACCAAGTGGCAAGGGGGGTGGCCGCTGGGTGCCCAGCTTTCGCCGGTCGCTAGCCAGAGAATGGGTCGGAGGCAAAGGGTCACAAAACAAAACAAACTTTATACAGCTGAGAGACAATACAGAGGCTTTCACAATCACTCGTACGAGCAGATACGAAGTGATTTACAAATAAAATGCACTCGTGCAAAGTAACAATAGTGAGAGATAACAATTCAACAGAATCTTTGCACCAGAAGTGCACTAACAGAGAGAGAGAGAAAAATAAACAAAACACAATTTGTTCACCAGGCACTGCGACAGTCCGACGACCTGAGGAGCACGACGGGGCCGATCCGCAGATTGGCGTACGTTGCCTCGCTGGTCCGTGGCTGGGCGGTGGTGTTCTCCCGTGAATCAAGCGGGCGCACTTCTCAGAAGCTTAAACGGCAGCTCGGGCTTATAGACAGCGATTAAAGCCCTCATTTATAGGCGCGGTCCGCGTCTGTTCGTTCTTTGACCCAAGGCAGGCGCGCAAATACACGCAGTATGCACTGCACAAGCTTATTCTCTTCCTCACACCAAGCGCCCGACCCCATTGGTCAAGCTCGGAGACCGGGTTCCAGAAGCATCGAGGGCTTTCTCGTCACGCGCCGTCGGCGACGCGAGGGGAAAAAGGCAGATGGCACCAATCTGCACGGTCGGGGCTGCGCCCTCTCCATCGACAATGAGTAGAAACTACTTGGACATTCTATAGAAATCGACGGCGCGCGCGGCCATGTTTCCTTCGGCGCCGCGCCGGCGAACTGAGTGAAAAGGTCAGCAACAACGCAAAGTTGCGCGCTCTCTGGATTTCCTTCCCCTCTGTTTTTGTTTTAGTTTACAGCGCGCGGGCGCGATTGCTTCCGCGCTGCGTCCTTTCTAATATGCGGCTTATTTTGTGACACTGACCTGCTGCTTGTCGTGCCGAAGCGTGTGCACTCTGCTGTCGTATGACCTTCTCGACCTGCCAGCCTTCAGACACCTCGGAGTGTCTCGGACATACGACCGCGTCCATCCCCGTTTTTTTTTATCCAGGAATACACTGTGCCGTCCGTCGCTATGTCGCCGCCTGCGACACGTGTGAAGGCTAGAAAAAACCATCTTTGCTTCCTGTTGGTCACCTCCACCGTATTGACTTACCTCACGTTGGTTTTCCCCTTTCTGGTCGCTAATCCGGCCGGCCTGGCAATAATTAGATTGCTGTCGCCAGTGGCTATGCTAGAAGATACAACATCACGCGGCCGCTACCAACCAGCTGCGCTAAAGATTTTGTGGACTTTCTTCTGCGTGGCATCATCCTTCACCACGGTGCACCACGGCAACTCCTCACCGACCGCGGCCGCTATTCCTTGTCGAAAGTAGTGGACTGCACCCTTCGGTCCTGTTCTACCCAGCGCAAAATCTCCACAGCCTGCCTGCTTCAGACTATTGGCTTTACCGAACGCCTGAGTCGAACACTCACAAATATTTCATCTATGTACGTCTGCCGACCATAACGATTGGGACTAAGTTTTGCCTTATGTAACACTCGCTTATATTTCGTCCCGCCATGACGGGTCAGGCTTTTCTCCTTTCAATCTTTTATTCGGCCGGCACCCTCACTTGCCTTTGGACACGTTGTTACCGCTTGTCAACGCTACGGCCACAGAGTACGCGCGTGATGTCATTGCACGTGCCGACATGGCGCGCCAAGTTGCTCACGCTCTTTTCTCCTCATCTTAAGCCTAGCAGAAGGCTATTTAATACCTCCGACATCGGGACGCCCACTTCTCCCCGGGGTCTCTCGTCCTCCTTTGCCCTCTCGCTGCGTTGGACTGTCTGAAAAGCTGCTGCCCCGATTCTTCAGCCCTTATCGAGTCCTCTGCCAGGTGAGCGACGTCAGGTACGAAATTAGTCTCGACTCTTCTGTGACTTCACCTACTTGCCCTGTGACTGATGTCTTTCCAGTGGATCGACTCAAACCATACCATGTCCATGATGAGTCTTCACCTTAGCACTTTCACGGTGCTTTTGCAGACAGGGATTAAGTCACGACCGTAGGGCTGCACAAAGTTGTTGTTGTTGTTAGGCTATCAAAGTGTTACAGAGTGTGATGCTTCTATGTGGTCGACGAGGAGGACGAATGTATTCGGGCGCTGGACCCTGAGTGTATCTCTTCATGGCTCTCTTGGTATGTATATCTGCTGTCCCTTTTTGTTATTATGTTTCTTCCCGTTACAATATCTTTATAGAAAAGTATGCCACTTACGTTTATAGAAAAGAAATTTCATTATTTTACAAGGCGCTTCTTCCTGTACATAACTGTGTTAATGTGGGGCGGCTAATTTTTCCGGTTTCCGTCTTTGGTAGCGAGTTGAAGAAAAACACGCCTCCGTGCAAATTTTTGTGCATGGCCAGGTTTTCTGTAAGAAAAGAAAGAGACAACAAATTTATTCCCAAATTCTAGACCAACAAGGAATTCATGCTTGATCCTCCACGACGTGCTCGGTGAGCTACAAAGAAAAAGACAGAAAATACTTTAATAGCTCTTAGCTCATGTTTACATGTCCTCTAGTATTTCAGTTGACATAATGCTGTGATAACCGTGTGACGTCCAATTTTCGGATAGTACATCACTGCACAGCTCCATAATTTTACACTGTTGTGTAAAATTGGAGATTATCTACGTCATACTCCTTCACCTATTTCACAGAAAAAAAAAACATAAGCACAAGACGAGGACGCTCAGACCAGCACCAGTCTCGCAAATGCTTGAGAATCACAGTTGGAAGCCATGCTCCTTGCACTGGTAGCTTCTCATAGATTGCAAAAAGATTCTTATGCTTATGATAAGTACCAATAACAAGCCCAGGAAATGTAGAGAAACGCTGGTAGTTCGCACAATTTCCCCTGCGTGAATAGTGGTGCCGAAGAATCAGAATAACTGATTAAAGGAAAATAGCAACTTTAAAAAATTGAATGGTTAGTTTATTTTATTTTCTAACACTAATAGAGCTTGCGGGCATAGGAAAGGGGGAGTCATTTAAGAAAACAATAGATTTACAATGCAAAATGAGAAGCGCTAAAAACAGGAATAAACTAGCAAAGAAGCTATGTACAAATTCTAGAAAGACAGAGAACAGGTTCTTGAAGAACAAGAAAAAATGCACATATAGCAAGATAAGAAAAGGGAAAAGAGGCGCTCGTTATTACATAACTGGCGGAAGCCATCAGTCACCGAAACCAAGGAGCATAGGGCATGTTTTTTTTTCAATATTTGGTGTTGAATAATTGAAGATTATTAGAGTAATTTTTTATCTCATAAATATTGTTGCGGGAAAGAATATATTTACAGTTATTTACAAAAACGAATGAACAGCTACGGGCGGTACTCAGAACACAGGCAGAGATGAGTTCTCGTCTTCTTCCTCGTCCACCCGTTCACACACTCAATGTCGTCGTCGTCGTCTACCCGCTGCAGGACCCCCGGCTGATGAAACGCCGTCTCGGCGTTGGAGTGGTGGCGGAGGAGCGTCGTGATAAGGTTTGAGGCGGCAGACATGGACGACGTCGGTAGAGGTGCCAGAGGACGATGGCGAGGACGCAAGGGGAGCAATTTCATAGTTCACGTCGGTGACTCGGCGCACCACACGGTAAGCGCCACGGTAGTGAGAAAGGAGCTTCTCGGAGAGACCGACGCTGCGCGACGGCGTCCAGAGAAGGACGAGTGATCCGGGGTGATATTCGACGGCCCGGTGCCGGCGGTCGTAGGCGGACTTCTGGGAAGCTTGAGAGGCACGGAGCCGACTACGGGCTATTTGGCGAGCCAGCGTGGCCTGGGCGATGGCGTCCTGAGCGTAAGCAGTCGTGGGGACTGAAGAAGGCGGCATGAGTGTGTCCAAAGGCAATAGGGGGTGCCTACCAAACAAAAGGTAGAAAGGGGAATAGCCTGTTGTGTCATGCCGTGAAGAGTTGTGCGCAAATGTCACATAAGGCAAGGCTGCGTCCCAATCGCGGTGGTCCGGTGAGACGTACATTGCTAACATATCGCTGAGCGTGCGGTTGAAACGTTCCGTAAGCCCGTTGGTTTGTGGATGGTAAGCTGTCGCGAGCTGGTGCTGCGTGGCACACGAACGAAGAATGTCATCAATCACTCTGGACAGAAAATAACGACTGCGGTCGGTGAGCAGTTGACGAGGGGCGCCATGGTGAAGAATTACGTCTTGGAGAAGAAAATCTGCGACATCGGTAGCGCAGCTGGTGGGCAAAGCACGCGTGATGGCGTACCGAGTCGTATAATCAGTTGCGACAGCGATCCACTTGTTACCGGAGAGGAACGTGGGAAAAGGGCCAAGAAGGTCCAGGCCAACACGGTGAAAAGGTTCCGGAGGTACGTCGATGGGTTGTAGAAGACCGGCAGGCAAAGTGGAGGGCCTTTTCCGGCGTTGATACACGTCGCAAGCGGCAACGTAACGCTTGACGGAACGATACAGACCAGGCCAAAAGAAGCGGTGCCGCACTCGAGCGTACGTGCGGGACACGCCATGGTGGCCGGCTGTCGGCAGATTGTGCAGTTCCTCAAGGCCAGAAAAACGTAGATGTTGGGGTATGACGAGGAGCAACGGAGGACCGTCGGAGCGTAGGTTGCGGCGATACAAAATGCCATTCTGGAGCACATAAAGGTGCAGAGACGGAGATCGGTTTGCAGAGCGGAGGCCATCAAAGATAGGCTGTAAAGATGAGTCGTTGCGCTGTTCGTTGGCGATATCGGTGAGAGCAGTGAAAGCTAAGAGGCAGGGTAGGGTCTCAGGGTCTTCGAGGTCAGGTGGCTCCACAGGGTATCGGGATAAACAGTCAGCATCCTGGTGGTGACGACCGGGCTTGTACACGACAGAGTATGAACACTCTTGAAGGCGCAAAGCCCGGCGACTAAGGCGACCGGTGGGATCTTTTAGTGAAGACAGCCAACAGAAAGCGTGGTGATCAGTGACGACAGTGAATGAGCGGCCGAACATGTACGGGCGGAATTTAGCGACAGCCCAGACAAGGGCGAGACACTCGCGCTCAGTAATGGAGTAATTTTGCTCTGCGTCGGAAAGTAGGCGGCTGGCATAAGCGATGACGCGATCTTGGCCCTGTTGACGTTGGGCTAGCACGGCACCGATCCCATATCCGGAGGCGTCGGTGCGAATCTCTGTGGGAGACGACGGGTCAAAAGGGGCTAAGATGGGTGGAGAGGTTAGCAAATGAACGAGGGAGGAAAATGAGTTTTCTTGAGCAGGGCCCCAGATAAAGGGGGTGTCGTTCTTAAGAAGGTCGGTGAGGGGGCGAGCGATGCCGGCGAAATCTTTGATAAAACGTCGAAAATACGAGCACAAGCCGACAAAGCTGCGCACATCTTTCGACGACCTAGGAAGAGGAAACTCCTTCACGGATTGAATTTTGACTGGATCTGGGTGTACACCAGAAGCATCAACCAGGTGTCCGAGAATAGTGAGTTGGCGGCGACCGAATTTGCATTTCGATGAGTTCAGCTGGAGTCCGGCGTTACGAAACACTGTCAAAATACTGGAGAGGCGTTCGAGGTGCGTGGCAAAAGTAGGCGAGAAAACCACAATATCGTCTAGGTAGCAGAGGCAGGTAGACCACTTAAAGCCGCGAAGAAGGGAGTCCATCATTCGTTATAAGGTAGCCGGCGCGTAACAGAGTCCGAATGCCATCACTTTAAATTGGTGTAAGCCATCAGGCGTCACGAAGGCGGTCTTTTCACGGTCCTTTTCATCTACGGCAATTTGCCAGTACCCCGATCGAAGATCAATTGAAGAGAAATATTTGGCGCCGTGGAGGCAATATAATGCATCATCGATCCTCGGGAGAGGATATACGTCTTTTTTTGTGATGCGGTTTAGGTGCCGGTAATCAACGCAGAAGCGCCAGCTGCCGTCCTTCTTTTTTACCAGGACAACTGGAGAAGCCCAAGGGTTTGACGAGGGCTCGATGATGTCTTTTGCGAGCATCTTATCGACCTCTTGATTTATGACGGTGCGTTCAGCGCTGGACACGCGGTACAGACGTCTGTGGAGAGGAGCGGCATCACCGGTGTTTATCCGATGCGTCACAACAGAGGTACGAGTCAAAACACGGGCGTCAAAGTCGAAGATGTCGCGAAAAGATGATAAGAGGCACTTAAGATCGTGAGCTTGCATCGCTGGTAGGTCAGTACAGACCATTTCGGCGTAGTCATCCGTTGGTTTCTCTGGTGATGTTGCCGCAGGCAACAGGCATTGATGAGCGGAAGGTAAGCAGCTATCCACCACTGATATGACACATTCGGCAGCAGGGCACAGCCTTGCGAGTGAGACGTCTTGCGGGAGCGGTTGGATAGACGAGCCAAAGTTCAGAACCGGAAGGTACGCACGGTTTGCCGACATTGTAAAGACAGTGTGCGCAAGCGCAATACTTCGCGTGAGGGCAACGTCAAGGTCCGGAGTGACTACGTAGGGGCCATCAGGGACAGGGGGAACAGATGAGAAAGAAATGTAAGTTGCGGCTTGAGGCGGTAGACGGACAATGTCGACAGCACAAAGGCGAGGTACAACTGGGGACGGCGACTCAGCAGAAAGAGGAAGGTCAAGCTGGACAACACTGGTGGCGCAGTTGATGAGGGCTGAATGCTCAGACAGGAAGTCGAGGCCAAGAATGACGTCATGAGGGCACTGGTCCAGAACAGAGAATAGAACGGATGTATGGCAGCCGGATATGGTCACACGGGCTGTGCATAGTCCAGCCGCAGGAGGCGTTCGGCCGTCGGCAACGCGGAGAACGACTGTGGGTGCAGGGGTCAGTACCTTTCTGAGGCGGCGTCGTAGGGTGGAACTCATGACGGACACGTGCGCGCCCGTGTCGATCAGGGCTCTCACAGGGACTCCATCGACATGAATAGCGAGCAAATTTTGGTGTGCGCGAAGGGCTAAGCGAGGAATTTGGGACTGGGGCTGTACTGCAGCATCACAGACACTGCAGCGTCTAGTTTTCCGCTTGCGAGCGTCCGTAGGGGCAAGGAGAGGAGCGACGGCGCAGGGGCGAACGAGACTGCCGACGCAGAGGGGACGGGGAGCGGCTGAGCGGGAAATCTGGCCGTCAACGGTAGCACTCTGCTGGGCTGGAGGGGGCGTGAAGTGGCGGGGTTGGTCATCGTTGCGGTGAGAGCTTAGATGACTGTATGTGCTACGACGAGACCAATAATTGCGACAGTGACGGGAGATGTGGCCAATGCGGTGGCAGAGGAAACAAATGTGTCTGTCGTCGGGTGTCCGCCAGTCGTTAGGGTTACGGCGACGTGGAGTGAAGTAGGAAGGTCGTTCAGGAGCAATCGCAGTGATGTCGGGTGGTGATGAAGGACGCACAGGGCTGACGGGCTGGAGACCAAGGTTTGCCAGCTCTTGACGGACGACGGCTTGTACCATCGAGATGATGGGCAAGTGGTTGTCGCCATCAAGTAGAGGCAGGGAGGCAGGGAACATAGCTTCGAGTTCGCGTCGAATGATGCGGGTCACATTTTCTGGAGGCGCAGGAGTTTGCCGGTGCAGCAGGTCTTCACATGAGGAAGTCGCAGCCGTGTTGGGGAGGCGTGTGTACGGCTGACTAATACGACTGCTTTTAGCTTCCTCGAAGCGGCGACATTCCTTAAAAATGCCGTCGACTGTAGTGCAGTTCTTGCAGACGAGCAGGTTGAAGGCGTCGTCGGCGATCCCCTTCAACACGGGACCCACTTTGTCAGATTCGGGCATGTTATTGTCAACTTTGTGGCAGAGGGCCAATACGTCCTGAATGTAGGAAACATGGGATTCCGTAGACGTTTGAGCTCTGGACGCAAGCTCCCTCTTAGCGGCGAGTGTTCGGCCGAGCGGCCGTCCAAACAGCTCGCGCAGTTTCTGCTTGCAGACGTCCCAAATGGTCAAATCATCTTCATGAGTCTCGTACCAGACGCGGGCGGTGTCTTTTAGATAGAAGATGACCTTCGCGAGCATAAGAGCCGGATCCCAACGGTTGTACGTACTCACGCGTTCATACATGTTGATCCAGTCGTCCACGTCAACGTTGTCGGTGCCAGAAAATGTCCCGGGGTCATGAGGGGAAGAAAGAACGAGCGATGGCACTGCCGATTGTGATGTTTGCTGGGAGGCGTCTTGGGTCATGGTGAGCGAAGTCAGCTGGCGGCCGCTGCGGAGCTCCGTCTTCGGTAGGCGTAGAGGAAAGCCGCACCTCCACCAAATATGTTGCGGGAAAGAATATATTTACAGTTATTGACAAAAACGAATGAACAGCTACGGGCGGCACTGAGAACACAGCCAGAGATGAGTTCTCGTCTTCTTCCTCGTCCACTCGTTCACTCGCTCAATGTCGTCGTCGTCGTCGTCTACCCGCTGCAATATCTTTGATAAGAAAGAAGAACAAAAAACAACCAGATGCTGCTGGTGGGACCCGAGCCAACGATGTCACCGTTCGGCGGTTCTGACAGAACTTCCGCCATCACTGTTTTTCAAGTTCCTGCGTTGCACTCGCGGTAATACAGGACCTACGTCCACCGCTATGAACGAGGGTGGCGCTGGTGAACACTCTCAAGGTTCGCTTACACTATATATATATACGCTCGAAAGCAGAAGACTGGATTTCCGTTACCGTAGGTCAGTTTGTAGAGCGTCGGACGCGAAATTCTAAAGTCGGGGATTCAGATCCCACCTTTGCCATGTAGTGTTTTTTTGTTCTTTATCAATTACCGTGAAGAGATACAATATTTAGACATTTAATCTCAAATTAAATAACACCACAAATTGAAAAAAAATCCTATGCTCCGAGGTTTCGATAACTGTTGGTTTTTCTAATGTATATATCAAGATAGGCAAAGTAGTTCGAAAAAAGAGTGGAAAAAAAA
This sequence comes from Amblyomma americanum, assembly GCF_052857255.1. NCBI lineage: Eukaryota > Metazoa > Arthropoda > Arachnida > Ixodida > Ixodidae > Amblyomma > Amblyomma americanum. The sequence continues at coordinate 94,626,427 of NC_135503.1, forward strand.
TTCCACCTTTGGAAGTTACAAAACTTGACATCCAATCTTTCTCCTACTCACGACGTACACACTGATACACACAAAGAGGAAACATAGTGAACCAAAAAAGATAAAACTCACATCAACTCTAGGTTGCAAGACTCTATATGTCACAAAAATTTATTTAAAGGGTTATGGTTCAACAATAACCGCAATAGTAAAAGGAAGCGGAATCCAATGTTAAATACTCATTACCAAAAGTGAGCATTTGTATCCTTCTGTTTGAGCGATAATGGATTTAATTTTGAAATGATCTACAGGAGCTGGTGCGTGCGGTGCCGGCAGATTATGTGAACATGCAAATAGTGTGGTGCTGTGGTACAGTACACGGAAAATGGATTAACTGCTGAATTTTCTTCGCATGACCGGTGGCTGGAGACTGAGCGATATTTTCGCTGCTGTTGCACTTTCATGCCGAGAATATTGCGAAAGAATGAATCAGGCAGCTTTCTTTCGGATAGATTTCAGCATGTTATTAAGAGAGGATTTCAAATGAGTATGTGTAGTTTATGAAAGGTCTGATTTACGCGTTGAATCCGTGTTGTCTTGTGTCCTGGTTGGCTTGATCCCGTCGGCGTCTAAGATGACCGAGTTTTTGTTAAGGCTTTGGAAGTGGAAAATTCATACTGAGTGTTTCAGCATGAATTCGAGTTAAAAATCACACCGAAATATTTTAGTGACGCAGCAATTTAATTTAGAGTGCGGTACACTGTGTAGGAGTTAGGGCTCGTGTTAGTAACAGAAATATACTTGAGAGGTTTGATTTTATCTGCTTTTATCACAATCTGCCTCCTGCCGCAAGTATGAGTGAGTTCATCGAGGTCAGTCTGTAGAGCAATAATGTCATAAGGTCGCGATTTTCTTTGTAAATTCAATAATGACATCATCTGCAAATAATCTTATTGTTGAGGTCATACATGACGGAAAGTCACTAATCAATATTAAGAAAAGAAGTGGACCCAGCATCAAACCTTGAGGGACTGCGGGAGCAGTGCCCGTACGTCTTGATAGCAAATTCACTAGCTTAACTGATTGAAAGCGGTTAAGAATAAATGTGTTAATCCACTGCGTAGTATATTGATCTAGCTGCAGGTTACATGTATTTATCATTAGGTTGTCATACGATGCGCGATCAAAAGCTTTCGAGAAATTAGTGATAATGCAGTCAATGTAAAGGGAACAGACGAACGCATGGTAAAGTTCCGTGATGAACCCAAGTAACGATGTCTGACGCGATAAATGGTTGCGGAAGCCGTGCTGGTTCTTATGACCCTAGTTCTCGTTAGACGATTCATAATGTGAGTGGATATTATGTGTGCGAGTATTCTGCAACATAGTGAAGTCAGTGAAATTGGTCTATAGTTATTAGCAGCGGATCTGGCTCCAGATTTAAATACTTAGAATACGTAAGCAGACCTCCAATCTTCTGGCACACATGTTGCATCGAGTGACTGTTGGAAAATGAGAAACAGCAGTATGGGTGTGTGGTGGCTGGTTGCTTTTAACAGTTCAGCGTCGATGCCATCGATCGGATTGTGGGCTATTATGTGGGGTAAGCGTTCAATTGCACCAGCCACGCCAAGTGCTCATATGAGAATGAATGGAAAAGAAATTTGAATATCGGCTTCAGGATGCAACAGTAGATTGTAATTGGCACTTCGTTCGTAAAAACCTGGGTAAAGTGGCGGATGGATAATTCTGCACACTGTTCTCTGTGCAGATTGCTGCCGTTTATCCGAAAATAACAGAAACAGCACTTACCTTCTCAGATTAACTGCGTTCTAAGACTTCTTATGATCAGTTTTAATTAAATTCGGAAATATGATGTCAAAGATTCGTTTTTCGCTTCACAAATTTGTTTTCCACCTATTTTAATAATGCTTTGGAAGTTTTCCCAGTAAGTAAAATCGTTTGTTCGAACCGCTTTACTAAACGCTTTTTTTATTGCCTTATTGACATCTGCGTCCTGTGTACAGAAAGGGTTTATGGCTTTATGGGGGTTTAACGTCCTGAAGCGACTCCGGCTATGAGGGACACCGCAGTGAAGAGCTCCAGGAAGTTCGACCACCTGGGGTTCTTTAACGCGCTCTGGCATCGCACTGCGCACGTGTACAGAAAGGATACAGAGCACGCAGGAAGGTAACTGCGTGTGCAAGCACAACTGGCAGACACCGGCGAAAATACTGAAAGAGCACAGTATCGTAATGATTAATTTTTTTAGTGCGACAGCGTGCATACGAACGTAAGAGGTGAGCAAAAATCTTGCTTATGCATCACTCGTTGCCATGGCAACTGTGACGTCAATGTTCAGCAAAAATCCTGCTTGTGCACCGCGCGTTGCCATAGCAACTGTGAAGCCAAGCGGCAAGAATTTGGCGTGGACTACGCCTTAAAAATTACATTTGGCAACATGGACCAAAATAAACGTCCAACAATAACTGAGCATGCCCGATACGTTGGCGACTTCCAAATCTTGTCCGAATGATTTCCTGAATTTGGCCAGGCCACCCCCGAAATTTGACCTTAGCCGATTTTGACAGAAATCGATGTTCAACCATATTTCATTGTTGACGACACAATGGCGACCTCTAAAATTGATCCGGGTCAATTTTCGCACGGGCCACCCCCAATAAAAAGTTGACGGGTAAGAAATTTGGGCCTCCTCGTTGCTATGGCATTGCTTGTGGCGTTACTATTTACGTCACCTCACTTTCGCGCGTCGCACATCGGTTTAAACGGTATTAAACCCCGGTCAATTTTGTTTTGCATAGCTGCATGCGGCGAGGGGAACAGCTTTACCCTTGCTGAAAAACATGGTGAGCAGGCTGTAAGCTCTGTCCGCTGAGAGATTGCAGATGGGCGCTAATTGCCTGTTCCTTTGTAGCACAGATATTTTCTATACTGTTGCGACCAGTTTGTGATCTCAAGTGATTTTGCCTGTTCTCTACAACGACTGTATGTGGTTCATCCATTAGCGCTTAGAAGTCACCTACAACTGCGTTAGCGACCAAAAGTAATGCACAACATCAAAAAGAAAATACAAAGCATGTTATTCTATATTAGACTTCAACTCCATGCGCATGGTATAAGTGCGATGATACGCGATTAGTTTGCATAGTTTATTGATAAACTAAAAAGCACGTTACCCACTACAGACGTCATGTTTGCGTTGTTGGTTGTCAGGTGCTAAAATCTCAATATTACTGCAATGTGTCGAAAATTTCTTTTAAAAAAACAAGGGTGCAAAGAGTTTCTGTGGGCTTTGCCTACTTCTAGCAGTTCGTCAGTTGCGCTTTCAATCTGATGCCAACAGAAAGGCTGCACTGATAAAAAAGTTCAATGAGAGTAATGCTGAACGGGAATACAATAATCGCCAGCGCAGTCTATGAAATTCAGATCATTGTGTTCTTAGCGGCGTGAACATCTAGCACGTAATCCGTAAGTTAATGCCTGCGGTATTTTCAAACCAAGAAGTAAAAATAGTATTGCAGAAATGGGTGGCGGCCTGCAGGATAATATAGTTTGGCACTCCACACGGGACTATTTTCCGCGCCGTTTTTACCGGAGTGTGCACTTATATTTAACCTCACCAAGGAGCTTCGCGCTGAAACATTGTTTAAAGGGTAAAAAAACTGCTCTGTGCAAAGAAACATTCGCAAAGCTCGGAGTTCTTCCAATCCTGAAGGCCTCCATTGTATTATAATGGCCTATATAAAATTGAAAGGGTACGTACTTGCGTGAAGAAGACGGGACACAGCAAATAAACACTCACGACATGCACAGAGCGCCATCAAAGATGAACCAACTTGCCCACACAAGAGTATTATTTGACCACATATAACCGCGCTGCTTCACAAGACCCCATTCGGGTGCTAGTATTTCGTAATAAAACCAGAAAACACGCCACCAGCGGCTAAATCTAGACGCCGTTTGAATGCCTTCCTAGTATTTCTCAGCGTGCTCTTGCACTTACATTGTACGGTGAGTGGCATTATATTTTTGCAAGATACTTGATACGTGGTAACACAATCTGCCTGCCATGGCAATCTCTGCCACAGTAATCGACACGGGAAGTGTTTGCACAGGTTTTATGATGGAAACTTACGATTGGGTAGAGTGCTAAGATCTTTTTTCGATTCGGGTTCAATTTATTCCTCTCGTTCATCATCTTTGGCTCAAACACCACTGAGAAAGTGTTATCACGCCAATTCTTTCGTACATGGGGTGCATGTTAAGGACCGAACCAAGCCCCAGAAATAACCGTGCACACTACACGGGTCTTTCCTGAGTGTAATAATACTGTATAAAGAAATAAGCATTCCTTGTTCTCAAGTTTTACTTAAATAAAGCCATTGGACGGAGCGGACATTTAAAATGTGCCAATTTGCACCAACCTGCGACGCAAGCCTTGATACGTTCGGCAAGCTCTGCGGCTTCACACTTCGTACTGCTGCGGTTCCTGAGTACGATGGCAGCCGCTGGTGCCTCTCCGTACTGCGGATGTGGCAGTCCCACTACTGCCATTTCGCATATGTGCTCCGAGTACTTCTCTATGATCAGTTCTTCAATCTCCGCGGGAACAACTTGAATGTCCATACACTTGATGAGTTCCTTCAGCCGCTGAACAATGAACAAGCGGCCGTCCTCGTCGTAGTATCCCACGTCCCCTGCATGAATTCATCACATAAGCGTAACAAAGGGATGCCTCTAGTTCTAGTGTGCGTCTTTAATATTATCTAGACAAAAACTGATCAATGTTGATTGCACTGAGACCTAAAATAGTAGGTAACATGCCCTATGACAAAAATGGCCTCCTGTGCCAGCGCAACCGTTTCCCTCGCTGTGTGGTTAAAAGTCATTTTATAGGGTTCTTTTAACAGTCGACCCTAAAAGACTAAAGTAAAAGCGTAGTGCACCGTGTTGATGGCTGACTTCAATGCGAAGGTTGGCAAGTAGCAGGCAGGCTATTGCTCCCGGGAACCATGGCATAATCGTTGGCTCTAAGCATAACAGAGAGGAGCTCATAGCCGAAATCACAGAGCAAAATGCCCCACGATCATTGGCAAAGGAGTTGGACGGGACCAAGTAGGTGCGGAACGAAGCATACTAGAGTATTTGTGAAACGTGCCGCGGCTGTCGGCTACCAAGCCTTTATACGTCACTGTTGTCTTCCAAATTCGGCTGAAGCATGGACGAGTACTCTTAGGCCAGACGGGCGGCTGTGGTAATTTCTGCACCAGGGAGCATAGCCTATAAAAAGAAGTGATAATAAAGGCGCGCACTCGCCTGCTCACTAAATTGCATGGAAAGGTCGCGAGCCAATATTTGTGAATATCAAGATTCTTGCTAGAAGAAGGTGCACAGCAGCTCGTGAGTTGTAGGAAGCGTACCAGATCAAGAAAATTGATGATGTTTGCTTCAATGAAAAATTAGTTGCTTTGCATTCTTCGGAGAGAAAATCTCTGCGGAGTTTTGCTTGAGGTGCGCATTCGCTTAAACTGCCATCTCTGTTTTAGGGGCGTTTTTGTACTATTTCCTATATAAGCTTTTACTTTGAAGGCAATAAAATCAGTTACCCCCCCCCCCCCCCCCTCTTCGCGGTCGTTTCTTCACCCTCGTCTCTTGAGGTTATTTTGCTGTGAATAGAAGAATGAAGTTAGCAGGTTCTAAATCAGCCCAGTCTACTGAAACAGGTATGGAGGAAGTTAGGTGCATCCAAAATGAGATGTAGCAGGTCTTACGAGGTCCTCAAGTACGTATTATTACCAATATTAATATGATGGTTGAATTCCCTGAGGAATTCATCAAAGGAGTTGAAACGAAAAGAGCAGCAGTTGAGGATCACTTAACTGCAGATTTGTTGAAGGTATTAAAAAGGTATCAATATCGCCACACTGCTCACATTCTGCGAGCGCCGCCATGCGGCCGAGTAGCATGACTGGGCTCGTGAAGGAGCGGATAAGACGACGTTCCCGCTAGGACGCGCGCTTCTGTTGTTCTTGGCCATTCGATTAAAAGCCCCTTTTGTGTCGCCCTACGTTTGTCGGCGACATTTTGGCGAAGCCGCTGGGTATCATCCCATGAAAGCTCCCCCCGAGGACAATTCTGACGCTCATCAGCGACGCTTGGAAACAACACCCGTCCACAAAGCGAGCCTTCGCCTGCGAGGCCTGGAACTTGAGTGTCAGCCACTGACGAGGTCGATGCGTACCATGACGTCCACTACTGGCAGTCAGACAGGTCAGCCTTCCGGCACTGTCCCACCGGTTGTAGTCCTCACACCTCGCTCGCCGCCATCCTTTCACGGCGATCGGTTCGAGGTTGTCGAGGTTCGAGGTTCGAGGACTGGTTGTCCAGCTTTGACCGTGTGGCCACTTTTAACCAGTCGGACGCCAATCGAAAAGTACGAAACGTGTATTTCGCATTCCAGGACTAGGCGAAGACATGGTTCGAGAACCATGAGGCATCCTTTACCAACTTGGAAGCGTTCCGTCGTGAGTTGCTCGCTACCTTCAGCACAAACGCACGCAAGGAAAACGCCGAAATCGCCCATCGCTCTAGGTCACAGCAGTCGAACGAAAGCGTCGCCATGTTTATCGAAGATATGGCACGTCTCTTCAACCGGGCTTACCCTGCCATACCCGAGGCTACGAAAGTGCGCCACCTCATGCGTGGTGTGAAGGAGCAGCTCTTCGCTGGTCTCATGTGTGATTCTCCAAGAACTGTCGCTGACTTCGCCAAAGAAGCCACGGACATGGAACGTTCCTTGCAGTTACGCAGTGCACAGTACGGTCAAAAAAGTGTTGTGACCACCAACTATTGTGCGTCACTGCCAGTCGCCGGAGACGAGGTGCTTCGGGAACTTGTGCGGAGTGTGGTTCGTGAAAACTGCGCAACCTCCGCTTAGATACTTACCCTGCCAGTGTTGCAGCTGTAGCCGATGCCGTCCGTGACGGAATTCGGCGAGCGGTCCAGCCACCACCGGCACCACAGCCGGAGCCGTACATCGTGAGCTACAGCAAAGCCATACGGACACCGCAGCCGGAGCCGTTAATCATGAGCTACAGTGAAGCCTTGCGGAGACCTGCACCAGTGCCACATGCATTCCGCCCTGCTGCCGAACCAACGCAGGGGTACCTTGCCCTCGTCGAGCTGTGTGACCCGCGACCTGTTCAAAAAGCGTACGTGTGGCGCACACCCAACAACAGGCCACTATGCTACCACTGCGGGGAGCCCGCAACTGCACATACCGGCGGATGGGATAATAATTGGTTTTTCGGGAAAGGAAATGGCGCAGTATCGGTCTCATATATCTTTGGACACCTGAACCGCGCCGTAATGGAAGGGATAAAGATGAAGAGGATTTACACCGAGCGTACCTCGACCGCGCCATAGTGAGAGACCGCGAGGCATTGAACAGTTCCTGGCCAATCATGTGCTGCCCTCAACGCCTCCACGACGTCAGTCTACGTCGCCGTCTCTAAGACGAATTCCTTCACCAAGTCACGCATCATCCTCTGGCCCATTAAGAGGCATGTCCCCTCGCCGGGAAAACTGAAGGCGGCGTCCTCCGGGGGTAGCACCGCCGCTGCCGCTGAGAGTGAACAGCCTCCATCCGACGACTTTATGCGACGACACGACCGCCGAAGACCCCACCCGCCGATCTCAAAGACGATCCCACCGCGGACACCACCATCGACAGCCTCGACGACCACACCGACGACCTCACCGACAACCTCAGCGACGGCCCCATCCACGATGGCACCAAAGATCTCATCGACGAGTTGTCAAAGAATTGTTTCCGCCGCCGAAATTCCTTTTGACGCCGATGGCTATGACATGTCACCACTCGTGGATATCGGAGCCGACTTTTCTGTCATGAGCAGCCACCTAGCTACGACCCCCAGAAAGGTTCTAACACCTTGGTATGGGCCGCAGATACGGACAGCTGGTTGCCATGTGGTAACGCCGGTTGGCGTCTGCACCTGCCGTATAAATATCCGGGGTTCAACTTTCATGGGCTCCTTCGCCGTGCTACGAGAGTGCTCCAAAGAACTGTTTCTTGGCATGGACTTCCTTAAAGAGTATGGGGCGGTCATCAACCTGTATGAGCAGTTGTTATTGTTTTCGACGCAGCGAGCCGTTGATACCGACCCCAAGCCGCACAGGGCAGCACTACGCATCTCTGACGACCACAAAACGATACCGCCGAGAGCAAGCAAGTTTGTCACAGTCCAGTGTGATACGAGCTTCGCTACTCGGGGCATTGCCGAAGCGAACCTGTCGCTGCTACTGTATCGGCAAGATTGCGTTGCTCACGCCCTTGCCGGCCAAATTGCCTTATCCACAACCGACTCCGAAACAGTGGAACAGGACACGGCAACAGCCATTAAGGCCGACGTGAACCCTGTCCTTCTGACCAAACGCCGCTTGGAAAGCCTTATTGCCTCTTTCCGCGACTCTTTTGCGTCCACCTCCAAGGTTCGTCAGACACCAATAACTAAGCACCACATTATCATCGAGAGTGACCAGAGACCGCTATCAGTGTCCTTATCATGTTTCGTCGAAGGAACGTGGTGCCACCCACCGCCAAGTTGCCGAAATGCTCCGCGACGACGTCATACAATCATCGACGAGCCCCTGGGCATCACCTGTTCTCATCGCAAAGAAAGACGGCAGCCTGTGGTTCTGTGTAGATTATAGACTCCTCAACAACGTTACCAAAAAGGATGTATATCCACTGCCGCGCATTGATGACGCATTAGACCGCCTCCGCCATGCTACCTACTTTTCGTCACTCAATCTACGTAGCGGTTATAGGCAAATCGAGGTCGACGAGCGTGACCGAGAAAAGACCGCCTTCGTTACTCCTGACGGATTGTACCAATTTAAGGTGCTTCCTTTCGGCTTGTGTGAAGCCCCTGCAACGTTTCAACGTATTATGGACACCGTGCTAACTGACCTGAAGTGGCAGTCCTGCCTTGTGTATCTCGACGATGTTGTGATTTTGTCCGACACGTTCGAGGAGCACCAGAAACGTTTGCGTGCTGTTTTCGAGGCAATTCGTTCCGCGGGTCTGTCGCTCAAATTTCTTTGCCATATTGTGAGCGCTCAGTGCTTTAGCCCCGACCCAGAAAAGACGGCCGCCATTGCTTCATTTCCCTAGCCAACAGATAAATGAAGCTTGTGGCGTTTTCTGGGGCTTTGCGCCTATTATCGGAGGTTCGTTCAAAACTTCTCCAAGCTCCCAGAGCCGCTGACTCGCCTGACGAAAGATTCCGAACCCTTCTTCTGGAGCAAGAATCAGGAAAAAACTTTCACAGAACATAAGGCTCGCCTCCAATCTACGCCTATCCTTGGCCACTTCGATGAGGAAGCCGCCACGAAACTGCACACAGGTGTCAGCATTGTGGGCCTCGGTGCGGTGATTGTGCAGTGGCAAGACGGTGTGGAACATGTGATCGCATACGCAAGTCACACTTTGTCCCGTTCTAAAATGAATTATTCCACCACGGAAATGGAGTGGCTCGATATTGTGTGGGCAGTCACGAAATTTCGTCCGTACCTGTACGGCCGCCCATTTCGAGTTGTCAGCGATCATCACTTCTGTTGGCTTGCGAACCTGAAAGATCCATCGGGGCGACTTGCACAGAGAAGCCTTCGGTTGCAAGAGTTCGGCGTCACCATCGTGTATAAGTCGGATCAGCAACATAGCGATGCAGACTGTCTCTCCCGAGCTCCTCTTCCGTGCCCATCAGATGAGTCCGACGACGATTCTGCTTTCCCCGGCGCTGTCACCACATCCGACCTTGCTTACCACCAGAGGGTCGACTGCGAATTGCTGCCTCTGAGTACCTCGAAGGAACTGCTCCTCTCCGCCCAGACTCTTCTCGCGTGAACTTTCGTTGTTTTGCTTAATACATAGAATCGTCTACAAGAAAAACTACGGCCCGATCGAAACTGCGTATCTCCTCGTTGTCCCAACAGCGCCTCGTCAGGAAGTTCTCGCTGCATGCCACGACGACCTTTCGTCTGGCCACATTGGTTTTTCCAGAACATTGGGACGCCTCCGCCACAAGTACTACTGGCCTCGGCTTGCTGCGGTCGTCCAACGCTAATTTCGAACCTGTCGTGAGTGTCAACGACGGAAGATATCGCCTACAAAACCGGCCGGCCTTCTGAAGCCAATTGATCAACCACAAATCCCATTTCAGCAAGTCGGCATGGACGTACTAGGCCCATTCCCCGTGTCATCCATGGGGAACCGGTATATTGTTGTTGCCACGGGCTACCTCAGCCGCCACTGTGAAACCAAATCTCTTCCCCGTGGCACAGCGGCTTAAATTGCACAGTTCTTTGTTCACCACATTGTGCTTCGCCACGGCGCCCCCGCGGATGTATTAACTGAACGGGGAACCGCGTTTACGGCTGCTCTTACACGTGACGTCCTGCGTCTCAGTGGCACCAGACATAGAAAAACGACTGCTTACCATCCTCAAACTAATGGACTGACTGAGAGGCTGAACAAGACCATTACAAATATGATGTCTATGTATGTCGACGCTGACCATCGCAACTGGGACGAAATACTCTTTTGCATCACGTTTGCGTACAGCACCGCCCAACAAAAAACGACGCGCTTCACTCCCTTCCGTTTGGTGTATGGCCGGGATGCCTTGACCATGCTGGATGCCATGCTGCTCCCGGACTGTGCCCCCTCGTCTGTCACAGGCGCTGACCAATTCGTTCGTGATGCAGAAGCCGCTCGCCACCTTCCTAGACAACGGATTCGCCACCAACAGACAACTGACGTCCGGCGTTACAACCTCCGCCGCAGGGAGGTAATTTACAAACCCGGCGAGCACGTCTGGGTATGGAGCCCTATACGTTTGCACCTATACAGGTCGCACCACCTCTTCTCGAGGGACATCTTCGACAGCTCTCACAGCCTTTCTCTTCATCTTTTTAGCAGGCTTTCAGCGACTGCCGTTACGAGCGAACCAGGGAACCCAGCTGAAGACAGCCTGGCAAATTGATTTTGTAAACTTGGTTGCATCTTCTGAGTGCTTGATTTTTGAGGGCGGATTCGAGACAAAGTGATGCAATCCCCCTTTTTATTAGCTAGAGTGGGCGGAGTCATATGGCAGAAGCCCCTTTTTTGCGTGCGGAGCATACGCCCAACAAACCTGTTCCTCACAAAACTCAATACTGAGATCTAAAAACTGTAAAACATTCCCTTCAGGTACTTTACAAGTAAAACTTAAGCCATTTCTATGTTGTCTAAATAAGGTTAAAACATCGCGCACAGATTCTTCGAAGTTCAAACTTCCGTCCTTAGTAAAAATGATTAAAAGTCGTCCATATACCTGAACAGTTTTAAAAACGTTGCTAGCAGTTAAAACCTGGTGCAAAACTTGATCTATTTGGGAAAAAAAAATATTGCACAAAACAGGTGCAACACAGGAGCCTTTACATATGCCAGCTTTCTGCAGAAAACACTGCTCGTCAAATGTTACAGAGGTAGATTGTAAATAAAACTTTAAAAGGCTAAAAATCCTCGATGTATATACCGGCAGCATTCTGTAAAGAAATAGGGTCCTTACTTTCAATACACTCTCTGACTGCAGTGAACAGGGCTTCCTGAGGAACAGAATACACGATAAGATTCTTAGAATTGACAAACTTCAGATTTTTTCGTAAGAAAGAGGTCTACTACATCAAGCTTACCCAAAATTTCCAACAAGAACGGGCTAAGCGGCCTCTGCCATGACCCCTTTTCGGTAACAATAGTTCTAAAGGGCATCCATTGCTTGTGCGTTTTTACCGAAAAGAACACCTTCAATGCATTATTCTTGCATTTGGCAATCTGTTTGCTAAGGCGGACAAGACCTAGCTGCTCACACATTGCAACAGCTGTTTTTAACTTTCGTAGATTTCACTTTGACAGGCGAAAAATTCTTTCCAATAGCCTGGGCTGCTCTTTCCGAGAAATAATTTTCAGATAACACCTTCATATCCTGCTTGTAAAAGCCTTAGGTTTTTTTTCCTTAAAGACACATTGGCTCGGGGTGAAGTTTTCTTATGACGAACAGGTACCCGGTCGCAGGATATGAGAAGGCAACCGACGCCCTCAAGTAGACACTTTTCACGCTCTTCTGAATTGGCCTTACTGGTGATTCGACGATTTATGGCTATCAGTTCTTGCGGCGGCACTTGTGGTTCCAGTCCATACTTGGGCCCCTTCCGAAGAATTGATGACATTTCCTCAGGCAGATGAATGTCCCCCACAACCACTAAACCACCCTCACAATTCTCCTTCTTCGCACTTCTTTCCTTCAGCAGCTTGTCTAACACGCATACCCAAAGCTGTTCAATCATTTGGGAAGCTAACCTCTTCACAGAGCGCAATGTTTTGTCAGACAGCCAGGTAGGATATTGCTTTTGGCAGGCTACCTTCTACGCGTCCCGTCTTTCTACCTTGTGTCTGTTTCGCGCCTGTAACCAAAAAGATGTACTACCATTTTGTCATTAAGAGTGTTCACAGCGACAGTCAAGAGCATAATAGATAATTACAATTTATTCTTCAGGTTTTTCTTGATTACATATATTGTACTTATGTCAGTGCAGAGTCATTTGTGTTTTAACTTTGTACCCCAAATGTGCGGCGATACGCCCTAACAATATTTCCTTTATGTCTCATGCAGCATATCACGTTGTATTAGGTTTTATTGTATAGTGTTTTTTTAGCTTCATGTCTCTGCTGTTGTTCTTTAAAAAAAATGTAACCCACTATTGTTTTAATTTTTGTCCATTTTTGGTATGCTGAAGATTTTACTTAATTAGTTACTTTTCGTGGTTCTGCGTTAACCTCGCCATTTATCGTTTTTCATTTAAAATCCTTGCAAACTAGTGTATTCTTTCCAGTCATTCTAATTTACTGTAATAAGGAACGTCTGGCAAAACACTGCGTCGCGGACATCCAGCGGTAAAGTCCTGGTACAGACCAGAAGCAGCGGTCTGTCCAGAGCACGCACGAGGGACGGAGAGTTCGGCGCTTGTCGTCGTCTTCTTCGTTAAGCGCCAGGCTGTGAAGATTCCGGAGCCGAAGGCCAGTCTTGCAATTTACACCGGGCGAAAATGCGCCATCCCGGCGGCCTAGGGCGATGTGACGACGGCGGCGCCGTAGTAGGGTTTGAGGCGGGTCGTGTGGACAATGGCGCGGCCTCGGCGACGATGATCAGGGGATGGCGTAAGGGGTTCGATGAAGTAATTGACAGGGGATGTCTGCTTAAGAATACGGTGGGGTCCCTGGTACATGTTAAAAACTTTGGAGGGAAGGTCGGGACCTGAGGAGTGTACCCAGAGCCAGACCAAAGAGTCAGGAAGGTAACCGGGAGGAAGTGCCGGGGAATCATGGGTGCTTTTCTGCTTCCGCTGGGCGTGAGAATCGAAGGACCAGGCAAGCTGTCGGCATTCTTCGGCATCAGTTGCGGCTTGAGAAAGAGTTGTAAACTCGGAAGCATCAGGGCGGCAAGGTAGAATGGTGTCCATTGGGCAAGAAGGCTCACGGCCGTACAGAAGAAAGTACGGATAGAATCCGGTGGTGGCTTGAGCAGCGGAGTTATAAGCGTATGTAACAAAATGGAGAATGCGGTCCCAGTTGCAGTGGTCGGAAGCAACATACATGACCAGCATGTCGCCGAGGGTGCGTATAAAACGCTCAACCATGCAATTTGTCTGCAGATGGTAGGCGGAGGTGGTGCGGTGAACGATGTTACATTCCTGAAGGAGAGCCTCTACAAATTCAGAGAGGAAGGCCGGACTTTTATCACTGAGCAACTCTTTGTGAGCACCATGGCGAAGAATGGTGCGATGGAGGATGAAGGATGCCGTGGGCAGATGGTAATGGCAACGTTTTAGCCTAGCGTGTAAGGTGGTCGATGGTAACGATGATCCAGCGGTTGGTGGTGGTGGTGGTGGTAAACATTTATTATTTACAAGGAGGTGTTTAGGACCAGGCTCTATGGCCCAGGTCCTCACAAATCTAGGTGGAGCCCCTATTCCGGACCCCCAATGGCGTCTAGCGCCGCTCGCGCCCTGGCGACCAAGGTCCGTTGGGACTGCAGGTCCGTTGAGACTGCAGGACTGCTGCGGCATCAACCGGCACCCAGCTGTTGCCGGTTGATGTGCGCGGAAGAGGACCGTAGATGTCAATGCCAGCATGCTCGAAGGGCGGCGCTGGGCAAGGCAGCGGCTGCATAAGAGCGGCGGGTCGGCGAGGTGGGTTTTTTCGGCTCTGGCAGTCGGTGCAGGACTGAACGAACTGGCGACCATAACGGAACATCCCACGCCATTAGTACCGCGGTCGTAGACGGCTTAAGGTCTTGAAGAATCCGGCATTGGGCACACTGGGGATCATCGTGGTAGGAACAGCAAATGAAGGAACGCAGATGTGTTGGAATGACAAGAAGCCACTTGCGACCATCCGAAAGGTAGTTGCGGCGGTAGAGAAGCTTGTCTCTGATGGCGAAATGGTGGGACTGACGACGGACAGCACGGGAAGGAGGTCGAGACGATTGGCCAGATAAGAGAACTAAGAGGCAATTGATGCATGGGTCTTTGCGTTGGTCGGAAGCCATATCAGCGGACTCAAACGTCAAAGAAGGCCGGGCATATATACAAGGCACTGGCGCAGATGGCACAGGGGAACGTGAGAGGGCATCAGCATCGGCATGTTTACGGCCGGAACGATAGGCAACGCGAATTTCTTACTCTTGGAGTCGGAGAGCCCAGCGCGCCAGTAGACCAGAGGGACCTTTCAAAGAGGACAACCAGCAGAAGGCGTGGTGATTGATGACGACGTCAAAGGGCGCCTGTAGAAGTAGGGGCGAAATTTGACGACCGCCCAAAGGATGGCCAAACACTCCTTCTCGGAAACAGAATAGTTGGCTTCAGCATTTGTAAGTGTCCGGCTGGCGTAAGCGACAACGTATTCGTCAGCGTATTCGTCAACAAGGTCCTAACCATGCAGTGTTACTCAGGGTGTGAACTGAAGAATATTATTGAGGGCCTGGACAGGCAAAACCGAACTATGGCTTCAAAACTAAAATGTAGGAAAATAAAGTTTAGTTCAACAGTCACAGAAAGAACAGCTTATAACAGGCTGCGATGCATTGAAGATGGTAACAGAATAAATGTACTTTTTTCTGTGCGGTCAGACATAGATTGCACAGCAGGCCAAGATATTGAAATAAATTAAATATTATGAGGTAATGTGCATTTGGGAAGCACTTTAAAGTGCATTTGGGAAGCACTTTAAATCATGAAAACCAGGATACTTGTATCTTTATTCAGAATGTTTGTTCTGCCAATTACTTTCTGTTTTGTATGTCTGTCGTCTCCGTTTGACATCCCTACCTGTACCTCGCACTCCATCTCTTATGTAATATTCATATCGGTACAATCAGGGGTTAACTTGATGAGGATGATAATTAGGGGAATCTTACCAGTACTGAATTATGGAATACAAACTTGGAGGCTAACTAAATTTATTTGAACTTAAATTGAGGGCGATGCAGCAAACTGCGGAATAGAAATAGGTAAGGGCAACAATAAGGAACTGGAAGATGGTCGTGTGGACGGCAGAACAAACGTGAGTTAATGAAAACTTAGTCGAACACAAAGGGAAAAAATGGGCGTTGGCAGGGCATGTAACGCGAAGGGGACATAAACTGTGTTTCTTAAGGGTAACTGAATGTATTCCAAGACAAGACAAACGCAGCAGGGAAAGACAGTGACTCGCGTTGCTGGATCAGATTCGGAAGTTTGTGGCAGTAATGCAATAGCGGCTGGCACAATTCAGGTTTAGTTGTAGAGACGGAAGAGGCCTTTCTCGTGTAGTCAACGTATTTAGGCTAATGATGACTTATGATCATGCATGATAAGACTTTTTAGGAGTTGGATCCCAAACCATAACTTAGCGTTGACAAGTACATTTGCGCAATGAGTTGCCTTTTCGCTCTTTCGTGGTTTTATGTAGCGCCGAGCACGGTATCTAACTGATTACTACCTGATTCGTAGCCATGTATATAGAATGATATTCGCTTTACAATAATTCAAATCGCACCTGTCTTGCACCAGTCGTCTTTGTCGAAAGCTTCTGCGCTCTCTCTCGTCCTGTTGTGGTACTCCTTGAACACTGTCGGTGCGCGAAAGCATATCTCGCCCGTGAGATTGGGGCCTAGCTTTTGCCTTGTAACCATGTCAACAACCTGCGAGATATTTATTTCAGTGCCTAAGTGCAAAACATATTTGTACTTGCACTTATCGAGGTGGTTTCCTGCTTTGTATATAAATGGACTCCAGTACACCGCAGTATGGAGGTGAACTGCAAATCATGATCAATGAGTTAGACAGGCAGAGCAGATCGATGGGTCTAAAAATTAACATGCAGAAAACCAAGGTAATGTTCAAGAGCCTAGCAAGGGAACAACAGTTCACAATTGGCAGCGAGAGCCTAGAAATTGTGATGGAATACGTCTACTTAGGGCAGGTAGTGACAGCTGATCCGGATCATGAGAGGGAGATAACTAGGAGGATAAGAATGGGGTGGAGCGCATATGGCAAACTCTCGCAGATCATGAGTGGCAGTTTACCAATTTCCCTCAAGAGGAAAGTGTACAACAGCATAATCTTACCGGTACTCACCTACGGGGCAGAAACGTGGAGGCTAACGAAAAGAGTTCAGCTTAAGTTAAGGACAACGCAGCGAGCCATGGAAAGAAAAATGATAGGTGTAACGTTAAGAGATCGGAAGCGGGCAGAGTGGGTGAGGGAACAAACATGGGTTAATGACATCCTAGTCGAAATCAAGAGAAAGAAATGGGCTTGGGCAGGGCATGTAATGCGAAGGCAAGATAACCGCTGGTCCTTAAAGGTAACGGAGTGGATTCCAAGAGAAAGTAAGCGGAGCAGGGGGCGGCAGAAGGTTAGGTGGGCGGATCAGATTAAGAAGTTTGCAGGCAAAGGGTGGATGCAGCTGGCAAAGGATAGGGTTAATTGGAGAGACATGGGAGAGGCCTTTGCCCTGCAGTGGGTGTAGTAAGGCTGATGATGATGTTGATGACACCGCAGTAGTGCTTAAAAGAAAATTAAAGCCTTATGATCATGATGAACGAAGATGACGGGCTTGACATCATTCTGCATCGTAATCCTTACCCCAACATTTAAAATATTGTCATCACAAAGTGAACGACTACGAAGAAAAATCAGCAGATAAAAACACTTCCGAAGATTTTGTAAAACATCAGGCAGACAAAGCGCTATCTCTGACGGATCGCATTCCTTTTTTTACAATTCACGCCTGTACCTGCGTAAGGAATCCGTATTCAAAGGTGACGCAAGTCTTGCAAGAACTCTAGCCCTGCCAGGCCAGGACGGGTCACTAGCAGTAGCCACATTTCATGTCCATGCCGCTGTGCCGAAAGAAATGATAACTAGAATAACCTCAGTACGATTCGCCGTCATTTCCATGGCGATTTTCTTATAAGTAGGTCAAAGGCATTAGGAAGAAAAATACCTCTCACATCTGTGCTTTCAATGATTATACATACCTTCAGCCATTGGCGCGCTTGTTCAGCTCCACTGTTCAAGGTGATGACTGTATGTAGTTTTCTTTCGCCGAATACTTTAGTATAATTTTGATTTTTCAGATGTCTGATTTCCGGGATAACGAAGTGCAGCTGTCAAGCAAGGAAGGCTTATGTCACGTGTATATTTCGTAGCTCAGCGTCCGTAGCAAGTTTCTACGCAATCCTTCAGAAAGCAAATGGCGTCCACAAATAGATGAATGGCTACAACTGTAGTAAACGGACCGGACGAGCTTTCATGGAGGCACACTTACATACCCTAAGAAAAAAGCAATCCTGAAACTTCAAAGACAAGCTTTCCAGGCTCTCGTGTTTGTCTGACTCCCTCACCTTGATCTTTGCCCATGGAACGGGGAAGCCCACGTCACTACCTTGGGTCCCATGGATAGAGGGCGAGCAGAGAATGCCCATGCACTCGGACATGGCGTACACGTTCACAATGGTTTTGAGGTCGCTGAACGCAGCCTTCACCGGCTTGCGTGCGGGATCCGGAAAAGCGCTGCCGCTCAGACCGATGCGGCGGACGCCTACTAGGCGGTTTCCCGTCTCCGTCATATCGGCCACCAGCGATGTCAGGTGCGTTGGCAGCACCGAGAGAGCTGTTACCTGAAATAGAACGAGGCAAGTTAGCAATCCGAACACCGAGTGTGAAAGAAAAATCGCTCCTATTCCAAGATGGGCAGCGAAGACATAATGCATGAGCATCTAACGAGTTTGATTTATTATTGCTTTTGCTTCGTTGGCAGTACAGCCCTCTTGCGGGGAAAAGGCATTTTGTGTGTGTGTGCGCGCATGTGGGTGTTTCGTGCGTGTGCTTGCACAGATGCGTGAGATCTCAGCCTCCCTAATCCTGATCGTGCCTTGTGCAGAGCGTTCTCTGGTGGGTGCACCTCTGCGGGGGACAAAAGGACAGCACACGACAAAGCAGCATGCGTCAAAACAGCACACAAAAAACAGCGCCGCGACGAAACAGCGCAGGGAAAAAATGACACAGTGACAAAATAGCACAGCGAAAAAACAGAATGGCGACAAAACAGCATTGGGAAAAGGCAGCATGCGTCAAAACAGCACGCCGGACAAAACGGCAAAAGGACAAAATAGCACAGCGACAAAACAGCTCGACGACCGAATAGCGCAGGGAAAAACATCACGACGACCAAACAGCATAGCGGAGTGCGGCGCAGCGCTGTTGGAGGGTAAATCACCACAACTGAGGCAGCGACATTTAGAGTTAGCGAGTGCTCATTTCGCGTTTCGCGGAAGAAACAGGTCTGGCTCATTGATTCAGGAACAGTGTTGTTTGAACGGTGCATATGGCAGAACTAGTGGTTATGTATAGTCACCTCTGCGCACTAACCGCTAAAAATCTAACTGGCACCTACGATCCTTCACGCCCCTACCTCCATGCTAGAGAAGAGGCACCCCATTGAAGCCCAAGCAGCAGCGGTACGAATAAAGCGATGGCAAGACTGAATTTATAGTGGAAACCGGAAGTCGTTGAATGTAAAAGCGAAATGTAAGAAATAGTACTGATATTGAAGATTAGCTGAATGATTCGATTCTCGCCTGCGCATTTTCTCACATGTGATTTTGGAAACTCGGCGCTAACAAATACCGCGATTGCGACTTAGGTCTATTGGAGGTGTAGCGGCAAGTAACTTGTTGGTGCAAGGCTTAATGCAAGTGTCCTTGAAGAAACGCCTGAACTGTGTTGAGATCATGTGGTACACTGCTGAATTTTGATTCTGTGTTTTGCATTAAAGGGTTTAGTGTCCATTTCTATCTGCACTGAAAATCTGTTGCACACGGATTGATTGCAGACATGGCTAATAATTATAACTAATTGTGTTAGCGAAGCCAAACAGAGCCCTGTACACTGTTGTGTCCAAACTAATAAGAAGTAGGTTTTTTTCATATCACCGACATCACGATGTACACCCGCCATGATGACGTTCTGAATGCATCGCGGCCTTCACATTTAACGCATCCCATTCGACGCACAACCCCTCATATTGGGGATGGTTGACCACAAAGGTAATTGTGTAGGCTGCTATCTCGATAGTTTAAAAAAAGTTTTCTTACAGTCTGTCTAGTGTTGTCTGCGGTCACTGCTATTGGCTCGCGCAGGGTTGGCTGGCTAGGGCAAGCAGCCCCAAAGCCAGTCCTCTTGTGGCCACCGTGCCGATCTGTACCTCCCCCCCCCCCCCCCCCCCCTCCCCGCTCCCACTTGTTGCCAATAGCAGTCTAACCCGAGAGGGAGGAAAAATATTGCACCAACGCACCGTATACTTGTTGACCAACTCGCTGACTCGTTGAAAACTGGCGCCGTGTGATGCCATGACAACTGCGGCGCCCAGAAGAACGCCGAAGGTGACGAAGGTAAACCCCGAGGCATGCGTGATAGGGGCTGCTACCAGCAGAACGTCACTTTCCTCCCAGGGATAGCAGGGACTGCACAACCGTGCAAAAGCATGAACAATGCATTTAGATGCGCCAGAGAAGAAGCACTACTGCTTGAAAGGCGAAATGTGGCTCCCTTATCAATGAATTTTCTTGACATTTTCCTTGAGAAAGATCGCCACCATCTAACCAAATGTAGGAGCTTCCGCTCACAATGATGATGATGAATCAACATTTATTAAGCCCGAAATAAATCGGTGGTGCAAGCAGGCACAATATGGGGTGGTTCCCTAGTTACGAGACGCATATGTTTCCAGCAGCTGTCCGTCAGAGCTAGCTGAATCGATAGGGCGGGGCTGGATAACAAGGTCTCCCATCGCTCAAGGGGTTGGGGATTGGGGGTGTTGGCGGGAAGGGGAGGGTTGTGCGTACTTGAAGCTTTAACTCTTGTAAGCACCGCTCGTACGTTGTCTAAAGAAAATTGTTTCTCATGAAAGTTTTAAGCAAGACAAACGAAAGGTAGCTGTTCAAATTTAGAACTCAAAACTTCATTGGGTGAATTTTTAGCAGGCCCGAACAATATTTGTTACAACGTCTCACATTAGTTAAAAATTGTAACATAGAAACATCAGGGCTTGTGAAACAAGTAGTCAACAGATCAGGGGATCATATTTTCTTTTTCTCGAAGATATACATGACGTTAAAAAAGCCCAGAAAAAATATTCATATCACTTTTTGCGAAATTTTCTGAAGAGTATATCGAAGAGCGTGGGACGAAGCTCTGTACTTTGTGCAAAATAGTTAATAATTTTGCACAAACTTGAAAAAACAGCCAAACTCACGATAAAAAACGTGTCAAATTCGTTTGGAACAAATAACTCGCTTGCTACCTGTGGCGGAATTCCAGAAAACACCTCGAATTAACCATAGTATTCAACTGCGTACTGTTTTTGTCGAAGGTAATGAGCCCAGGGGTTTTTCGTGAGCCATGCTGTAGCTGCAGTGATGGATTGTTAGCGTTTAAACTCTCTAGAAGACAAAGCGTGCCCACCTCGTCACCTGTTGGAAATGATCGAACTTACACGTTTGCTAATGAGACGCATACAGGAGTTACTTAGGAGTAAACAGCTTAACCTCTCTACTTAAGATAAAGCCTGCAAGCAGCCGCTGAACGGGTTCAGAGTGTTATTTAACTACTGTAAAACAGGGTGAGTGCCATGGAGCGCCCGGAAGGCTCCGAAAGCGTCCACACACGCACCCTTGAGTGGCCATGTTGGCCACAATGCCATAGTGGGAGCAGATAACGCCCTTAGGAAGGCCCGTAGTGCCCGACGTGTAGCTAATGCAGAGCACGCAGTCTCGAGGGTCCTGGATGGGAACCTCTCGGAATGAGGCTTCGTCCAGGTCCCGAAAATCCGCCGTTGAAACGAAGCCTTCCGCTGCACCCGTCGCAAAGAACCCCTGGGTAAAGGAAGGAAGAGAAACGTATGTCCGGATGGTCTTGTAACAGAGCTCATTTGGCTTCCTAGTCAATTTTTGGTGCATGATATATTGAACAGCCAGAATAGAACATGAAGTCAAAACAATATATGTAAGCATATATAGTTTGTTTTATTATAGTTTGTTTTATTCTTAAATTAGTTTTATATGGTAAGGCGCGAAATGAAGGTAGTAGCGTTTTTGAACTATTACACATGCCTGACTTCTCTCACCTTTTTTCTGAATCAGTAGTTTTTAAGCATATTTGGACAAGCGATTTTTGTACACCATATATTCGGGTCAGAGATCTTCGAACTTGTGATCGTTTTCTCGTGCCTAGATTGCGAACCCGGTACGGCCAGCGTCTGCGAAAACATTATGTTTCTTCTGTTCTCAACCGGTTACCTAAAGAAATGTTTCCTGCTAACTCCAAAAAAATAGTGAAAGCTTGCCTTGACAAATTACGTTCTTAGCTCCAGCATTCTGTTTTGATACGATGATTTCACATTTTTCTTCATTTTCTTTGTTTGTTTTCTCTCCGCGTGTGTGCATTTTTGCGTCCGCGCTTTCCGAATTCATTTAGTTTTCTCACCCCCTCTTCTTTTGTTTTTTGTTTGTGTGCTCGGTGCATGAGTTTTGTGCCGTCTGCTGCCGGGCGCTGCCACTCAATCCTTCTAAGGCTTTGGCACGCCCGCATTTGTATTGGAATGAGGAAATAAAAAGTTTTATTATTTATTTTATTATTTATTTGTTAAGGATGCTATTTGATATATGTATATAGTTTGTATTATTCTAAGCGTGGTGTTTGTCGGCCATTGACAAAACAACTCTTAAAAATGCTAGAGACTCTCATATCACCATAGGGAAAAATTACTATCCAATAATTGCGTTTCAAGTTTCGACAACACTGTTGCAAATATGAAATGCTTGGGTTCTCCCACTGTGAATCATAAATCAAGAATGAACACCATTTTGGTGACAATAAAAATGGGACCACATTCTGTACTTTGACAGTGTCTGTCAAAGTCCACGCGTCTATCAATCACGTAGGCATGCTGTACATGCGGCTTCGCACGGGCCTCGAGGCTCATGCCTCGAGATGTGCTCACGCCAGTTCGTTAATGGGCGACCCCACTGCATGTGTAAATCGAAGCTGGTTTGTTACCTTTTCGAAAAACCTTCAACATTTTCAGCAAAAAGAAAATGTTATCCTCGGTTCAATTTGCTCTAAGGTACCAGAGATAGTGCGGGCGCGGCAACGGGAAAAGACGTATTTTCCGCGTAAATGTGGTAAACGTACTTTTTTTGCTCTCTTAAAGCTTGGATAAGCTTATTAGTTTGTCACATGACTTTTACCTTCTCTCCGTCTGAAAGCTGCCTTTCGTTTTTTTTTTTTTGCGGTTGAATCTAGAGAAATCTCATGCGTGCCTTTCGGCCACCTTTCCTGATGCGGACCCCGAAGAGGGCACTGTATAAGCTAAGTTGAAAAGTACTGAGCGTGTTTCCAACACGTTTATTGTGTCGAAGTCGCCGCGATCCTCGAGAACTTTTCAGTACTCAAACTCGCCTTATTATCTTTTACTAGAAGCTTACATATCCCAAAATTAATTCCAGATGGAATCAAAGCCGCCTTAAATGGTTGAATTAAGCTAAATGGTGCAGTAAGCAATGTCGAGAATTACCTATCATCAAGCTGTCGCCAAATGAAACAAGACGTTTTCACAATGCTTCTCATAATTGAAGAACAAACTGCCAGCTAACCCTAAGGTAATTATTTATTCAGCGGCTTCTGTGCACAAAACGATTTACTGAAGTAACTAAAGTAAACTGACATTTAAATAATGAACTTAAACTATTTGCACCTAGAGTTTTTGATCAAATGCTCTCGTCATACCACATGCCAGCAGTCGCGGGGAGTTCAACTGGTAGAGCGACAACTTCGGTAAGGTTGGTCTGGAGTTCGAGCCCACGAATATGTACAACTTTCCGTCAACTATAAAGTTTTTTTTGGATGCTGTGTAGTTTTTCTTTGTGGATGGATGCTGCGCTTGGGTGGAAGTTAAAGAGTAATTAGTCCCTTATCAGAAATATACTCCACCTTGGAGGATTGTCTTAAACATTGAAAAAAATTAACGGTGAAAGCCAAAAACATAATGTTTGCTCTTGTGAGGTGCAAGTGAAAGTATTAAATCAATTATGCCTGGTAAGTGCAATAGGTAAGATCATTTGAGCAAATTTCGTAATATTAAGTTTACGCCCAGGACCGTTACACTCTGACGTTGTTGGCCCTCAGAAACAGACGGTCCACTTTTTTTATCAAAGTATTTCTGTGTGACCCTTTGTCTTCAGCGCGTAAGCAAGCCTGCGAAATATTGAGAAAGAAAAAAGTCGGCCCCGTGTTCTAGCGCTAGTGTGTTGCAGATTCCAGCGCCCTCAACAGGGTTTTGGAAAAACGGGGCGTGTGCGCTGACTGCGCCAAAGTGAGCGGCCACCAATTCTTTGGGACATGCTGCCCGAAAATAAAAAAAAATTGAAGAACAACACGGTTTGTACCATTTCTGGACTACATGGAGGATGAGACAGCGTTCCTATGTTTTCCAGGCTGCGATTCTCCAGAAATTTCCTCACGCGGACCAACTTATCACTAGTCGCATTGTCATGATAGAGAATCCAGTTATCGACGATCTTGCTTCGAACGCGACGGACCTGCGAACAACAGCGCGAGCATTTTGACATAGGTGGACCGTTCGCTGTTGGTCTGGCGGATACAAACTCCCTGTGGACCACTCCCTTTGTGTCAAGGAAGGTGAGCGCTGATTTCATTTTTTATTTGGTCATGTAGGTCTTGGGACGAGGAGACACGCTGCTGTAACGCTCCGCCTTTTTCCTTTTAAAATTAAACAGCCATATATCGTCACAGGCTTGCACATTATAGATAATCATAACATAACCATGAATTGCGGATGTAACTTTTTTGCGCGCTTGAACATATGTGCACAAGTCGACTTGCAAAATAGAAAAAGCAAAAACGCTCTCCCTGTTCATATATAAAAATATGTGTCATGTGTGGAAAAGGCCTGATAGGTAGGCTTATGCTTGGTTTATGGGGTTTAACGCCACAAAGCGACTTAGTGGAGGGCTCCGGAAATTTTGACCACTTGGGCTTCTTTAATGTGCATCGACATCGCACAGTACCATGGCCTCAAGAATTTCGCCTCCATCGAAATTTGATCACAATGGCCTGGATCGAGTTCACGTATTTAGGGTGAGCATCCGTACGCCGTTACCACTGAGCCACCACGGCGGCGGCGTGCTTCAACGTGCCTCAACGTGCTTCAATGCTTCAACGTGCCTTCTAATGACACTCGTATTCGTCATGCATCCAGTTCGTTGCACAGCTTTGATGCAACCGTCCTGATAGAGCAGTGCGTTTACTTCTGAAGCATTAGGAAATGCTGGAGGGCATTTTTACTGTACAGTTCTCTCGCGGGTCACTGTGATGTGGTGTTAGAAAAATGAGACATGCACGAATTTATTTCGCAGTAAGAAACAGTGTTTTGTGCAATTTGTGACCGCACTTTTGTAAACGTGTTGGCACGACTCAGCTTTTCAACACAACAGAACTAGATCACACACAGTGGAGTCAAGAATGAAAAAGACTGACTACACGCTTTAGTGATAATGTTACATTCACTTCAATGAAAATAAGCACTGCAAAAGCTAAAGAGTGTGATGTTTAGTCTCACTATGTCCCTTTGCGTTTCAAAAAGAAAGGGATCCGCTTATTTTATTAAAAGAGGCGCAGTCCTCATGTACTTTTTGCCAGCTCATGTGATGTGCCCTTTGAAATTGACAGTCTTAAAGAATAAAGGCTGTGTCACAGAACAAGTCGTCGAAGTGAGTGAATTGCAAAAAAAAGGTTAGCGTGATTTGTGCTAAAGCTCCATCGACGTCTATTTAGGATAACGTTAGTGTTTTTTTTTCTTGCGCTAGGGTTGTTTAGCCCGGGATGTTGCGAGATCGTCAGTGTGCATAAAAATTCGTGGTCCGGTTTCCGTGCTTTCCGTTTTCTTCTTTTTCGTTTTTGCTTAGAAGCCGCTGGAGTGAACTTATGCGATTCACGATACGAACAGTGTATCAAATAAAATTCAACGCCACGCTGCGTCCTTTGTTCTTCGCTCTTCCTGCGTGTGCCATTTCAGTGTTTAACCATAAAGACCGCTTTCACTTCGGGGCCATCAGGCTAATTCGCCTGATAGAAAGAACACAGCATTCCCGTAACGATCTCCGCTGTCACTCAGCCGCTCTGCTTGGTTCTGCGTGCCGGAAATAGTGAGTGACAGAAATCTTTATTGTATGCGAGTTTCACGAGCCTCTGATGAAAAAGCGACTGCGTTCTTATTCCGGATCTTACGGAG
Source organism: Amblyomma americanum (assembly GCF_052857255.1). Lineage (NCBI taxonomy): Eukaryota > Metazoa > Arthropoda > Arachnida > Ixodida > Ixodidae > Amblyomma > Amblyomma americanum. The sequence continues at coordinate 94,652,402 of NC_135503.1, forward strand.
AAACGAACATATCTCCGCATTTTTTTTTGTTGCTAGCCGTGAGAAGCATGCGTGAGAGGAAAGCCCTGAATGGTTTCGCATGCCAAGATAAAACAAGCGGCTGATGTTAATTCTAGCTTGTCTAACGCGGTAATCATCCACTGAAGTAATCGTCTGGAAGTTCGGCTCATGCTTGAGCCGCCGCAGAGACGCCGGCCACCGCTGCTACATTAGTCTTGTGAAGAGGAGGTAATTTCCCAGCCTTCTTTACCACAGTGGCACGAGCAGAAACACACTCAGTACAATGTTTTGGCTTATGGATTACATGGTTTAACGTTCCAAAGGGACTCAGCCTATTAGAGACGCTGTAGTGGAAGGATACGGATAATTTCGACCACCTCAGGCTCTTAAACGTGCACTCAAATCGCACAGTACACAGGCCACTATCATTTCGCCTCCATCAAAATTCCACCGCCATGGCCGGGATGAAACCGGCATCTTTCGGGTATGGAGCCAAGCACCATAACCGCTCCGATACCGCGGCGGCTTCCTCATTACAATGTTGGTAGTAACATAGGCCGCTTACTTAGATTCGTTTAGCAGGCACCATTCGTTCATTTATTAAACCGTCGAGAACGTTTAAATGCTGCAGCTCAAGAGCACAGCCACGTGGCTATGCTGGAGATGTTTCCGAAGCCCCTGTACAGTTTGAGACGCAGCTAGTCGAGCCGAAAATGAATATTCGAGATATTTGTAACCAGTCTTAGCAACTTAACTGATCAGATGGACTTTAAAAGAATTATCACTTGTGCTACACGACTGCAAAAATATGGCATTGGTTTCACTTGCACCACTTTCTTTATGTTTGGGCTGAAGTTACATAAAACACCCTGCCGATAGGCGAGCGTTTGTGTCCGGTCATAGGTACCTTAAAGAACACTTTTGATATTACAATTCACCTTCATTTGCAGGCCCGCTGCAGCCTTGAAAGCCTTCTCCGCAGAAGCTGGCTCCGTCAGGACATGAGTGCTGTTGCAGTCGTGGAGCTGGTAGCGTAGTTCGCCTTGGCAAGCGAAACAAGAAAAGAATAAGTAACTCGTAGGGATATGCTTCCATTAAATGCAACGCTGGACTCAGACCATCTGTTGGCTGGTAGAAAGAATAAGTGTCTGCAATAAATTTGTTCAGGGACGTCCACTTAGGACAGGTGGGCACATCTGTACCTACAAGCCCTGCCTGCGCGGAAGTCACAGCGTGGCGTGGGTCGTTTAGTGAAGGGAGTGATGAATTCTGGAAAAGAAATCGAAAGGGTGTGAGACGGAGCATTTCGACTTTAAACGTCTTCAGGACAGCTGCATTATGTGGCCCGTCCTCTGTCTCAGAGAAGAATACAAAGCCATCCAGACTTCAGGTATTCAGCCCGATTGTGCTAACGTATTATGACTCCTCTCTCCAGGGCGGCTACAATAAAATCCAACTAGTTTGTTCTTGCCGTACAACACCAAATGTGAATTTTCCCCAGATGTGTATAAGATTTTTTGCAAACCCTCAGGAAATTTACAGGTTGAAGTATCAAAAATCCTGTCAAATGAGCACTCAAAATATTAGGTGGCCAGCACACAATGCACATGATCATAGCTACCCAAGAAAAATTTGCTTTTATGAAATTTGCGTACATGAGTATGTCAAAGGAGTCAGCACTAAACCAACTCTTGGGTGACATATTTACAGCCTCAGACTGGCTAACATTAGAAAAGCATTCCAGTTGCTATATAAAGAACGTTAAATTCGCTTGAAAGGAAGAAACCATTGGTAGGTTTAGTACACTCTCACTGAAAAATGAGAGTGGTTTATACATATTGCAGAGCACATAGAGTCTGAAGCAGATAAGTGCAGCATCAAACCAGAAGGATGCTCCAAAAGACCAAATTTAGCTTCACATATCTCTTCAAGGCCGAGTAGTTTTCTCTGTTCTCAGCATTCTCAACGCTGCGGCAGCCGTCTAGTGACGGTCGTGGTTTGTATTTAACAAAAGGGACGAAATTTTTGTTCTCACGTTCGTTATATATTTCCGTCCAAAATTGAAAAACCCATTAGCAAATTTAAAGGCGAACATGCTTTTTCAAAGCTTAACATTGGAAAACGTACAGACAAAATTATTTCCAAAGTACTCTTTTTGCCCTGGAAGAAGCCTACAGCTCGGTTAACTGTAAAAGTGAATGTAATTTGCGAGCACATAGCGTCAATCAATAATTGCATCGCATTTTTTACCCGCTTTTTTACCTACTTTTTACCGGTTTCAATCAGTGCAAGCGTTAGGCTGCTACGTGACGAATTACAACCGGCAGCAGCGTCGATGGTCACGTAAGCTCAGAAAAGAACGGTGAGAACAGGACGCACCTCTGGGCCCCCCGTAGCATGCTCTCGTTGCAACTAGCAGTTTGCGTTCGTGTTAGTGCCGTCGCCGCTGTTTTCGAAGACAATCGAAGCTCCGGCTTCGTCAGCTGGAGCAAATAATTGTTCCACGTTTTATCCGCTGGAGAGCGACAGCGACTCAGTCGACACGCCAAGATTGCCTGCATAACTGGTGCTTGGTTCTCTCTTCCCCCTTAACAATATCAATAGGATCTGTTCTGATGTCATTATGCAAAGCCGGTGCCTTCCGGCCATCTGCCTTAGCTTGCTAGGCAGACAAAAAGGCGCCAGATCGAGTTGCATTATCTTGCATCGCCGTTTTCTCCTGTTTCTATGTGCGTCCTGTAATTAAATCAATCGTTGATTTCAGACCATTGTTGCCCAGCATACACCCGTTATCCATTAGCATTCGCTAAATCTTAAAAATTCAATCCCTGCAATCGCGGATATTGCACATACGATCTCTTCAGGCTCGCTAGGCCCACACATCGCCAGAAAGGCAAACGTTGACTAAAATTGCGTAACCTGCTCAGTTACAGCTTACTAGTGCCGACGTGAAAACTTAATTAAGCAGTAGAGTGGCTTGTTCTCCTATTTTTAATACAAAAAAACAGAGAGAAGTACAGCGACTCATTTGGTCAACTCATCGGCGTGAAATTTTCGCTCGCCAGCCAATCTGCCGAGGACTGGTCGGCTGATGGTCCACCGACCGCTTTCGTCGGCGTCGTTTGCTTGAAAGCTTTTTACAGTGTGGCAGTGCTGAATAGTCGCCTGTCAAGTGTGACAAACCGGTGCGTTGTTGACACGATCTGACGTTAGAAGCAATGGAAGCACTGAGTTCTGCAAACGAGCACTAAGACGTCCCAGTGTTTGTGGCCGTTCAGAGCGACGTACGTTACTCAATGTCGATCTTCATGCGAGGAATTTTGTGACGCGGTTCGCAGGTCAATTTCAAAATCGTCATAAAAACCGTCCCTCTCAATGCCTCATCCTTACTGTTGAAAGAAGGCTTCTCCTTATGCCGACGAAACAATCCAGACTTTTTATCAGTCTTCAGTTTTATGTATGTGCCTCTTTTTGCGTAATATAAACAACAGCCACTAGATATAAGGCGCTAAATATACCACAACAAAACATTTTTTGTTGGGTTAATGATAGCAGAAAACGAAAGCTAACGTAAGAGTTCCGCTGCCTCTCGAGAAATTCTGTGATCACTACATAAAGTGGCGAGAGTGCCATTCGCCGCACTGTGGAGCAGTGCCATCTGTGCTTAGTCGCGCAAAACTGCGCAAGAATCTGTTCCCTCTGCTGTGCACATATCGTGGTACCTTCTTTCTATCGTTTTTCCTTTCTGCTACTCCGACGCCGTAGAACGCGAGACCAACACAGCTGTTAAGAGTGCGTAAGTAGCCCCTTTGCCAGAAGTAATCGAGCAACGGCGTTTTCTTCTGAGCCGTGTTATGGAACCCTCGCCAGACTACAACGGACCAAAAGATCTCGAAAGGTGAGAACAAGAGTTATCCTTACCATGCACAAATTTAGAGCTTCAGGCCTTCCTTAAGCGCCCTGTACACGGCTACAAAGCAAATCTCGTTGAACGCTTAGTTCTTGCATAGGCGGTACAAGCCCTTAAAAAGTGTTGCTGAAAATTGTCTACGATTAGAGTTTGCATTGCTCTGTTGGTTGAACGCGCTGAATGGTGACAAGAGCGAAATGAGACGAGTGGACATGGCGTTGTCTCGTGTCGTCCTTGTGACCACTCGGCTCATTCAAGCAACAGAGGAAGTGAATACCAACTGGCCCATTTTGCCGCCTGGCTGTGTTAGCATGCAGCTCACGTTCGGTGAGTGACGGTCTGGCAAGCACGATGCTTGCCCCGGCGAACACACACGACCACATGCCAACGAAACTGTCCACGCTGTTGGTGAGGAAGACGCACACCCTGTCACCAGGCTCAACGCCGTGCCTCTGGAAGCCCGCGGCGTAGCGTTGCATAAGGACGAAGAGCTCGCTGCGGGTCACCGCGACGGCGCCATCTGCCTGCATGTTTTTGAGACTCTTGAGACGAAGCGAACAGCTTCCAAGGGAACAAAGTGTTAACTAGCTGATAGAACCAGCGGATTGTTCGCTTCCCAGCCGTGGTGGTTCAGTGCCTGGTGCGCTTTGCTACTGAGCACAACGCATCTTGATTAAGACCCTTCCGTGACGATCGTATTTCGATGGAGGCGATGTGCGAAAACCGTCAATGGGCTATGGTTGCAGTCCGCGTTCAACAAAGTCGTGTGTTCGACATATTTCCACAGCCCTCCACTATTTAGCCTCTGATAGCTCGCGTGGAACTTTGACACACAAACCCTCACACTTTACATCATTTCCTCCCCCTTTGGAAATGTCCCATGTTGCGCAAGTGGAATTGACAACACCAAAAATCAGTGACGATCATCAAAAGCTCAAAATGCACAGCCTACCTCTTTAGGCTCTTTCAGGATGTTACGTCATCAGCTCCCGCAATATGTATACCTGCGACCGTCATATATATACCGAATCCACCCTGTATCTCTGAATTTTGAAGCACGCCTCGCCAATTAATTATTGCTTGATTTTTACGTGATAATCCTCCACCGTCGGATAGGCGGCGCGGCGCAGTGCAGGCCGTCTTGCTAATTCAGAACAGAGAGGCTTAATGTACGCCGAGAACGGGCGCAAACACACTGCACCAACAGAGGAAATACAGCAGCACACAGGCGTTCTAGCATTTCGTTTTTAGCCGGAATGAGGCCAGTGCCAACGGAATTAAATCCGCGAACTTCTGCTCGGTAGGAAAACGCCATAGCTACGCAGCTGCTGTGAAGTGAATAGTGGCTGGAGCTCCTCGACACAATTCGCGTGATTGATTTCAATTCTCTGGCTCTCGGTACGAGAAAAACTTGGAGCTTTCTTAAATTACTCTCTCAGGCCAGCCAACACGCAAAACGTGATTGGTTTGGTTAGAGACAAGGTTGCGGCGTTGATGAGCAGGTCTGTCGCAACGTCACTGTGTATATATGTAAGATGCTTCAGAAGTCCTTCTGTCCTTTGCAATAAGTGTGCTATGTTAAAGAAAATCTTTCATGACACGTTTAAAGCGACATCAGCTCATCTGGAAGCCTTAGACGCAACCAATATCCAGGCAGAAAGAAGAAATAAACAGAAAATGTTTCACTTCCTTTGTGCTACACGTTTATACTCCATCAGAGACTCTGCACATACAACCTTTGTCCGTAAGGTTCCGAGACTGAGTTCATTAAAAAAAATGCGTTTAACATTGAAATCACTTGTGCAGCACCCCTCCGAAATAGCCTCCCTTGCAGTCTGTGCACTGCTTGCAACGCTTCTTGAGGTCTTGGAAACAATTGGAAAACGCTTGTTTTCGCACGGCTGTCAACTCCTTTGTCGTGGCCTCTTGAGTTGATTCCACGTTCTCCATCCAGCGATCTTTTAGGGCTCCCTTCACACGAGGAGAAAGGAAAAAATCGCATGAACGGGAAGAACAGTAATGCTGTGCTTGGCGAGAAATTTTGTCACGCTGAGAGCAGTGTGTGACCTTTCGTTATCGTGGAGAAGGCTCTATTGTCCAGGTGCCCATAAGCCAGGGCGGCGACGTCGAATTGCATCACGCATGTGTTGGAGCACACGATAAAACTCCTGATTCACCGTGTGCCCTTGTAGGACGAACTCGTGGTATATGACACTTCAGTCCTCGAAAAAAAAGCTATCAGTATCGTCCTTGTTTTGGTCGGCTGTCGCCGCACCTTTCTCAACGTAGAGCTTAGGGAGCGCCATTTGGCGCTCTTCCTCTTTGTTTGAGGATTGTATTGAAAACACCATGTTTCGTCTTCAGCAATGATGCTGTCGACGAATGCAGCATCCTTCTCTGCCTCGGAAAGCAAATCGGCGCTCATTAATACCTGCGTGTCCTTCTGGTCCTGTGTGAGAGAGTGCGGAACAAATGTGGCATTCAGCTTTCGTTTCCCCAATTTCTCACTCAAAATTTGGTGGCATATTGTGTCACTAATATCGAGAGCATCTCATAGCATGCGGACTGTAATGGTGTGGTCTTGCTGTACGATTTTCCTCATCCGAGCCACGATGTTTTCATTCCGTGAGGCTGAAGGGCGCCTCTGCCTTGTTTCGTCTTCCACCGACGTTCTCCCCGAAACGAACCTCTTGTGCCACTCGATAACTCGCGCCCGCGATAATGTCTCGTTGCCGTGAGTGTCACGAAGGAGATCATACATCTGCGTGGCGGTCTTGCCAAGCTTAACACAGAATTTTATGCTTACACGCTGCTCAAAGTGGATGTCCATCTCTTCACATTCACTCACAGTTGAATGCGACAGTAGAATGCGCAGAGGACTGCGTATAATATCATCTAGCGGCTGCCACAGCAATTAACATACATAGTTGAGGTTAGTCCGAAAAGATGGTGCCACACATAAGCACCAACACTTGTTTTCGGGAATCATTTCTAGAGAAGAAAATAAATCAGTCTCGAAACTTTACGGACAAAGTTGTATTTAAAGAACGAAATAATTATGCTGGTACACTAAAATCAATAAGGCGAGTGATTCACGCGACATGAAGGCTATTTTCCCACAGAATTCCGTCTTTCCCAGAGATATAGAGTGCATTACTTAGTCATCACCATCAGACTGACTATGCCGGCTGAAGGACAAAGCCCTCTCTTATATCTCTCCAATAAACCCTGCACTGTGCCAGCTGCGACCAGCCTGCCGCCGCAGACTTCTTAATCTCATCCACTCACCTCTCTTCCCCCCCGCCCCTGAGTTGAGTGTTAAAAAGCCGGATAAAATTAAGACTTTTAGAAAAGTTTCGCATATTAACTTACTAAAGCTGTTTTGTCTTTTCGTCCGAGCCTGCACAATATGTCATCATCTCCTCTGTCTTCCAACTGACATACCCAGGAATCCTGTGTACGTTCATGGGACATGGGAGGTTTTACCGCAAAGAATGGCGATAGCGTAAGTGTAATGCAAGGAGTCCTGAGCAAATTATGACTATTTAGTTGAACTCCCTAGCAGGTGCTTCCTTGTGTTTAGCTGAAGCGCTTCCATTTTATCGAAAAAATGCCAACTTTGCGTAAAACTACAGACGCTGTGCAGCCGTTTCTTTCCTGGGCATTGATTTGTGTTGGGGAAAGTTTACCTTCGCGTGCATGTAAGAGGCCGCCTGGATGCCCATGCGCCACCGTTAGACAATAGGACTGGGTGAAAATAATTATACAATATCAACGGCGAATTAAATTAATATGGTATAAAAAATTGCAGTAATATAAATCATTTATCAATACATATATTAGAAGAAAGGTATAAGAAATACGGGCCATTTAGTTCCTAAGATGAACTTCATGAAGCAAGTATTCCGAAAAAAAATCTGAAGAGGGCTAAAAAGAATATAATGATGAAAGTCAGTTTATTTGCAACGGCGTGTGGAGCATTGTGAACATCAAAATATCAGAGATTGAAGAGCATTGTATGGCTCTTTTTAAGCTTAAAAATGCGGTCCAATGTGAACAGTTCCACGCTGCAGCAGACCAGGCATTATGGCGTCTCTCCTGCTGGAACTGTACGCATCATTCGAAAAAGTAGCATATATCTGTGCACGGTCGGTGAACAGCAGCTGGCAGCAGGTGAATGCGGCATCCAGCAGGGAAAAAGCTCTAAAAACCTCTCTATTCGCATGCACTAAAACAATATTGCAAAAAATGCACATATACATTACCAAGTATAAAGCGACAAAAAAGCACTGCAAGTTAATTTCTTAAAAGATGATAGTCCATGGTCTTAATGCTGTGGATCTCGATGTCCTGATTCAGTCTTGATGGCATGGTCATCCGGCGGAAGGATGGAGGAACCGACAAGACAGAGTCCTCGTCCTACAGGTATGTGCACTTTATAGCATTCATCATCATCACCAGTTTATTAACATCCAATGAGACACAGACCTCTCTCGCATATTCCTCCAACTAACCCTATCCTTAGCAGCTGCTGTCACGTTATCCTCGCAAATTCCCTCAACTCATAAGCCCACTTTCTTTCTCCCCGTGGTAGGCTACCCTTCAATATTGTGATATCATACTTCATACATTGTGACATCTTTATGGACTATCGCTTATCGTGCCTTCGCATGACATGCCCTGCCGAAGCCGATTTCTTCTTAGTTTAAAATAAGATATCATTAACCCGTGTTGGTTGTCTGACCTATTCCAGTCTTTTCCTGTGTTTTACAGTTGCACCTATAATTTTCCGTTCCATATCTCTGCTTGTTCATGAGGGATGCAAGCAAGCTGATATTTTTGATTGTAGAGTTGCTGAGATGTACTCCATCACATTTGTATTGGTTTATTTATTTCTAGCAGGAAATGGGCGTGAGTGAGGAACATAATGCGAATGTAGGATAGCTGATAGCCTATTAGCATGATGTAATGGATGCAAAGAAAATTCAAGCGTAGCAGATGGTTCCAGAAAGTCTGGCTTGCGGAGGAGAAGGTGAAGTTTGTGGCGATCTGTTGGCCGCAGCTTCCGCGGGAGAGAGTTATTTGAAGGGATGTGGAACAGGACTTTGTAGTTTAGTTAATATAGTTAGAATAACGAAGGTGATAATGACGACGATGCTTCATCTGTCGTCACAACCGCAATAAAGCCTATGACATCCAATTTATTATCCGTCAATTCCTGGAACCGCACTGCTAGGTTATCTTCAGTGAATAAGGCAGGATCTTGCATTACACTCTGCGCGGTTGTTTCCAATAGCGGCTCTTCCTTATCCAGAGGTTTTTAGCACCCTCCACTACGTTGCGTTATAGGTCTTGCCATCGATTTGGTTGGTTGCTTTATTCGACTGCGTGATTCAAAACATACCATTTAGGTAAGAGTAGCAAGCTTTCACCGCACTGCTTGCAACTGACACCAGCTAGCCCGTTAAGTTCATCAAGCAAAATCTCTCACGTAGTCCCGCTCGGTGCATCAGGGCTTCCTTATTACAGTTTGCCCTCCATTCTGCGCACCTTTTTAAAACGAAATTTTTACTACCAATTAGTGCAATGGCTTTAAAAATGAAATAACCAATAAAACGTCTGTTCCCGCCAGGTTGTTTACCACTGAGCACTGCATTCGTGCTGAGAAGGCCTTTTAGGCTGGTTACTGCACGCACGCACACTATAAAACAGCGATCAAAGTGTGGAGACGAACGCTCAATTGAAACCTCGCACAACAACCTGGTCGCGCTTCCTCTTCCGCCGTCTGTCTTTCGGACATCTCCTCCCCGTCACGTGGTGGCCGTCGAGCTGTAATATTTTACGTATCATTTTCCTAACCCAAAGCTCCTGCGTTTGGCATCACTCGGAAAAAGACGCGAGCTTCGCAAGGGCTCAGCGTTTCTTAGTCAGCGAATCGTTCTTGACGTGTATCGTGTTGGTTTGGGAAGAAGCGTATGCGATTCGTCCGGGGAAGGGAGTAGCCCTTACGAAAGGAATAAGAAGCACAACAGCATCAAAACTCAATGTATTAATCGCCCTATGCTCTACAGCTCATCCCCGTACGCTTGTATAGCTTCATTTTGGAGGCATTTACTTTTTAGTTGGTGATCTGCGCAAAAGCTCAAAAGAAAATAAACTGTTCCTAAAGAATTCATGTTCATTTTAAGGTTATTATCAGTTCATGGTTACACCTTCAATTCGCTTAACTCATTTCAAAAACGGAACTGCGCAGAGACAAATGCTAAGCACGTCTTTTCTTTACGACGACTCGCCTCCGCAGGGGACGCGCAGAATTCTTGGTATCGGCATCTTTAGATGGAGCTTCGGCAGCTGGCAGGAGATTGAAGACTTTGTGATAAAAGGGCCGGTCGTTCTCAATGCCTTTATATTTAGTGGACTTTTTGCACACCATCGAATACGCGTGGATGTCTCTTTTTTTCTTTTCCCACCATCTTAAGAATCGTATACTGCATTTCCCCATATTTCAAGAAAATGCCCCTCTCTTTCGCTTGGCTCGCAACAGAAAAAGGCGGTTGACATATGCGAGATTTTGTTCGCGTAGCTGTCCATACTTTCGCGACGAAGATGCTTAGGCTTCGAATGGTCGAATTGTAATCTCAACCTGTTCATTGCCCCATAAGCCACTTCTTACATTAACTAGCCACGACTTTCGTGAAACTGAAACCACAATTCTACAAAGCTCTCCAGAGATTCCCGCACCATTCACACCTTTATATTAAGCTCCAGATGCTTGAAGCAGCTTGCTCTAGTGTGTTCTCTCGTTAAGTGACGTTTGTCTGTTACTGTTTCAACATGTAATGAATGCCCACAGGGTACGCTTACCAGCGCCAGCTTGTCCGGATTCTTGAGGAGCGCCTTTTTGGCAGCGTTGTAAAATGAGCAGCAGGGTATGTCCACCGCAGGAAATGGTGAGTAGACGACACGATCTTCAATCCTTGCCCTCATATTAGCCTCTGAGCCTCAGCTGTGCAGAAAGGTTTGTTGAGTGAACGGCGGTGCTTCTGAGCTCAGTCTTAACGCGACAGGTTCTCGAGCACCTAAAAAAGTTTCATGACACCATAAGTTAAGGATGACGGGAGTTCCAGTGACCAGCTTAATGAAAAACAGTCACAAGTGCTTTGACATCAAGTGCAAATGATAATTTTCATAAATAAACTCGTTTCAGTTTCTTTCCACAATCATTTGAAGCCATTTCTTGCTAGGTAGTGCAAGTAAATCGTGCGTAGCGGCGGCCTCCTGACATAAGTGTGCATATGCTTCACCTTGGCAGCGCTTGTAAACTCTTCTGATTTAGTAAGTCACTGTTCTTGCCCCTTTTCTTTAATTTGCTAGGGTACTGGCAGCGCTGAACCAGAAAATGAATGCATAAGCAGGAACGGTGCTTGATAAGAGATAGAAAAGTGTGCAATCCTTTCATCGGTTTCCCATTGAATGGTAAATGAGCGTTTTTGTGGCAGTGCACCTGCGGGACTCAAATATGCCACTTCTTGATTATCACTTTTGAATTCAGCTCTTACTCCACAGATTAGTAGAAAAATTAACACAATGCCAGCTGCACGATCGTAACTTCACCGGTTTTACGCTTTGTGGGTGTACTCGCCCCGTCCGTATTCCCCATTTCCTTAGGGAAGGATGGCGTATATAGAAAAAAAAATTAAACTGCCGGCTCGAGGCTACTGTCCCTATTTGTTTCTTTTTTGGTTTCTCAAAAATCTTACGCTGAGACATTACATGACGGAGTGGGTGTTAAACGTCAAAAAATATATAAGAAGAAAGATGAAAATGTTTTGATGAGCCATTTGAATGTTAGTGGATCCACGGTGGTCGAAACTTTTATGGGCAGGCCATTCCAGTCTAATGCTGTGCGTAGGAAGACTGCCTTCTGAAAAGTTGTGGTATGTGCTTGTGGGAGACCCCCTGCTAGAATTCTGCACTCCAACAGTCCCAGAAGAAGAACTCGGGCAACCAATTTTTAAGAGGGCACACTAAGCCGCACTGCGACGCTCAGTACATTCGCCTCAGCCATGAACCCGCCCTATCACTAACAGGTTACACTGCGGTGGCTCGCGCTTGCTTTGTTGAGCGAGTAGTAGTGGCAGGCATATGGGAGTGTTATCACTGTGTTAATCATGTGGAGACATCAGCTAGAGGACGTCACTCGTCGTACACTGAAGGTAACGAGAAAGTAATTACTCATTGGCATCTCCCTAAGCGCTGTCATTCGGCTAAAAAGGAAAGGTATGCATAGTTCATAAAAACTTTCTGTATGAAAAAAATTCGTTCTGGTTCGGGGTTCAAACAAGGAACCATGCCTGACCAAGACAATTTCTTGTACCACTGGCGTAACCAGGACGGCAAGCAGATGGTAGGACAAGAAGGAATCGCTCCACAACTTCAAGTGGTAACGCTGCTCTTCCAATATTTACTGGAAACCTCTAATGTGCAGAAGATTTGTAATAAGGGAGTACTAGCATGTACCCAAGCTTACACGGCTACAATAAAAACTCTCACCATACTTCACATACACTTCGCAGTTGAAGAAATATACGTGATTTAAAAATACGAAGCGATATCAGAGTTGCTTGAAACGAAAAGTTTGAAGAATATACTGAAAACGATAACCCATGTAGAGTGTGTGATAAGTCTCAAAAGACAATTCAAAATGTGCGTCTGGCGCATTTGGCTGTAGAAGAACTGATGGTAACGCTGACCGATCAGGATCTCTGAAAAACTGTGATTCAGAGATAACAAAGAGACGAAGAATAGCTGAGCTCGGTGGCGCCACTAGCGACCCATTTCAAAGGGGATGCTCATTCTGTCCGTCTGTCCGTCCGCCCGTGCGTCCATCCATCCATCATCTATCGATCCGTCGATCCGTCCGTCCGTCCGTCCGTCCGTCCGTCCGTCCATCCATCCATCCATCCATCCATCCATCCATCCATCCATCCATCCATCCGTCCGTCCGTCCGTCCGTCTGTCCGTCCGTCCATCCATCCATCCATCCATCCATCCATCCATCCATCCATCCATCCATCCATCCATCCATCCATCCATCCATCCATCCATCCATCCATCCATTCACCCGTCCGTCCGTCCGTTTATCCGTCCCTCCGTCCGTCCGTCCGTCCGTCCATCTATCCATCCATCCATCCATCCATTCATCCATCCATCCATCCATCCATCCATCCATCCATCCATCCATCCATCCATCCATCCATCCATCCATCCATCCATCCATCCATCCATCCATCCATCCATCCATTAATCCATCCAACCATCCATCAGTCCGTCCGTCCGTCCGTCCGTCCATCCATTCCTCCATCCATCCATCCATCCATCCATCCATCCATCCATCCATCCATCCATCCATCCATCCATCCATCCATCCATCTATCCGTCCATCCGTCCGTCCGTCCGTCCGTCCGTCCGTCCGTTCACCGCCCGCCCACCGGCACGCTTGTCCGTCCCTCCAAAATGCACCAAACTTGGTCGTCCTGTCCTTAGGAGTTATTTTTTATGCAGTATTGCGAAGATGTCTGTTGTCGCGACAGAACTGGTTCTGTCGTTGCGACACAGGACTACACAAAGGTACAGAAACTCCTGTGGTCACGACAAAAAAATTTCTCTTGTCAGGTCCCAAAAGTCTTCAGGGAAACCTGTCGTGCAACGAATTATTTGCCTTTGTGCTCAGCTAGGGATCCATCAAGTCCGTCCGTATGTCCGTCCAGTCATCCATCCTCTAAATGGATAATTTTCAAGTTCAATTTTTCATTGCCATTTTATTTACGTAAGATAATTAATAAACAGTGACTGATGTGAAAGAAACAGAGTTTTTCAGTTTGGATTTCCTACGAACGACCTTGTCGAACGACCTTCCTTCGTCTTATCTACAATGTCCCCTGGGACTCTCCGATCGCTGATCTTCTTTTACAAAGTAGCCTGGTAAAAATTCATAACTTGTATAAATATCGTCTAAGTACCAGATTTAAACTTGAAACATGTAGGAATGTAAACTACATACGTAACCTTGCTGAATTACATGCCCGAGAACCCAGCTGCACGGCAATGTATGCAGAGAATTGGGTAGTGCCGACGCCTCGAATAAAATCCGGTAGAGAACACCTGTAATTTACTCTTCCTTCTCTGTTAAACACATACACATGTAAAAATGTTTACCGCTTTAGTTCGTGAAAAAAATATTTGCGTGCTATGTACGCTCACATGTAGATCTGGGTTTACCGAGGGCAAATGTCGATTCAATATTGTATAACGCTGTTTAACTTTATTTTTTAGTTTCATTATTATATACCTGTTCATACGTTGACCAATTGCCTTTCTTTTATAAGCCTTCCTGTCAAGACGCTCCCAAGACAAAGAGGGCTGCGGCTTGGTCGAGCTGTATCTTACAGCTTTTTCTCCGCCTCCGCTTTATGTACCTTTTCAAGGCAGAAATAAATTTGATTTGATTTGATTTGAAAGTTCCTGAAGGTGGCGCATTTTTTTAACCTCGTGTCACCATGTCAATCAAACAACCCGTATTCCCTAAGCCTAGCAATTGTCCTATTAAGCAGAAATTTTACAAATTTGCGGTATTTTTTGCCTGAAATAGGGGGTGCGGGCATCTTGAAATAAAATTGCCTGTAGTTGAGCTATGGTTAACCCTAGTTGAATTGCGAAAGCGTCGTTTCCATGGCACATCGTCAACATAGCGTCTCATTCCGACGCTCTCGAGAACTCAAACCGATCTCTTCCGCAGTTGAAGAGTCACTCCGGGACGTGGCACGACTTCTTCTAGCCGCATCTTCGTTCGAGGCTTCTCGAGTCGTGCGGCGCGTTCTTCTGGCGTCTCTTGAGCGCGTTGTCTCTTCCTCGCTTCCTTCTGTCGTTGTTGCCTATCTTTGGCGCTATATATATATATATATATATATATATATATATATATATATATATATATATATATATATATATATATATATATATATATATATATATATATATATATATATATATATATATATATATATATTGTCACGTAGTGGTGACGGCAGTCGAAGCAGCGATGAAGACGGACGAAAGGGTCTTCTAAAAGAACTGTTTATTGGGCTGACTTGCACCCAAAATGGACTGAATCACTCGGCGGCGGCGAAGCGACAAGCGTGCTCGGCGGTCGTCGAACAGAATGCCCGCCGCTGTCGGCCGTGCTCAATTTAAAGCTGATAGCGAACATTCGAGATAAAGGGCGCAAAGTTACTAGAACATTCCGGAACAACGTAGAATCAGCTTTGCCTGGCTGCGATCAATCGAGATAAATCTAGTCGCGTCTTGCGTCGCAAACAAAGCGATAAGGTGGTGTCGCAGCAGATTTGAAAAACGAATAAACACTGCAAATATTCGCGGCATTACTCCCCTCTCAAAGAAGCATCGACCCGATGCATTGAACAAATAATGCGACTAGTAAGGGAAAAAACAGATCTTGCGAAAATAGAGCATGGAAATGCAGCGGCCTTTAGCGCGCATACTACGGCTTCAGACGGACTACATGGACAACTTCTGGTCGTACGCGGCGTCGCTGCGGTGCAGTCATTGCGTCCGGGATGACTTCATAATCCAGTTCACCCAGCCGACGAAGAACCTTGTACGGGCCGAAACAGCGGCGCAAAAGCTTTTCACTCAATCCACGGCGGCGAATGGGCGTCCACGCCCAGACTTGGTCTCCTGGCTTGTATTCCGCGTTGCGTCTTCGTAGGTTGTAGCGTCTGGCGTCGGACCGCTGCTGATCTTTGATCCGTAATCGGGCAAGCCTTCGAGCTTCTTCTGCGCGTTGAAGGTAGGCGGCAACGTCGACGTTCTCTTCTTCTGTAACGTTGGGCAGCATGGCGTCTAGCGTGGTCGTGGCATCCCTGCCATGGACGAGCCTAAAAGGCGTCATCTGGGTGGTCTCCTGCACTGCGGTGTTGTAGGCGAAGACGACGTAAGGCAGGATGACATCCCAGGTTTTATGCTCGGCATCGACATACATAGCGAGCATATCGGCGATGGTTTTGTTCAGGCGCTCGGTCAGTCCGTTGGTCTGCGTATGGTATGCAGTTGTCCTCCGGTGGCTGGTTTGGCTGTAGCGCAGGATGGCATGCGTGAGTTCCGCCGTAAATGCTGTTCCTCTGTCCGTGATGAGCACATCGGGGGCGCCGTGTCGAAGAAGAATGCACTCCACGAAAAATTTGGCCACTTCTGCTGCTGTTCCGTTCGGTAGGGCTTTCGCCTCGGCGTAGCGGGTCAGGTAGTCGGTCGCTATGATGATCCACTTATTTCCAGATGTTGACGTTGGAAAAGGGCCAAGCAAGTCCATGCCAATCTGCTGAAAGGGTCTTGAGGGAGGTTCAATGGGGTTCAGAAATCCTGCTGGTCGTGTGGGAGGAGTCTTTCGTCGCTGACAATCTCGGCATGTTTTCACATAGTGTGCGACATCGGCAGACAGTCGGGGCCAGTAATACTTGTCTTGAATGCGGCGGAGGGTGCGAGTAAACCCGAGATGTTCAGCTGTCGGCTCGTCGTGTGAAGCCTGTAGAACTTCTTCGCGGAGACAAGTAGGTACAACAAGGAGGTAGGCTGTTTTGTTCGCTGTAAAGTTCTTCTTCACAAGGACCCCATTCTGCACACAGAAAAAAGACAGTCCTCGCTTGAATGAAGCGGGGGGTGAAGAAACCTTGCCTTCCAGATACTCAATGAGGCCTTTTAGGTTGGGGTCCGAGCGTTGCTGCTGAGCAAAAGAGCTTGCGCTGATGGGTCCCAGGGAGGCGTCCTCATCGTCGTCCAGCGGCGGTGCATCTACAGGGGCTCGTGAGAGGCAATCGGCGTCAGTGTGCTTGCGTCCGGACTTGTAAACGACGGTGACGTCAAACTCCTGGAGACGCAGACTCCATCGAGCGAGTCGGCCAGAGGGATCCTTCAAATTGGCAAGCCAGCAGAGCGCGTGGTGGTCGCTGACCACCTTGAACGGCCGTCCGTAGAGGTAGGGGCGGAATTTCGACGTAGCCCAGATGATGGCAAGGCTCTCCTTCTGAGTGGTCGAATAGTTAGCCTCGGCCTTGGAAAGGGAACGGCTAGCTTATGCGATGACCTTCTCCAGCCAGTCACTTTTTTGAACGAGAACGGCGCCTAGTCCCACGCTGCTTGCGTCGGTATGAACTTCAATATCGGCGTTTTCATCAAAATGCGCAAGGATCGGTGGGGAATGTAAACGACGCTGAAGTTCCTTGAAGGCTTCTGCTTGCGGCGCTTCCCATTTAAACGGCACGTCTGCCTTCGTCAGTTGGGTCAGGGACTCGGCGATGCGCGAAAAGTTTTTCACAAATCGTCGGTAATATGCGCTTAGTCCGAGAAATCTGCGCACTGCTTTCTTATCGGCCGGCGGTTGAAACTGTTCAATAGCAGCTGTTTTCTGCGGGTCTGGGCGTACTCCTTCCTTGCTAACGATGTGGCCTAGAAACAGCAGCTCTTCGTAGGCAAAGTGGCATTTCTCTGCTTTCAAGGTTAGGCCAGACGACTTGATTGCGTCTAGTACTGTTCGAAGTCTTTTAAGGTGCTCTTCAAAGTTCGAGGCGAAGACAACGACGTCATCTAAATATACCAGACAAATTTTCCACTTCAGGCCTGCCAGCACTGTATCCATTACTCGCTGAAACGTCGCTGGTGCGGAACAGAGACCAAATGGCATCACCTTGAACTCAAACAGCCCATCCGGAGTTATGAATGCTGTCTTCTCGCGATCTCTTTCGTCGACCTCAATTTGCCAGTAGCCGCTCTTGAGGTCCATCGATGAGAAATATTTGGCGTTGCAGAGGTGGTCCAGTGTGTCGTCGATGCGGGGGAGGGGGTAGACGTCCTTCTTTGTTATGTTGTTCAAGCGGCGGTAATCCACGCAGAATCGAAGTGCGCCGTCTTTCTTTCTCACTAGAACAACCGGTGCCGCCCATGGGCTGTTTGAAGGCTGGATGACGTCGTCGCGAAGCATTTCTTCGACTTGGTCCCGGATGGCTTGTCGTTCTCGCGGAGACACACGGTAGGGGCTTTGACGGAGAGGTCGGACGTGTTGATCCGTTATAATGCGATGCTTGGCAATTGGCGTCTGTCGCACCTTCGGCGATGTCGAAAAGCACTCACTGTAGTTTTGAACCAGATTGCGGATCTGGTCTTGTCTGTTCCGGTGCAGGGCTGGGTTGATGTCGAAAGTGGGCGAGTTCTCTTGGTCAAGCGGATCTTCTGCGGAGGGGTCGGAGAGGGCGAAGGAATCTCGTACGTCAGATATTTCGTCGTAGAAAGCAATCGTCGTTACTCTGTTAATATGCCGGTATTCTTCGCTGAAGTTAGTCAGCAGTACTTCGGCCTGGCCATTGCGGAAATGTGCGATGCCTCTTGCGATGCTGATTCCTCGGTCTAGTAGCAACTGCATGTTCCCCTCGATGATGGCTTCAGTGTTTATGGCTTTCGTGGCGCCTACGGTCACGATAACGCTTGAACGGGGTGGGACGCTCACTTCTTCCTCCAGGACACTTAGGGCAACGTGATTTTCCCGAGTTTTCATCGAAGCGATGGCTTCGTCCGTCGAAAGCGTGATCAGCTTGGATTGCAGGTCGATGATCGCCTGATGCTCATTAAGGAAATCCATACCCAAGATCACTTCGCGGGAGCATTGCGGTAGCACAACAAAGGTCGTAGGATAGGTATGTCCTTTGACAGTCACTCGCGCTGTGCATCGTCCTGATGGCGTAATGAGGTGGCCCCCAGCGGTGCGAATTTGTGGGCCGTCCCAAGCCGTTGTGAGCTGCGCAGCGAATGTTCCATTCATCACCGAGTAATCGGCTCCTGTGTCGACTAGAGCGGTAACTTTCCGGCCGTCGATAGTCACTTCTAGGTCGGAGGTCCTGGCTCTTGCATTGCATGTCGCTCTCGGCGTCGGGTCACGGCTTCGTCGCGTATGCGAGTGACGGGTTGGGCGTGTGGTCGAAGCTCCTCTGGGTGGCGGCGTCGATTTCAAGGTGGCTTGCGTCGTGGTCGAGGTTCTCATTGTGTGCGGCGTCGGTGCGGCGAGTGTCCGTTCTTCATGCGGCGTCGCGGGTGCAGCGTCTTCATGGGGCGTCGGTGGAGGATCTTCGGCGTTTAGCTCGTGAGCAACCTCACCTCCAGAGGTTGCTGCCTTTAGTTTCCCTTACGGGGGCTGGGCGACCTTCCTCGTACCGCGGCTGCGTAGCTGCGGCGTGGCGACGCAAAGCGCGAGGTTGACGGCGATGGTGAGCGCGAAAAGCGGTTCGGCGTGTACTCTTCTCGACGCAGGTACTCGTCGATTTCGTGCGGACGTTGTCCGAAGCGTGGTCGTGGGGCGTTAACGGCAAATCCTCGAAGACCGATACGTCGGTACGGGCAGTGACGAAGAATATGGCCGGCCTCACCGCAATGGAAGCACAACGGCCGGTTGTCGGCAGTCCTCCAGGCGTCGCATTTCCTGGGGCTTGAGCGTCGGTCATAGGCTGGGCGGGCGGGGGCTGGGAGGCGGCGTTGTGGAACGATTGGCTCATCTCGGGGAGGACGTGGGGGTTGTCGCTGGGGCTGAGCAGTACTTACTGCAGCGGCGTAGGTCATGGCCTGGGGTTCTGTGGCCGTCGGGGTGCCAAGTGCCTGTTGCACTTCTTCCCGTACCACATCCATCAGAGTCGCTGCTTGTGGCTGTGGGGAAGATGGCAGTAATCGGCGTAGCTCCTCTCGGACGATTTCGCGGATAACTTCCCGCAAGCTGTCGCTGGTGGTGGCCGGCGTGTCCGAACGGATTGCACAGGCAGAGGAAGGGCGATTGTACTGCCGAGCTCGAACGTCGAGGGTCTTCTCAATCGTGCAGGCTTCTTGCATAAACTCCTCGACTGTTTTTGGCGGCTGGCGGACGAGGCTTGCAAAGAGTTGTTCTTTTACGCCGCGCATTAAAAACTGAACTTTCTTTTCCTCGGTCATCCCGGGATCGGCGCGGCGAAATAGGCGCTTCATCTCCTCGACGTAACTGCGGACGGGCTCATTCGGAAGCTGGATCCTGGACTCGAGGAGTCGTTCGGCTCTTTCTTTCCTCACGACACTGGTGAATACCTTCAATAGTTCTCTCTTGAATAGCTCCCATGTCGTAAGGGACGACTCGTAGTTTTCGTACCACGTGCGTGCGGAGCCATCCAATGAGAAAAAAAACGTGTCCAATCTTTGCCGCATCATCCCACTTGTTGAATGACGCCACGCGCTCAAATTGGTCCAACCATTTTTCAGGGTCTTCGACTAGGGATCCACTGAAAGTTGGCGGCACCCGCGGCTGCTGCAGTATGATCGGTGTCGACATCTTCGGCGAGGTTGCGGTGCTCGTAGCAGCGTCTTTTCGCTGTCTGGTGCGGTCCGGCATTTTCCCGAACTCAGGCTCCTCTCCCTGGAGACGTCGGCTGGCTCGCTGAGCTGCTGGCTCGTCCTCGGGTGCGAAGCGCTCAGGGCTGGCTTCACGACTTGAAGGGGGCGTTCGGAACATGGAAGGCTACCCAGCACCTCCACCAGATGTCACGTAGTGGTGACGGCAGTCGAAGCAGCGATGAAGACGGACGAAAGGGTCTTCTAAAAGAACTGTTTATTGGGCTGACTTGCACCCAAAATGGACTGAATCACTCGGCGGCGGAGAAGCGACAAGCGTGCTCGGCGGTCGTAGAACAGAATTCCCGCCGCTGTCGGCCGTGCTCAATTTAAAGCTGATAGCGAACATTCGAGATAAAGGGCGCAAAGTTACTAGAACATTCCGGAACAACGTAGAATCAGCTTTGCCTGGCTGCGATCAATCGAGATAAATCTAGTCGCGTCTTGCGTCGCAAACAAAGCGAGAAGGTGGTGTCGCGGCAGATTTGAAAAACGAATAAACACTGCAAATATTCGCGGCAATATATATATATATATATATATATATATATATATATATATATATATATATATATATATATATATATATATATATATATATAACGCTTCTGTTGTAGCGCGGCGGCGACGTTGCTAGGCAACGGCGGCTGAAGGTCGTTCGTCGGCCACGGTACACGGCATACGGCTGAAGTGCGCGACGAGCCGAAATGGCTCGCTGGCTCGCGTAGTACAGCTTTCGCTTTAAAAAGCTGTGGCACGATTACTCGGCAGCGAACTTTAGGGAATGTGTGGCGGCAGGGAGCAAACGGTTGTGAGACGAGCGACCCCTCTGAGAAAAACGCCGCCATGTTACCGGACCCTTTTCGGCGTCAGGTTGACGCGCTCTACCGCCGCTGTTGGGCTAGCGTTTCGTGCTAACTCAGGGGTTGTATTCAATTTGCGCATGCTCATTGTCGCTTCGTTACTATGCTGTCAGGCTAACCTACACGGGCTCGATATTCTAAAATTATGTCTGAGGTACGGGGCATCTGCTCAAGGCGCACTACTGAGCCATTACTGCGGACCGTACTGTCAAGCGGATTGCAGTCTGGGGTGAGTAGTTATATATAGGGGCCTTCGAGAGATGGGGAGGAGAGGCGCGGGTGGAGGGGGGACTTGACGCCGCACTTTGTTTTCAGATTTGGCTATAAAGTTAGTTATAGTTATAGTTCAAGTAGATTCAGGTCTATTGAAGGTATATTTACGCCAATCGTAATTGCCTATTAGCGCTCTATTTATTCAGGCAAAGTAAATGCTGTCTTTTGATCATAAGTTGCTTACAGGGCCTAGGACGCAACAGGAAATGGCTCTATTATCACATCCTTATTTTTTGTCATTCATGTCAAATAACTCGTGGAGTACATTGCCCGCCATGTCAAACTCTCCTCTGCCTTTACTACGCGTGTCTGCGATTGTGCAGCGCTAAAACATTCATTCTGTACAACAGCGGCCATTTCCAACACCAAACTATGAGGCGAGCGTCGTTCCTCTGCGCTGCTAGTACAATGTTCCTGATAAAACAACTGACCATTTAATTTTGACAAAACATCTAGATTTTGAAACTCTCCTTCCGAAAATCTACGATGCAACATGTGTGATCAGACGTTCACATGATCTCCAGTGAACCAAAAAACCTGCTATTCATAATGTAGAAATAACTGCCTATGGCCGTGTACGGCAAACGTCTGAAAGGTCCTCCACGGTCAATGTTTACGGCCACACATTTTTATTTTGCGACAATAATACAGACTGTTTCCAAACATGACTGCAGGGCCTTAAAAGTCGAACAATAAAGCAGTGAGTTCTTTTACTGCTGCGACCATTCGGTGGAGAAATGCAGTATCTTCGACAGCTCTAGCAACGGCGGGAGAAGGAAATTGTTCGTCATTGATATAACAAGTACCGCAGCCAGATGGCCACCGTGTCCGCAGTACCCGCCTCAGCTACCAGGTTTTCTGATGTGGCTGTTGAGGCTCACGTCCCGCACTCCTACACTATTTCTTATGTCAAAGTCCAGGATGTACCTGTCAACTATTCCAACGGGGGCCTCCGGGAGTACATATGTAACCATGGAGTCATATCAACCAGGAGGCTTACCTCTTACTTCAATGACAATGACGGCGTAGCTAAAGAGGTAGGTTGGCGCTCCATTACTGTGGAATTCGCCAAAGATTCGCCTCTTCCGTAATCAGTAAGCTAGGGTTCAGCAGTTCCCTGCAACATAAGCAGAATGGCACATATTCCAGATGGATGGTTACATATTGAAACAGCGTACTAGTACTGTCCGTTGCAAATTGTGTGTGTACTAGTGTCCACAAGTACCAGAAATGCACCTTCCGAGCTGCTGCTGGTCAACGCCGACACCTGGTTTTATCACCGGTGTGTAGCATATAGTTTAGCCCACTTATAACGAGCTTTACGTTTACGCAGATTGCGCTCGTTGTATCCGTCTTTCGTAGCAAGGAGACTTCCCATATTTCAAACCGAAAATAGAAAGCAAGGCGCAAGTAGCGTTTAATTCTCGAAAAAGTTCTTATACAACTCTGTTTCTTCAAGTTAAATTCCATTGTGGCGCTTTCGAAGCTCCTCGGCCTGCCATAGGCTCCTCGCCGAGGCACTTGATGATAATAAGCTATTTTGAGGATGCAATGAAACTAATCGCGGGGGAAGAGCTCACGGTAGCTATTGCTGGGTCTTCCTCCTCGGCATCGTCTTCTTAGTATTGTCCCAATGTTGGGCATTTACTGACGCCGCCATGCGATTCGTTGGCGCCCACCCGACTTCCTCGTCTTCCCTGCTCGAGCGTGAGCTTGGTCGATGATACGGAAGCTTTGTTACGGAAGCGTCATCACCCGCGACAACAAAGTCAGTCTAAATAACTTCATATCTGGTTAACTTTGAATGACAGAATGCCTCAAGTCCAAGTACGTCCGCTCGTGGGTGTTCGACTGCGTCCTTCGTTGTACCCGGGAACGTAAATCCTACCCCACTGAAGCAATTCGTGATCCACACCAATGCAGTCTTTTCTATCTAAGCGGCTTTAATCATTTTGCGTTTCGAGGAACAAAGCAATTCAAACCAGGGCATTGGCAGCTGGTGTTTAAGTTACAGCCACCATACGCTGTGACGCACCCCTAATAGAACACCTAGAGCGCGTGAATGATGCCCATGTCTAGTGGCTGGTTTTGCAGCGATAGCTACAATTCGGTGGCGTTCCGAGCTTTCTGCGTGGCGGTGGCGGCGCCCCCACGCTGTCACGTGGTTCGTCACGTGATGCGGAGCAGCTCCCGGAGGCGCGACGCCGTGGCTGATCACGGGGTTCGTCACGTGGTTGGTCACGTGACGAAGTTCCACTCGGCCAGCTGTAGCTATCGCGTCACTCCAGGTTTAACCACAGCTAAACAACCGGCAATTTTTTTCGGGTCGCATTCGGTGACAGAAGAACTTGGTCACTGCATTTAGAGAAGACAGTACGTGGCGCTACACACCGTTGTCGAGCACGAACTTTTTTTCTTCGTGTAGGGCTCGAAATCAGTAAACCGCTTGGCGCATAGCCATGCGTAATTCCTTTACCTCCTCCCCTCTTCCTTCTAAACTAATGCCCAGATGCATACTCATCAAATGACCAAAAATTGTTTTTGATCCAGGTCTTTGTGTTGGGCCTGTAGTGTACGACAGTGAGTTCGCAAAGCACGTTGGCCTGCGATACTTGCGTTGCCGATGTCAAACGGCAGCCGCCGGTCGCTGCGACCCATAAACGCATACAGAAAGAAGGTGACCCGATGCTTGCTGTGCTTCATACCGCCTAAGCGTCGTCTTCCCAAGCATGCATTTCGACGGCCGCATCTGGTAAACAGTTTTGTTTGATTTTACACATCACGTCTTTATAACTGCGTTCTTGAGTCGCCGATTTATTTCCAAACAAGAGGGGAGATTGCGTAACGGGGACAAGGAGGAGCGTTTCGGCCACAGGCCTTGCAGGAATTGCGAGGTTTTCGACGACGGTGCCGATTATGCGGCGCCACCTCGTTCGCTCTAACAGAGTTGTACAGCCACACTTGTTCGTTGTATGTGATACTCGTGCTTTTGCCCTTATGCATATTTTGACGGTCGCACCACCCTCTTGCATAATCAGCGACAGTTCGTTATAACTGCGGCCGTTGCAAATCGATCGACTGCAATGATTTCGGATAATTACAGGCGAAACTGGCGAAGAGTTTCCGCCTAAGCCAAACATATTGTTTTCACGCCTTTGCAAGAACCCCACCAAGAACCATCACTTATACAGGAAACATAAGTAAAAACGCATGTACAGCTGTTGGAAGTATCAGGAGCTAAAAGGTTCGGACGCAACTAAAATGTGAGCGCCACAAAGCGTGCAAGCTACAAAAACAATCCACTCTCGACGGCAGGCTCCTAAGACGACATCAAAACTCGACGGAACGGTGATCGACTCGAGTAGGGCTGCCGCTCTACAATTGGTTAAATGAAGAAACCGTTTATTGCAAGCGAGGAATAGCTGTCAGCCGCAGTTGGCAATTAGAAGGGATGGCTATGTAGGTGCAGATGCAACTTCTAGTCAGTCGTTTTCGTGGCCTTCAGTGCGCGCCGCACGTTTTACACTACTCGAAGCAGACCACTCTGGTCTTCTAGAGTGGCCATGTCGTCATGTGGAATGTGGTGAACTTTGTCTTCCTCCCGAGAAAGATGAGCAAGTGCATAAAAGATGTTGCAGATTGCTCCACAGTGTTTTTGGCAGTGCGGGCATCTGTTGCGCATAGCTGATTCTTGCTTGGCAAGAGTCCATTTGTGTGTACGGTGTACGTCGCGTTTGCAATAACTTTGTTTAAGAAGACCTCTTGTGGATGAGTGAGCTCTCCCTTAGAGTCAAGCCCCGGCGCTGCTGTTCCTTCCGATAACTTCCACCTGCCGTCTACTTTTATTTTAGTGAGAATTTGAAACCCAAAAGTCCCAACCCTAGCTAAAACGCAGTATATTGCCGCACATAGTTTAGCCATCACGCTACCGGCTCCCCCGTGCGGTCTGTCTTCGACCTTTGTCGCGCGCCGGACTTCGTCCTCTTCTGCTCGGTGCTAGGCCCTGCCGGCTACGCTCTGCGCAGTGTGCTCGCCAGGTACTGTTCTGCCAGGGATTGAACGTCCTACCGGCGTCCGTGACATTTTTGGTGCAGCTGCTGGGTACGATCTATGTACGAAGAGGTCCCAGGAACCTCCAGCGCTCAGCCACACCCCCTGGACACGACACCTGTCCACAAGTCAAGCCGCCGCTTGAAAGGCTTAGCTCCCTAGTACAATCCCCTCGCCGCGCCATCCCGCAAGATGACCACTACGGTGGCCAGCCAGACCTTCCAGCAAACTGTGAGTCCGCCACCGCTGCTTCTTCATTCGCCTCGTACGCCCGCGCCGTTTCATGGTGACAAGTTTGAAGATGTGGAGGACTGGTTGGACGGGTATGACAGGGTCTCTGAATTGAATCTGTGGGACGAGTACCGCAAGCTTCGGAACGTCTACTTCGCCCTCCAGGACGCCGCCAAGACGTGGTTCGAAAACCACGAGTCCGCCATCCACACCTGGCAAGACTTCCGGCGCCAGTTGCTGGATACGTTCAGCAGCAACGAGTGGAGGGAGCGTGCTGAATTGGCCCTGCAATCGAGAGCGCAGCAGCCAAACGAGAGCGTGGCGATGTTCGTGGAGGACATGACCCGGCGTTTCAACCGCGCTGATCCTTCGATGTCGGAAGCCAAGAAGGTGCGCCATTTGATGCGGGGCGTCAAGGAGCAATTGTTCGCTGGGCTCGTGCGCGATCCTCCGGCTACAGTCGCCGATTTTGCAAAGGAGGCGGCAGGCATGGAGCGCGCCCTGCAGCAGCGGTTTGCGTACTACGGCCGTTCCTCAAACATCACTGCTGTGGAGTGCCACATGCCGAGGCCCGGGGATGAGAACACCTCCCTCCGAGAGCTCATCAGGAGCATCGTTCGCGAAGAGCTGCAGAAGCTTCGCTCTGTGGAGCAGCCTCCTAGTGTCACCGCCATCTCGGAGGCTGTCCGTGACGAGATACGCCGCACGGTGCAGCCCACTCCATCGCCGCCACCGCCAGCGCCCTATGTGATGACATACAGCGAGACATTGCGAAGTCCTGCGCCACCACCGCCGGCGTTCTACTCTCCTGCCCCTACCGCGCCGTCCCACCGATTCCCGCATACGACAGCGCTGCCAGACGACCGCCCACCCGTCACGAAGGCAAACATGTGGCGAACGCCGAACAACGGGCGCCTGTACTTCCATTGCGGCGAAGCAGGCCACATCCGTCGTCACTGCCCGTACCGCCGGATTGGCCTGCGCGGCTTTTCGCCCGACGCACCCCTGCCACGCTATGGTGAACGACCCCGCAAGATCGATCAGTACCTAGCGGCCAACGTCCCACCTGTACCCACTGCCCAACGTCAGTCCAGGTCACCATCGCCTCGACGGTTTTCTTCACCAGTTCACCAGTCCTACGTCCGGCAGTCCTACAGCCCGCGCCGGGAAAACTGAGGACGGCGACCCCCGGAGGTAGGGCCGCCGTCACCCGACATAATGACGAACATCCTCCGCTCACCGACGTTAGCATGCGACCCGACCTCCGACCGTACGCCGCGACGAACTTTTGACGCCCAGAGACGCCTTCTTCGCTTGACGCCTCAATTGGACAATCTGAACGACCCTTAAGTCCGACGACTTTTCGACGAACGGAGACGCCTCCGCTTGACGCCCCAACCCGACCGCGAGAACGATCCCCTAGTCCGACCTCCCTCACACAGCGTTTTTCTGACGGTGACCAAGCTTCGGCTGAAATCTCGGTCATCGTTGATGGCCGCCGCGTGACTGCTCTCGTAGATACCGGCGCCGATTTCTCCGTCATGAGTCGTGGTCTGACGCTTGTCCTGAGGAAAGTACTGACACCTTGGCCTGGAACACACATCCGGACAGATGGAGGCCATCTGGTGACACCGCTTGGCATCTGCACCGCTAGAATGGAGATTCGTGGTGTCACCTTCACTGCCTGCTTCGCTGTGTTGGCTCATTGCTCGAAGGACCTCATCCTCGGGTTAGATTTTCTTCGGGAACACGGTGCGATAATCAACCTCCGCGAACTTGTCGTGACGTTCTCACCTCATTGTGCTATAGCCGACAGCAGCGAGCCCGACATGCCTGTTTTTCGCGTGTTTGATGACAATGTCACGCTACCACCACGCTCCAGTTTGTTTATTACGGTGGAATGCTCCAACCCACGCACTCCTCACGGGGTTGTGGAAGGTAACCTGTCGTTACTGCTGAGTCAACAAGTCTGCGTTGCGCGGGGTATTACTTCCCTCCGCGGACTGCGAACGCAGCTTTTTGTTACGAACTTTAGCGCCGAATACCGCCACTTGCCGCAAGCGACCGTCATAGCCTATTTCGATGAAATTAGTGACTCAGTCTCCCACTGCGCCTACTCCCTCAACGATACCCATGCATCGACGTCTGACGCCCCCGTTATGACGGACGTGAACTTCGACCTAACCGCCGATCAGAAACACCGCCTCCACATGATCCTCGACTCTTTTCGTGACTGCTTTGCGACCACTTCTAAAGTTCGACAAACATCTGTCGCTAAACACCGCATTGTAGTGGATGAAGGCGAGAGGCCTATGCAACACCACCCCTATCGAGTGTCTGCGAAAGAACGGGAGGTGATTCGGAGGCAGGTTGAGGAAATGCTCCGCGACGAGGTTATCCAGCCGTCAACAAGCCCGTGGGCTTCGCCCGTTGCGCTGGTCGCCAAGAAGGATGGCACTCTCCGATTCTGCGTCGACTATCGTCGCCTCAACAGGATTACTAAAAAGGACGTTTATCCGTTGCCCCGAATTGATGACTCGTTCGATCGCCTGCGTCATGCCCGATACTTTTCCTCTCTTGATCTACGCAGTGGGTACTGGCAGATCGAAGTCGATGAACGTGACCGTGAAAAGACCGCGTTCATAACACCTGACGATTTGTACGAGTTCAGGGTGCTCCCCTTTGGCCTGTGTACCGCCCCTGCCACCTTTCAAAGAATGATGGACACTGTCCTGGTTGGCCTCAAATGGCAGTCGTGTCTCGTCTATCTTGATGATGTGGTTATTTTCGCTGCGACCTACGAAGAACATCTCAAACGCTTGAGTGCAGTATTGACGGCCATCCGATCAGCCGGTCTATCTCTAAAACCTGAAAAATGCCACTTCGCGTACCAACGGCTTAAGTTTTTGGGCCATGTTGTGACACCTGAGGGTGTCAGCCCCGACCCCGACAAGACGGCTGCTGTAGCTGCGTTCCCGACTCCCACTGATAAGCGAGCTGTGCGCCGGTTTCTTGGCCTCTGCGCATATTACCGACGCTTCGTGCAAGACTTCTCCAGGCTGGCTGAGCCTCTCACACGGCTGACAAAAGACGATCAGCCATTCGTCTGGGCACAGGAACAGCAGGACGCCTTCGAAAAGCTCCGCAAACGCCTACAAACAACGCCCATTCTTGCCCATTTTGACGAGGAGGCGGATACAGAACTTCACACCGATGCCAGCAACATTGGCCTCGGTGCAGTCCTCGTCCAGTGGCAAGATGGTGTTGAGCGTGTGATTGCCTACGGCAGCCGCACGCTGTCTCGGTCCGAGGCCAATTACTCAACCACTGAAAAGGAGTGCCTAGCTGTTGTGTGGGCGATAACGAGGTTCCGGCCCTACTTGTATGGTCGCCCGTTTCGGGTCGTGAGTGACCACCACTCACTGTGCTGGCTCGCGAATCTTGAAGACCCCTCGGGCCGGCTAGCTCGTTGGAGCCTTCGCTTGCAAGAATTTGATGTAACAGTTGTCTACAAGTCGGGCAACAAACACAGCGATGCAGACTGCTTGTCCCGTGCTCCTATCCCGTCCAGCTCTGATGACCTCGAAGATGACCCCCTCTTTATTGGTGCTCTGACCACGTCCGACCTCGCTCAACACCAGAGGGACGACACGGAATTGCGGCCACTCATCGATTATCTTGAGGGTACCGTCTCGTTACCGCCTCGTCTATTCGCGCGTGGCTTGTCGTTTTGCTTGCGAGATGGCGTCCTCTACAAACGAAATTACGCCCCGACGGACTCTGGTTACCTGCTCGTGGTTCCAACGGCGCTCCGCACTGACGTTTTGCAGGCATGCCACGACGAGCTTCCTTCTGGCCACCTCGGGTTTTCTCGAACGATGGCACGAGTTCGTCACCGTTATTACTGACCCAGGCTTTCTGCGACTGTCAAGCGTTATGTACGTACTTGCCGCGAGTGTCAACGTCAGAAGAAACCACCTTTCAAGCCGGCTGGCTTGCTCCAACCCATTGCTCCGCCGAGAATTCATTTCCACCAAGTCGGCATGGACTTACTGGGCCCATTTCCCACGTCATCATTGGGTAACCGGTATATTGTGGTTGCCACCGACTACCTCACCCGGTATTGTGAGACGAAAGCCCTTCCCCGCACCACTACTGCTGAAATTGCTGACTTTTTCATCATCAGCATAATCCTCCGCCATGGCGCCCCTTATGTTGTTTTAACTGACCGAGGCACAGCGTTCACGTCCACGCTTACTCAGGAAGTTATGCGGCTCAGTGGCACAAGTCATCGTAAGACCTCAGCTTACCATCCTCAAACCAACGGCCTAACCGAGCGCCTCAATAAGACTATCGCTGATATGATTTCTATGTACGTCGACGACGACCATAAGAACTGGGACGAAATCCTTCCGTACGTCACGTTTGCCTACAATACTGCCCTTCAAGAGACGACGGGGTTCACGCCATTTCGTTTGGTACACGGTCGTGAAGTCGTGACTATGTTAGACACGATGTTGTTGCCCGATATTGCCCGCCCATCCGTTGCCGACGCTGATGCATTCGTTCGCCATGCAGAGGCTGCCCGCCGGCTGGCTCGGCAACGAACCTGCGTGCGGCAAGAAGTCGATGCTCACCGCTATAACCTCCGTCACCGCGAAGTCATTTTCCAGCCTGGCGATCAAGTGTGGGTTTGGAGCCCCATCCGTCTGCGCGGTCGCTCCGAGAAGCTTTTGCGCCGTTACTTCGGCCCCTACGAGTACTCCGCCAACTCTGCGACGTAACGTATGAAGTGCGCCCGCAAGGGAGTGTTCGTTCTTCCAGACGCCCGCCGACATCCGAAATTGTGCACGTCGCAAGACTCAAGCCATACCATGCCCGCTAGGACAACTCTCACCACGTTCGGTGCCTGGGATTCTGTTAACACCAACTCGTGGCTCCCCCTCACTGTCAGGCATCGAGTCGATGCCTTTCCAGAGGGGAGGGGCAATGCCGCACTTAGTTTAGCCATCACGCTACCGGCTCCCCCGTGCGGTCTGTCTTCGACCTTTGTCGCGCGCCGGACTTCATCCTCTTCTGCTCGGTGCTAGGCCCTGCCGGCTACGCTCTGCGCAGTGTGCTCACCAGGTACTGTTCTGCCAGGGATTGAACGTCCTACCGGCGTCCGTGACAACATTGTGAATATTTGTTATTTAAGGCAAATTTTTGCCGGAGCTGCAAGCCAGCCACGTTAGAAAGTCATGGAAAAAAAATTGGCTGCGATTTAGCTCTGGTTAAACGTGGTTGATTTGCGAAAGCTTGCTTAGCTTTCGCCTTAAAATTTAACTGTTCCGAAGCAGTAGAGCAGCTAGATTCAGATATAGACTCTTCGTCGGTAACTTCCATGGCGAGACTGATCAGCCAACGCGTAGCGCACCGCTATATATCCCAGAGAAGCCGCCACGGGGCGAGCGCAAGGCGAGGAGATCGTCATATCAACGGAGAGACCACCTGCTAGGCGCGGCGCCGGCTCGGGGGCCACGGTACACTCGACGAGCGACTCCCTTTTAGCTGCAGCGGGGAGCAAGCTGACGTCACGCGTCGTCATAGCAACGAAGAGAGCTGAAGTCACACCACCTGCCAAGAGCAGCGCCGGCTCTGGAGGGAGCACGGCATACGCGACGGGCGGTTAGACCTGGCGTAGTATTGCTTTCGCAATAAAAATGGCTTTCATGATTGCAACAAATTTGCCAGGCACGTCTTGTTACAACGTTTTACAGGCGGCGCTAGCTACGCCATCGACAGAGCGGTGAGACCAACTCGTCTGGAGACCACACGCACAGCCGTGCGACCGAACAGTGGCGCAATGTAACATAGGAGCGCCAACCCTGGGGCACTGCAATGCATTCTGCAGGAGCAATTTTGGCCACACGAACGCGCAGCGCACGTACGGCACTCAGCTTTGCGGTGTAACCTCCGGCCCCCTTCGCGCGCCTACGCGGATTTCGCTTTCATTCTGGCAAATAATAACAGGCCTACGCGCCTCCGTTAGTGACTGCCGCGAAACGAAACGCTGTGCCGACCTGCTGCCATAGGGTTTCTTAATATAACTAGAGAGAAAGCTTGCGGCGCTGCACTTCGTCTACCATTGAGAGGCGCATTAATGCCGGGAAGACGAGGTTTCTTCCTTGGATAGACAATATTTGCTCACATAACATGCATTTAAGAATAAAAATACCACTCTTCTTGAGGCAAATCTCACAGAAATCCTGTGCAAATTTTTATTCCAGCCTGAAAGCGAGCTTTCATTTGAGTTAAATCCATTGAAGAAGTCAAAAACGCTGCATTGAATAATGTGCGCACAGAGGTGACCATCGCGGCGCAACTACCAATTTGTAGCTACAATTCATGTTTTAGCCCAACACTGGCCAAACCACTAATGAAACCTCGTCTTCGCCGCATTCCCGCTTTGGACGAAGTGCTTTAAAAAAACATTGTATAGACGGTGACGCCAGCTTTCCCTGTTCGTAATATTTAGAAAAATCAGAGGCGCAGTAGATGCAGTCGACGCGGATCTGCAGCGCAACGCAGAGGACGACACACGCCACGGTGCATGCACGCGCCTACATAATAGGGGAGACAGCGTCCGGTGGCACCAGAGGTCTTGGAACCGATTGAGCGGTGGTCCTACGGGAGCACCCCAACAATGCCAAAACGAAATTCCAGCGTCACGTATTAGATCCCCACTAATATTTCCCGATGTAGTAAATGTGATTGAATTGAATTGAACTGAACTGGCTGCTGGGGAAAAGAATTGGCGCAGTATCTGACATTTCGGCGGACACCTGAACCGCACCGTAAGGGAAGGTATTAAGGAAGGAGTGAAAGAAGAAATGAAGAAAGAGGTGGCGTAGTGGAGGGCTCCGGAGTAATTTCGGCTACCTGGGGATCTTTAACGTGCACTGACATCCTCTTCGCAGCGGAGACGGTGCTCATCTCTATCTCATTCCGTGGGCCGAACTATATGTCGGAATCACGAAGTTACGGACGCTCCGCACCTGCAGCGTTCTCTTGTTTCCTAGAAAAGTTGTCGTGCAGTGAGAAAAAAAAAAAACTCCAGCAATTCGTTTCCGTCGCTGGTGTACACACATGCACAAAGACTTAGGCTCCCGTAACGGTAACAAACATATGAAGCCTTGATTTTAGTCTAATTAAGACAATGGGTTGGAGGGAGGAAAGTTAAGCAGTAAGATAAATTTGGAGACTTCCTGGGAGAGTTCAAATGGCGAAGGATGCGTCCTACATTGCCATTTTCACACTATTACCTGGTTCTCTGCCGCTATACTTTCTTTATCCATACAAAGTGTAAATGCATGCGGGAGCAGACTCGAGCTCATGCGCGAATATAGTGCTGAAACATTCGTAAATTGGACAATTTGCCACATTAAACTTGATCTCCGCTACAGAACATGGTCCCGTTCATTAAACTAAATATACGGACCATGGCTCCTTCTTTATTACGTCGCAATAGTTAATTATTAAAAAGCTCTCCCAAGGCCCATGTGTTATGCAATGTCAGAGCACTTTAATAAACAACGCCAAATGATCGAAATTCAGCTTCAGCTCTTCATTACAACGAGAGTTTATTATTTTTTTATGTCTTATCTAGTCTTCATAAGTTCCCTCGCCACGCGTTCGACTGTGAAGCGCGAGTGACGCCGTTACTCAGCCTTCCATTTTTATTTAGGCACCTCCCCTCGCGCACATACACACCCCGGCAACATGAAAACGGACTGGTCCGGGTTTGAAAAAATGCGCTCTATTTTTTTAAGGGCGAGTTAAGCCTTCGCTTTCAACAATATGATAGTAATTGAGCTGCCGAACTATTTCAATATGGCGAATAGTTCACACTCTCGGGTGTCACTGTACCACCCGCAGTAAGCACCGCTATTTGAAGAGCCAGCTTTTAATAAAAAAACAGCCTATTTGTATTACAATTACAGTGCTGCAATATAATGTGCTGATGAAATCGTCATTTTAAGCATTTATTTTGCGAATGCTATGAATAAACGGGTGTATCTCTGAAAGTGAGTACAACAGTTTTGATCGCAGTTTAGCTAGTCTTTAGTTGATCAATTCTTGGTCAGCGGAGCACGTGATTATCGTGATCGAAATTTTCCGGGAAAACTGACTCTTCATAGAAGTTAAACTGACTTTTCTGCGCAAGCTTCCTTCGTCTCACTCAGTGTGGCCTTGGCAATCACCAGAAACTACTTGAAGAGTATTGGCCGCCTCACTAACGTTGTCTTCCTAATAGTATTAATCCTAAATTCGCATTAAGAAAAGAGCAATAGATGCTGAATATTTACCTTTCTTCGTGTTCCTCAACAGGATGCCTCCCTTCCGTTCTCCATCTATTTGAGCCTCATTCTCTCATCGACATCGATCGGCTACGAACTTACTCTGCACCAGTGAGCACTCAACCCGGTTCACACTGCAGCGTTCAGCAGTGGAGCTATAAGTGACGCGCAGTTGCATGTAATGAGTTCCAGCAGTTGCTATGGTCTGAGAGAAAGCGCGACGCAAAAGAGACCTAGCATTCGGTCGGCCCTTTTCGAAACCTAGTGCCTGTAGGGCTACCCACTTCCTGTTGACGGCAGAGCCGTCATCTGCTACAGTTAGTTGCTGGAACAGTTTGAAAAAGAAAGGAAGAGAAATGGACGGGCGGTGAAGGGGAGGTGTGTTCAGGTGTTCACGGTGCTCCAGCTTGTTAGTCTGAGGGGGTTTAATAGCAGCTGTCACAGAGCATGTGCGCACAAACGCGGTCAGCACCAGCACAAAAAATCTCAGAAACGACACAGACATAGACAGCCAAAGGAAACAAAGACAAAATTGGTACCTGAAGTGTAATTCGAAAACGGAGCATTCATTTGTGCCATTTTTAAAACCGTTTCCTGTAAGATATAAAAGAGGGTATTGTCCTTTTATGCGATGCGAAAGAGACAACGTATAAATTTAGTCTCAAAATGAAATTCTTTGCCCGGTGAGCCAGCGAAGCTATGTACAGCAATTCTCGTCCTTATATTCCAATGCATGGAATCTTTACGGCCACCCCGCAAGCAGTGAATTGTGAATTTTTAAACTCCAGTAAGCAGCCGTCTGTTAACGGAATGTCAAAGACGGCGTTGGCTATAGCATGCACGCGATTGCACTAAGCAATAAAAAATCACGACAGATCTTAATTTTGTTTTTTTCTACGTGGATGATACAATAAACCACCGCTAAAAACATTAGGACTGCGAAGGGGCCAATATCTCGAACAGGGTGCTGCCTGCAAACTTTCATTTAAAGAGGACGAAGAATAAGCTCTACACCTCTACGTTCGAGGCATCACTGAATCGGAGTAGACAAGGAAGCCGAAAACGAAATGGCTTGCCCTCATAAATCACAAAAAAACTGTCTGTCTCTCTCTTCATCGAAACTACCTTTATGCGTGAGGTGCTTGCTTCCACAGCGCCTACTGGTGCCGTCTCCTACTCGTCAGTACGCGGCCGGAGCCGACGGGTCGGTACAGGTGTTTCAAGTACTCCCGAAGTCTGAAGCTTCTCTTTCCACCTACGCAATCCTTCCAACGTCTCTCGCTAATTCCTATGGCCCTTATCGCTGTTTAAAGCACTATATTCTTGTCCGCTCTTCATCAATCAGACTTCACAAGCATTCGCAGCACGGAACCACCTCATGAATGATGATGGGAATGATTTCTAACTCACATCACGATATAATGATGAAAACATGTTGATGAGACCTGAAATCGGATCCGAGTTTGATCTTGTAGCAGCTCTTGCCAGTTCAGTAAGCTCCTTCCGAACTTTCTGCTCTGTCAGAAGATGTGGAGAGACCGTATAATCAAACATTACACAGCGTGAGAGACTGGCTGTTATAAAAGACACCATGTGAAGATGCGTAGTTGGCCGAGGGGCCTAAGGCGTCAGAAAAAAATTTACTCTGTTGCGGCCGCTGGTAGGAATCCCTATCGGGGCTAAAATAAAGCTCAGATGAAAAGTTCCTAAATCTTTCTTATAAGTTTGGCTTCATGTGCGGCTTCGGTTTTAACCTTAGGTTCGGCTTTAGGCACGCGGCGGCCCCCGATAGATGTTCGGGTTAATGCGCTGATAATGTGAGCATGAGGTGTAAAATATGTAAGGCTTAAAAACAAATCACCGCAACAACTTGCCCAAGAGGTCTCATGAAATCCGAATTCCGGTCACCAGCCAGTCGACAAAGACACTTGTTTTCGCCTAGAAGAAGACAAGTTTATTAAAGTATACCTATCTTTAGTGTAGGTGTGTGTGACCTATTTTCGAAGCACAGTTTAGGTTCAAGTTCTGGTTTCTTTAGCAACACTTGCCGAGCGTGCCGTTTCTCACATTTTCTGTGTTCGTCTACCGCACACCTGTGCGCGTATGCTCTATTTAAACCACACGAAATTTCCGCTATATTTTATCGGCGGGACCCCATTTGCTCGGTTTCTGTGTTCACGCTGATGCTTTCACAGCTTCGGCTTAGATAAGCAGCGGGTGCCTTGGTCGTGTTTGAATAAAGGTTGCAATCCAGCAACAGGCTAACCATGCGGGCTAGTTGAGGTTGATCAAGCATAATGTAACCACCAACTAAAGGGTACCTCTTGTTCATCCATTTTCATTGCTGGTTATACATAGCGTTGTAAGCCCGCGCTATCCTAACCACAACAATGTCATTCCTCTGTGCTAGTGTTTTTAGTGATTCTCTCTTTAATTTCGCGCGTCAAGTGATACGTAAAAAAGTCTTGGTGCGCAAATATTATCCGTGTGTTCCTATCAAAGCCTTGTTCAGTAGCCCATTACTTAGAAAATTATATACAATGTTTTAAGAATTGGCAATTGTCCAGAGTCTCGAAGTGTTTGAATCTTTTGAGATTCTATACTTCCGCTGAAAATTCTAGAACCCTTATGGCAACAAAGCTCCCGACAGTACCTGGCAGTGTACATCGCTGAGCGTTATTCATCTCAAGATAATGGCCCAAAAAATCGTCTTTCACTATATTTAGGGAGACTTCAGGATATACATAAAGGAGCGTACTGATGTACAAGCAGGGAGTGCCACCAGGAATGGTGTACAGGTGCGGACAAAAGTAAACTGAGCAGACTGTTGCATTCTGACATTTTTCATGAGTTGCCTAATTGAAATTGCCAGCTATGACGCGTGTATGCTGTTAGGTGAAGCCAGTGGTCTCTCGCATGGATAAACAAATTATCTTCATTTTCAGTAGATAAAGTGCGATCGCACTTGTAATGGAATCACATGCTCCGTTTACTTATGTGGGCGCCTGTACTAACAGCAGCTTTGGTTTTGGAACCGAGTGGCCCCTGACTTCTTTTCGGATTATTGTGGGTCTTGTAGCAAGACACCGGGTTTAATCACTCAAGGTTAGCAAGCACCCTGAGGCTTTCTCCTCCTTTGATCGCTATGCGATTATCAAGAACCATCTGCCCAACCTCTCTCAGCCATAGACTTCCTCTTCACAGTTTTCCAGTTTCTGTGCGGCTTGTACAATCTCCTTGGTCTGTTCGATTATCGTTGACGTCAGCACCTCACCCGGTGCGCCGAGACAGCCGCCCTTCCTGCTGGTACTGCCCGCGAAGTTGCTATGTTCCAGCTGCATCGTTTCGTTCTCCGCCAGGGTGCGCCGCGTGGGCTGCTAAGTGACAGAGGTCGCGTCTTCGTTTCCCACGTCGTTGAAGCTCTGCTTACGGAATGTCGCATCGTGCATTGGTCCATCACTGCCTACCACCCACAAGCTAACGGGCTCACCGAGCGCTTCAATCGTACTCTCAGAGATATGCTCACGATGTACGTCGCAGCGGATCACACCAGCTGGAGCGAAGTCAACCGCCAGCTTTACGCCTTTCTTCCTGTTGTATAGGCGTCAGCCGTCGTAACCGATAGACCCCTGACGCCTACGAGTGATCGCCCCTCTCAGAAGTTTCAAGGCATGTCAAGGAAAGTCGTCAGTTTGCGCGTTGTTTTACCTCGGGATCCTAACACCGCCAGAAGCATCGCCACAATAAAGATCAGATGCGATACGTTTTTCCGGCTGGATCACTAGTTTGGCTCTCGATTCGAGGCACACCATTGAGATTTCCTTCAAAATTTCGCACATAATATCACGGCCCTTATAGAGTCATCCAGCGAACATCGCCCGTCAGTTACATTGTGGAGCCGTTAAACGACTCTTCGGACTTGCGCAGTCGCGGCCGACGAACTGTCCACGGCAGCCGCCTGAAGACCTACTACGACTCGCTTCTCTTACACTCGCCATAAGTCGCCTGGGTGGATCATTTCCGTTCCCAGGGCATTTGTAGAAAACCGTGACGGCCACGCCTGATGCTGCCTGGGAAGATGACTGAGAAAGACGAAACGCCGGCGCGCTGCGCGAGATCGCTTCGGTTAGACTAGCTGTCTTTTGCTCTGCACGCCCTTCTGCTCGCATTTTTGCGTCGCCCGACTTGAGTTCCATTCCATTTTACTTGCACAGAAACCCCCTTTCAGTCTCCTTAAATATCGAGAGGTGTGCGCGTCGCCTGCAGTGACGACCTAGCACATTTCTTTCCTAACATTTCCATCTGTCAGCTCACGGGAAACTAGCAAACCCGCCCACCGAAAGGCGCCTGGGTTTTTATACTCTTGCCCCCTGTCATTTGTGCAGCTGCGAATTTTTTGGCTACGCATAGACAGCGGCACACATCTTTCAATTTTTTGCTTTGTTTTAGTACGCTTTTCTTTGCCGCGCTACCCATGTCCGCGCACCGTTTTTTTCCCCTTTCTTTGGTTTCACCATCTATACCCCCATCCCCCGTCCCAATCTTTTTCTCATCTGCTCACTTCATCCTCCCAATTTTTTGTATATTTATTTATTTTTCTACTGCCCGTGCTGTTCGCATGTTACCTTTCTTTTTCCTCTCATCTGCATGTCACAAACATTTAAAACGTCAATCTGAAGCCATGGACGGTAGTCCTGAAGACACCGCGGTTGAAACATCGACTATAAATAAATGTATCTGAGCAGCGCCTACCTCAATCATTTTCCTGCGGAAGGCATGGAACCTACTTTCGTAACCTCATACATACACACACACACACACATACATACATACATACATACATACATACATACATACATACATACATACATACATACATACATACATACATACATACATACATACATACATACATACATACATACATACATACATACATACATACATACATACATACATACATACATACATACATACATACATACATACATACATACATACATACATACATACATACATACATACATACATACATACATACATACATACATACATACATACATACATACATACATACATACATACATACATACATACATACATACATACATACATACATACATACATACATACATACATACTGTGAGACTATGGACCAAGCGAGCTCTTTATTCCTGCTGGCAAATATGGCGGCCACTCCTCAAAAGACGAAGATGCGAGATGATGATGAATATTCACAGATGAAGACGAGGGTCACGCACTGTGCTCACACTTTATCCCCCTATGGGCGAAAGCGACCGTCCCGGGCGCACGTAAGAGGGAAGTAGGGCGACTGGTGAAGGGCTTTAAGCGCGACACATGAACAATCTCTTCACCGCGACAGCGCCGGTCATGGGCAAGATGGACAGGAGCAACGCGAAAGTTCACGGGGGACGTTTGTTCGAGTACAGTGTACGGGCCAATAAAGCGGCTGAGAAATTTTTCGCACAATCCAAGGGTACGCATAGGAGTCCACAGCAACACTTCATCACCTGGGAAGAAACCCACTCCACGGTGTTTGAAGTCATAGGTTGTTTTCCGGGAGGCTTGGCAGGCGTCAGTGTTCAGGCGGGCAATGGTGCGACAGTAGGCAAGACGGGAAGTAAATTCGTCATAGGAAAGGCCAGAAATGGTTGTGGGGGCAGAGAAGAAAGATGCTTCGAGAGTGAAGTTAGGGGGGCGACCGAACACAAGAAAAAACGGGGAGAAACTGGTTGTTCGTTACACGGCAGTATTGTAGGCAAAGGTTACAAGGGGGAGCATGGCGTCCCAGTTGGTGTGGGCAGGGTGAATGTACATAGACAGCATATCTGACACGGTGCGGTGAAACCGTTCGGTGAGCCCACTGGTCTGGGGGTGATTTGTTGTGAGTGTTGTGAGTGTTGGGGGTGAGTTGTTTTATGGACGGTCCGGGAAGCATGAAGAACTTCGGCAAGGATGCTGGAGAGGAATGACTTGCCGCGGTCACTGATAAGGACACGTGGGGCTCCATGGCGCAGAAGAATGGCGTTGAGGAAGAAATGGGCGATTTCGGAGGCAGAGCCAGACGGAACGGGGGCTGTTTCAGAGTACCGTGTTAAGTGGTCGACGGCTGTGACGATCCAGCGGTTGTCCGATGAGGTTAGTGGCAAGGGACCGTACAGGTCGATACCAACGACTTCGAAGGGTGAGAAAGGACAGGGAAGAGGTTGTAGAAGGCCAGCAGGAGGAGACTTGGAGCGTTTGCGGCATTGGCAAGGGATGCAAGATGCAATATATTTGGTGACAGAGATGGAGAGACCAGGCCAAAAGAAACGGCGCTTTATACGGTCATATGTTTTCTGGAATCCTAAGTGCCCGGCCACGGGGTCGTCATAAAGCGCCCGCAAAACCTCACGGCGAAGAGAATGGGGAATGACAGGCACCCAGGCGTGACCCAGGGGGCTGTGATTGTGCCAAAGAAGGGTGCCGTGAACCAGCTTGAAACAGTTGAGTTGGCGTCGGAGGCGGGCATTTGGAGGCCGCATAGCACCACTCAGGCGTTCAGTGAGAGTCCGGCAGTAAGGGTCGGCCCGCTGTGCTGAAGCGAGATCGCCGAGAGCGGGAGCGGGCACCAGATTAATGGCTGCGGCCGTCGAGGCGTGGGTAGCAATGGACTTAGTAGTTAGGAGCGATGAAGCAACAGGAGGAGAGCACAAAGGTTCTGCGGAGGTGAGGGGGCAACGAGAGGGCGCATCGGCGTCTTTGTGTTTTTTTCCCGATTTGTAGGTGACTGTGAAATCATACTCCTGGAGGCGGAGAATCCAGCGGCCGAGCGCCCAGACAAGTTCTTCTGTGACGACAACCAGCACAGAGCATGATCGTCAGTTACAATGGTGAACTGGCGACCGTACAAATAGGGGCGAAATTTCTGAACGGCCCAGACAACTGCAACACACTCTTGTTCAGTGATCGTGTAGTTCTGCTCCGCTGCAGTCAGGGTACGACTTGCGTCAGCAATCACGCGCTCAGTCGAAGATTGCTGGCGCTGCAGAAGAACGGCACCAATGCCGTGTCCACTGGCGTCAGTGTGCAAAATCGTTGTAGCGCTGTCATCAAAATGAGCCAGTATCAGATCAGATGTGAGAGCCTGCTTTAGAGAAGTAAAGACGGCCTCGCAGGCCTCAGACCAAACAAAGGGCGTGCTGACTCCAAGAAGCTGATGCAAAGGTGCGGCGATGGATGCGAAACCTCGGATGAAACGACGAAAGTATGAGGCGAGTCCTAGAAAACTGCGCAAGTCTTTAATCCGTGTGGGGCGAGGAAAATGCTGTACTGCAGCAACTTTATCAGGATCTAGTTTTATGCCTCTGCGACTAACGACATGTCCGAGAACTTTGATAGAAGTGGAAGCAAAGCAACCCTTCTTTGTGTTTAACTGAAGTCCGGCCGCGGAAAGAGCACTTAGACCTTCATCGAGGCGGGCGAGGTGCTCAGAAAAAGTCTAGGAGAAAATTACGATGTCGTCCAGGTAGCAGAGGCAAGTTTTTCATTTCAGCCCGCGGAGTACGGTGCCAATCATGCGTTCGAACGTTGCCGGAGCATTGCACAAGCCGAACGGCATAACGTTAAATTCATATAAGCCATCTGGCGTGGCGAAAGCTGTCTTCTCTTTGTCCTCTTCATGCATGGGGATTTGCCAGTAGCCAGATCGGAGGTCAAGACTAGAGAAAAATTGAGCAGCTTGGAGACAGTCGAGGGCGTCGTCAATCCGAGGAGGTGGATAAACATCCTGTCGGGTGATCTTATTGAGGGCGCGATAGTCGACACAAAAGCGTACGGAACTATCCTTCTTTTGTACCAGCACGACTGGTGAGGACCAAGGACTTGAAGAAGGTCGTATGATGCGGCGCTTGAGCATGTCGGTGACATTATCTTGAATAATTTTTCGTTCACTAGAAGACACACGATACGGGCGGCGGCGAATGATGCGCGAACCGTCAGTGTGGATGCGATGCGTAGCCGCCGATGTTTGGCCCAAAATTTTCGACTGGGTATCGAAAGAAGCGGCATGTTTGTTCAAGAGGGCAAGCAATTCTGCTTTTTGAGCAGGCGTGAGATCGTCGCTGATAGTAGCGGAAATAGCTGCCGGAGAAGAAGGATGGGACGGAATGGCGAAGCT
Organism: Amblyomma americanum; assembly: GCF_052857255.1. Classification (NCBI taxonomy): domain Eukaryota; kingdom Metazoa; phylum Arthropoda; class Arachnida; order Ixodida; family Ixodidae; genus Amblyomma; species Amblyomma americanum. The sequence goes on from NC_135503.1 coordinate 94,694,717, forward strand.
GGATGGTGGCGAGGAAAGAACGGTGACAGGTTGAATGGTAGACACAGAAGCCACTTTAGTACTAGCGCGCAGAAGAATGGGCTCCGACGTAGTATTGAGCGCAGTCAGAAAGGCAGTCCCATTGACGAAGCGAAGAAGGGATGCGACGAGGAGAATGCCCCTGGAGAGAAGACGGGGCACGGCTGTGGCGAAAACGTCCCCAGCATGTACGTAAGCAGAAGCAACTGAGATGACATCTTCGGAGCCGGGATAAAGCACATGGTCCGCGGTGTTGATCAAGTGATGAGATGGAATTGCAGGAGCGTCAGAAGGGTCGGAGTCAGCAACTTCCAGAGTAGGAGGGCAACATGTAATGACAGCTTGCGCGGAGTGGAGGAAATCCCAGCCGAGGATGAGAGGGTGAGCACAGGATGGAAGTACAGCGAACTCGATGTGGTGCAGGATGCCGTTGATAAGGACGCGTGCTGTACACAGACCGGAAGGATGCATGGATTCTTCATTAGCAGCACGGAGAGAAGGACCGCAGTAAGGAGTGCGCACTTTACGAAGATGGGAACACAAAGCAGAACGGATGACGGAACAGCGGCGCCGGTGTCAATCAATGCGTCTGCAATACTGCTTTCAACATTAACAGCTAACAAGTTCGACGACAGCGTAGGAGGAATTGAAGGGTGGGCGAGTGGTGCAGCGGAAACTGCACAATTTAGTTTTCCGTATTTCGACCAGGTGCATGAGAGGCTGGACGTAGAGGCGATGAAGAGCGCCGGAACGGTGACGGGGAGTGGTGGCGCGACTAGCGGGCAATCGGCGAGCGGTCGTGAGAGGTCGATGGAGAGAAGAAGCGGGGAGGATCGTTGGGGTGGAACGTTGGCCGGTAAGGAAACGATGAGTATGTGTCGTCGTGATGAGGAGTATTGGAGGCAAAAGTAGGGCGGTAACCACGCGATGAGTAGCTTTCGTCGTTGCGAACGGTACCAAACTGGTTACGCTCGTCGCACTGACGCCGACGACAAACGCGGGCAACATGTCCACGAATTCCGCAGTAGTAGCAGATAGGGCGAGGCGAAGGCGGCCGCCAAACCGCTGGGTACATTGCGGGCCGCTGGGATAAGGAGGCGACAGTCGGCTGTACGGGCGACGAATGTGAGGCATAGACGGGAGGAGCAGGAGACGCAGCGACCTGTGCATACGTGGGCGCACAAAGAGGCACCGATGGTTCGGACGCCACGGGACGAGTGACGGAAGCGAGCTCGTCCTTGATTAGATCACGCAATGGCGAGGTCGGAGGCCGGTGCTGATGGGAATCCAGCGGCGGTAAGGTGGAGCCGTGCAGCTCCTCCCGGATGATGGAGCGGATGAGAGAGCGCAAGTCCACATCAGTTGAAAGGCGGGGGTCCCAGGCATCTTGCAAGCGGAGGGATTGGAGGTCGTCAAGACGGTGACATGTGGTGCGGATATCGTTGACTGAGGTAGGGTTTTGGCCAGCCAGCGTGGTAAAAGCAAAGGAGCCGATGCCTTTAAGAATGTGACGGACCCGATCGTACTCGGACATGGCACTGTTGACACGTCGACACAGGCTCAAGACATCTTCAATGTAAGACGTGTAAGATTCGCCGGGCAGCTTAGCACGCGCATCTAACTTTTGTTTGTAGATGGCCGGGCTGGCACCAACAGTGCCAAAAATTTGCCGAAGCTGCGATGTAAAGTGGGTCCAGTCCGGGATGGTATCGTTATGGTTGACGAACCAAGTCTTAGCTACGGCGGTTAAATAGAATGGCACGTGAAAAGGCTTCGTGGCAGAGTCCCAGCGATTGTAGGCACTGACCTAATTGTACTGATCGAGCCAGTCCTCGACGTCATCACCACGGAGACCCGCAAATGTAGGAGGCTCGTGCTGAAGGGTCGTGACGGTCCATGTCGGGTGTCCAGGTGACATAGGAGCAGCGGGGGCGTTGGAGTCAGGGTTGCGGGCGGAGGGATCAGCAGGTAGGGCACTGTGCTCACTATACACTGTGCTCACAATACACTGTGCTCACGCACTGTGCTCACAATACATACATACATACATACATACATACATACATACATACATACATACATACATACATACATACATACATACATACATACATACATACATACATACATACATACATACATACATACATACATACATACATACATACATACATACATACATACATACAAATCCCCTCTTAGAATGTTTAGTGTAGAGTGCCTCATTTAGTATCGCACAGTACAAAAAATAGCCTTGGTTGCTTACTAAAGGCCAGGATTGGCCAATAATGTAAACGGCCCTTCTTGCTGAAGTCATGTCGCGCTGCCAAAGTGAATATGCTTTCGTGAAGCGCAGCTTATGAGTAAGCTCCTATTGCGCTTTCTTACTATCATTAGAATGCTTAAGCGGCTTTTGACCTTTTTTAGTGCGCGGATGTTGCACATCTGATCGCAGGTGCTTATACTCCATTTGACATCTTTGGCGCCCTGATGTTGCACATCTGTGCGCAGGTGCTTTATTTCTTTGTAAGCAAAGGCAGCGCAAAAAACGACATAGGACTGAAAAAAAACAGAATGGGCAAGCGGTGCAATACAAAAATATTAAAAGCGAGTAAAGAGAAGCGTGTAAACGACAGCTGTGACCCCCGCGAAAAGCAATTTATTTAATTTTTTCTTTAGCATGGAGTGGGCAGAGGAAACAAAGCGGCAAAATGCAGCTTGGCGAGCGCTTCCACACCCAGTGGAAACCGTCTCCTCTTTTTCCTGCATTTTCATCTATATATGATTTTTCTGTCTCTCTTATCTCTCAATGTGTGTGTTCTGTCCTAACCCTAAAAATCTACAGAAGGGCACAAGCATGGTGTAGGAGAACTCTTCAAGAACAATGTAGAAATGTGGTGAAATTTATATTTCGTATGCACGCATTCACTCTAGCCGCATTGGCTAAAAATTTCAGTGGTGGTTCGTGTACCAGTGGCCGCATAACTTATGGGAGAAGGAGGATTTTGCGCACCACTTAGCGCCTAAAACTGTAAACTCTCTGAAGCATAATCTTTAACACCCTGTATACCAGCCGTATAAGGGCTGAAATCCGCTAATTCTTAAACATAGGCGATTGGAGGTAAAAGCTTTCTGGAACATGACTCAGTGTTGGTGGATGTGAAAAAACAGGCTAATCATCTTGACTAACAAAGTGTTTAACTAAATTCTAATTGCCTTTTCAACAATTGCCAATAGGCGCCAGCTTGTAATTAAAGCCGGCCGTTAGTAAAACAAAAAGACATTACTCCGGGCTAGTTGGTGCGATTCCATTTCAGAGGGCCAGCGTGAACGTTGGGACGAGGGATACACATGACACATCGCTGACTGACAACTTTAATCAGAGGAGCGAAGCGAAACGCAATATATACATGGGTGAAGGTGAAGTGGGAGGAGGAAGAGAGTTTGTGCGCATGGCACCAGGGGCCTGCTTTTGTTTTCACCATAAATGCCATGCGCAAATCAAATCGTTAGTAATAGCCATATCAATGTTAGCATTTCGAAAACGCGATTACCATTGCCACTGTGTTTTAACTTATTTGGGTCATTTCTGGCACCATGCGAAAACTGGAGCCCGCAGTGAACGCAACGCGACGTCAAAGAATTCTGGACACTTCGTGACGCAAGCACCTCGAGACAATCTCTGCCCCGTCTCCGTCCGCCATGTCTGACATTTCTTTCCGAAAAGATTTTTCTGGATCAACCACCCTATATTTCGGTAAGGGTGCAAAGTTGGGCGAGTCTGTATCGATCCATGACAAAAGGAGCGCGAAAACAAGACGACAGACGAAGACAAAACACAAAGCACGAGCGCCAACTCTTTAGCAGTCGTGCTGTGGGTTCTGTCTTCGGCCGTCGTGCTGTTTTCACGCTCCTTTTCTCTGGATATTTCGGTAGTTTTTAAAGAGCTAGTTACACCGACGGCCATATTACCCTGATAATGCGGCCAACATTACGGAGGCAATCTAGCCGTTGCCCCCATGAACAACTGAGCGAGCACAAAGTACCTTTACTGCCACGCTCAGTCTGACTCCAAAAGCTTGAGCGGTGGCCCAGCGGGCTGCGTCTAATTTTGGCGGGGCCGCTATATAACGCATGGCATAGTGAAAAAGAGGGCGTTCTGTTATGAAGATGTGGGCTTTAACACCTGTTTTTTTTTGCGCCTACTCCTTCCTTGTATAATATGGCAGCGGTGCAGTGATGAGCATCCCTTACGTGGCCGACCTGTCTTCCCCAGATTTGTGACGATGTTCTTGTGGAGTTCGCTGACCTTTCCGCGAACTCGTTGGCCTTGTGTTCGCAAGGAAGGCCGCGCCAGCAGGGTCGGAAGTCCCCAACAAAGGGGCCCGTCTCATCCCTGCCGCCCCTTTGTGCAGCGGACGTCCTCGTTTACGCCGCGCCGTCACGGGGATGACCCGCCGGGAAAAACGCGAACCAAGTACAGCTAACGACATGTGGTTGTTAAGGGGTTGACGAGGTTTCGGGGGCGCACGAGATATTAGCCGAGTGACCGGAAGCCCACTATTCCTGTAACGACTGTCTACTTCCCTTAACGACTGTGTTCTCTTTGTTGCTGTCAACAACCTGAGTCATCGCCTCGTCGGCACATGTTTCTAGCGTCTGTGGTGCCGTGGGTGGCGTGGGAACAGAAGTCGCATTTGTGTTGTTTGTGTAGTTGTTTGAAACGTCCTTCCCAAATGTTTTAATCAGACCTTTTTCCCCAATCTCTGATCAGTGGGCGGACCTTATTTTCCTTTCCCTAACCACTGATTGGCGAGATGGGTCGTTGGATATCTTATTGGTTGCTGTCCCCGCTAAGGGCGGAGACAGAGGGTTTAAAACCAAGCGCTCTGGGTTGAGCGGGGGCTGAATTCGTCTGATCCACGATTTAGTCATGCAAATAGTTTTCTCCTTGCTTTGTTTCTTCTCGTTTTTTTACCTATGTTGTAAATAAATAGTTAACCTTCTCCTTTCCTTGAGTAATGTGAATGCTTGCGAGTAGAACCACCGGGTCATCAAGAAACCCCGATTTCATCATCAAGTAGTTTCCTCTCATCGCCACCTGAAGGCGGAAATTCAACTGGCACAGTCGACACAGGATCTCAACTGGCGCAGCACATAGGGATCGCAACTGGCGCAGTCGAGACAGGATCGCAACTTCTTTCTTCTCAAGGCATTGGACGGAAGGTGAGAAGAACAAGTCGGTGGACAAGCTGTTTGTCCTAAAGGAGAAAACGTGAAGCTGCGTCGAAAGACGACGTCGAGAGCTTCAGGATCACGGGTCGTGTTCGAGAGGACGTCGGAGGCTCAAGTCAGCTAGGAGCTGAAGGAGCCGGGCAACAACAAGCCATCGAGGGTTCGAGTCAGCGAGCTGCTGAAAAGAACCAGGCGTCCACATCGAACGGGTTCGAGTCAGCAAGCTGCTGAAAAGTAACCAGGCGACCAAGTCAAGCCAGAAACGAGGCAGAAGTCAGCGAGCTGCTGTGAGATCCAGAGCTCAAGTCGTCCGCATCGAGGAGCCTGTCGTCATCACAGAGGACGACGAGATCACCGGGGCAGAGAGCAACCAGTAAGGTAGGAGACCTTTCTGCTTTCTTCGAATTCACCATGTCGGTGTAGTGTTTAGTGCTAGAAATGATAGCACGGAAAACGGAGATGGCTGCCGTACGGTATGATCAGGAGGGCAGGATGCGCCGTGTTGAGCAGGAGGAGGCTGAACAGCTAAGTGAAATTGAAAATTTGAAACTGCAAATTGAACTGGAAAAGAGAAAACTGGCACAGATGCAGTTAAAATTAAGACAGGGGGCGAAAGTCGATAGCGAGGTCTTATTCGCATCAGTTCAATGTTTTGTCTGTATGAAATTTGGGCATTCGATGATTGAGTGTCCAAAAGAGCAAGAACAGGATGTTCCCGCGATGAGGGGAGATGTGTGCGAGCTAGTAGCTCAGGTGGAGGTACCGGTGCCTGATAAACCAAGTTCCCAGTCGGAGATGGCTGTTGACAAGGTCAGTCAACCAGATAGGGTAGACGATCTGGCATGCCGCAACTTGGAATCCGAAGGTCAAAATTCTGAAGCCTGTGTGGATTCAGGGAACGAAATAACAAAACGGGAATGTGTGGTTCTCCAAAGAGCACAAGCTGATCTAACGCTGTGTGCCGTGCCAGAACAGATCGCTGAAGGCATAGAGGCGTTAGAAACACCTGTGAAGTACGCGCTGTCAGAGCGAGCAGATATAGAGCTGACCCAGGAGGCGTAGGAGTGGACTTCTCGTGAACAAGAGTTGAACATTGTGCAAGAGCAGGTCGGAGCTAACTCTGAGGCAGCGGGAACGCGCGAGGAAGGTGATATAACGTTGTGTGCTAAGCCAAAAGAGTGTACTGCAGGCATGGGGGCGTTAGTCACACCTGTGAAGCATTTGCTGTCAGAGCAACCGAATATAGAGCAGACGCAGGAGACACTTCAGTGTATTGCTCGCGAACAAGAGTTCAGCATCGCGCCCCAGCCAGTGTGCGTTAACTCGGACGCAGCATCAAGGGTCGAGGACGGGGAGAAGGCGGATCTGATTGTGAGAACGCTCTTTGCAGTCGATAGTAATCTAGCCGCCAAAGATGAGTTGTTTTGCCAGCCGGTTCTGACACTGTGCGCGCTGACAGATCTAGCTGAAGGTTTAGGGCAGCTAGTAACATCGGAAACACACTCGCTACTAGAGCAGCCAGAAAGGGACCAGCCAGATGAAGAACACCAGAGCTCAGATTTCGATGAGCGTTTCAGAATCTCGCACGAATCTGTTCGAGACAGACTCGAGGCTTCAGTGGAGCTTCAGGCAAATCCGGAAGCTGCAAATGTTTCTGCATCAGATTGGGAGCTGACAGGGACAGCTGCAAAGAGTTTCGCAGCACATAGGAAACTGGTGGATGCGGGCAATGCCTCCATTCCTGTAGGTTTCCACATGGAGCAACCTGCCCCATTAGCAGAAGTGTGGAAGCAAGGCGGCGAAGATGATCGTAAAACGATAACAAATGAGCGCATGCTTTTCTTTGAGGAGAACGCCGGCTGCCAACGCTGGAAACAGCTAGCACTGCCGGAAACTGCATGTCAAAGTGTAGGTCAAGTTGCCGATGGCAGGCCCAACCCTATTCTAAAATGCAAAGTAAGGGCGAATGCAGACGCAATACCAACAGCAGCCTTCGTGGCCCGTGGGGAGTCTGTAAGCTCTATTAATTTTGAGAAGAGCGACAAGGGAGATCCGATAGCGGCGGTAGCCTTCACAACCGGCGCCGTGCCGGATAAATTGGAATTTTGGTCCAATCTTATGGACAAAGCTAAAAGGAAACATCTTCTTTTTCGAGATGTAGGTGGCTAGAACTCATTCTGCCAATTTGGTGCACCGATCTGACATGGTGGTTCTGGAACGTGCAGATTGGTGTCCTAACCTTGTGTGCACGGAACGAAATGAGGCTGTGTATGTGTGTGCGCAGTGCTCATCATCATCAACAGGTAGCCAACATAAACCGAGCTGAAGCTGAGTCAACCTGAATACGATGGTACCGAACATGTGATTTTCATGCAATGCACAGAGGGGGTTTGGGTTTCAGTCTATATCCCTACAAGCAAAAAGGACTTTGTGAAATAAAAGAACTAAAAAATATTCTCGGCAGGTCCCGTTTACTGCGTACGGGAGTGTTAAAAAGATTAAAATAAAAAAAATTATGTGATCGCAAAGCGGCAATGTCGGCTCCAGATACAGGTGTGGCTGGCTGCAGCAGCTGCTTGTGTAGATCGCTCAAGCGTGATGAAATAAATCGTCGCTCCTAAAAACGGCATCTGCAGGACATATTTACTGCGTGGAGTATATACCGTCCAGGGCCGCCACGCTGGCATCTCGGTTGAATCGAAAGGGTGCACCAGCCTCAGCAGACGAGGAGGAAAAACACGTAAGCACCCAGACCCATATCGCCGCCAGATCTATTTTACACAAAAATTGATTTTAATGATGCTTTCGTTGTACAAATACTAGGAACTTTTACTGAGAATAATGCATATCCGAAAGAGTGCGTGAAAGGACAAACGGAAGAAGAAAAAACACAAAGAACACGAGACGGTTGTCTCTGTGTTGTTTCTCCGTCCGTTTGTCTGTTTATGCGCTTTTCTAAACTTTAATTATGACCACCTTCACCAATATCCTGGCCGTCTTAATGCTGAGTCCAATACAGAGCATATTTTAGGCAATGTAATTTTGATGCTACTGATATTTAATGTACGCAGTTTCGCATTCGGCATAACATCATCAAATGAGGCCGATATGCCTTCTCTGCCTGCGAGCAGTGTAGAGGCTCGCTCTTTGTTTTGCTTGGACACAGAAAACGCTGGTTCGTCTCTGCCAGCAGCCGTGGTATCTTCTCACTGCAAGTAGATCGCGGCCTTCGATACTTGGTGAACACGTAAAAAGCAATTTCATAACATTTCTCGCGACCTTGCGTAGACCTTGCGTAGGTTCGAGGCACTATTAAAGCGCCGTCCTGCTAGCGCCCAGGGGTGACGTGGGCTCGACTGCAAATTAGACGGAAAACACTTCTCTCGAATCTTGCTTTAGAATTTTGCTATGAAGAGCGATGTGGACGAGTGAAGAAGCCCGAAAAGTAGTGCATGAAATCACTGTAGACCCGGAGAGGCGCATACAAAAAGGCAGGATAGAAACAAAATGCACACCTGCCTGCAAAATGTTCCTAATAATAATAATAATTGGTTTTTGGGGAAAGGAAATGGCGCAGTATCTGTCTCATACATCGTTGGACACCTGAACCGCGCCGTAAGGGAAGGGATAAGGGAGGGATTGAAAGAAGAAAGGAAGAAGGAGGTGCCGTAGTAGAGGGCTCCGGAATAATTTCGACCACCTGGGGATCTTTAACGTGCACTGACATCGCACAGCACACGGGCGCCTTAGCGTTTTTCCTCCGTAAAAACGCAGCCGCCGCGGTCGGGTTCGAACCCGGGTAGCGTTTTCATAATTTCACCATATCATTTTCCTTGTTTCGCATGGGTAAATTAACGAACCCCTCATCTTGATATTCTTGTCCGTTAAAAAGTACGCCGTGGGTATCCGTTCTCGCTGTCTTGATAGATAGGCGGTATAAGCCGGTTCTCGTACAGCTGCCTCTGCCTCCATTCTACACGCTCTACGTGACAATGGCGGCGGATTACGATGCACAACATCCGCTTCCATGGCCGCGTGCGCCGCTGGCGAACAGTGCCAAGCTTTAGCTACATGTAATACAAATACGTCCGGAGCTGGAAGGGGATACAGCCGGTGCTTTAGTTCTGTTTGTGCACTGTAACTAGAAAGGAGTAAAACTTGCAGTAAGCTGCCCTCTATCACGCTCCCTTTTGTAAAAGAGCGAGTGCAAGAGGACAACTTATTTTTTTCTCCCATATAGGCGAATTCTTCTTTAGAGTGTAGAGCACTGCAGGCGTCACGCATTTAGGAGATCCAAGTGGACTGGCATAGCACAGTAAATGGAGATTTATTTCCGCATTTCTATCCTTTCGGAACGAAATTCCGCTCCCGAGCGGTCATTTTGGCTGATGGCTAGAAACAGTGGAAGCTCACATCTAAATTTTCAACTGCTCTGAGTGACGTTGCAGCTTCCGCTCCATTTAAAGCTGCAACTTGGCTCGTTTACGCCGCTTCTTCAGAAGCACACTTGCGAGGAGATTCTAGAAGAACCGAAAACTGAGCGAGTTGGTGCATATTGAAGTAAGTAACCGCGCAGCGACGACTTGAACTTTTATTTTAACAGTGCTGGTGATTATTTACACCTTTTAAACAGATTACAAGGCATTAGCACGAGCATCCTTAGGTCAGCATGTCGCCTCCTTTACCTCATCCATATAGCAACCCTGTAACAAAATTTATCTAGTTCTTGAAAAAGAGAAGAAATCACTTTCCCCGCGAAAGTTCCTTTGTCACTTACAGGCATACTCTATATTTTTACATCAATTCACCATTTTTTACAGAAGACCAAGCACACAGCCGTAGATCCCGGAACGAAAGTTGGCTCTCGCTGCGCGTAGACGCTCGTCAGCTGAGATGAGGGTCCCGATCGAAGACCGTGTCGTGTACTCACCCTTTCCCACGATCTAAATACCTTGCTGCTCGTTCTACAATGCGGCCAAGGAGGCGCTCCTGAAAGATCCGGAGACGGCGGCACTGGTGGGTCCTTATTTATCAGCCTTATAACATAAAAAACTTGAATACTTCAACAATAAATGGTCGCTGAGCGAGATATGATGTTTTATTGAATAAATATCAGCAGCTTTTTATGACAGTTATGAGATTTTATTTAAAAACAAAGCTTTTAGAGGGAAGAAAAGCTCTATATATGGAATAGACATCGCCTTCCCTGATCTTTTTTGCAGCTAAGCCGCGATTTGTCCACACCTGTCTACCATCGCTGATATTTTAGGCTATAGACTACTGCGCTTTTCGCTTTGTAGCAGTGATCACGGGCTCGATTATGGTCATGACTTCATGTGTTCCAAAATAAAGCCGTAAAAAATTCTTAATCTTGTAAATTCTATTTTTTGAAGGACAGCTCGAACTATCAGCCTTCAAAATAGGTAAGCCAAACAAAACAATCTGTCTTTAACTTGATGATTATAACGGAGACGCTAAATGAGCGCGAAACTGAGAAATGCGTGAAGACATTGTGAGTTTAATTTTTCTGATGTCGGGTATGTCCCAGCTAAATGACACCATGCTTTTAAAAAGGCAAAGTGATCTAAGCAAGTGAAACAACTCAGTGCTGTTGAGAATCATGTGGCCCAGTATACATCACTTGTTTCGATGTGTATAATGAGTTAATTAATTAAGGCCCACTAGCTAAGGCTTTAATTATTGAACTAGGAAAAAAATGTGAACAAAACATTTTGAATCACCTTGAAAAAGATAGGGCTCAAATCCTTGAAAGAAGGTGCACTTACGTACCATCCTTGCCGCCCTGAAAGGAAGCGGCCGTAAATAAAAATTTACCGCTCGACAAAGCTGGTATTTAGCGTCCCATACCCGAAATATATCTTACGTTTCATTTTGTATTTAGTGCTACACGGCCCACTGCAAACACAAAGCCCTCTCAGAGGCGGCTTTGCTAAGAGAAGCAGACTTTTTTCTGTGAGAACGAGCGTGGGGCGCTCAAGTCGCACCACTGCTAAACAGCTGATTCATAATTTCCCGCGCTTTCTTGTAGAACAGGTAAAAAGCTAGGTAAAGATTCTTAGCTTAAAGCATTTGAGCAATCTGCTCTCCAAGGCAATACACACTTTTAAATTGACGCTTTTTCTCCGAAAGTAGTATTTTAAAAGTTACCTTGCTAGTCCTAACTACCTACCTTACTTTCGTAACGAAAAGAACACTGCCGATTAGGCCACCACGTCTCCAAGGGCACTGAGTTCATTTCAGTCGCTGAGGCCAGTCGTAATTCAAAAAAAGCCAGCTCCATGCAGCGGCGACCGGCGGCATAGTCGCGAGTGTTTTCTTGTGCCCGTTTTCAAACGTCGTTTTCTTTGGCGCAGCCAGCAAAGGCAACATATTTTTCCCCACTGGACCATGCAATATTCTATTTGACTCATAGACGCTAACAGATTCTTCGTCAAGTAACAGGATGACGCGTGGGCACTTCGGCATCATTAGGCACATTTATTAAGGGCGTATGCCAATATTGCACAGTAGTCTCAGTCGTGCCCAAGTGGAGCATAGGCGACCAACCGGACCCTTCTGCTCCCGGCGACGGTCCAGTGTAACGATGGCTATCGTTGGCGCCGAGTTTACTCTGTTTAAAAAACAAAGTGAGACTAAAAACGAAATAGACTTCATTCACTCAAGAGATTCACTCAAGATATTAACTGAAAGAACGATCACTGAGTTAGTCAAGCATCGTAGAATGGCGAGTTTCAAATTTAATATGCATGAAACCAAAATAATTTTTAGCAGTCTCCGAAAGGAAGAGCAATGCACATTTAGTAGCGAGGTACTGGAAGTGGTAAAGAATGCGTCTAGGTAGGGCAGGTAGTGACCGCAGACACGAATGACTAGAGCGAAATAACTAGAATAACAAAGGGGGAAGTGCCTTTGGCAGGTTCTCTCAGATCGTGAATGGCAGTTTACTAATATGCCTGATGAGAAAAGTATAAGAGCTCCATGTTATAGTTACTTACTCATGGGACAGAAACGTGGAGGTTAACGAAAAGGGTTCAGCTTAAGTTAAGGACAACGCAGCGAGACATCAAAAGCAAAATAATAGGTGTAACGCTAAGGAACAGGGAGATGGCAGAGTGGGTCAAGGAACAAACGAGGGTTAATGACATCCTAGTCGAAATCAAGAGGAATAACAGGGCGTGGGCAGTGCATGTAAAATGGAGGCAAGATAACTTCTGGTCCTTAAGGGCAACGGATTCGATGGCAAGAAAAGGCAAGCATAGTAGGAACGGCAGGAAGTTAGGGGAGAGGGTGAGATTAAGTGCGCAAGGAAAGGGTGCGCGCAGATGGTAGAGGACCGCATTAATTGGATCGAAATAGGAGAGGTATTTGCTCTGGAGTGGGCATAGTCAGGCTGATGGTGATAATGAATAAACGAGGTACGACAGGAAGGCCGACTCGAACGCTTAGAGTACCGTAGCGGTGGTCTAGCCGTTTGAACATTCGTCTCGCATGCGGGGCGTGCGGGGTTCGATCCCCAGTGCCGCTGGGTACCCACCGGTGATACAATAGGTTCAAGCAATCCCTTGTCTGGTGCTCAGTTTCTTTAGGGAGAAGTGCTTGAAAATTGTGACTTTGACATGACCTTAAGTAGAGGAAAAAGCCTTGTGCCAAGACGCTGTTTGGCCAAAGATGCCCTTGCGCCATAAAAATTCATCATCATCGAACGCTCCGCAATGTATTACACATATACAGATATTCACAATCCGACTTCACGTGGTCATCGTTTATCTTGCTCTATCCCGCCGCTTTTCTTTCCACAGCAACGTTTCTTTACGTAATATCTTTCCTTTTAACGCGTTAGCCTTAAAGGCCCTCTTGTCCAGAAAATCCGGTGGCGGTGCTGTCGGCGTCGTCGCTGTGAGAGAAAAATCATGAGGATGACTCTTGTAGATGAAACCCAGAGAGCAACCTAGGTGGTTGGTAGGCCACCTAGTTCACGTGACCCTGCAGTATTACACAACCTGCCCGCCGAATAGTGAGTTAAGTCCGCACTATGGAAGGTTGCAGTTCAATTAATCATTGGTCACTCGGGAAGAGCAACCTGGGGCACAGAAAGCCCATCGCTTGGAGCACCTGCCGTGGCAGGCAGGGAAGTTGCGCATCGCTTAACAGCTGCAACGCTGCGCCAGGAAGTGTACGAGGACTTTCAGAGATCTCTCAAAGTAAAGTAGAGAATGGCCTGCATATATTGGAAATCATGCCACTACGCTATCGCGTCATACTCTCAAGGCGCGTTCACACTTGTCGAAAAATCCGGCGGGCGAAGCGGCATCGCCCAGATTCGGCCGCTTTTCACGTCAACGAAGGCGAAAAGCGGCGCGGCGAGGCCGATCGGTCCGGTACCGATTTCCGCCGCCGGAAGCATTCCGAGGCGACAAACATGGTGGCGCTCTTCGAAGCAGGACCCCTCGCCTCGGAATGAATTCGTCATTGTTGCTGCCATTTTCAGCGCGTTCACAAGGGCTTAAACGGGACACCGGTCCATCGCTTCGTCTCACCTCACCTATAAGTAAAAGCATAAGTGATAAATTTGCTGTATTTTTTTTTATTCAAAGTGTCGTTTCAGCCACTACCAGGCTTAAGAGGAGCGCCGGTTTTGTTGACGGTACTGGTTCCCGTCCTGACAATCAGACGGCGCCACTAGGCTGGGCTTTTAGTTGCGACTCTGTTTGCATACGTTGAACTAAAAATGGGGAATATGTCTGCGTCTACGTACGTAAGCGTGCATACGTTTGTGGTACACAGGCAGCTTCGATTTATGCTCTTCTCTAACGATATCTGTCTATGCGGCGAGCGGTGACGTGGTGGCCAGTAAATTGGTGGAAAAGCTAGAAACAGCAGTGGAGCGGCGGTTCCGGCTCAGCCAGACGTCAACAGATGAAAACAGGCCCTAGTTTTTTGCGGCGAAGCGAATTCGCTTCTTTCGCCCTATTTTTTGGACAAGTGTGAATGCACCTCAAAGGCGGAGCTAAGTGTCCCCTCCAATGTTTCAATACTATCCTCGCACTCACGATTAAGTCAACGCCACACCCGTCAATAAAAGTGCGCAGTATATTACTGGTTTAGCAGCGCATTCAATGGCGTCAAAAGTATAATCAACGGCTCTGCAATAACGCACACCCCTTGCCGGTTTAATTCACGTTAGGCGGATGTGATCGACTGTGGCCCTACGACCCTACGGCTGCAAGGGAAAGCTAAAAAGCGTCTGCAGAAAATTCGTATTTAAAAAAATCGTCCTGGTCATGAATTCCGAACGAATTTCTCTTGCTTCTTTGCCACCTACATGACTTTCCTTGGCATCGTTGGCAGCCGTATGACTGCCAAGGGAAGTCATGCAGCTCCGTTATTACAAATCTACTTCAGCTGAGGGGATTCTCCTAAAACATTAGATCACTACAGCGTGCTTTGTTCGGTTGATGGCCCCAGAAATCTGCTCTGGTAGACGGGAAGCATGTAACTTCTAGCCGAAATAGGAAGGAAGCCAACAGTAACAGTAAGAAGTAACTACAATTCTGGACAGTGCCGTTCACTGCACATAGCAAGGTGATTGATGTGAGACTGGCCGACTACTTCATGTTTTCTACCTCTCCTTCAGTTAAGGTCATGGTGTTGATAACAGTGCTAAAGGATTCGTCAGAAAAGATGGCAGGAATGTATATGCGGCCAATTATTTAACAGTATCGGGCGACCATTGACCAGCCGGCTTGTGTGCGCCTTGTTTCGCTGCTCTGTGCCGTGATAAGGCACTGACAAGCTTTCTGTTCGACGGTCACATGATGCTAATAAATTGGTCAAGTGTACCAGCGATTCCGCATTAAAAGCAGGACGATAGTCTCCAGCAAGCCAACTGCGCTTGGCATTAAAATTGTACCTTGTGAGTTGAAAGCCCCCCGACATCTATTTGTTTTCGTTGCGACAGACACCTTTCCGTTTCAGTTGCAGCAGAAATGTCGGTCACCGACTTTGTCCTCGTTTTAAACTAGAACTTTGCGTCGACCAATGAGAGCGAAGTGACTGAACATGGTAGTCATTGCTGTCCACCCTGCATCTTGCTTTAATAAGACTACTTACCACCGGCGGTATTTCGCCGATACCGCACCCGGTACATATTTCTAATTTTCGCATTTTCGCCGGAATGGTTTCGTTTTGAAATGCCGAATTTATCGCCTATTCCACCTCTTCAGTGTTGCCGGAGCTCGGTGGGCGAAACGGAAATCAATGTTTAGAGTGCGGTTAATTTTTTTAGGGAATGTAAAATATAGGACGATACATTACAGGGCAATTCTATTTTAAAGCACGAACCTGAAGCATGGGCAGCCAAAACACCATCTTCACGGAGCTGGGAACCATAAGCGTGTCGTTCAAATTTTTCTGAAGCTTGTTGTCGTTTCATTTTCGATCCTAGCAAAACAATATGCTCTAATACGAAAACACGCGATGCGATAAAAAGAGGATTAAACCATTTAGACAACACTATGGTTATTTGTCTGAACTGCAAAATTATTTTTATTCGAAATTGCTCGCCTGTTGCAAACGTGCGCATTATAGTTTAATTGTAAAAGAGCAACGCTCGTTTCTTAGGTTTATAAAGTGATTTAACGCAGGAGATGCTGGATACTACGATGAAGATGGCCGACTTTACGTCGTGCAGCGGCTGAAGGAAATGATCAAGCGCACGGACAAAGTGGTTGTCCCCGCGGAGCTTGAACAATTGATCGTCCAGGAACACTCGGAGCACGTATCCGAAGTGGCTGTGGTGGGCCTACCTCATCTAAAATACGGGGAGGCCCCGGCTGCTGCCCTGGTTCTCAAGGATCACACCAGCAACGAATGCCACTTTGGGCATATTGCCAACAAGATCAAGGCCACCATCAAAGGTGGGCAAAGGGCAGCACATTCTTGCGTGTCTACACTACGGAACACAATAATCTCAATAAATGATGGATGAAAGGTTAAGTCCGGGTAGAATCATATTGAAAAGTGCTCTAAATCTACATTTATAAGCACAGATGCAATGTAATTCTTATTCAAATTTGCTTCAAAATTATGAGCGGTGGCGCCGACTCGACAGTCCTCTTTTAAGATTAGGCGCTTTTTTTCTGTATACAAGAGCCACGACAATAAAAAAAAAAGATTTTAAATAAGATGATTATATTACAAGATCCGAATATTTACACATTTGAACTTGCGTAGTACTAAGCCTTATGTTAGTAGCTCGTTAACTGCCATGAAAATTTCTGTGAGGCCTAAATGCACTTAGCTATATTTGCAGAAGTTATTTCGTGCTTTTCTGTTTCATTACTGGCGAACTAATTTCTCACCCCTTAACAAGGGAGAGCCCTAATCACGCATTGATTGACACTCTGCGCTATCATTTAAACGATTTACAAGTAGGGTTCACAGGTTGCTAGAATCCTAGCAGTAAAAATGCCCTTTAACCTGGCTTCCTCTGTTCTTTTGAGGAAACCGATTTCAACATAAGCGTGGCGCAATGTGAAATGGCTGCCGTCCTTCTTCCTATCAGTTTTCATACCAAAATTGCCGATTGGGCGAGTTGGTGGGACATGATTCGAAATGACCAGTGCGGAAACAGGCGGGGAAACATCTCGAGGAAACATCTCGTGTCCCCGTCTGTTTCCGCGCTGGTCACTTCGATTCAGTTTTCACATAAGTAGAATTTCTACGATTCCCGCAGTTTCTCCGCAGCCTGATTTTCTGGGAGCTTATTTCCTCCGTCTAGAATGGTCTCCTCGTAATCGACTAATGGCGGTATTGAGATATATGAACACACTAGATAGCTTTAGTCTTCAATGTCATATGACGCAATTTAAAAAGTTAAACTTTCCTTTTTTTTTAGTAGCTTCAAGTTTCTCCGGGTTTTTGTGCCTTCAGAGCCTCTTGCAAGGATCTATGCAATTTTGCTGATTCCAGAGAGTGCAAGGGAAGCTGTACCCGCCGCGGTGGCTCAGTGGTTAGGGCGCTCGACTACTGATCCGGAGTTCCCGGGTTCGAACCCGACCGCGGCTGCTGCGTTCTTATGGAGGAAAAACTCTAAGGCGCCCGTGTGCTGTGCGATGTCAGTGCACGTTAAAGATCCCCAGGTGGTCCAAACTATTCCGGAGCCTTCCACTACGGCACCTCTCATGATTTCCTCCTTCACTCCCTCCTTTATCCCTTCATTTACGGGGCGGTTCAGGTGTCCAACGATATATGAGACAGATACTGCGCCATTTCCTTTCCCCCAAAAAACCAGTTATTGTTATTAAGGGAAGCTGTTCTTGAAATAATATCGAAATAGTTTTAAACTATCGATACTTTATGCGAAGGAAGCCAAGAGTAGTCTAAATAAAGCAGCATAAAGCAATGCTTTCTCTTACATTAAAATTTTCTGGGCTTCAATGAATGGAATAAAAAGACGCAATAATATTGTAGCGGATGAAATGGCTTTAATACAGGTGAAAACTCGGTGGATGAAAGCTGGTCGCCGACGGCCCAGAGCCCAGATCAGACTGCGCGCGCCTCTCTCCTCTTCTTCCTCGAACTCCGCGGCGTAACAATTTCCCCGGGTGCAGATGATTCTCGTCCCCGAGAAAGTTAGGTAGATCGGCGATGGCAGCGCTTCAAGCGAACCACATTAACAACTTGTGTCTTGCGGGAACGGCGTTTATCCGTCGTCACTTTGGCGACGACGTAATTCCCGTCAGTCAGTTGGTCCAACACGACGAAGGGGCCATCGTACTTGTAAAGGAACTTCTCACACAACCCTCTTTTGCGGATTGGCGTCCACAGCCAGGAAAAGTCTCCTGGCGAGTAAGTCACGGCACGATGACGCAGGTCGTAATGTTCTTTCGAACGGCGTTGCGAGGCCAGGGTACGTAAACGGGCTATACGACGGGCTTCTTCGGCACGGCATACTATCTGGCCAACTGACTCGTTTTCGTTGGGGGAAAACGGGAAAATCGTGTCGAGAAAAACGCGGGGAGTTCTGGCATAAAGCAAATAGAAGGGAGAATATCCGGTGACCTCATGATTGGCACTCTTGTAAGCGTACGTCACATATGGCAGCACTGCGTCCCAGTTTCGATGATCAGACGAGACGTACATGGACAACATTGTCGTCAGAGTGCGGTTGGTGCGGTCGGTAAGACGGTTGGTCTGCGGGTGGTAGGGTGTGGAGTGTCGGTAGTCCGATCCACAAATCCGGAGCATTTCTTCCACGACATCAGCAGCAAATTGCTTTCCAGGATCACTTATTATAACACGGGGTGCGCCATGGCGAAAAATAACAGCGTGCAGGAGAAACGTCGAAACAGCACCAGCCTTTGCGGTAACGAGAGCGGCGGTTTCCACGTATCTGGTGAGATAGTCTACACACACAATCACCCAGCGGCGTCGCTCAAAAGACTTTGGGAAAGGACCTAGAAGGTCAATTCCAACTTTTTCAAAAGGGGAAGTGGGTGGCTTGACGGGCTGCAAAGGACCGGCCGGCGAGATGGTTCGTGGCTTAAATCGTTGGCATTCTTCACATGTTGCAACGTACTGCTTGGTGCTCTTATAAACTTGCGGCCAATAAAAACGCTGGCGAAGTCGGTGCAGAGTACGAGAGAAACCTAGATGTCCAGATGTGATGTCATCGTGCATAGCGTGCAAAACTTGCCGACGGAGACTTTTCGGAACGACCAAAAGCAGGGCAGCGCCATCAACGGAGTAGTTCTTCTTGAACAAAATGCCATCTTTGACAATAAAGGGCGTGGATTCTACTCCTCCTTCTGCCGCTGCTATAAAGGACTGCAGTGAGTGGTCGCGACGTTGCTCGCGCCGAAAGGTCGCCTAACTGGGGAACGTCGGCGCGAGCGAGGCTAAAGACCCGTCGAAACAGTCTTCATCGGCGACTGAAGTCGGCAGTGGGTGGCGGGACAAGCAGTCTGCATCAGCGTGACGGCGGCCACTTTTGTACGAGACAGCAAAATTATATTCTTGCAAGCGCAGTGCCCAGCGCGCCAGACGACCAGATGGATCGCGAAGTCCGATGAGCCAGAATAGAGAATGATGGTCTGTGACAATAGTGAAGTGGCGTCCATATAAGTAGGGTCGGAACTTGTGCACAGCGAACACAACTGCGAGACACTCCAATTCGGTGACAGTGTAGTTACGCTCACATTTTGTTAACGTGCGGCTGGCGTAGGCAACAACGTTCTCAGCCCCACTATGCAGCTGGACAAGTACTGCCCCAAGACCGACGCCGCTGTCGTCAGTGTGAACCTCCGTCACAGCAGAAGGGTCGAAGTGCCGCAGGAGGGGTGCTGAAGTGAGAGAAGATTTGAGGAGATGGAACGAGGACTCGCACTCAAGGGTCCACACAAACTGCGAATCCTTATGCAGAAGAGATGTGAGGGGGTGGGCAATTTGCGCAAAGCCAGCAATGAAATGACGAAAATAAGAAGAGAGTCACAGGAAGCTCCGAAGGCTTTTAAGGGTGCGTGGAGCTTGGAAATCGCGGGCTGCAGCGATCTTCTGCGGATCGGGCCTGATGCCATCCTTGTCGATGAGGAAGCCAAGAACTAGAGCTTGCCGGCCCCCAAAATGGCACTTCTTAGAGTTCAAAATGAGTCCCGCTTTGCCGATGCATTCGAGAACAACACGCAGTCTGGCATTGTGCTCCTGGAAGGTATTGCCGAAAATGATGACGTCATCCAGATAACACACGAATATTTCCCATTTTAACCCGCGAATGATAGAGTCCATAAAGCGCTCGAATGTCGCGGGGGCGTTGCACAAACCAAACGGCATCACATTAAATTCGTACAAGCCATCTGGGGTTACGAAAGCTGTCTTCTCACCGTCGGATGGATGCAGGGGAATTTGCCAATAGCCAGATCGCAAATCAACGGAAGAGAAATATGACGCGGAATGCAGACAATCGACGGCATCGTCAATGCGAGGTAGCGGGTACACGTCTTTCTTGGTCAACGCATTTAAACGACGGTAGTCAACGCAAAATCGCCAAGAATTGTCTTTTTTCCGGACTAGGATCACAGGTGCGGCCCACGGACTAAAAGACTCGCGGATAACTCCTTCCTGCAGCATGTCGTCCACCTGTTCTTGAATTAACTTGCGCTCATCCGGAGATACTCTATAAGGTATCTGGCGAATAGGGGGTGCGCTTCCAGTGTCAATTTTACGCTGCAGTCGAGAGGTAGGGAAATGGCTACCAGATCTGTTGAACTCAAAGTCGAATACTTGGATATGAGCTGTCAAAATGTCTTTCAGGGTATGGCGTTCACTAGACGGGAGCGACTTGTTGACCATGCGCTCAAGCGCAGCACCGTATTCAGACTTTGCTTGCGCGGCGCCGCTGCAATGAGAAATAGTTTCAATGGTGGGGGTCACATGGTTCTCAAATCTGGCGAGTACTAGACCAGAAGGAAGACGAACAGGCTCTTCTGACACATTCACAGTCCAGAGGTGTGCATGATCACCCACTGCCTCCAGGATGGTACGTGGCACCAAAACATTTTTCTTCGCCCCGTTCTGAACATTTGGCTCGAAGACTATTGAGTGCCTTCCCAAGAAATGGTCCGATGATTTCACAGGCACAAATGTTGCCGTCATCGGAGGCAGCAGCACATCTTCTGTCAGGGAGAGAACTCCTTCATGATAACGGGACAGGTTATCCACTAATGCCGGAATAGTGTTCGACTTCAAAGAGATCTCATCGCTACCAAAGTCAAGCGTTGCACCACACTCGCGCAAAAAGTCAGCACCCAAAATAACGTCATGTGTGGTACATCTCAGCACAACGAATTCAGTTGTGTAGCACTCGTCACCTAGTACAACTGAAGCCGAGCACAGGCCAACCGGAACTAGACTTTCACCCCCAACTCCACAAAACGTACCAGTTCTGTCCCACACAAACATAACTTTGTGTCCAAGGCGGTTCCTAAATGAAAGACTCATAACTGACACAGCGGCACCAGTATCAACCAAAACATCGGTCTCAACATTGTCAACACACACTGACACTTTAACATGATGATAGGCAGAGGTATTCTCGAAATTGACCGCACCACCTAGTTTCGGTCGCACCACCTAGTTTCCCAGCGGTGGAGAAACGCAGCGGCGACGTGGGGATGGTGAACGGCCTTGCCGCTGCGGTGGCGGAGTGATACTGCGATCGGAGACAGGGGAGTCATTGCGTGCACCTCGGGGGGGGGGGGGGGTGGTAGAAGGAGGCCTATAGAAGCTAGCGGGTGGCCGCTCCCACTGGGCGTCATTCCTGAAGCGTGGTGCGCGTTGTGCAGGGGGTCGAGAAAGTCGTCGACGCCGGCAAAAGCGGGAGATGTATCCGCTGCATCCACAGCCGTAACATATGGGCGGCTGGCTGCTCTGGTAGCTCATATCAGGATCCGTTGGAGGTAGAGGAGAGGCGACAGACACGCGACGGGGCGCACCACGAGGCACTTCACCAGGATGGGACGGACGCTGCTGGAAATAAGGGTGCGACGTCGATTGCCGGGTCCGCTCGGAGCCGGTGGTGTAACATGGTCCGTTGCCATTTGGGGCAGCAGTCCATGGCGTAGGCTGTTCCCATGATGGCACGGACCTCGATGGCTCTTGGTAATGTACATCAAAATTTTTACGTGGCCGCTGAGCAGCTAACTCCTCGCGTACGATCCTCCTGACTATAGAAGCGATGTCTTCGGGGTCGGGGACGTCGATGCTGGCGACGGTTGTGACATTCGAGAGGCGGCCGAATTTGGGCGCTATCCGGCGTGCTTTAAGCGCCTCAAATGCACGACACTGCTTTGTGACATCTGCAACCGTATCAAGGGTGTCGCGTGAAATAAGGAAATGATACAGATTCTCAGCAATCCCCTTGAGGTGTCCGACCTTATCATCTTCTAGCATTTGCCGGTTGACAGTGCGGCAAAGTTTCAAGACTTCTTGTGGAACTGTAGGGGCTTCGGTCGCAAACGCGCGGTACTCCAGACTTTTTTGATGAGCAGTGACAAACCCGAAGTAATCGCGTTGCAGGAGTGCGGTAAGCACGCCAAGCTGGCGAGTTACAAATCGTACGTAGGACGAGGTGACAACACGCGAGTAGCCACTCTCGTCAAAAGGAATATAACGGTGTTGCAGCATGATACCGGGACTACAAATCTGGACCATATTCTGATTGAGATAATCTCGCAAAAGAGGAAACTCAATAGTCTGTTCATTCTAAATGTGTATAGCCCGCCACACCAAAAAAGTCCTTGCGGCTTCGATGAGCTCTTCGCGAAAGCGCGCGTGATCTCGAAGGGAGGGCCCCTTTTGATAGTCGGGGACTTTAACGCGCATCACCCGGCATGGGGGTATAAGTACACGCAGGTAAAGGGACGCGAACTATGGACTAGTATTCAGCAGAATGGCCTAGTGCTTCTGACGGATCCCCTAAGACCTACCCGTCAGGGCAACAGTGTTTCGACAGACACGTCCCCGGACTTAACTCTAACCGGAGGCCGCATCTCTGCCACCTGGTGCAACACGGACGAAAACTTGGGTAGCGATCATAAAATTATCGAAATTGTAGTCGACAACGGACCACCGGTTGCCCGCACCAAGAAGGTGGCTTCGGTGAACTGGGAGGCTTTCCGAAATGGCCGCACGGGGCAGGAGGAAGGCATAAGCAACATTGATGACTGGAGTAAAAATGTCCTTCAGTCGGTCCGCGAGGCAACCGAGGAGGTAGAGGTTGACGAAGAAGTCCAGGGAGTAGATCGTCACATGGTCCGTCTCTGGCGCAAGAAGAAGGACCTTGAAACGCGGATTGCGGACAAGAGGGGGAACAGGAACTTGCGAAGACAATTGGCCTTGCTTAACAAGGAAATCGAAGAGTACGCGCTCGTTTTAACAAGGCAAAACTGGAACAACATTTGCGACCAACTGGACCGAAACATCGGGAAGGCAGGTACGTGGCACTTGCTTCGGCATCTTCTAGATCCGGACAAGTCCAAACTGGAGGCCAGGCAACAACTTCACCGGCTAGTACATACATTTGACGGGACCACGGATACGCTCATATCCCAAGTCCGGGACCGGTACTTGAGCTGCGCGACGGGTACAGCTGAACCGCTACCAGATTACGGGGGGCAGGAAAACCCGGACTTAGATAAACCGATAACGGTTGCCGAAGTCCGGGCAGAAATAAACAGATTGAGGACCAGGACTGCCGTGGGTCCGGACAAGGTCAGCAACCGAATTCTAAGAAATTTGGACGACACGTCGATCCGACATCTCGCTGCCTTTATGCAGGAGTGTTGGGAAGCCGGTCGACTGCCGACAGCATGGAAGGACGCGAACCTTGTGTTCCTCCCGAAGCCGGGAAAACAGCCGGGTTTCGAGCACCTGCGTCCCATTTCGCTCACGTCGTGCGTGGGCAAACTGATGGAACATGTGATTCAGACCCGGCTGAACCGATTTTTTGAGGACAAGTGTTTATATCCAAATACCATGATTGGATTTAGACCACATTTGTCGGCATGTGATGTCATGCTGCAGCTAAAAGAACAGATAATAGAAAATCCAACGCTAGACACCAGGGTGATCGTTGGTCTAGACGTGTCGAAAGCTTTCGACAACGTAAAGCACTCGGCCATTCTGGAGGGTCTGGCTGCGTTAGACGTGGGTGTTCGTACCTACAACTACATACGCGATTTCCTTACAAACAGAACGGCATCTATAAGCATGGGGGGTAACACACTGACGGGTATTCAACTGGGCAACAAGGGCACACCGCAGGGATCGGTGTTGTCCCCGACCCTGTTTAATATCGCCATGCTTGGCCTCCCCGCACAACTGGACAAAATTCCGGGGCTGAACCATACGTTGTACGCAGATGACCTGACTCTGTGGATGTGCAGGGGCAGTGATAGCCAAATTGAACTGACGCTTCAAAGAGCTATAGATGTAACAGAAAAATACTTAGAACCAATCGGTCTCAGGTGCTCGGCCGAGAAATCGGAAGCGCTATTTCTCGCGCCCATGCGGTCGCCACAGCGTCGGCGCATAAAGCAGGACGGACCGTATAACGCGGGAATCACACTCAGGGTCAACGGTAATGTAATTCCAGCGGTGGAAAGCATTAGGGTTCTAGGATTACGAATTCAGGCGAACGGCAGAAACTCGGAAACGATTCAGAGACTAGAGGCTAGCACCAGTCAAACTTGCCGACTCCTAAAACGAATCGCTAACAAACATGCGGGTATGAAAGAAGCTAACCTCCTTAGGCTAGTGCAATCTTTTATAATCAGCAGGATAGTCTACGTGGCACCTTATTTGCGGCTTTACCAGGCGGAAAAGGACAAACTGGATGTTTTAATCCGTAAAGGGATAAAAACAGCACTAGGTTTACCACCCTGTGCGCCAACAAAAAAGATTTTGAGTCTAGGGGTTTCGAATACCCTCGAAGAGCTCATTGAGGCTGCAAGGACCACGCAGTATCAGAGACTTTTACGCAGTCGTACTGGTCGCAGCATTCTGGAGAAGCTGGGGCACGAGCCTCGAGCGTGCTCGAGACGTACGGACCTGGTTCCTAGACAGGTTAGGGACAAATTAAAGATACCCCCACTCCCCAAAAACATGCATCCCATCTACCATGAGAGCCGGAGGAAGGAAAGAGCAGTAGCGTTGCAAGCCCGCTTTCAGGGCAGACAGGATGTCTTGTATACGGATGCCGCACAATGCACAAACAGTTCGGGGCACATTTCGGTAGCCACTAGGGAAAACGGAGGCCCGGTAGCGTGCTGCAGCACCAGACACTCGACAGTAACGGAGGCGGAAGAGTTGGCCATTGCGCTGGCTCTAACTCAACAACAGGTTAAAATTATCGTGAGTGACTCAAAATCAGCAATTAGAAACTTTGACGCGGGCTGCATTTCAGCTACAGCAGCACGAGTGTTGGCCGGCAGTCCACCACCGGCAGAACTGGTAGCGCTCATCTGGACACCCGCGCACCAAGGGTTGAGGGGAAACGAGAAAGCGCACGCACTGGCCCGAGGATTAGCTACTTTCCGGGATCCCAGTGGCGTCTTGTGCACAACCCCTTCCCCCTCGCGCGATGAGGAGCTCCTACAGTTCGAAGACGACCTTAACACGTATCAGGAAATCCTAAACCATTACAAATTAGGCCGAGCGGTACTTCCAAAAGCAAGTAATCAGCTAACCAAAAACGAAGAGGTTGCGTGGCGCAAGCTCCAAACCGGAGTATTCCCTAACCCTCAGCTTTATAGCAAGTGGCACCCTGAGATTTTCAGCCCCAGGTGCAAACGTTGCGACGGCATAGCGGACATGATCCATATGGTATGGACATGTCCGAGCTTTGGACAACTTGACCGAACAGATGAGTCCTGGGAGGCACTGCTTCACAACGAGGACGAAACTAAACAACGTGAAGTCATCCGTCTCGCCCTTGCCGCTGCTGAGATCCAAGAGATCCCGGTCGACGGCTGAGGGGGAGGACATGGCTGGGACCGAGCGGCGCCTCGGATACCCATCATCCTTTTGACGGGTGCTAATAAATGTTATTTCTCTCTCTCTCTTCAAGACTTCTTCGATGTACCGCGTGCACGTTTCGCCGGGCAGCTGGGCTCTCCGAGAAAGTTGCTGCTCAGCGCGTTCCTTCTTCGCAAGAGTGTCTCCGAAAGACTTACTGATTTCTTCGACAAATCGGCTCTAGGTAGTGAGAATTTCCTCGTGGTTGTCAAACCAAGTCAGAGCCATGCCAGCAAGGAAGAAAACGACATTGTACAGGCGGGCGGTAGAGTCCCAACGGTTGTACTTGCTGCACCTTTCATAATGTCGAAGCCATTCTTCAACGTCCTCTTCGGTCTCGCCGTGGAACGTACGCGACGCTCGCTGATGGAGCAAGGCCGTCTCTTGGTCAGGTCGCTGTACCCGAGTCTGCGTCGCTTGCGTGGTAGGCATTGGCTGGAACAGTTGAGGCGAGAAAGGTGGCAAACCTGCTACACGGCAGCTGCGACGAGGTACTGGCGAATCCAGGACGTATTTACCCAGTACATAGCACCAAATGTAGCGGATGAAATGGCTTTAATACAGGTGAAAGCTCGGTGGATGAAAGCTGGTCGCCGACGGCCCAGAGCCCAGATCAGACGGCGCGCGCCTCTCTCCTCTTATTCCTCGAACTCCGCGGCGTAACAATATTATCGCTAAAATATAACTGTTTACATAGCGGATGAAAAACAACAACAAGCAGCCCATGGGATCAAAACCCCCGCTCTTTGAATATCGCGTCCGGCGCTCAGCAACTGAGCTACAGCGGCAACTGTCCAATCCTGTTTTCGGTGGTATATATGCTGTTCGTAATCTGCCATTAAAGTGCTCACCACCGCTACCTCAGTCTATAGCGACGGACGTAGCGTGTCATGTAATACCGCGAGCGCGACGTGGAACGTGATCCAACGTGTAGGTCGGATGCTCTGCGAGAACCCGTTTATGCCACCTACGGCATCAATACTGCCAGAACCGAGGCCTTCGTTGAGCAATTGAGCAGACAAGGGAAGAAGAATGAGCAGCTCGTTCTGACACCAGCCACGAAAGAACCCACTAGTGCACAAACTAAGTAGCGTGGGTTATTGTTTTTTCTTACTTTGTAAATTTCAGGCTTAATCAGTGAGCTAATACTAATGTAATTTTTATGGCTGTAGGATAATTATTTAAAAAGCCAAGAAAAATTTCCCGACAACTAAGGTTCGTGAATAGGTGATTCTTTTTTTAGTGCAGCTGCTGCGGTACTAGAACCGTAGACGACTGCTTACGTAACACGTAGTGCCGAACGAAGGCGGCTCTGTTTCGACGGCGGCAGCCCGCTAAGCCTTCTGCCGCCGATGAGCGTCGTCGCGGTGGAGCGACGAGAGCGCTTACAGAGCGCGCTACTCTAGTGCCTTCTCTTGAGAATGGCGCATACTTTACTTAAGGCGTCATCGGCGAGCAGACTGTGGTACAGGCTAGTCTGATGCCGTTGGTAGCCGCCATTGATTGATTGATTGATTGATTGATTGATTGATTGATTGATTGATTGAAACAATTTTTATTTCCATCAGAAAAGGGCGCCTACTTCCCCGCCCCGGCACGCAGGCCTGGGAAGACGGGGAGTCGTGCGCCCGCGGATTAGAGGCTGGCAGGCTCTTCCACCAGATGGATGGTGCGTCGCTGTAGGGCAGGGTCCGCGGTTTGCACCAGGTTCTCCCAGCCTTCTCTGCTTACTATATTTCATCCCACTCTTGTGGATTTTGGGCACGCCCAAATTATGTGGCCGAGGGTCGCTCTCACCTCACAGCATTTGCATTGATCGTTCTCCTTAAGTTCTGGTAGCACCTGAAACGCCCAGACCGGGCTCATGAAGGTATCGCAACCTGTCTTCAAGCAACAACCGCACGCTCCTCCTCCTCGCGCTCTCTTTGCTATCACCGTGTTTCATCTTCCGCAGTGCTCCTTGCTCGATAACGTAGAGGCACGCCGTTCCACCCTGGAACGGGCGCTTAGGGGCTGGGCTCTACGACAATCACACTGCGAAGGTAGAATCCCAACACACGACCTCCAAATATCGCGTCCGGTGCTCTACCAACTCTCCGGCGGCGGCTGTTAAGACTTCTGCTTTCACGGCTATATCGGGACCTGCAGCTCAGTTGGCACAGCCCCGGACGCGAAATCTGGGGCTGTTGGTTTGATATCCCACCTGCGGCATTTGGCTGTTGTTTCTTTTCTTTTCTAATCCGTTATCCTTCAGTGATAAAACGATTACACTGCTGTTATCCCGTTGATTAAGCCCAGTGTTTAGAAAATAAGAGCAAACATTCCCCAAGCTACTAGGTTTCGCCGAAGGTTGGCTTCCTTTTTATGTGCAGCAAAAAAGCCCCTTCAATTTCAAAACAGTCCCTTAAAAATAGCCCCTGCTCAATAGCTGAATGAGAGCCTTGGTTCAGGCAATCTTGGTGCCGTAGGTAGCAGGACAGGCCTCTCGCGCAGCTTCCACCCTCCTCATTCAGTAACGTTGCATGTGACGCTTGCGGTATTAGAGCACTAGTGTGTCTGCCGCTGTGGAGAAAGGTGGCGCTCCTAAACACTCTAAAGGTTAAGTTACACGCAGCATAAATACGCACGAGATCAGAAGGTTGCGCATCCGCCGCCGTTGCTCTGTTGGTAGAGCAGCGGTCGCGAAAATCGAAATCTGGTCCGGATGCCACCTGCCTCGTGTGTTTGTTTTTGGTTCTCCTTTTTAACCGGTTATCTATCGGCGATAACCTATTTACACTATTCTTATCCTTTTGAGTAGGCCAGTAATAATTAAATAAGAGAAAGCATTGCACTATGCGTCTTGGTTTTGGTGAGTGTTGTATCTTTTCCTTACCCTCGTATGCTCAATTGCTCGCAGAAAGCTTCGGTTCTGGCTGTCTTGATGCCATAGGTGGCTTAAGAGGGTTCGCGAATAGGTTCAGGCCTTTCTCTTCGGTCACGTTTCACGAGATGCTAGCGGTTATACATGAAGTACTACACCAACCAGTGTGCACGAGGTGGCGCTCGTGAACACTCTAAAGTTTAGGTTGCATGCAATGTAAATACCCCGATAGCAGAAGACTGGCAGCCGCCGTAGTAGTTCCGTTGGTAAAGAAGCGCTCCCGAAACTCGAAAGTCGTGGGTGTAGATACTTTTTGAGGCGTGAGGGTGTTGTTTAATGCTTTTGTAATAAGTTAGTTTTTAGCGATAAATTAATTACTGTATTATTCTCCCCTATAAGAGCCACAAATTTTAGAGAAGACAAATATTCCGTTCTGCTATATCGTTTTTGGCGAATGTTGGCTTACTTGGTATGTGTGCCATAATGAACGACTCATTTTCCTTACCTTGTATAAGCTTACTTTAGAGAGTTTAAATAGCGTTCTCACGTTATCTGCCCTAAGCGCTGTACGTCATATTGGCAACGCTTACCTCACTGTACACAAATGCAATCGAAAAATGAGACAGGGGAGGTGCAGTCTAATGTGTACGACGGCAACCATTTCTCGAGAATCTGACGTTTCAGGTGCGGCTGATTTGGCGAATGAAATGAAAAGAACAAGAAATTTACACACCACTAGGCTTCAAATGCAAGCAGGACATCAGCAAGTCCGAAAGTAAGGAATATAGAAACGCACGCCAGCTTCAGCATAACGCCTTGGTCTTTATTACTTCTCGTGACACCGATTACACCTAAAATGTCCGTCTACGGCATAAATATTAACCACATTTCAGCATAATATTTTCTCTGAGGTTTACATGAGCGAACCTGTCGCTGGAAATCCGAGGCGGAGCCGCTTAGGTTTCGCGTAAAGTCTAGTTCATAGAGCTGAGGGTCTGCACAAAATGAAGAGCTCTTGTGGTTGGTCCCAGCACACTTCCACAGATTTGACCGGACGCTTGTCTTCAAATGCAGGCGAAAGGACGACGTGTGTATTCGATGTGGTGCTGGAATCTGTGAACTACTAAAAGACTTTCTGGCAACTCTGATGCTCATTCTTTTTTCTCTGAATTTCGACATTCGCATTTGGCTTACAAGTATTAGGTGTATTGCAAAGGATGTTGAGCAGGTAGGTTCTGGCGGCTGTAGTTTTTGCAAAAGATACCATTTTTTCTGGCTTTCTTAAAGAGCGTGTAGTTCAAGTCTCACATTGTCTCTGTTGTTTAGTTCGCAGGAATCTCGTGCAGACCCGTTGCAGTACTACCCCATTCCTCTCTTCTTTGCGCACTTTTCTGGATGGTTAGCACCGTATATCTTCTTTTTTTTTCCCCAGTACAGTCAGAGTCCTTTTGTACAGCACTGCCTCTCGGTAGTGGCAAACCTTCTGCGGTGGCCTGGTAATTACTATAACGGGTCATAGCTTGACTCCAGCGCATTCATAAACAACAGCTTGGCTGTCTAAACTCGCCACTCAAAGTTGAACTTCGCGTGCCCAGTATCTAATAATAAAACTTAATTTGGGGATAGTTGGTGCTTTTTGAATCTAAGAAAAATAGCAGCGCTAAAGCATGCAATCAAAGAAAAAAAATGGACAAGACACTGGCGCTGTGTCTTGTCCTTTTTTGTTCGGTGGTTGCACGCTTTAGCGCTTCTATTCTTCTTAGGTGTCTATTATATCTTGCATAAATTGCTGTTCAGCGACTAACGCAGTATGTTCAAAGTATGCGAACGCAGAGCCATCTTCTCTGATAGGTACGCTTGGATAGAACAGTGGAACAAATGTTCTCCCAGTTTCCGGGTAACTCCCGACACAGTGGTCGAATTGAATTCACCGACATCTATGACACTGTGGAAGTAATCGAAAGGCGTGCACAGTTTTTGGCTATTGTAGCCTTTTTACGGCCACACCGCGCATAAGGGAAATCGAAGCGCATCCTATAGCTTTAGCGAAAGGAGGTTTTCTTTGTTAAGACCGCCGCGGTTGCTCAGTGGTTATGGTGCTTGGCTGCTCCCCCGAAAAACGCGGGTTCGATCCCGGCCGTGGTGGTCTCACTTTGGCGGAGGCGAAATGCTTGCGGCTCGTGCACTATGCGATCTCAGTGCACGTTAAATAACCGCAGGCGGTTGAAATTATCCGCAGCCCTCTTTACGGCGTCCCTCACAGCCTGGGTCGCTTTTGGACGTTAAAGCAAAGAAAACCAAACCAAACGCCTCGTTATGCTACTGCGCAGCTACTTTAGAAAGTAGCTGCGCAGCTGTGGAAATAAATAGCTATTTCCAAGAGGTAGGCTGAGAACTTGCCTGTGCGCACTTCAGTTGTCGATTAGATCAAAAACTGCCCCACTACGCCATGCTATTCTTCTGCGCACTTAACAAGAACGATTAGGTCCTTGATTTCAGGTATCATTATGACGAGAAGATGCATCCTCATTCCGTTGGCAAACAGCTTTAAACGGGGGTGAGAATCATCAAGGCAGTATTTGATCTCCACTCGCACCTTTTTCTGTACGACTCCTGACTGTCATTGGTAGACCCAGCTCTGTAAACTGAAATTCGTTGCAGAAAAAGAGTGTACCCACTCGTTCTTGAACAGCGCAACTGTCTTTTAACTGCCGTTGAGGAATAAATGTCATGTCTCTGCAACGTTACTTTGTCTGCTTCCCATGATAGCCTGAAGAGCTTGAACTGATCGGTCGCACCTTTGTAAAAGAAAAACAAAAGTTTGTTCTTGAAAGTGTACTTTGTTAACTGTTTAAAGGGGGAATTAAACTTTCCATTCTGCGATTCTAAAGAAGTAACTCAATTTAGCGACATGGTCAGTATAATAATCTGCAGTCATTTTTTAGCATTAAGTTGATTATTCAAGGCTACCTCCCTTGTCTTTCTTAGGCGTATTGCCCATTGTGCATCGATTCCAGGATGATAATATGACTAATGTGTGCATTAAAAACGGCTTTGAGTTTGTCTGGTAGGCAGTTCTCTTCATTCATCATTTTATGTTCTGTTTGCAGGTTACCTATTGAATATATTTCTGCACAAGCTAATCGCAGAAAAAATGTTACTTCATTTTTGGCATAAGTTTAAAACTGCTGTTTATATTACGCGCCATAGCTCATTTTGCAGCATATTATAAGATACCAGCTTGTCGCTCAGGCTTCTAGGTGCTACTCCCAAATGACGAGAACAGCTGTAGTTCATCGCGTTTAAAATTACACCTTTATTATAGCCTGCCCGGAGGAGAAAAATACATACGATGGTAACATGAAGTATTTCAACTTGTGTTTCTTTGCAAAACTCACAACCCAAACATCTCTATTATTATACCTGTGTTTAAGTTTCGCCATCACTTTATTGATGTAATTCGTTTCGTTTTTATTTCCAGATAATCTGGATGTCCACAAAAACCTCTACGGTGGTGTCTTTTTATTCGATTCACTTCCAAAGACACCGACGGGGAAGGTCAGCCGCAACGCACTTGCACAAGCATGCATGGGAAGAAAAGCTTTCTGAAAAAAAGCACTGTCTCTGTACACGCAAATAAACAGCATGGACACTTTTGTCCTTAAGACTTTGTTGGTACTCATCTCAACGCGGTTCGTTGAACGCAGTCGCTCTGCACGGATGATGTTCGAAAATGTTTCTACTACAATTTTCAGTGAGAACATGGACACCATATGCAGATGAAGGAAAGATAATAAAGACACTTCCGATGCTTCAAGTCTTTTTTCTGGCGTGAACGCGTCCACAACGTTTGAACACACTGGCGATAGAGTGATTGCGCACAAGGAATTAAAGGAATTTATTCCTGGACCATTTGAGATAGGCATTATATCTGCTACCGTGAAAAAAACCGACAATTTATAAGAGTATACTTAGAACTATGGGTTCCACAAAAACAACACGTATGCCTCATTACCTTTATCAGTCAACGCAGGACGATGTCAGGGTTGCTCTAACGACACCTCTCATAACGTGGCGTTTGTCATAAGTATTTCACCGTGCTCTCAAAAAGCTTATTAAGGCGACAAAACCGACTAGTTGGTATTGCAATGCTGTGTGGCTCGACTGCTCTGAGCGATTACAAGAACAAAACAAGACGGCGACTGAACGTGGCGAAGCTCAACTTTTATTTGAAGGAAATGGGCATATTAAAGAGAGTGGGAGCCGTCACTCTGCATGTGTGTCACTCTTAGTTTTTTCAGCACTGAGTGAGCAATGTTACAAAAAACACGATCTTGATGACGATTACAGTGAATTTTTATGGCGGAACGGCATCTGCGGCAAAGAGCGCCATGACACAAGGTATTTTTCGTTTTCCCGAAGGTGGGGTCAAAGACTCATTTACCAAGCATTTCACTCTAAGTCGAGCACTAGGCCAGGGGAAGCTTGTACTCATTGTATCATCGGTGGGTACCCGGCGGCGCTGGGGATCGAACCCCGCACCTCCGCATGTGAGGCGCATGCTCAACCACTAGGCAACCGCTGCGGTGCTCAAGCGCTATCTTACACGATGAAACACGATCTCGCTCGGTGATGTGACTTTGTACGATCAAACAATATCTCACCGGGTGATACTGTTATTAAAGGTGATACTGTTATTAAATAGAGTTTCAATGACCTTCCTGCCAGTCCTGTCTTTTCAATTGGGCAGTGCACGAGTTTTTCCCAAGGTATGTTTCTACTTTTGGCAAGGTTCGCACCTTTTGTAATGATCAGCAAGCGTGACAGGCGCTCTTGAGTGTCCTAGGTTTCTTTAATTGTTCTGCAATCTGTATTCAGGTTGAGTGAGATAGGCCTGATGAAGAGACGTAATGAGGCCGCGAAAGTCTGCACTTTGCAAGGTTTGAAAAAAGTCGCCGTAGGAGTGAATGACTGCAGCGTGCTCACGTTAACGACGTTTTTCACAGTTAAAAAGCGCAAGGAAGACAATCACTTCGCGGTCATCTTTGAGGGGTAGGGCTCCTGTCAGCAGGCTGTAGCGGAATTCCTACAATTACACATCGTTCCCCCATCGAAGACCCGTTAAAGACAAAAAAAAAAACTCTGCAGAGGTCATGAATTTCTTGAAGAAGACGCCTCCTTTGACCTCTTTTTCCGTAGATGCTGAGGATATGTGTTACAACATTTCACATGGTGCTGTGCAGAAGACGGTTGAAGGCGGAATATGAAAGAATGGACTCACCCGGTTTCAAAACTCATCTGGTATTTCAGTAGCAGCGTTCCTTCACTTGGTTCAGAAATTTTAAGAAGCTTATTTGTCGAGCATGATAATGATAGCGTTATATTCATCACAAGCACATGATGCCGGAGGCTTGCAGAAAAAGCTGTCATTAAGCTGTCAAGAAAGGAAACTTCATTACTACGGAGCAATACCGAAGAGTCGCTGACAGTTTTTTGTGACGTCATGTGTTGCGCGACTTTCTATCCCTGCATTACTAGCAGCCGCCTGTTGTTTGTTTAGGTGGGTTGTTAATTTGTTGTTATTGGTTGTTTTTATTTTTTGTCGTTTTTCGGTTTCTGACTGCTTTTGCTTCATATGTTTGACTCTGCTTGTGCTTGATTGTTATTTGTTATTGGTTTTTTTACTCTCTGTCTGCTTTTGCTTCTCATGTATGGGTCTGCTGTTGCTGCGATTGTTTGACATTGCTTTTGCTTAGAGAAGGCCGCTCCTTTTCGTTTCTACTTCCTTTTATCAGAATCTGTTGGTTTATCTGCAGGGGTTAAAGTTTCCTGTCTGTTATTCCTGATATAACTGCTTTTTATTCCACATACTGGGTTCGAAACGATAATGCGATGAGTGTCATGCTTGAGCTGAATGTTTAAATATGCCACCTTTCCGTGCAATAAACGGTTGGTAGTGTGCGCATGTTGTGCCTCTTTCTTGTTAGTGTCTTTGTGGCACCGCCGTTCATTTCATCATGCACCAACTCGCCCCTTAGGCTGTTATTCCGCGGCATTTTTTCTATTGCGCGAACTGTTATAAATCTTTTTTTATTTTGGCTTCAAATAAATGGCGGATTCTATTCAAGATACCTAAGAGTTTTAGTACTTTGGAGCAAATGTGGACAACACGTGCGTTCCAAAGCATGTGATCCCAAAAAACAAAGCGAACTGTTCACCTATTTAGCTGTATTATTTAGATATGCACCAAAGATTACGCCATGAGGCACTTCAACTGATTCACGTGGTACACAAAGCTTAAGACTCATTTAAAGTTTAATTTCGAGGTTTAAGCCAGCTGCCCGTTTTAGCACTCGGCAAGTGCCTTTTCAGAGAACTGGAACAAAGTCTCCTGAACGCAGTTGGCGATCATCCGATCTTCCTGTTTGCGACTGGCACGAACTGACACCTGCGTTCGCAGCGTGGCGTGGCGTGATGCTTCCGCTCTAATTAAGTTGGGGTGAACACAGTCTTTCCTGCAGCAGAGGGGCTCTAATGTGTGCTCGCATTGCCCGCGCCGAATTCCGCGAACACTGAGCAGCTATCGACCGACCGCTTCCCGAAAACGGAACCAGGGAGCAATATCAATCATGCACCGAAACGAAGAGTGAGTTCAAAACATCCATGCATTGGCATACGCGAAGCTAATTAGTGCTTACTGATTTACGATTGCACGGCTTTGTTGGCATTGGTGAGCGCAGAACACACACCCTTCTCTCCCTCTTCTGGAAGCCTCGAGATTAATACCTCCTTATATGGCTCCCAGATGCTGTGCAAATAAACCATATTTCGTACCAGCTCTTTAGAAAACCTTCAAACAAATCGTAGACAATGAGTCGGAGCCATTGCCAATGGCTCGACTAGCCCAGGTTGTTTCCTCATGCAGAAACGGCCAGAAATTTAAGAAACATTTCAGTTTATCGAGTCTCAGGAAACAGGAGGCTAGCCAATGACATCGGAAGTATAAGTGCGCACTTCAGCAGTCAACAGCCCGCTATCCTTGCGCACAATGAAGCAGTGTAAGATATACTCTATATTTTGGAATTAAATATCATTGTGCGATATTCAGTCTTTCTCGAGGTAGAACGTGCGGAACGAATCCTGCGCCTGTGAAATTGGGCTTTCAGCCCAAACTGGTATTGAGTCCTGCGAGCATCCAGGATCCGTTCACAGGAGACTACTGAAAGTATTTCCCATCGTTAACCCAAGTTTTCATTCCAGAAACCCAGCACACTGCGCTGGATACCAGGTGGAAATAGGGTTTGAACTAAGAAGTTCTGAGATCTGTGGCGAATGCTAAAGCCACTTGGCCACCGCGATAGTTTAGTCAACTAGCACTCATAAGCATTCGCGCTCTCAATCGCAAACTGCCTTTCAGTCTTTAATAACGATGTTTGTAGTCTTTTTACTCAAATAAAACTGAAAGTTTATAAGAAGTCTAAAAAGAATTTCTCAGTTTTCAAGAACGTGTTAAAACCCCGCGCTTCTCAATGCAATAGCAGGACGCGGTACCAGAGGAAAAAATTACTCTGAAGGCTCTTTATTGTGTCGGGCTTATTATGTACCACGCAGCGATGTTTTCCAGAATATCGTTTAGAGCGGCCTTGAGAAAGTATGGTAAATACTGGGAATGAACCGCTAACAAAGCTCATTGCCAAAAACTGCACTCAGAAGAGATAGGAAAGGTGTAAAAAATGGTCTTTAACATACTGAGTCAGTTTGTTTCGGTCATCATCAGATGCGCAGTTAAAAAGGCCGCTCCTTAGCATCGGACATACATATAGTCATTGTTAGCATCACTGGACCAACTACGCCCTTTGCAGCACAAGAACCTATATATATATATATATATATATATATATATATATATATATATAGGCCGAGCATGTCGACCACCTGGGCGACCAGAAGCCGCTGTTCTTCTTCCCCTTCAGCGCCAAGCCAGTCGAGCCAGGTGGTGATGGATAGAAAGGGTGGGGGGAAGGAACCCGACTGCTGAGCAGCCGGGCAATAGAAGAGGCAATGGGCCAGGTCCGCATAGATGCAGGGGCAGTTGGGACAGGAAGGGTCCGATCGATAGCGATAGAGGCGTTTGGCGAGGACCTCGAAATATATATATATATATATATATATATATATATATATATATATATATATATATATATTAAAGAAGCGAGCAGTGTTTGTCAAACGAGCCCCTCACTTCATTTGCCTTGTCTGCTTATATATATATATACACTCAACCAATTACTGTGGCAGCTGCAGCCATCTTACGCCATTATTGCGACCCTGACTTTGACCCCGTGCTGATTAGAGGTGATTCCTGTTAAGATTGCTCCCGAATTATTACAATTCCTCGAGAGGAGTGAGAGCGACGCTGTTCCCGGCGCTGCGTGAGTTCGTCTAGACGGCGGCGAGCCTCCGCAATCACTTTGTGGACCTCCAAGGGTAATGTCGGCACCATTGCAGAGACACTACAAGCGGCGGCAGATGTGGTGACCTCCTGTGCCCATCAGGTCGGCCTTGCATGCTCTCCTACAAAATCGGAACTTCTGGTCCTTCGCCCCCCTCGAGGAAGACTGGAGAAAACTTCCCACCTGCCATCGATGTCACCATTGATGCCACCCGCATACCAGAGGTAGACAAAGTTCGCATCCTGGGGATGGCTCTCCAGAACAATGGCAAGAACACTGCCACAATAAGCAAGCTCGCTGCTAGCGTTCAACAAACCGTTCGCCTCATCAGACGAATCGCTAACACCGAGGCATGCGGGAACACGACCTCCGCCGCCTGATCCAGGCTTTCGTCGTTAGCCGGGTGGTATACTCCCTGCCCTATCTCTTCCTCTCCCGAGTAGAGGAAAACAAAGCCAACTACCTCATCCGTCAGGCGTACAAGACGGCCCTCAACCTCCCCCAGCTCACGTCGAATGAACGCCTTCTTAAGATGGGCGTACACAACACCCTCGCCGAGCTCATCGAGGCCCGTCGATCTGCCCAACTTGATGGGCTCTCCTCCACCCTAGCCGGCCGTCACATTCTTGATGCTATTGGCCTACACCCCCCTGCCTATTATGCCCACACCTTCTTTCTCCCACACCGCACACGGGACTTCATCGCCATTCACCCCCTCTCCAAGAACATGCATCCCGAGCATCACGCGGCTCGTCGTGCTGCTCGGGCTGCAGCCGTACACAAACACTATGGCGCACAGCCGGAGAGCGTCTACGTCGACGCAGCCTCTTACACCTCCTCTTCCGCCTTTGCCCTGGCGGTAGTGTCCAATTCGTACACCCCTATTACTGCAGGCACTGTCATTGCCTCCGCTCCTGCCGAAGCGGAGGAGGCAGCCGTAGCCTTAGCCATCGCTACTACATCGGCGACCCACATTTTCAGCGGCTCAAAGACCGCGGTCCGTAACTTTGCGAAAGGCCGCATCTCCGAACCCGCTTTCCGGCTTCTAAGCCGGTCTCCCTCCCCTACCCGACCTATTCAGCTCATCTGGGTCCCGGCCCACGCCGGCCACCCAGGTAACGAGGCGGCTCATTCTTTAGCTCGAGGTTTCGTCAGCCGAGCAGGAGCCGCCGACGCCTGGGGAGACGCTTGAGATCGAATGGTCGCGTATCACGAGGTCACTGTACACTACCGTGAGCAACGGCTAACGTATCCCCCTCCGCACAAGTCTCTCACTAAATTGCAGCAGGTGACGTGGCGACAGCTACAATCCCGCACCTTCCTCTCCCCTGCCCACTTAGCCCTGGTTCACCCGGGACTGTTCACGCCAGTATGCACCCTCTGCGGCGCTCCGAAAGCGGATTTTGCACACATTCTTTATTAGTTCGCTCAGCTCCTTCCACCAGCCGATTGGCAACTCACAGACCTCGAGCGATGGGAGGCTGAGGTGTCCACTTCTGACCCGGCTGCCCAACGGCAGCTAGTGGACTGGGCTTTGGAAGTCGCTGAGAAGCTTCACCTTCCGGCCACGACACGTGTCCTAGAGCAATCCCATCACTAGGATGTAACAATTAAGGCTTGCTCTACTTTATAAAGTTTTTCACCACCACCACCTCCGCAACAGCTTTGACTCGGGCTGGGTCTTCGTCTGTGGTGAATGCACTGATCGTATTGGCGTGCTTTTTGATCCACGAATGTCAGCCACTTGTGCATATGAACGCTGCTGAGATGTGTGATGAGCACGGCGTTCAGGTAAATCAAGTTCAGGGAAGCGGTTGCCGTCACATGTGAGAGCAACAAAGCGATTACTTGTAGGAATATCCATTTTTGCAGACCGCTTCTGCAATTTCTTCGTTCCTTCTTATTTGGACAAGCGGGAGAGCGAATTTTATGGCCCGGTGATTTGCATAGCGCACAAAGAACTGTCGGTTCGTTCATGTCGTCCGCAGCCGCTGAATCGCGGCTGGTATTTTGCATATGCCCTTTTTTCTGACAATGATAACAATAATACGACGAGATCGGAAAGGCTATGGTTTGATGACCGCACGGTAGTAGGTGAGGTACTCCGGCAAAGTCAACGGGCCTTGCAGGAGGAGCTGGTATGAGACCCCACGGCCCATAGACCGTGCTTGCAGTACTACGCGAGTTGTAAAGCGAATGTTTGCGCGCACCTCCTCAGGAGGACTATTGCTGTCGACACTATAAACCATGAAGTAAGTCGAGGGTGCCAGGGTCCGATTCAAAGTATATTTGCACCAGGACATGCTTGCTGTCGTCCAGGGGGATCTGCATAACCGCACATTTTCTGGGCGGCCACCAAGGATGGAAAATTCACCATGAAAGTTTTGATAGGCGAAGGATGGCAAATCCGCAGTAGTTAGAAGAACCAAGTACGTGGTAAATTGTGACTTGAACATATCGAGGTGGTATAGCAGTTATGTCAAAGCGCAATGCAGGCTGGATAGTGACGCGGAACGAGTTAGCAGCTCGCGGAAGCGAGGTTGAACATATGGGAGGCATTTATGGAGGTGGCAGAGGCTCGAACGCTGTAGCGAAAATACTGAACCGCGCGACAGTGCCACAGATAAGGAGGCGATGGAGCAATCCATGGCACCGGCCATACTCGTTGCATCGGAAGACAGAGCAGGCTAGAGGTCCATAGGGGATGGAGGTTGTGTGGACGATGAGGCTGCTTCAGCTGGCAATGCAGCGGGCGCCCGCGTACCTGTCGTCGACGAGAAGAATTCTTGCAGGCGCGTATCGTGGCCGCGCTCGGCAGCGCCGAGAAAGCCTAGCTTGCGCCTGAGGATTCGGGTTCGGTTTTCTCTCTTTAAACTGGGCCTTCCTTGTTGGGAATCTCTCCAAGGGCGTCTTCGGCATTTGTTCGCCCAGAGGGCACCGCCCCCGTCCCCTCCTAACCACGTGACAGAAAACAGATAAGTAAGGCGAAAACACAGAGCTAACATTAGACACATATCAGCTCGAGCGGTTATTCATTTCTCCATTACTCGCCCAATGGGATCTTATGGCCTCGCCGATATGCCGGTTTCCGCACCGCTAGAGGGTGTTATTTTGATCCCATGCGTGAAGTACAGTTGCTCATGTTATAATGTACATCTAGGTATATATCTTTTATCACTTTTTCTCACATTTCGCAAGGTGGCAGTTTTCTTGGATGTCGAAAACAGGACATTTGCAATCACCGGTTTGCAAAATCGTTGCAGATTTTGGGATATCTGGTGCCTGTATGCAAGTGCTACTGAATGTTTCCGTTCATCACGCAGCAATCCGTATTAGGATAATTTTTTTAAAAAAATCCTGGTTCTTGAGAAGTTTTCAGCTTCAGAGAGAAAAATATGCGTGGGGTACCCAGCATTAATAAATATATTTGTATTTGTTGAAGATTACTTGATCCTTGCTACGGCACTTCCACCTCACTTAAAGCTTATAAATCTTCAAGCATTCTATCCTGTACAAAAGTTTCCCTTAATACGCTTAATCATAATAATTCATCACATATATAGCCCACAACATTGCCTTTTATGCTCATCGCTCTTGCTAGTCCTATCAGGCGCGAAAAACCAAACCTGTGCTGCCATATCATTCCGTGTAATCGAAGCTAGTGAAAAGAGCTATTGTTGGCATGTCTACTCCCAATGCTCTGCAGCAAATCTGTTGGCACATGACAAGCGTACATTGTCAATAGCAGTGGAAGATGGGGGCTGATGCTGGGCATCCCCCTCCTGCTAATGATGGTCCTGCACCTGGGAAGCTTCTGAAGAAACTGAAATCCAAAACCGTTGCAATCTCCTTACGTTGCTTGCTGAACGGGATCACTTCATAGTATTGTCTTTGAAGCAAAACACATTCCACAGTCCGAAACGAATTGGGAAACGGGTGAATGCAACCTGCGTATTTTCGCCCTGCAGAGCCACGTTGTGCAACGTTGGAAAAACTGGTACCATGAAATTGCATGGATGTACACTTAAAGAATAAAAAACCGTACGTCACCTGCGATGAAGGTATCGTATACAAATCTTCTCCTCTTGCGGAAACCAGTATATCGGGTATACCCGGAGAATTAAATGAAAGCCTAATAGAGCATGCGCGCAACGTGAATAAGAGGAAGATCTCTGTCAATCGTGCGTTCTGTGCTGTGCTGTGGGTGTTCGCTGACGTGTCCTTGGTGGCTGCTGCTGTTCCTTGCTTCTTCTGATGTTTCCGGCTTGTTCATCATTAGTGAGCCCTTACTACTTTGGGGGGTTTTGGCCAAGGTGTGGGTTAAGACGCAGTTCATGTGAACCCGAGAGTGCGTTTAACTGAAAGATGGCGTTGACCTCCCCAGGTGGAGGGTTGGCAGCTTGGTTTGCCAGCTTGCCAGCCCAAGGCCTACAGCTTGAGTCCTTCCAAAACATATGGTACTGATGCAATTCCCGTGGCTCTCGTCCCAATCGGTGAGTGTGCGATCAATATGAAAACCCCCCAAATAATTGAACAGGAGCTAAGATCGCTGACAGACCACTATCTGCAGATCTCTGAAATGCGTTCATTTGGCAGTAGAGGCATTGTGTAAGTCCTGAGACATCGCTTGTGTTGCAGACTTGCTTCAGTGCAAAATTTTCAGCTCACTGCCGGTGAAAGCATTCATTCCCGAAAAGCTTGCATGGGTCAAGGGTATCGTACGTGGTGTCAACCCAGCATCATCCCCGCAAGAAATTCTAGAAAAATTTGAGGATTTAGGAGTTCGGGTGCTTTCAGTCTACCGCTGTAGTAGAAAGGTAAATGGCTCGCGTGTTTCTACTGAGTCTGTAATAACAACTTTTTATGGCTCTTCCTGCCCTGCTGAATTAAAATTTGGCCTATTGTATACCGGTCAGACACTCTGGAACCCCGCCCTCTTCAATGCACCAACTGGAGGTGGTTCGGGCACAGCGGCAAAGCATGCAAGTCAGAGACCCGCTGCCGTTTATGTGGAGAAGGTCATTCTGCTGATAACTCCACCAAAGAGCAGCCTCATTGTTGCCTCTGCAGCAACATCCGCTGCAGAGGCAACAAAACTGCGCAAAACGTAGTGAAGAGTGTAGCTTGTTGGAAATTATCAGGGAAGCGTTACTCAAGAGCCGATGCTTACGCTGTTCTGAACAAAAAAAGTCTCATGCGCTAGTCGTGTGCGCGCTTCGGTTGGGGACATTGAGTCCAACTTGACTGCCTCAATTGTGGCCACAGTAGGAAAAGCTCTTAATAATGTGGTTGAGCGAATGCTAAAAACTTTTTCTGTGGCGCTGGCTCAGTTTGTTGCAGTTCAATCCGCGTCACCATCAACATCCGCTCCGGCAGCAACGTCTGCATCAATTCAGCTTGTGCAGCTAGTGCTAGCCGCTCAACATCACCTCCTGATGCTCCCCAGGTCCCAGCTAACATCTCTTTTCCTAGAAGTGCATGTCGCGTTGACATGTGCACACAAGATGTCAGAGTGTCGTGCCCTACGCAGAAGTGCCGTGATTCCTCGTCACCATATAAATCTAGTTCTCAACAGTTGAAGGCTAAAAAAGGGCCACCCAAACTTCTTCCACATGTTGATATCCTTAAGGAGGCGGTTTCTGCCTCTTCTCTTAGTGAGTAATCATAGCAGGTACCAAAGTGTTGCAATGAAATTGCCGCACCGTATTGTCTTCTCTTCAAGATATAGAAATACTTATTCCCCAACATAAACCTGATATTGTGCTTGTAAAGGAAACGTGGTTATCATCTTATAAATAATTTTCAATTAGAAACTTTTGAGTTTTGAGGTCAGATAGAAATGTTGGCAGGGGAGATGGATTGGTAACCAAGCTTTCTAATCATATATGTCATCAGGCATATACCTCTAAGAAAATTCTTCTCCCTGACTGCGAGCTTTTAGCGATAAAAATTTCATTTCCACATTGTGCCGATATTACAATTGATAATGTTTATTTTCCTTTAGGTGTACGCAGGTGACTGGCCCAAGACGTGCAGTTATAGCAGAACATTTCAACTCTCACCATAGTTACTGGGGAAGTAGTAGTGATTCCTGCCGCCAGCTTCTCTGGTCGTGGCTGTCTGCAAATGCTGTACGCTGCAGCAATTCCAGAGAAATAACCTTTATGCGAGGTGTGGCTCGCTCAGCCATTGACTTAACTTTATCAGCAGGTAGGCTAGAGGTGGCTGATTAGTCGACACAGGATTCGGATACATCTAGTGACCATGTTCCTATAACTTCTTCCACAATCCGGTTATCTACGATAAAAACAAGTTGTGTAACCTATAAATTTCTCAACCACAATTTTTATCAAAATTTGATGTCCACCTCAATTGCGTCTCTAGTTAGTGCAAGCCGGTATGACAGAGCGCAGCAGACAGTTTCATTTTTGCAAAATGCAGTAGACCACTCAATATTCACTGGGCCCGCAGCAGCCTCTAATAAAAAGCCGTCTCCATGCTGGACAGAAAAATGTGAGAAGGCCTATCGTCGCAGAAAAGCGGCCTGGAAGAGGCTATCCTGCAACCAGAGTCCAGCTAATTGGTTAAATTAAAAATTAGAAAAGCCAAAGAGAAGTATAACCATAATTTAAACACATATCTTTCAAAACTTCGTAATCGGAAGGCTTTGTATATATTCATGGAACGTAACAAGCGATCTGTAGTCCCTCTCCTCACTAGTTAAACAGTGTTATCAACAGAAAGGGCTCAGGAAACCCTGGAATGTATTGCTCAGGGATTGGAATTACGTTTACACACGCAGAGAAACGTCCCGTTGTGCACAATCTCACGCTCTTCGGATTATGCCGAGGTTGAAGCATGAGAGCTCCTCTCAGTCCTGACAGTGTTGTTTCCTGCAGCTCCTGGACAAGGGGTGCACTGTTGGTATGATTAAAATTTTAGCCCAGGATTTTACAAGCGACCTCTTGGATATCGTCAATGCTTCGTTGGAAAATGCATGGATTCCAAGAATTTGGAAGGCAGTGAAAATTATTTTATTGATGAAAGATGCAGGGAAAGGATACGCCTTAGAAAACATTTGGGCAATTGCTCCAACCTCAAATTTAGTAAAATTAATAGAAAGAATCGTGCACAGTCGCCTCACAAAACGTGTTCATGACGTCA
Organism: Amblyomma americanum; assembly: GCF_052857255.1. Taxonomy (NCBI): domain Eukaryota; kingdom Metazoa; phylum Arthropoda; class Arachnida; order Ixodida; family Ixodidae; genus Amblyomma; species Amblyomma americanum. The sequence goes on from NC_135503.1 coordinate 94,739,042, forward strand.
ACGTTCTCAGCTCAGCCCAGATTGGCTCTCGTCGCGGATGCTCTATATGGTCCGCGCATGTGGATCAAGAGAGCAGAATTCGGCTTTCGCTACGCAGAAGGGAAGTTTCAGCTTTGGTGACTTGATGTCGAAAGGCCTATGACAGTGTAGAACATACTATACTACCTAGCAGACTTAATTTATGAAGGACAGATGCCTTTACTGCACAGAGGGAACCCTTTGTTCTAATACATATGATAAATCAAGAGGTGTTCCGAAAAAATTGTTGCTATCCCCGCCTCTTTTTAATATTTTGGTTAGTGGCATCCCCATTCGTCCTGATATGAGTTTTTGTGTATGCAGATGACATTGCTTTTTTCGCCGTGGCCAGGGATATCCATTCCCTTTACCAGATTCTGCAGTGATATTTCGACGTTCTTGGAGTATGGTTGCATGGCATTAATTTAACCCTGAATATTTACAAATGCGGCGATTTGGTATTTCCTATAGACACGCCTTTGCACATTTCATTAGTCCATCGCTCTAACCAGATTCCACAAGTGGAATCCGTTAAATATCTAGGTGTTACTTATCACCCAGCATTAGATTGGAGCCTTTATATAAAGAACAATGTGTCTAAAGGAGAACGCGCTCTAGGCCGGCTGACAAGAATCGCCAATAAAATGTTTGGGATGCGCCGCGACACATTAATCTTACTATACAAAGCCTATCTAAGACCTATACTTGAATTTTGCGTTCTGTTCTCTGGTAGTGCAAACTACAAGGAAAGAAAGAAAATAACTTTAATGGAATAGGTGATGTCTGCCTGGTTGTCGGCCTGGCATGCCGAGGGCTGTGATCTTGCCATCGCGTTGTGTTGCAGTGGTTACCCGTTCACTGTGCCCTTGCAGGCAACGACCACCCTGATGGTGCAGCGAGGTCGGCGCATGGCGACACCGCCTTGCTCCTACCTATACCGTTTTCTCGCAGTGATGGCGCGAGACTTCTATCCACAAAATCCTTGCACACGCAGCGCTCTTTGTGGTGCGATCCGGAACATCAATACAGACCCCTTCTTCGTATTGACCCCACTTGTGACTTCCGCATGCCACGCAGTATAACTAGACGTGATCAAAATTGCCTCCACCGAATTTGCCTGGACGTTGCCTTCATTAAATTCTATTTACATAAAATTGGTGCAATAAGTAGCCCTTTGTGCCCACATATGGTGTGCCCGAGGATCTGCCACGTTTGATCTCTCGCTGCAAACGCTTCAACAATCATCGCAACACGCTTTTAAGTGCTTTTGGACTCTGACAGCATGGCCCCGTGCTCATCGAGCATGTCCTTCTACCATGGAGGAACGCGGCTTCGGGTGTGCGCGGGACAAAAGCATTTTTAGTGTTTTTAAGAGACACGGGTTTGGTGGACATCTTTGACAATTTTGTGTGTGCGCGTGTGTTTGGGAGTGCGTAAGTGTGCTTGATTGCAAACTACAAGATTCAGCCCGTAATCTTACTGGAAAGACGCGCTATACATTTGTTCCTTGATCTCCCAAAATCACTTTCAAACGCCATGCTTTACCCGGAAGCCCGTATCTCTGATCTAAGTTCCCGCTTTCAAATACTCACGGTGCGAACTTTCCTCAGGTCGATGGACTGAGTGACTGATGTCAGTACTCCTATTTTTGTGTCTCAGCCAGCCTTATTCTTTTCTCATCATTAGTCACGGTATCAAATGCACAAATTATGTTAACGCAAACGTTTTAAACGACCTTCTCTCTCATCACTTAGAGGAATACCCCTACCATACGGTGCTTTCTACCGACGCCTCCGTCAGCTGCCAAAAAGCTGCAGTTGCCATGTTTTCGCAGGATTGGCCTGGAGTTATTCTGGCCGCATCCCTGATTACATTCCTATATTCTGTGCAGAATTTTCGGCTCTTGGATTGGCCCTGCACAAAATTCCATGACATGTGTCTCACGTTATTATTCTTGTTGATTGTCAGTATTACTCTCCCTTGAAACATCACAAAAAAATTTTCTGAGCCGTATCCTGCTATTTTTTGTCCTATGCACTTTGAAGGTGGTCCGTTTTGTCTGGGTGCCTGGCCATGCAGGTATTCATTCAAATGAGGTGGCTGATTACTTAGCAAGGTCGGCTCTTGACGGGTCAGTGACACATCCCGCCCCGAATTTCAGCCTCCTGGCGATTTCCAGGTTTCAGTGATTCCAACACATATCAGCCAGGTTACGTGATCCCTTACCAGATACCACTGATTATAACCTCTTAGCATATAATTGGAACGTCCGTTCATTATTAGGTTGTGTGACGTATCAATGACGCGGTTTCGGCGCAGGATTCACAGTTTGAATTTGAATCTATGCAAGTATGGGTTGACATCGACAAACCTATGTGACGCATGCGGGGAACTTTAATCTGTAGACAATTTCCTCCTCTACTGCCCACAGTTCGTACTTCAGAGGAAGATTTAGCTGGAGGTTCCTCTCTCCGGGTTAGGGCTCCCGTTATCTCGCCAGTGTTATTATCGTTCGGTGCAAGCGCCAAAAAATTTGCATTGGGTTCAATTTGTGGGATTCTCCATGATTACATAATTGCAAATGGTAGATTGATTTGCTAATTCTTTAAAAATTCTTCGGGCTCTTATTTTTTTGACCAAAATGCTGTCTGTAATTTTCATTTAAATTTCCTTTTGTCGTTTTTATTGATACAATTTTCAAAATTCATGCTTGGTGCTAAAATTTTGTCGTCATCTCGTATGGAAATTTCCTTGTTTAGGCCACTACACCTTGCCATGCCTTAAGAGGAGAAAGAAGAAGGCAGTATTGCATATGAGCGACGGGATATTAATCCTTTCGTTTAGAAATGTATTGCAATAGGAGAAAGCCAATATATTTATTTATTTATTTTTATTTACAACATAATGCTGGCCTCATTGTGGAGGCTTTCGCCGGAAAGGGATAGATTACATACACTCATAAAAAAACGTTTACGGTCAGGTTAGTGCAGGAATGAAAACAGTAATAATTGCTTGCAAAATAACTTGAAAAAAGGAACAAGGCCATGCAATACAATCCGATAAATCAAGTGCACAGAAAACAAAATAAAACAAACATTTCCAAAATAGTGCACTTATTCTATTTCAAGATTTGACAATCCTTCCTAAAAGTTTCAAACGGATTACAGGTGTCCACATCATTCGGCAACGCATTCCAATCTCGGATGGCTTGTGGAAAGAAGGAAGATTTGAATGTGTCACTATGAAATCTGTTCCCGGTAATGTGCTTACTATGCTTTGTTCTCGAGTTTATTGATTTAGAAATTGACAAGTACTTATTTTTATCTGTATTGCAAGCATCATCTTAAAGTAGAAAAAGAAATTTAGCCGCAACAATTTGGCCGTATTTTGTATTGTTGGAAGGCTAGCTTTGCCTAACAGTGCTGTAGTGGATGAATCTAATGACCTTTCGCTGAACGCTTTCTAATTGGTCAATGCAGTGGTTAGTCGACGGAAACCAGCAAATTATGCTATATTCTAGTACTGAACGAACAAGTCAGGTATACGCTAAAAATTTGGTGTCAGGTGCAGCAGATGTTAAGGAACGCTTCAACGAATTGAGCGCAGTATGTGCCTTAGATGTTATATACGAAACTAGTATATTCCATTCCAAATTCGATGAAATCAAAATCCCTAATGGCTTATGTTCTCTAAATTTATTTAGTTTCTGGTTCTCAATGACATAAGTAAATATTAGGGGATATTTTTTTCTGGCTACTGTCATAGAGACAGTTTTATCTAAGTTAAGCGTCATCTGCCAGTGTTTGCGCCATTCGGAAACTTGCACTAGTGAGTTGTTAAGAATTAACTGATCTTCATAGTTACTAATTTCTTTGTAGATGATACAGCCGTCTGCGAACATACGGACCGTACAGTCGATGTTGTCTGCTATGTCGTTTATGAAGATAAGAAAAAGAAATGGAGCTAATACTGTGCCTTGAGGCGCGCCGGACACTACTTCGAAACATCCCGAACGTTGCCCTTCATATTAAACGAACTGGAATCGATTTGTCAGGTATGCCTGAGACAATTGCGTTATATTCCCAGAGCCAAACAATATGTGTAGTTTGTGAAACATTTTGGGAGCGATACTCTGTCAATAGCAAAAGAAATATCTGAATCAGAAAATATGCACAGCTCTGAACGATTATGTATTAGCACTCTATGTTCCGCTGAGAGAAGCAGCTGGTGTTTCTAAGATATTGTGTTTGCGCTCGTGATGTCCAACTCTGGTGGTCTGTCTTTCGCCTTCCGCTGCGCTACGGTATTTTGTCGAAAGATAATGATCTTACATACTTTCACTCTGGAGGGATGCCGGTGAACTGCCATTCATGATTCCAGAGCACCTACCAAATGCACTCTACACCATTCTCATTCGCCTTGTTATTTGACACGCGTGACCTGGAAGTGACGTCAATACCTGCTCGAATTAGGTGCATTCGCTTGCTTCTGCCAAATCTTCGTTGCCTATTGTAAACAGTTCCTTCCGAGAGGGTTGGGTTATACCCGAGTTTGCTGCTTATAGTTTTAAAGCTCACTGTTCTTCGTTGTTGTGGTGGTCCTCGATCATCCTTTGCAGTTCGTTTCCTGAGTGACGTAGTAAGACAGTTAACTTTAAATATGAGACTGTCGACGTATTGTCCGTTAACATTCATCTTAAACTCATTTCAATGCAGATGTATAAACACCTCTAGCGAACAAGCCTTGTATAATACTGGAGAGGTTGACTGCCTGTCCTACACCCTTCCTGGCTGCCCTATTAAAAAATGTGTGCAGGTTTTAATAGGAGACAAATAGGATTATGGCACATTTTGTTGAACATTATAGAATGAAGCTTTCAAAACGAATCAGCCATTGAGTGACTCCTTAATGGCGGGCTCCGTATAACTACCATTACGCGTGGTTAATTACCGTGCACTTACATCACACAGTGCACATGCAAGTCGTGGGTTCGAACCCGCCCACTACGGTAGCACTTCGATGGAGGAAAAATTTGACAATTCCGTGTACTGTGCATTGTTAGTGCCCGTTAAGAACCCCAGGTGGTCGAAATTATCCGGAGCCCTCCACTACGGCGTCCCTGATAGACTGAGCCGCTTTGGGACGTCCATCCTATAATGCCAAACAAAATGTGTCATAATCCTATTTGCTGACCCGTTCAAACCTATATACATTTTTCAGTAGGGTGGGATTTTATCTATGTCTTTATGCAGGATGACGGCGCTTATGTAGCCGTATAGGACTTGTCTTACACTTTGCATATGCATTTTCTACAACTTGGTTACGGAATTCTTGAATGATTGCTGAGGTTTCGACTGAGTGTAATGCTTTCTCATAATCTATAAAACCCATACAGTGACTCACAAAGTAAGCAGAGAAAAGTAGGGTAGGTCAAGTTCTTAGGCTGCGCCGATGAAAGATGCGAGCAGTCTTTCAACTAAACAAAATCTGTGCACAAAAGAATTAAGCGGATACTTCTTAACAGCAGACGCAACCGCGCATTCTTTTTCTTTTTATTGATCATCTCTCACCGGTTACCCATCCACAATCACATTACCGACTGCGGCCATCGGTTACAGTCAAATTTTTCGATCACATTAACGATCACTAATCACTAATCACTACATGCCTATCTGGCACGCTTGAACTAACCACCCTTCGTGGCCTAAGCGTTGCGTGCCTGCCTGCCATGCACAGATCGTGTGTTCGATTCCCAGCGCCGGCTACTTTGATTTATTTAATTATTTCTACATACTAATGTTTATCTATTTCGCTATTTTTTCCGACTCACGCTGGACAACGGCCGATGCCGGCTTCTTATCGACAACGGCCCTGTATCGCGTAATACGATCGCTTTTGTACAAAGGGCGCTAGCACTTACGGTGGCCGCTCCCCGCGTTTAGCGGTTGTGTGTTTTTCTGAAGCCTGCTTTCTGGCAGGCTGCCACCCACCTGCCCAGGTGTATGTATTGTGAAGTAAGGCCAGGCCGAGACGGTAAGACGGCCGTGTCTGGCGTTTTTTCTAAGGGCGGACCTGATTCGCGTGCCACAGGCGGAGCCGCGGCGTTATGATGATGGTATGTACAAGTGAAAGAAATACCCTGCAAGGCTCACAATATATATATATATATATATATATATATATATATATATATATATATATATATATATATATATATATATATATATATATATATATATATATATATATATATTAGGGAAACCAACAGTCACCGAAAACCCAGGTGCATAGGAGAATTTTTTCTATTTTTTAGTTTCTAGTGCCAATCAATTGCCTTTAAAGAAAATTACTTATAAAGCAGCAGAAAAAACAACCATGTCGCCGGTGGTATCCGAACCCACGACCTCCGAATATCGCGTCCGGTGCTCTTACCAACTGAGCTACGGTGACGGCTGTCCAATCTGCTGCTTTCGTGGGTATTTATGTTTTGCGTGTAAGCGAACCTTGAGAGTGTTCACCAGCGCCACCCTCGTCCAGAGCGGTGGACGTAGCACGTCCTGTAATACCGCAAGTGTGACGTAGAACGTCATCTAATGGCGAGAACAGAAACTGTGAGAGAGCCCTCTTACGTTACCTATGGCATCAAGACTGCCATATATATATATATATATATATATATATATATATATATATATATATATATATATATATATATATATATATATATATATATATATATATATATATATATAAAAGATTAAGGGTGTGTCATGTAACTTGGACCAAGGATTAAAAAAAAAGTGGCGCTGCAGAGTCTAGTGAAACAAAAAAGATATTGTTTACCGTCCTGTGGCGCTCCTCAGATTATTTTTAAAATTGCTCTTAATCATTCCATTACGTTAGATTCATTATGCAAAAATTTAAATATTCACTTTATAGTCCCGTGCATATATTTCAGTTGTAGAGGGATCTATGAAACCATCGATCCATTTTTTACCAACTTACCTTCTGCATGGTCCTTTTTTCAGCATTTAAAAAGAGGCCGCGAAATATGAAAAAAACCACCTGATTGCACTCTTTCGCTACCGTAAAAATAAGTGAACGAAGCGTGCGCGGCGACCGCCTCGAAGTGAGCGGCCGATGCCTTGGTCAGCATAGTCGTGAAGATGAGTCAGCTCATACTTCCTGAACATAGGAAGCGCGCGCCGTGAGCTGCGGTAAGGGATAAGCAGAACATTGACAGCCAAAAAAGCAGTGAGAGCACTCAAGTCAATTTACTTATTTATTTATATATATATTTATTTTTTATTGCATTATCCTCCGGGCCCGCAGGAAATTATAGGGGTGGTGGGTGAAAAAAGAAAAATATACATATAGAAAGTACAGGCCAATGCAAAAAAAAAAAAATCACGATGCCGATGTTTGTTCAATGACATAATTGGTGGTAAGTGGCTTGAAGGATGACTCATCTTCAATGCAGGCGATATGGGGTGGAAGGTGATTCCACTCAGCGCTAGTCTTCGGTAAGAAAGGATTAAAAAGCACATTCGTTTTACATGTTGGGATAGCAACTTTATGCGGATGATCAACACGTGATGATACGCATGATGGTATAGAAAAAAAAATCCTGTTTTAGTGTCTCGTTATGAAAGAAAAGGCTGTGGAAAAGACTGAGGGGTGAAATATTTCCACGTACTGCGAGATTAGTCCGACCAAGTTTAGATTTCATTCAAGAAACAGTAGCCGTGCGAGAATAATTGGAAAGGATGATGCGAGTTGACCGATTCTGAACATATTCTGTAGCATCGATTATGGTGAGTTGCGCGGGGTACCATATTGATGATGCGTATTCTATAGCTTTGGTCATATTAGTGTTTGATATAAAAGTAAATTCAAATGGGATGGAGCCCGAGAGAAGTTTTTGCGTATGTAATGAAAAGCACGGCTTGCATTGTTGATAACATATTCTATGTGCATGCGCCAGGATAAGTTGTTATCGATGTGAACACCAAGGTATTTACAAGATGAAACACCGCTCTAGTGAAACACCGCTAATCCTGTAATTGAACGTTTTAGAAGGGTTAAATTGGCGGGAGATGGACATAATTTTGCATTTTGATATATTGAGAACTGTAGACCATCGCTGACACCAAATTAAGACGTTACCAAGATCGAACTGAAGAAGAGAACTGTCGTGAACGTTATGTATTGCATGTTAAAGAACACAGTCATCAGCGAAAAGCTTAAGGGAAAAGATAATGCCAATCGCAAGGCCATTAATATATACCAAAAAGAGTAAAAGACCCAGAACAGAACCTTGGGGAACACCAGATGTTACGGCACATGGGGATGATAGAGAGTCGTTCGCTGATACAAACTGGGTGAGGTTAGTCAAAAAACGTTCAATCCACTCAAGAAGGTTAGGGTCAATATTTAGAGAACTCATTTTAAAAAGGAGTAAGTGATGCGATACCTTATCGAAAGTCTTAGCAAAGTCAAGAAAGATGCAGTCGGTTAGTAAACACCTATCTAAAGACGACGCTAAGATATTAGTTAAAGATAAGAGTTGAGTCACAAAAAAATTCAAGAAATAGATGCTTTCCAAACACAGGCGAGGTTAGAATATATAATGCGCTCTAGAAGTTTACAAGGAATGCTTGTTAATAAAATATGTCTGTAATTAAATGGAGAATTCGGATTGCATTTCTTGAAGAGTAGAAACACCCTCGCTACCTTCCAGTCAGCTGGCATTGTGGCGTGTTTGACAGATTGGGTGAACAGGTGCGCTAAATATATGGTGGAATATATAGAAGTGTTCTTCAAAAACTTCGAATTAACGTTGTCGACACCGTAACTCTATGATAACCTGAGGCTCTGGATTAACGTCACGATGCCAACAAAATCGATGACAGTGGGGTTCATCGGAAAGAAGTCGTACTCGATCACTTCTGGAGCGACATCTAAGGAACAATCGGAAAACGATTTTGCAAAGGCAAGGTTTAAGGCAATACAACATTCTTCATTTGTCATTCTATTCCCAGCACTGTCAGAAAGTTGAATGACTGTTCGTTCATTGGGCCTGATGACATTCCAAAACTTAAATGGATTAATAGAAAGGAGTGATGGAAGTGTGTTATTTAGGAACACGCGCATGGTTCCTTTGATAGCTAGTCGGTAAGTGCGGAGAACATCACCACCAGCTGACCAATGTTCTGCAGAGTTTGCACGTTTTGTAAGGAGAAAGAAGAGCTTCTTATTATTCAAAAGTCGTTTCATGGCGACGGTGAACCATGGGGATCGGGATTTTTTTATACTTCGGGGCACTGCGACGTACTTATCGACTAACGCCGAGACTGTGTTATTAAATAAAGCCGTTTTGGTCAACGGTTCTCTCGATTAAGGTAGGAAGGCAGTTATCCAGAAAGAGTGCTGGTTCGCTGTTAATTGATGTTTAGTCACCCCTCGAATGGTCCCAATTGTCTTGATGCTACCAACTTTTTTAGTAGTAAGCGCCGTTATTTCGAAGCCAATAAGACAATGACCACTCAAACCAGACATGTAGGTTACACGATGTAGAAGGTCAGGTGCTGTGGTAAGAATTAAGTCTAGCAGGTTGGATGTACCAGAACCAAACTTCATAGGCTCTGAAACAAGCTGTTAATGATTAGTCGTGACAGGTTGCGCAGGAAAAGCAATACAGATCTCGCAAGACACACCGATGGCAGCACCTGCCATCGCGGAAAATTGGCGCAACTATTACCAGCTGCACCGCTGCGCAAGGCGTGCATGAGGTATCCAGGAATCTATGAATGTAAAGTACTGAAGGATCCGAACACTATAATCGAAGTGCTCGCGCACCTGGTTTATATTTTGCCCGAGTACGCAAATCAACCATATTTTTTTTACATGTATGTGCAGTGATATACTGTAGGAGCTCAGAAGGGTAGCGGATCGGGCTAGTTGGTGCAGATTTGACATTTTCAGAAGCGCTAAAACACCGAGGACGCAGAGGGAACAGACAGGGACGAGCGCTACTTCCAACTGTTTATTTCGTAAAACCGCAAGTGCTTTAAACAGTTCTCGAACGCTTTTATGACACGGCAGCAAACTACACGTGCGAGAATACACAGTATAGCTACCGAGACTAAAAGAACCAAGGAGATAAGTGCACGATTACGTTGATACCCTGAGGAAGGCAAGTTCTTTTTTTGACAATGAAATGGACGGTGAGCTTACACAAGTGCTACCCAGTGATGCTATGTTCTGTGCTTCTATAATCTCTCGGGTTAGTTGATCACGACTACGTCCGATGATGTGGCACTGATTTAACAATGGAGCACAATTGCGGCACTTACTGCAGTGAATGGCTAGGTTGCTTCCGAAGGAATTTTTAACATTGTTGTTGTGCTGGTTGTTGTTGTGTTGTTGTCTCAATGACCGGCTACGCCAGCACAACAACAATGTTAAAAATTCCTTCGGAAGCAACCTAGCCATTCACTGCAGTAAGTGCCGCAATTGTGCTCCATTGTTAAATCAGTGCCACATCATCGGACGTAGTCGTGATCAACTAACCCGAGAGATTATAGAAGCACAGAACATAGCATCACTGGGTAGCACTTGTGTAAGCTCACCGTCCATTTCATTGTCAAAAAAAGAACTTGCCTTCCTCAGGGTATCAACGTAATCGTGCACTTATCTCCTTGGTTCTTTTAGTCTCGGTAGCTATACTGTGTATTCTCGCACGTGTAGTTTGCTGCCGTGTCATAAAAGCGTTCGAGAACTGTTTAAAGCACTTGCGGTTTTACGAAATAAACAGTTGGAAGTAGCGCTCGTCCCTGTCTGTTCCCTCTGCGTCCTCGGTGTTTTAGCGCTTCTGAAAATGTCAAAACTGTAGGAGCAAGTTAAAAGCAAGTTTAACTGGTTGGTTGTTGTTGCAAAAACGAGAACTTAGGATTACTATTACGTTTTCCAAATGCACTGACTCAACAAAGCGTTTATTCAGATCGCTGATATTGCAGCCTGTGTACTCTGTGCTTTTACTAAAAACTGGAGCAATAGTAGACAGTATGGTATCCTCTGATGACCCACTTACTTTGGATCTTATCAGACTTCCCTCACAAATCACAAGAGCTGCATCCCATCGCAATTTTAACCTCGCACAGTGCTGTAAAGCATGGTCGAAGACTAATCGTATTAATGGTGTCCAAATTTGGAGTGAAATTCCTAACGATTTGAAAATTAAAATTTCGCCCTATAATTTGTGACTTTCTTGCTTGACTGCTTTAAAACCTGTGTGAACCGTTACGGTTTTGTACCAGTCATCTAGAATCCTTTTGTGAACCACTGCTGTATTGTGTCCGCTCGCCCTTGTAATAATTTCTGTAATCGACCGAACGGTAGACTCTGGCTGTGGGACCAAACATTTTTCAGTATTCTCTTGGACACTGTATGCACAGTAAAGAAGAAAGACAGAAGGCCAGTTAAGAGAAGCAGAATTCCTTGTCATACACGTATTGTACCGCGTGCAGAGATCAAGTACAATAAATGCAGCCTTCGCATCACATGCTTTTATGGCGCTAGTTAGGCACCTCAAGGGGATCGCAGAACATTACCTACAACTAACCTACCAAAAACGAACTCGCACAAGGCGAGCTAGGGTGCAACCCAAGTGAGAGCCTCTAGGAAGAGCGCTCACTTGATGTGGGGGCTACACGATCATATCATGCCGATCAATAATGGTTTTCCAGTCTGCAAAGAATTTGCAAGGACTGTCTTTTTTTCTGATCTTCAGACCGAATGGAACTTCGCCAAAGCAGAGACTGATCAGGCCCTGAAACCCAGGGAGCAAAATCCTTATGTCATTGTAATAAAATACCTTTCAAGCGGTTACACAGGGAAACTAAGGCTCTCCTTCTTAGGGGATAGGTCCGCCGGGCCCCATCCTCTAGAGATGCGAAACACCATGGGATTGGCAGCGACTCCCAGGCGACTGTGAGGGCCTTTTTCGCTCGTGTGGCCCGATGCCTGAGCGGAAGCAGGCCTGGGAAGACACCCAGGCTTGACCCACGAAATCCGACACAGAAGGCATGTCTCAAAGTTCAAAAGGTTTTCCAATACATGCTAATCGCCTCCGCACGCGAAGGTGTCATGTCTGGCTACCGACGCGCCGGTTTGCGCGGGCGTTTACAGCAGAAAGGTCCCTCGGAAGCGATACCCTCGAGGAAGGGGCCTCACGGCTGACCGCAGGGCTGTAGTAGCCATTGCGGGACGCCGAGGTACGGGGGTGTAGTATGACCAGTGCAAAAACCATTGACATTGTGGAGTGCCGGTGGAGTAGGTTCGGGTTATCTAACCCTAAGCCACGTTCTTGGTTTGTAGCCTGGTCAGCCCAGCCATGAACACTCCCTCCTCAGTAGGCGCGGAGCAAGCTAGGGGTGAAAATAAGTGCATGGTTGGTTGGTTGGAAGCACAGGTGGTTTCCTCCAGAGGTGTTAGGTCATAATACCGAGGGCCGGAGGGCCGATAGACTGAAGACCTAAGCTTCTATTGGCCGGATCACACCACACATACTACCGGTGTCTGAAAAATCGCGAAAAGCACTCCACAGCAAGTAGCTGGCAGGTTGGAAACAAGTACTGAAAGTCATGGAGGGGCCCTAGGTAGGTGACCCTGGGCTAGATTTTCCTGTCTCCGGCGGTCAGAGCCAGTTGTGTTTGTGGGTGATCGGGCATCCCAGGAGCGGGGCCGCGCAATTGGGCAGTCTTGACGCCCTTCCTGTCTTGGCCAGTCAGGCCTGTAACGGGGTCGACATATATGAAGGATTAGAGAAAAAACTCGCTGTCCCCATTCCCGTCCCAATACCCATAACCCATTTCACCCATCCTCTCCGCTAAGTTCCAGGGGAGATCATGGGAGTCTCTCCAGGCCTGCTCCCCCGGCTCTGGGTCGCTATGTAGTTTTTTGCCACCACCACCCCCTTAATTTTTTTTCTCTTTTTCCCCACCTACGCGTGGCAAAATTATATCATTGCCTTCGGGCCTTTTCATATACCTTCAGATTGGATTAAGCCTGTTGTACGTTAGTGGAGCAGGAAGGGGCTTATTATTTTTCATTCTTTTTATGTTGCCGCAACGCGCGAATGTTAACTATTCTATGCCTTTATCGAACCGAATAGGCGGATATTCAACCGAGTCGAATACTGAGGAGCGTACTAGATAATTTTCACCCGTTTCACCACTTCCGAGAGGGAGATAAAGGAATAAGCAGTGTTCCTTGAACTAAATCTTCTGCACACCACAGGTGACGCTCATCTCTTGAAATGAGAGCCAGGATCGAAGACCGCACAGTGTACTCGCCGTTTCCGACGGTGCAGATACCTTCCTGCTCCGTCTACGACGCTGCCAAGGAGGCGCTGCTCCAAGATCCGGTAAAGCCGGCACTGGTAGGGAGGCCTTTTGTAACTTTGTATCATACGCAGAAACTTGATTTCATGTAAACTACAGCAAGGAAAGATCTCGCAATCATTATTCTTCCCCACGCATCGCGCTGTGTCGTAAGCTCAACGTTCAAATTGAGATTGCAATGAGCGTGTGGAACTCGAAAAAGTATTGACCCAAGGATAGTTCCAATTTTTCGCATTGTTACGAGTTTTCTTTCTTTTTTAGACGGCGTGCTTTCTATGCCATTTTGTACACAGTATTCTGTAGTTATTCTTCGCAGTCACATGGCAGTCACGGCACGCTGCCAGGTCGACAGGCGTGAAAAATAATAGACCATAGGGCATCCGGTTGAAAATTAAGCAGTGTCCGTGAAAGAAACCAGGTCTGACGGCGGCTGTAGCGATTTGCACTCGTTAAAGTTGTCTAAAAATTGCAGTGCTTCTTGTGCGTAGGCATTTTAGTAACATCCACGAGAAGTATTGAAGTGATGCTACCAACCATCCTGTCGGCTGTCGCCATCGCATTGTTTTTAGTCAACCGAATATTGCAGAAATAGGTGCACAGCTCCAGAGCACTGTGTGTTGTACGATGATAAACCAATAGCAGCAGGCTTCTGTTGTCTTCCAGCTGCCTGTGAAGTGCGCCGCGCTTATACAGACGCCGCAATTTATCCACTTGTGAAACGCAGTTCTTTTGGAGACTTTTTTTACAAATTAACAGCTTTTAAATTGGCGGCAGACTCTTAAACACACTCGCTGCCCTTAATCGAGCACATATATAGTTCGCGTGCTTGGTTGAAAACTGTTCTGGACTCCACAGAATCCTTCCCAACAGCCCATCGCGTCGGGCGAAGGGCACGTACATTTACTTGGACATAGTGCTTGGTGTGGAAGTTTTAACACCGAGCCCCAAAGTCTATGCCAAAACAAAACTGCACTGAGAAGCAATAAAAATTTTCATTGCAATGATCCGCGCTATGCATCAATGTTTTACTACCAAATTCTCAGAGATTTGAGATGCATGCTGGACAGAGCACCGGCTTCTATGGGGAACATTCATGTGGTAGCACGCCTAAGAAGTCTACGGAGGAGTGCAATACGTCCTTAAAATTTCTTTTAGAAGGTAAGCGTTAAAAAAACAATAAATGACTTTTAAAAAAGCTACCTCCAGTGATGATGCATTTCTATGTAAAGGCGACTCTTTTTCGCATTGTACGATGAGAGCATTAGAATGAAAAAAATACAATTCAAAAAGGAAGCAGGAAATGAAGACGTTCTCTATGTCTGCAATTAAGATAATGCCTCACCTACGCATATTCTCCGCGCATTAAGGAGAAACAATAGAGTAATATCTCACGCACGTAGCCTAGGGTACAGAAGAAAATTCCACTCTTGAGATTGAAAGCAATCACTGGAGGTAGCATGTCCTAAAATTCCTTTTTAGAAGGTAATCAGTAAAAAGATAATAAATGAATTTAAAACATGCTACCTCCGGTGACTGCATTCAATCTCAAGAGTGGCAGTTGCTTGTGCACCCTAGGTTACGTGTGTGAGATGTTACTGTATGAGTTCTCATGAATGCGCAGAGAGTATGTGTAGGTGAGGGATTACCTTAATTACAGACGTAGAACACGTCATTTCCTACTTCCTTTTTTCCTTGTATTTTTTTCATTCTATTGCTCTCATGGTAGAAAGGGAGAAAGGGTCGCTTATACATTGAAATGGATCATCTCTTATGCGCATTTAAAGGTATGCGGATTGTGTGCTTCATCCTAAGATATATTTATCGTACTATTTCATGTTTTCTCTTGAAGCATTTAGTTTGACAAGAATCGTCACCACGCGAGAATTCAAAACTAGTTTTAAAAATGTTCAAAGCTCCATGGCCTCCGAAGCTTCCAAATATACTGAACTGTTCAATGCATTCTGTGAAAACCAAGGCAACGGTTTCATCGCCGGGAAATTTCGAATACCAGAATAATTGTTAAAATCTGGTTGGCACACCGATCAGAAGTCAAGTGAATGAAATGCAGATTCCGCTTGCAGTAGTTGTCAGGAGAAGTTTAACGACATTTACAAGGGACATTTTCTTCGTGGCACGTTGCGTCAGTTGCAGACTGCGAGAAAATTCTTAAAACAAATATAGAGGAAAAATAAACTATCAGGTTATTAATAGCGTACCGCCTTGGGACAAACATTATGCTCTATTCTGAAAAAAAACTCGTCAATGGTTTTCTTGTGCATTTTGAACTGCCTATTTCATAAAAACTACATGAATGGTTGAAACTTCAAGAACTCATGCATTCCGCACAGATCTACGCTCACGGAATTGCGGCTGTTAAAATAAAAAAAGCATTTATGCAGAATTTAATATTTTTTTCCCATCTGAAGCTCTTTCCGCAACTAAAGCTTAGGTTTATTGTGATAAGTGTAGCCTTTCAAGGAGTGAGACAAGGAAATCACTAGTTAAAAGAGCTGATAACATTAAGCAACAAATTTAACTGAATCTAGAAAAACGAAGGACCGTATCTGCATACGTCGTGATATAATCATATGACGGAAAATCGCTATCTCTTTTGGTGTCGCTCAATGTGGGCTCTCGAGTATAGCACTCAAATTGTAAATAAAATAGCATCGGTTTAAACGGCGCACTTAGGTAGCATATCAAAGGTTTTTTTTGTTTAATCAACCAAAACCACCCACACGGAAATCGATAAAAACGCGAAAGTTGTTTATACGCACAAACCGTACCACGTTCCAAGCTGTTTATCGACATGCTTTACATGTAAGTTCAAACATGTGTACACCAGGCACTAATAAAATTATTCGAGTTATTCAGTTGGCATCAGCATGTAAGCCTTGGATTTCACTCTTTTATATCACCTATTTTGTCCAAGAAACCTCTTTTCACAGTTGTTTTCAAGCTCTGTTTGCCAACTATTGCTTAAAATGACTACAGAGTGATTGCAGGAGAAAAACAATTGTAACATTCATTAGGTTCAATCAGGGCACTGTTGTGCGTCAACAGAAGCAAACAAGTCAGAAACCTAGGCTTCTGTCGCAATCACTGACTTGACAGCCATCCTTCCTAGCGCCCACACATAGGCAGCGGAAACGTAGATTAGCTGGAATGTATGGGATTAGGAATATATGTTACGTCACTCCAGAATTCTAAATTTATGCGTAGTCGCTAATTGGTAGACGTGAACTATGAAAGGCATTGCCAGATAACCCAACTTATCGTTTTACCGTTCACCCTAGTAGAGACGCATTTTTACATCATGCTCGAGAGTATTATTGATACCATGATTATGTTAAGATTCTTGGTTAAGATCTGCAGCCAATATCTTCACATCCTTCCAGGCGGTGAAAAGTTGTTCCGGGAAAGCAATGAATGAATCCTACCTCAAAACGGTTCGACCTGTGAGGATGAAGCTGACAAAGAACACGCGCACGAGTCGATTTGGCTCCGTTAGGTTTTTAAATCAGCAGAATCTGGCTCATTCTCGACTTGACATAGGGTTATCTCCCTCGTTTTCTCTGAAATACTAGGCACCTTTCGTTCTCACAGCTTTTGCAAACGTAAGATCTATGCACCAACTTTTCATATGGGAAAAATTCTACTTAGTTTCGATCTCTGAGTTTAGCTCATCTTGAAAATAAAACTGCACGTATGTCTTACCTATTCTAATTAATCACTTTTTCCGTTACCTATCTGTACTGCTTTACTTGGGTACATGGTCAAGCGGCCGATCGCTTTTACTCCCACTTAATTTCAGAGAGGCATTCAGCGATATTCAAAATAGCAACTTGTTAAGGTTGGCGGGCTTGCATTTCGACTAATCAAGCATATATTTTTTTCCTTTCAGTTGAAGGCCTCTTCATTTTCGTCTATCTCCTTAGAGTCTTCCCGAAAATGTTATAATTTAATAAAGCAGTGTTTTTATGGAAGACTAGTGATCGTAACTGTTTATTTTCTACAGACGAACCTGATTTTTCTCCAGTTTATTGAATGCCCTGCGGGGCAATGCAGGTAACTCATAAATAAAATTTAAGGAAATGATAATAATGAAAAATTTTCACGGCACAAGGGCAACTGCGACCAAAAACCGCTGTGGCGCACAACATTTTTTCGTCTACTCAAGCCAGGGTGAAAGATCCATTTTCCATGCATTTCACCCCAGATAAGAGAGCACCAGGACAAGGGAAAGCTTTTGCTCATTGTGTCCCCGGTGGGTGCTCGACTGCACTGGGAACGGAACCCCACACCGGCCGCATGCCAGGCGGAGGCCCTATTGGAGCCCCTGCTGCGCTAGAATATGCCAGAGAAAATAAACACTGCTGTATAACGTCATTAGTTGTAAAACAAAAAATTATCAAAAGTTCGCAGCTTGGTTTGTGAATGCACTTTTTACGAAGACTGTCCACTTGGCACGGAAGAACATTACACACTTTCGAGTAGCAGATTTTTCCATAGGGTATAATTAATGACTCGTCTAGAGTAAGCAGTATCAATAATGACGGAACTATTTACTTCGAAGTTCACTCATTACTGTTCGGAGGCCAACTTTTTTCTCTTTTTAGAATTTTATCACACGTCCACTTTTATCAAGTCGTTTCAAATATCACTTCCACAATAGGAACCCAACCCGATGTAGGCCTTAGAAAGCATCCGAAACTTTTTATGCCTCTATATCAACAGCGAGGTTAATGTTGCTGACCTTTGAAATAATGATGCTGACCTTTGAAATGCACATCATTGTGTGTCTGAGAGGCTGGTTTTCCGCACAAACAGCACAACGCTGCTCTCGGCCTGGGATAATTGTGTCAAGCGCTTTCAGTGCCTAACAACCGCTTAAATATTATTCGCTGTCATCGCACCATCCCAGCACACCAGGACATCTCCAGCGGTCATTGCAAACATGAATGTACAGATTTGTCGTATACCTATATTCATGTTACTTTCACTGTAAGGTGACGTTACACGCCCGATGCAAATTAAAGGAGCTCCTGTCAGCGTCCTTAACCATTCCCCACCATAATCTTCCGAGCATCTGAAGCCACGATGAGTGCGCGGAAGCTTGCCTCCGCTGCGACGTTATTGTTTTCTAAGGTTACAGGTGCAGCGAGAACGAGTGAGGATTTAGGCGACTATTTTCATAGATTGTTGCCAAATTCGTTGTAACATCAAACATCTTCCCGTTATAGGCTGGGAAGTTAGGCCCAACAACTCTTTCTGTCTCCGCGCTAAAAACGATGCGAAGAGATGAAAAACAGTCAAGACAATCAATCCGAAAGCGCCACTACAGCATAAGACTCGTTGTTTGATTCTCTAGTTTGTTTGTTTGTTTTTTAAATCGAAAGGTGTTAGCTCGAATACGAGTGTACGCAATCAAGTGCAGGCGGATGGGACCGTCCTCGTGACGCGCAGAGAGCTATTCGTGCTCATGCAACGCTACGCCGCGGGATTCCAAAAACACGGCTTGGAACCTGGACACAGGGTGTGCGTCCATCTCGACAACAGCATGGAGAACTTTGCTGCCATGTGGGCGTGTGTCTTCGCAGGGGCAAGCGTCGTGCTGGTCAACGCATCACTTACTGAACGTAAGTGAATTTCACGGAAAGCCTAAGGGAGCGGTGTCTTTTTAATGCTATAGCGTTAGAGCACACTTTCGGTGGCAACCGCGGGGTTGTGAGAACGAAAATCTTTCAGGCCGCAACCTCTGGAGAGTGAGAACAAAATTCTCAATTCTCGATGATATACAGGGTCGTAACGTCACACATAATTGAAGTCGATTAAAACGTCAAACAAATTTTGACTATACGTTCGCAACATGATTCAAATGACATTATTGCGTGTAAAAATGTAAAATATTTGCGCGAAAAAGCAATTTTGGGCAAGATAAGAATCAGCGTGAGGACCTAGCGTCTCGCGTCAGACTTGATACCATTACAGCCGATTGGCACAGCCGATTGAGTTTCATTTAAAAGGCCTTTTTTGTGTTGTGGTGAATAAACAATTGTGAAATAAAAATAACACAAATTTCGAAAGGAAAAATTAAAATAAAATAACTTTAAGAATAGTGTTCCTGTCTGTGAAGTGATATAGAAAGAGGAGCCCAGGTCACCGAAAAAACCCATTCACGCAGTTGCGTCATACACCTACAGATGATATTGAGTGTCCTTCGAAATTGCTTTATCTTAGTGAACGTGGCATTCTTTTTATAGGGCTGCCAGCGTTGAACTAACGTGATGGACCTGAGTGTCTCCAGGTAGTTACAGGACGCTCAATCGTGGAAGGAGAGGAAAGTGCCGTTTCGAGAAAGAATCTTTCGCTGGAACACAATGAATTATATCGCGAGTGCCGTTCAGCAGTTCGAGATTACGGAATGTCGATTTGTGGACTTTTTCTAATGTTTGTCTCTTGGAAGGAATTGATAACAAATATTTTGTTCAAGCTTCCTTGAGCTCGGCGCCGATGCATATTATGAACCTTGAGCCAAAACCTTCTCCAAATGTCGCACTTGAAGCATGCTTCACTGTCCCTTCTTAATGTTTCTTTGGTCATCGCAATAACCGCGTTGGCCGTGTTATAAAAAAGAGGTGTCCGTTCCGTGCAGCGGCAGCAAAGAGTGATAATAAATCCCCTATCAATGTTCTTTCTTAGTTATAACATTATTTAGCGCAGCTGTAATATAATTTTACAATGTCGTTTTAGAATATGATTTGTGATGCGAATAAATTAGGTTCGAGGAATTGTCGCTTGGCTTTTGCGTCTGCGCTTCAAGCAGAGGACAAAGAGCAAGTCTAGAACGCTTGATCACTGCTTCGGGCGTCCTCTTGTCTCCACACACGACATATATTCAAAACACCTTTTTCGAAATGGGCTGAATGCCACTATGAACAGATACACTCATGACACTGTATTGCCTTGGTGGACGCCGCAGCCTCGATAGCGGCTATTGTAGTCATTCAGCTCGCAAACACGACGATCCACCAGTCCAGCTTTCGTCGACATATCTTTTTAATTGTGAGGAAACTATAATAAAGAAAGATACTTATACAAACCAAATGATGGGAAAGGTGTTAGTAGCTTTGTGATCCTATCAAAATCATGTTTTTAAAGTTGGTCGCACGCTCCCTGTGAGCAGTTAAACCTTTCAAAGAAAATCAATTTGGTACATTTTTACAGTTAATAGCAGAAAACTACCCACGCCCCGAAGAGGGATGCGCGGGTATATTGGTTGTTGCGGTGCAGCCTTTCGATATGCGAAAATGTGTTTTCATAAGAAACTTCCTAGTGAAGAAGGAGCTTGTGCAGAAATTTTGAATATTGAGCAATGTTCAGTTTTCTTCATAACGAGATCCGCCTGCACCTCCACTGCAGCTGCCTCGGCTCGATCGGTGTGCCTAGCGGCTGCTACATCCCCCTGCCGCCGTCAAGGAGTGGACTGCGCGCAGTGCGCATTTCAATATACGCTGCGATGCACTGCTGTTGACCAATCGAATGAGGCGCCCGCACCATGGTATTTTTTCACCGAGTGCTGCTTACTCGTTTCAGGGTGATACCTGCATCGACAGCACTGCGTCAATAGCGTCGTCCTGATGACGTCACAGCGTGGGTCATGTAATATAGTGGTGGTAACGTCATTGAAGTTTTGGGTCATGTGGGTCATGTAATATAGTGGTGGTAACGTCATAGACACAGCAGTATCACCAGTATTAAATCTTCACTTAACATCCCGCCACTAGAGCTCCGACGGAAAATCGCACGACTCTGCCTCTTTCATAAGTTATATTACAATTTTCCTGATCTTCGTGACACATTATTACTAGCTCCCATCAGAACATCGCGCCGCCTGTTTAACCTCCTCAGCATTCAACGTATACATGGATCGACCTTGGCATTTAATAAATCTTTTCTTCCAACTGCAATAGAAAATTGGAACCTGCTACCCGACTACATTGTTAACGAGCGCGACGCTACTAAATTTCGACAGGCATTAATTAATCACTGTACTGAATAAAAGACACTTCTCAAACTTCACCCAGTTAACTTATTATTTTTCTTGTTGTTGTTGTAGTTGTTACCGCCTAATTCAGCCTTGTGCCCTTCATTATTGACCAACGTTGTATTGTGATGTATCGTTTTTCATTTTATTGTATTGCATTATGTTTTGTTGTATTAACGTATTATTCTTAGTTGCATTTGCTTTGTCCCCCCCCCCTTATGTAATGCCTCAACAGAGGCCTTTAAGGGTATAATAAATGATGATGAAAGACCTCCATACACCGCTAGCTACCGCATGGACCATTACCAGGCGCTCCTACGAGCCATTGCCAGCTGCATAGCGTTGACTGACGCGCATAAAATCCTATTCCACAGTGTAATAGGCATTTAATGTGTTTTGCGGCCAATTCCGAACTGCTGCGTGAGCTACGTTGTAAAATAATACTTGAGAGCTGTGACTTGCAGGAATGCTAAAGAACTACCAATACTTAGTAAAACTCATCGTGTGCCTACCCTGCCAATACTTTGTCATGACGTACTGCTGCAGAACATGAGGTCGTGGATTAAAATGCCGGCATCACCGGTCTCGTGTCAGTGCAGGTCAGGTACAAAAACATTCGATAAATAAGAAGTAGCTTCTCAAGCAAGAGCATCATAGTCGTATCGTTGGCCTTATTTCTTTTTTCGATGTTATTCTGAAGGCCGCAGGTAATTCAAGTTAGACTGTCGCTGCCAGCGGTACATAATTTCAACAACCTTCACTGCACTGTCAAGTGAATGATGCTAGTTGATCAGTGTGCTCACGAAACGCTATCCGTTCAAGGGAGCGTAGCCATTGTGAAAATGAGGTTTGAGCCGGCATATTCGTCATCATTAGCAAGATACACCGACCATTTAGCAAATCAAAACATTTTGTGCTGCGCGTGTAGAGCGCGTGGTTAGAGCATGAACGCTGTTTCGCGACTTTCATACACAACAAAAAAGGACAAAAACATTTTTGCGGGGAAATCAGTTTACGGACGCATTTTTTTCATATAATGTAACATTTCAGTATAACAATCAGCATATCGCCAACCACCCAATGGCAGTCTTGATTTTTTTTTGTTATTAGCGTTTTTGCTATCCTCAAAAGCGTTACCATTCGTATTTTTAAGGTAGTCTTAACTCTACGATTCGGTCGATGGAAACACGTAAAAAAAAGATTTTGTTACCCTTCAGAATAATGAACCATAACCTTCATTATTTCCATAAGAGCGTCTCAGAATTCTTCAATATTGACAATTTTTGTTCGTAAAGGTTGGTCATGCGTTATCGACCAGACATGCTTTCTACGGGAAGTACGGCCTAGCTCATATTCGATTAGATATTTCTGCTGAGTGTCCAAATTGCTCCTCAGTGAACGATGGAGAGTTAAAAAGTGCTCCAGAGCAGAAATGCATCAAGCACAATCCTCCAGTCAAGAAGTGCGATTGACCCTGTTGACACGAAAAAACAAGCTTCAAAATTGGTTTTTCACTGCATCCCCTCTTCTGCACTTCTAACAGAATGATCTACCATGCTTGTGCGGCCAACCAGTTGAAGAGTGAATTCAAAGTAAATCTTCGCATGGATAACAACAAAGGCCCTCTGTTGAGCACTGCGCAAAATGACCGGTGAAGACAAGAGGTAATTCTTGAAACGTCGGTACCTTACATCGGCATCACAGCAACCATTGTTGAATTCACTTTTCTATTTCAACGTAATTTGTCCTCTTCTTTTGCATAATATATATAATGTTCTGTTCCCGGACATTCCCGCTAGGACATTCGCTTCAAACAGGTTCAATTTTGAGGCTGAACCCAATGTAGAGACTGGCACCTTATACAACACCAAAATTTCCTCAACAGTTCTGCTCCTTATACACAGCAGGAGCTTGCCGTATAATCTCAGTGTAATTTAAACCAAATGTGGAGCAGTCCGGAATGACCCAACTGGTCTGACGCTTCAAACCACTCTGCCATAACTAGAGCAACATGCGCAGTGCCTGTTCCTGGTATTTTGGCCTAGACGAATGGAGTATTTTAGTTGGCAGTGATAGCGGACGGCTCTTGCGGGCGCTGGTAGGGATGCGTTCAAGGATGGACGGCAAAGCCCACGGCACTGCAGAAAATACTGATGGCAGAAATGGTTCTCACCACTGACGTAATCAGTTATTTTCGTTTTCTAGTATGGACGCACTACGCATTCATTATCTCGATGTCAGTAGCACTTCAGCTCGTCATGGCAATTCACGGGACAGCTTACAAGCATAGTGAAGATTTTAAACCCTCCGTTGGTTTTACGCCGAGTTAGAGATGACGACGGATGACGAGGGGTCTCTCGAACCCGCGAGTGCGTACGAAGGAAAGTAGTCGAACGCTGCCCTAAACATCCATACAGCCAGGCAACGAGAGCTTGTCAACGTGCGGGCAGTGAATCTTTCGCTCATCATGTAACGTCCTCCGCCTAACGCCACGCGGTGCCTCAGTGGCTACGGCGCTCGATTGCTGACCCGAAAGACACGGGTTCGATCTTTGCCGCGGCGGTCGCATGTTGATGGAGGCGAAATGCTAGAAGCCCGTCTAGTGTGTCATGCCAGGTCGCGTTAAAGATAATAATATTAATAATAATTTTTTTATTTTCTCATTCCAATACAAATGCGGGCCTGCCAAAGCCTTAGAAGGCTTGAGTGGCAGCGCCCGGCAGCAGACGGCACAAAACTCATGCACCGAGCACACAAACAAAAACAAAAAAGGGTGGGGGGTGAGAAAACTAAAATGAATTCGGAAAGTGCGGACGCAAAAAATACACACAAGCAGAGAGAAAACAAAGAAAACAAAGAAAAATGTAAAATCATAGTATCAAAACAGAATGCTGGAGCTAAGAACATAATTTGTCAAGGCAAGTTTTCACTATTTTTTTGGAGTTAACAGGAAACATTTCTTTAGGTAACCGGTTGAGAACAGACCTAACATAATGTTTTCGCAGACGCTGGCCCTACCGGGTTCGCAATCTAGGCATGAGAAAACGATCACGAGTTCGAAGATCTTCGTCCGGAAAATATGGTGTACAAAAATCGCTTGTCCAAATATGCTTAAAAACTACTGATTCAGAAAAAAGGTGAGAGAAGTCAGGCATGTGTAATAGTTCAAGAACGCTACTACCTTCATTTCGCGCCTTACTATATAAAACTGATTTAATGATCGATTTCAGAATGCTGTTGACCTTCTTTCGCCACAAGGCGGAACAGAAATAAAAGCAGCAAATACCATAACGTAGCACACTGTAGGCTAAGGCGTATACAATTTGCTTGCGTACAAACATATGGCAAAGGGTCTTAATAGAGTGCATCAAACAAGCAATTTTCCGAAGCTGAGAACAGACGAAAGACATATGGGTATTCCAAGGCATGTCGGAATCAAAGAATACACCTAAGTATTTGACAGTTGACACAGGTATAATTAAAGGGCATTTGCATGGGGCACAATTTGGTCTGTGCAAACGAATAGACACATCATTAGGAATTCTGTTTAAATAATTGTGAAAAAAAAAACTAATTGAGTTTTTTATTGTTAACATTAATTAAGTTATTGCTGAACCATTCCATAACCAGCTCGCTGTCGTGTTGGATGAGAGATAATGCTGTGTTAAAGTCATTATGTCTAGCAACTAAGAGTATCATCAGCATATTGGAAAACACGGCACAGTTTACAGACAGAGCTCAAGTCATTGACAAATAAATTAAACAAAATAGGTGCAAGTGTAGATCCTTGAGGAACGCCGGATTTAATCTGCAGCAGGTCACTTCTAAATTTACCTACTGCAACGAGTTGTGAACGATTGGATAGACAGTGTACAAGAAGAGATAGAAAGGGACCCCTAAACCCATAATTGTGGAGTTTATCTGCCAACACAACATGATTAACTGTGTCCAACGCCTTGGACACATCGAAAAATAAAGCACAGGCAAATTCATTTTCTTCAATGCAGCTGTTTAGAAGATCACATAGTTCATCAAGCGCGTTCAGCGTACCACGACCCTTAATAAACCCGAACTGATTGCCACAGTACACGCCATGAGCTTCAAGAAAACTGACCATCACCGTCGCAATGTGTTTTTCTTAAACAAGCGCAATGGATGGTAGGATCGAAATACCACGATAATTTTCAAATTTATTTTTCACTCCATTCTTATAGATAGGGATAACCACCGCCTTCTTCAAGCCCTCAGGTACAATTTGGGTGGCGATTATACCGTTAATAATCGCGAGCAGAACATGCTTTATTCGTTCAAAATTTCTGAAAAGTGTATCGACTGAGATGCCGTCCCACCCTGGAGACTTTCGCCTGCTGAAGCCAGAAAGAATGCAACGTAGATCGTCTTCAGTGCAAGGTGCCAGAAATGACGATTCCAGCACAGATTGCATGCTGCGAGATGGTAGACTGGGAACTTTTGAATGCACAGCCGGGCCAGCAGCCGAAAAAAAGGCATTGAACTCATGAGCAAGTGTCAGAGATAATGCCCCCCAAAGTTACGGGAAATAGAATCAGCCACATTCTTAGGTGCACAGCCTCGTAAGCGATTAACAACATCCCAGGACTTAGCTGGCTTCCCTTTCGACGCCACAAACCTTGCTTGGAAATACTGACGTCTTTTTGATCGAAGTAATTCATTAGCCCTGTTGCGGACTGCCCTGTACAGTGCCCTCAATTGAGTGTTCTATGGCGAACGCCTACAACGGGCACAAGCCAGTTACCTTTCTGCAATAGCCGATAAAACGTCGTTGTTAATCCTCGGAAGACCAGACATTCTTTGCTTTATGATTATAGTTTTTTTACACGACTCCATCAACAGCGTTGAGGATTCAACAAATGAATCGTAAAGCGCGCTTTCAGAAGTGCGAATTAGGAACCGATCCCAGTCGTATTTTTCCAGTACGGAGTCAAGTCGAAGTCTGTCAATGACTCTGATTGTGTCCAATTTATCTTGCTTCATAGCCCTTGACCCAGCTTGTGGAAAAACACGACAGCCAACAAAGAAATGGTTCGACATTTTTTGTTCTATGATAAATGAACAGGATTCATTGTGTTCAAGGCGAACGTTCACGTGGTCAAGGCATGACGATACTAATTTACTACCAAACATTTCAACACGGGTGGGAAGGTTGATTGTGGCATCAATACTGGCATCGGCAAGAGTGTTTAAGTAATCCACAACCAATTGTTTTTTAGTTTTTAGAAGGTTAATACTGATGTCGCCAATCATAGAAATACGACCCTGTGGAAGGTCAGTTCTGCTCAGCTCTTCGATGAAATAGGCAATATTTTGCTTCAGTGGACGATAAACAGCAATCACAGTTATGTCAAAATGTCCCTTGTGAATACAGACAGCTAATGATTCCGCAGTAGTGAAAGAAATAGAAGTAGTTGTAGGAACCCAACTGTCCATGACAAAAATCGCTATACCGCCCCCTAGCCCAGAGTCACGAGTGAAAAAAAAGCTAGAGTATCCCAAAATTGAAAATTGCTGCGAATGGTTATGTGAAATGTTAATCTCGGTCAAAACTAAAACATCAATGGAACCACTTAATACACCGATTATAAAGCAGAATTCGTCCCAGTGCTTCCGAAGGCTTCGAATGTTCACATGAAGAACAGTAAAATAACTTTCAGTAGTAGTAAGGAATGCGTCACGAATAGCCGAAAAATCACGAAATGAAAGCAAACCAGAAGACATGAGAAGAAAGGAGCCGATTAAGATATTCTAAGTCAACACCGATAAGTCTGATAAATGCCTAATACGAATGTACGGATCCCCTTCCTTCTTACGCAAGTAAATGTTACCGTTCTTAACCCACAAAAAATAATGGGCCTTTGCCTTGGCTGCAGTACGTGAAGCCCAAAAAAGTTATCTGTTGCGTTTTGAAAGGTTCTCGGCGAAGAACAACTTGGAGTGTTCATTGCTTTGATCCAAGGATCGAAGTTTTGACCGAGCAAGCAGCCACTTATCTCGAATGCTGAAGGCTGAAAATCTTACTAGAACGGGAGCAGGGCCGTTCCTACGAGGGGCAAGCCTATGCACAGCCACCACCTGATCCTTTAAGAAGCAATCAATTGCAAGCTCAACACTCAAATCCTTCAGGACTTCCATCAGGTGCTCACCCGGGTTTGTGGGCAGGCGATGCATCTCTGGGTTGGACATCCTGCTGTATTGTTCATATTCATTTAAATCGGATTGTAGTTTCAGGAAAGTTGAGGCCTGAGAGGTTACACATGTTTCTAGGGACTGCACCTGAGTGGTCAGCTTAGCAATGGTCTCATCTCGAGCCAGAGAACGAGCCAGAAGCGAGTCATAGTTTTTAGAAAGGCCATCAAGAGATGACTGAACCTCATTCACCACAGATTTCAGAACTTCGACTTCAAGTTTCAATGAAAAAGTTCATCCAATTTCGGAAATATCCATGGAAAATATAGTCTACCGGTTCTTTGATCGACAGCAATACATCAAGTCTTTCATTGATAGCAACCAATTGCTCAGATGTGCTGGAGCAATCAGCCTGGCAAGAAGTACCAACACGGCACTGCTTGCACCGCCATTTATCACGTTTTGCTCCCATAGAAGAGTAAGTAGTATCTGCAACCCCAGAGCAGTCCTGACCCAAATTATAGTGGTCAGAACAACTACAACATATCAGATATCTACAATCAGCAGCAAAGGGCATTAAGCAGTGGGCACAATCTCCCTCTGACATGATAAAACACTACAAAGTTTGCAGTTGGCGGCAGAAATAGAGAAAGAGAAAAAAATTACACAACGAGCCCCAGGTCGTAGACATTTTCGGAGCCTTTTACTACGGCGTCCCTCATAGCCTTTATCGCTTAGGGATGTCAAACTCCCACGACCAAAACCGTCGTATGCCGTCCGCGGAGAGCATGTTCTGTCGGCAGCTAATCTCACGAATAGGCTGGCTACGAATTCGTTTTCCGACTCGTGCTAAACGATGCACCCAAACCCATCTGCTTTTTGAAAGTGGAACGACGTATATCTGATTGTTTTAAGAGCGGTCAAAGCCGATGATTTCTTATTTTCTGCTTATAGTAAACACAAGCCAACTACCTAACCTTTCCCTCTCGCGCACACAATCCCTAGGCTGTTATGGGCGCCGCCATCTGAGTACAAAGGTAGCACCATTTGCACTTGGCAACAACATTATTCGGCATACAACTGTCGGCGTTGCCTGGCGTGAGAAATCAGTAGAATGAATTTTCGGCGCCCCACATTCTGAAATAAGAATGCACTGAATTCGATTCATAGATTGTACGGTCATATGTGCGCAGCCAATAGCTTTAACAATGCGTGAAGAGAGAGAATAAACATTTATTTGTAAAAAGGAGACCAGAGTGGATTGTTGGTGGGGTCCCAGTCCAGGACACCAGTGGCTTCCACCGTCGCATTGGCGATAGCGACTAGCTCCTCCTGGTCTTCCAGGGTGCCGCTGGCGAGCGTCACCTCTCACTGCTTCAGCACCGTGTTGTGCAGCATTATTTTGGTTTAGCTGAGCGTGTCCGTGTTATGTGCGTTAATGTGAGAATATCACCACACCAAGGACATGTATCTGCGTATAATATTCGGTGAATGCGGTGCAGATGGTGGAGGTTAGGGAAAGTAAGTGTTTGGATGTGTCTTAGGTGGCAGGAGTATAGATGCGGGGGTGGACACGCCTATTTAGGTGGAGGGTATCTAGGTGGGCTCTCTGCCTTCAGTGAACCCATATGTCATGCGTGACGATTCAACCAAGGGGCACACTTCAGCGAGTTCTATGTGCCAGAAGAACTTAATCGTGCACAGTTGTCTTTTGTAATTTCGCGCATAGCAGCATCACACATTTGTCAAGCACTGTCAGCAATGAATGAAACGAAAACAAGAAAAATACGGTGGCAACACAACAGCCCCACCTTTTTAGCTCCTGAAGAGGAAATGCAACCCAGGCTGAATAAAACTTTTAAGAAGACTCATTACGACTTCCAATTAAAAAAAATGGCCGTGGTTTCGCTCTGGTTAAACTGGAGCAACGCGATAGCTACAACTGGCTGAGTGGAACTCGCTCAGTCGTATTAAAAAGCAATTCTTTCGCCGCTGCGTTTCGCTGGAGGTTCCTTCTTCATCTTCATCCCACTTGACACGGCGCATGCGGACAGCGCTTTGTTGCCGCTGTTGCGCGCCGCGCCGCCGGCAGCAGGAGCTGCTCCGCACCACGGGATCAACCCACGTGACCAACCACGTGACCAACGGCGCCGCCATGGAGCTCAAGTGGTGCCACGCTGAAGGGTCGAAGCGGTGGCGTAGTGTAGCTATCGCTACAAAAGTGCGAGCTAGATTTGAGCTTCCCGCGGATAAGGTATACTTATTTTGAGTTTAGTCGCTCAGTTTTCTTGTTCGCATTTCATTTGTTGCTGATAATACAGTGAGAAAAGCCAGTGATTATTGCGTTTTTTGTTTGTGCCAAGGTGAAGTACACTACCAGCTCAGAGACAGCGAGTGCACACACGTCCTGACAGATCCAGCTTGCGCAGAGAAGGTTTCTAAGGCAGTGGCGTCTCAAACATTGAAGGTAAAATAAATGTTCTATGTGATTCTTGCGGTCTGTGTTACATAATATGCTCCTCGAACCCGACCGCGCCGGCTGCGTTTTTATGGAGGAAAGCGCTAAGGCGCCCGTGTGCTGTGCGATGTCAGTGCACGTTAAAGATCCCCAGGTGATCGAAATTATTCCGGAGCCCTCCACTACGGACCTATTTGTTCCTCTCGTCTTTTGCTCCCTCCTTTATTCCTTCCCTCACGGCGCGGTTCAGGTGTCCAACGATATATGAGACAGATACTGCCCCATTTCCTTTCCACCAAAAACCAATTATTATTATTATTATTCAGCCAATAACGCTTGAACAGCTAAAGCTGACATCAGTTGCAAAGCGAGCCAGCTGTTGTCTTTAGCTCAGAAACATGGACGAGAATTTTGTTTAAATAATCATGTATTCTCAGCATGTATCCTCGGTTATCTCAGCAAGACTCTAATATCGATGTCGTTAGCTCTTTTTTTCAAACTTTCAAAGACTAACCTGCGCGTAAGTTTCCTGAGCCTCCTAACCATCCACCAGCGTCATCGTTTGAAAACACTGCTGCAGTGCTGTAACACCTTAATGGGCTACATAGCCTTTACCTTATTCTGGCAGGGAGCAACTTCACACATTGGCCGCCGAAAAATGAGTGGGTTGACTGCGTGTTGCCCCTTACAACAGCAAAGCATCGAACGAGTGTTCTTGGTGAGACAGCTGGCTTTAAGAACCCAAAAAGAGCGAAATTGTACTGGCCATAACTCCCTGTCGTCCTGCTTTCCTTCCCTAAGAGACTCCGGCTGTAAAGGGCCCCAAATGTTCAACGCTGCAGCTAACTTAGGGTGTCAAGTAATGGATGAAAATCAAGTGAGCTTATGGGAAGTGCCATAAGCCTTAAAAAATGGTGCTAGTCTGTTTCTCTGCACGCTGTAGTCATTTAGATGCACCGGATGTCTATTTTCACTTCTGACAAACCATGCTACAGTACATGCGGCCAATGTCCTTCCTAGATGGATCTAGAACCGCTCCCTGAATTGTGACGGTCCCACTATGCAGTCGTAGCAGTCTTCTGATTTAACACCCTTAAGCTGTTTTATCCGAATGAGATGACTTGCGTGTAAACTCTTTGTGCAGTGCCAATCTAATCGGTAGTGTATATACATTGCGTAGTGTAAACAACTCTGAAACACCAACATAAGCTCTTTTAAAAGACTTTTATAGTAATTCTAATTCTAATAATTTATACTAACCCAACTAAACTTTTCTCCCGTGCTAACGATTGAATGCCATGGGGCCACCTTAACCTATTTTCATATCACGTCTAAAAAGTGTGTTTATTCTGAAATTAGCTCGCGACTATGAGAAATAGGAAAATACATTCATGAAGATTGACATGACTTAATTCCAAACGCGCTAAGCAGGATAGTTTTTGATAAGATATTCTGAATAGGCGCTGAGATTTATTTTATATAATGAAAGCATTAGACGCATCCAGGGCCCATGGGTGTAAATATTATTTATTGCTTTATCACAGAAAAAGCACTACCGCATTTTGACCCTCTGGGACGGCTGCAGTCGTTGAGAACTTCATGTGAAAGACAACAGAGTTGTCTACTCCTAACCAGGGAAATTACTTTTATTGCTGCTATGGACAACAGATATTTTCGCTCTGTAGAGCAGGGGAGCAAACGTGTGTGTGGCAATCCTTGTACACTGTTACGTGTACAGCGCAATAAAAAAGTTCACATTTCTTGTTTATCAGGATATCGAATTGGTACATAAACCTCCTTTAAGGAAAACTTATCAATTAAAATGGTTAATGAGCTTTGTCTGTTTTCTTAAACAGTTTCGGGCTAATGCACAGTCGCCCAACCGTAAAATCAAATGCTGTTAAAATTCCTTGTTTTGTTCCTGTCTTGTTCGCGTTCTTAAGTGAGACTATCATAAAGGATAGTAACATATCAAGTGAGCATTGATAGCGGACCATGTTCGGTACTTTTTAGTTGAGTGACGCTTTCCGTGCCCAGGGTCTTTTCGCCACAGGTCCAGCGGGAGGTTTCGTTTCGGTGGCTGCGTTTCGGCAGTTGGACGAAGCTTCTTTCCGAGAGGTTCTAACTCAGGACCCTCACGACTGCGTGCTCTGCATCGGCTACACGTCGGGCACAACGGGGCTTCCCAAGGGCGCCGTCACCACTCACTACGGCTTCGTGGCCAGCATGGTCACTGCAAGGTGAACGCGCGGATGCCGTAGCAGTCTTGGAGGGCTTCAAGGCAATTCCCGCAAACATAACGAACTGCTATGACATGAATGATTGAGGTCGCATAGAGGTGAGCATAGAAGTTAGAGAACGAGGAAATATGAGAACAAGAATCCGGCATGATTTGCACCTCCTACGCCTAACACTTGACGAATGTAAACTGAAAACTGTTAAGAAAAAAGTGAAGCAAAACAGACGCTATTTTTCCCTTTTAGGAGAGCAGTTCGCAGATTTTGCCCTAAATAATAGGTAGGCTTAGAACCAAGTTTAGAGTAGACAAAATGAAGCATGGTAATTGGAATTTTCTGCACGAGCTTGAGCTGCACTGTAAATTTGGGAATAATTTTCGATAGCGTTAAATGCTGTAGAGAATCGCTTGCACATATACAAAGCTATCGTTCAAGATGGTTGAAAGATATGAACGTTACACCCTAATATCTGAAACACGTGTTACATTTTTGTTTTTCTTTAAAGCATGAGCCTTTTTCTTTCATGCCTCCGCTTCGTCTCGCAGGCCGTGCTTTGCCAGGGATAAGAGTGACGTCGTGCTCGTAGCGGCTCCGATGCTACATGGGTCGAAATTTTTCTTCATCACTGTCAGCGTTCTTCTTGGCGCGACTGTTGTGATTGCGTCTCTGGGAGTCACTTTGCAGAGGGTCAGCGACCTTGTCAAAAAGTATAAGGTAGCGAGCTGTTTAGTTATCTTCTCAGTCGGTAGAGTTATTCACTCTGTCTGCACTTTTATCACACCACTTTCATACGACTGGAGTTAATCATGGATTGTTTTTACCGCTTGCTTTATATAAGCGCGGTGCCGTAATATTTCAATTTATTTTCAGCTCATATTTTTTATGTCTAGTCCTTGCGTCCCTTGCATTATATATACTTTAAAATAATCAAATATTTTGATAGGCCTCTACACGCTCCAAGAAATAAGTAAAAATGATTTGCTATAAAAATTATTGAAGGCAAATTACTCATTTAAATCGTTGAACGCGCATATTGTCGGGCGTGCCGCATGAGGTATCTGTGTTATTGAATATTATGTGGTGACCTTAAAATGACTAGGATTAGCGTGATGCAA
The DNA here is from genome assembly GCF_052857255.1 of Amblyomma americanum. Classification (NCBI taxonomy): domain Eukaryota; kingdom Metazoa; phylum Arthropoda; class Arachnida; order Ixodida; family Ixodidae; genus Amblyomma; species Amblyomma americanum. Next base: position 94,772,482 of record NC_135503.1, read on the forward strand.
GGCGCATGCGCTATAGGATTGTAGTCGCGAGATGCCAACAAAAAAAATGCCTAAAATAGCAAAGCATTTTACTGCAACAGAGATTCATGTCCGTGAATTCTTGAAGAAAAGCTCAATAGTCCAGCTCCACGTTGATGCGCCAACACATTTTGTTAAAAGTACTTTCTGCCAAATATCTTTCTTCCATGATTAAGTCAACTCTCCTAAATGCAGGTGACAACTCTGGTGCTCCGACCTAACAATTTAAGATTGCTTGCGGCCCAGATGCTGAAGACAGGCAACCGCCTGGCAGGCGTCCGGCGCATACAAGTCGGAGGCGACGCGCTAACCAAAACCACCCGAAGTCTGGTGCAGGCTGCTTTCAGTGACCTCGAAAGCGTGGCGAATGAGTACGCAATGACCGAGTCTGTGGGCATCCTCTGCTCGCCCACCTACTGTGCTTCCACACATGGAACTGACGTCGGCTACCCTACTCCTTCGTCGCAAATCAAGGTAGACAGACACAGGAGACAAACGCCAGGACATCAAACGTGTGATATTGCGCTGTTAGCAGCGCTACGAATATTTTCCAAGGCATCGGGGCGTACGTTGCGCGAATCCTCACCGCTTTGCGGTGAAGGCATTTTGAGGGCCACCGAAAGGCATCCCCCAGTTGGCCAGTAAAATGGGCACGCACAGCCTTCGCCCACCAACGTCTAAAGTCTGCACCAACTACCCGGTAACTCAACCTACTCCACATCCAGAATCATTCACCCCACAGGCAGTGAGGTCCGTGAGACAGAAAGGGAAGGCGCACTGCGTTACCAGCACTATAACCATTTATCAAGGTCAGGAGGCGTGCATTGCCCGAAGCCTCCACACTCACCCGCCAACCAAATTCACAACGCAACGCCACGGTGGCTCAGTGGTTGTGCTGCTTAGCTGCTGACTCGAAACACGCGGGTGATCTCGGCCGCGTCTTTTGATGGCGACAAAATTCTAAAGGCTCGTGTACTGTTTGACGTCAGTGCACGTTAAGAAACCCTAGGTGGTCGATATTTCCGCAGCGCTTCACTACGGCGTCCATCTTAGTCTGAGCCACTTTGGGACGTTAAACCCCCATAAACCAAACCAATTTATCCACTCACCGGCGCTGAAGCTCCATTCTGAGAAAAACAGCGCTCGCAGACGATGGACGAGAACAAGGACACAGAAATGCGCTGTTCTGTGTCCTTCTTGTTCTCGTCCATTGTCTGCGAGCGCTGTTTTTCTCAGAATGTACCTCAACGAACTCGCTCAGCAGCACGCCTTGCCTGAAGCTCCACTTATCTCCATCTCCTAAAGAATCAACACACCGGAACGTGATATCAGCGAGACGCAAATCAGGGAGACCGAGCTCTACGTTTGCGGTACTACTACAATTGTCAAGGACACGGAGCGCCTGGTGGCAGCAACAGCCTAACGAGAAGCCACTGCTATCAGCCTCCTTAGCACAGTGAATGCAACTAGCGTTCTAAGCGGGTCGGAGAATTTCCCAGTCAGACATGCGCGCTCGTGGGCGGCGTGTGAGGTCTGCGTCCAGCTCTCCCATAGGCGCCGCCTAAAATTGCAGCCGCCGGGCTCTTGATCAGTTGACCTCCTCTGTTTCAAGCTAGTTAAGAAATCGCAATGACGATATTATAACTGCCGCAGTTTCCTTTCTACCGAGCAGTGTACGCCGGATAGGGCGGTAGTTAGTACTTTCCAACACCGCTTAAGCCGAGGATAGAAATTAGGGCAATTGTCTTTAGAAACGCCTCTCTTATCGCGAAACTTAAACACATTGTCTTGGTACTGGCAAAACCAAGGAAAGAAAATTCAGCCGGAATGTCTTAAGCTGTCCAACACGCTCGCCGCATTGTGTGTTGTCACAGCAGTTGCTGCAATTTATTGCGGTGTCTTTGAGCTTGGACGGCGGGGGTAATTTTTTCAACGGCCGGTGTGAACCTTTTCTCATAAATGATCTTAAAAACATAATTACGATAATATAGATAAAAAAATCAGATTTATTCAAGACCTAACTGCCCTCTGTAAAAACAAAAAAAAAACATAATATTTTCGCTGTTTCCCAAGCAAAGCATCCGTGGAAGCAGTACTGGATGAGCCACATTGCACTGAAACTTTAAACTAAATGTCTTTCAGGTTGTTGACATGTTGACAAGAGAAAAACTGGGCCCAAACGAGGTCGGCGAGATATGCTTTCGCACACCATCTGTTATCAAGGAATACTACAAGAGACCAAACGAAACTGCCCAGCTTTTTGATGAGGACAGCTGGTGCAAATCAGGTGCGGCATTCAACATTGGAAGGGGTTGGTTTTAATATCTGAATAATTCTGAATATAGTAAAAAATATGGGAAACGACTATATCGTGATTATGCTCGACGCGTTTGAAAAAGCAACCAAAAGCAAATGAAATACATCAGTGAGTGAGTATGCACGTTGTTACGAGCAATTTATTTCTGGGTCAAGTGCAGGTCAAAAGCTGCTGTAGGAATTCTGCCGCAATGAGAATAGACGGAACAGCAGTCTTCCTAGCATATTCAGGGCCTCTCAGTGCCGTGCGTACCGTAGAACAACTATATTTCTATTTAAGCACTGCACGTTCTGTTGTTGAAGCTTATTTTCGTGGGTTTCTTTTGACACAATATTTGTGTTTACCAAGTAAGATCTGCAGTGCACTACGACCTTCATTGCACACCGACGACAAGGTGTGCAGTTCAGCACCAGAAAGAGTACGTCACCTGTGTTGCAGAGGCTGCTCTGTTATATCCCAGAGACAGGGATCCATTCTTCCCATTGTAGACGACTGTCCAATGTTGTTGTTTTTTTTCATTTATTTTATTAGCAACGCAACCCCAATGCCAGGATTTAGAACGGGAGTGGTGTTCTCGTTCGGCCTTGTGAAACCTAGCCTTAGCGAACTTACTGAACCAGATAAAATTAGGGCAGTATGGTTGAGCTAAGCTTCTCGTCAGCGTTCTATCTTCGCACCCTAAATCCACAACAATCGAATCATTCAATATATCTCTAAATTCTTACGAGAACTTGAGCTACGTAATGAAGTTTAGTTTGAATAACGCCAAAACAGGAGCACCACAAAACGAGGTATGTTTTTCTGTTGTTTTTTTTATTTTGTGGTCGTACCCAATGGGAAATAATATGGTAACTTATCGCTAAAAGATAGCATAAGTATTCACGATATTTATTTTCTACTTAGCGGTTAACATCTTACAGTCAGTGACGGACAGAGTATGAAGCGCAGTTTTTGTAGCTGAAGTGTCCCAGTTGTCTGGCACAGATCCCTTAAAAGTCTAGTGGCCCATGGCAGCTTCGCTGGCATCTCAGAACACTGATAGAGCAAACTGATTTGTCATAACAGGGATTGCCAACTCCGTGCTTGTGTACCATGTATATGTTAAAGTCAGTTAAGTCTAGGAAAGACACGGCTCTTTTGCAATGCATGCTGATGCGGCCCATGCCGAAACAGCTCCGCAACACCGCACATCGTCCCTCCAAGTAACATGTACAAATTTGCTGCACACACAGGTCGTTCATACACATGAGTCTCTAGAGTGCACACGTCACTGCATTTATTGAGAAGCGGCGCAGAACTTCTTAAACTAACAGTCTCATGAGCTCACTGCTCAGCGCTAGCGAATAAAACGAAAACTGTCATACCCGTAGCACGTGCTTCCCTGCAGCTCCTCGCGGTGCACCTGACGCCAAGCACGTGGTCGTTAGGGGCACCTTGCCTCATGCAGGTATCCCATAGTGCTGGGGGAGAGCATCTAGACAACACTTAGTGGGCCATCACGTTTGTGGCGCAAGCTGCCATGTAACGATTCGTAAAGACTGTACATTGCCTATGGTCGGCTCAAGAACATGTGGCTCTTATGAGGGCAGATAACCCGTCTGTGTAAACTTTTGTTTTCCTAGGAAAGCTCAGTTGTAAGTCAGCCACCCCAGTAGTCTTCCTTGTCGTACGCCTCGGTTCGCGTTCTTCTGTCCACAATAAACAGTTGCTAGGTAGGAAAAACGTTTTTCTTGCTTATGTATTGCGCCTTCATGTATGCAATGTTGTATAACACTGGGCTAGGTCGAGAAACCTTACACACTGGTCCCTCACTCTGTCTTTAGTGGCCGTCGCCAATTCAAACCCCCCCATGCTGTCCAAACTGTCCGTGCGCTCAGCAATGTGGCAGCATGCGTTATTATCATTTTATTGCTAAAGAAATTCTGCTCGAGGTTTCTGCTTTTGGCCGTCGTCCCGGAGAATCCACCATTCACCTTTAGCGTGACCTATGTGTGACGTCATACCAGCTGTGGAAAAGCGGGGCCCCAACTCGGCTCGTCGCGATCGTCCCAGCAAATCCTCCATGCTGCAGCTGCCCGCCGCTGCTGCGAGGGGCGCTCGATTTACGTGACGTGAAGCCGCAAAAGTAGCGCTAAGATTAGGGGAGGGAGTTCACGATTTAAGGGTGATAGCACAGCAAGTCCAGATCGTGGTTTGCACAGTTCCGGAAGTGCAAGGACTGAACGGAGAAATTGCCAAGGACGTTGTGGCTGTTAATCGGGAGATATGGAAGTTAAGCCAGGAGAAAGGCTTTGAAGTGGCAGACATAAACAGGGAAGTGCACAGAGCAGGCTTTGGCGAAGGCTTTACACGAGATGGCATCCACTTTAACAGAAGGCTAGGAGCCGAGATCGGGTGGCGCCTGACATGCCGGGCAGTAGCATTTTTAGGGGGTCCACTGCGGCTAAAGACATAGGAGTAGGTAGAAGCAAGGTAGAAAGTGTAGCAATAAAGGCTGACGCCAATAAAATGGCCACTAGGAGGTCCAGGAAGAAGACTACAAGAAAGAAATTTAACACTAGGATCAGGTACATAAACATGCAAGGCGGTAGAAAGAGAGCGAAGTGTTGTTGTTGTTGTTGCTGTTGTTGTTGTTGTTGTTGTTGTTGTTGTTGTTGTTGTTGTTGTTGTTGTTGTTGTTGTTGTTGTTGTTGTTGTTGTTGTTGTTGTTGTTGTTGTTGTTGTTGTTGTTGTTGTTGTTGTTGTTGTTGTTGTTGTTGTTGTTGTTGTTGTTGTTGTTGTTGTTGTTGTTGTTGTTGTTGTTGTTGTTGTTGTTGTTGTTGTTGTTGTTGTTAGCCTATCAAAAGATGGCACATACCCACACTGGGGGATCGGCCAAGAATCGGGTGGCTATTCACCTGAACGCAGTTAATAGGAAAAGCACGTGGGAGCGCAACACCGGTGAATTTTTCGTCATGAACAGAAAACGGATGAGTGTTTTGATTTTAAAATTTTAAGAATAATAATAAAGAGAAGAATTAAATATTAATGACTTAGTCAAAATGTAATAATTGATAGAAAAGAAAAGGTTGGAACACTTAGCAAGGCACTCGGTGAGATTCTATCAGGAGATTTAGAACAGCGGTACAAACAGATCTGTGGCTGAACCCAAATGTGGTGGCGCCAAATGATAGCAAGAGCGGGCTGCTCAAACTAAGGCCAAGATGCTGCAAGGGCTCCTCCAGCAACCTTTTTCTCAGAGAGTTGAATCGGCGACAAAAAAGCCAAAAATGTTCAATAGATTCAGGCTCACGGCAAAATGCACAAAGGGGAGAGAGCGCGAAACCCGACTTGTGTAAATAGAAATTTAGAGGGGGGATGCGGCAGCGCAGCCTTGTCAGTGATACTTCAAGCTGCCGAGAGCAACAAATTTTCCTGTTCCAATAAAATTTTTAGGGTGCTCATAATCCGCCGATGTTAGACGTGATGTGTCTTGCGTGCTTAAAAACGGACGTCGCCGAAATCTGGATGCTGTAATATAGGCTGTAGCCAGGATGATTGGCAACACGGGGCCGCTGAGGGAAGCCTTTGCGAGATTATCAGCAATCTCATTTACTGTCACACTGCTGTGACCGGGAACCCATACTAAATGAACAAGGCTCAAATGCGGAGGAAGTAAGGATAAGAAAGTTGTTAAAATGGGACCGTCAACATCTGCAGCGAGGGACGAACACAAAGATAAAGAATCAGTAATTACTGCAACTGCTGTAATAGAGGGGTCTAGCTTGCGTAGAGCAAGTACAACTGCTAGAAACTCTGCTTGAAAAATAGGGGTGAAATCTGGAAGGCGCAGTGAAAAGGACCAGTCCAAATGCGAGCAAAATATTCCCACACCTGCTTTTTCATTGCATTGCGATGCATCAGTGGCCATTGCTATATCTGTAGGTAGGGTCCTCAGATGATCTTCTAGAAGACCATTTAGAATACTCGGTGGCAAAAGTCTTGCATTTTTTGGGAATATGTCGTCGAAAACAATGCGGATAGCGGGCCCATTGCGAAGCGCAGGAAGGATATCATAAATGTTTACATCTAAAGGCTGAAGTAATCTTTGCACGAACACTACCTGAGGGGAATTGAAACGACACCAGGGGACCCCAAAAAAGGAGGTCGGCTGAGAACAGAAAATGCTTTGGGAACGGTGGAAATGGGATTCATTGATCCTGAGGTAAGTTTGCACAGTTAAAAATTGAAGTCGTGATAAGAGAGACGGACTGCGGGCTTCAATGTACAGCAGATTGATAGCCACAAATTTTGGAAGGCCGAGGCACATGCGAAGTGCTTCCCTCTCTAAAAGGACGAGAGGGCGAAGTTTATATGTAGCCGAGCCTGAAAACAACACTGATCTAAATTCTAAAATTGGCCTGACATACATTATGTAGATGATTAATAGCGCATCTCTGCGCATGCCGTACCGGTGATGACATAATCTCCGTAACATGGCCACGGCACGAGCCCCTTTCGCCGCGACATGGTCAATGTGAGGTCGCCAGGTGAGTTTGTTGTCATAAATGACCCCTAGGTATTTTAGGGATTGAACCTGCGGTATTATTTTTAACTGGCAAGTGAGAGAGACCACTACAGGAGTGAATAGAGGAAAAACAAGAGTGGCGCACTTGCCAACATTTAACTTCAGGTGTAATGCGCTCAACCAGTGCTCAAGTGTATTCAAATATGACTGCAACCGACCATACAGAGAATGTATATCCGGCACAGCAGCAAAAAACGCAATGTCGTCCGCATAGACGTAAGTACGTACATAGCGGTGGAGAGGAATTGAACTTAACAGATTATTAAAGAGCACAGGATAAAGAACAGCTCCTTGCGGTACACCTCGCGTTTGTCTATACCTCTCTGAATGAACACCGTTATGGACGAAAAGAATTTCCTGTTATGAAGAAATGCAGATATCCATGCAACTATATAATCTGGAAATTGAAGAGACTGTAGCCTATGTATCAGGATGGAGTGTTCTACAGTGTCGTAAGCTTTGGCGACGTCTAACGTAACCAAAGCCGCGACCAGGCGTTGACGACGAGCAAGGAGAATTCTGCTCTCAAGATCAGCATGTACATTTCATATCGAACACCGGGGCCGGAAACCGAGTTGGCACGGGCTAAGTATACTTTTGCGGTCCACAATGGCTGACCCCCGAATTAGTAACACCCTTTCTATCAACATTACGACGTTTGATGTTAAAGAAATTGGCCTAATATTATCCAATTCATAGCCTCCACCCTGATTTTTAAGTAAAGGGATCACCTTGGGCAGCTTCCACTCAGAAGGTATCGAAGCGTGTTTGAGAGAGTAGTTTATTAGGTGCAATAAGGAGTTGGGAGGCTCTTCAAATAGAATCTTGAGTATCTTTGTTGTAACACCATCAGGACCAGGAGCAGCAGCTGGCAATCTCTGGACAACTTGTGAAAGCTCTGATAGATTTACTTGTGAGGCATTATCATTTGGCACGCCCGGTGCAAACAACAATGGTCGCAAAGATAGTAAAGACGAGAACCGCTTTTGCAGGCCTTTGGCTATTAATTCAACCGCCTGGATAGCTTCTACAGGTGACATAAATAATGACTGAAAATTATGAGAAGACATGAGCTGTTTCCTAGACCGTAGAAAACCGAATAGTGCACGTCGGTTGCCCGCCTTTGAAAGATAATCGAATTGTTCTGAGTCACATTTTTCCTTCGCGCGAGAAACTTTGCGTTTAAAGGTGGCTGCAATAAATTTATAATCACTCCAGTTATTCGGACATTAGTTATGAAGAAGCGTTTTCCATGCTGCCTTCCTCCGCCTGTAATCTCTTGTACAGTCCGCATTCCACCACTTAGAAGAATTCCCTTTTGTTGGCCTCACCTGGAGCGAAGTGGTTAGAGATAGAACAGCAGTTGAAGGACGAAGAAGTAGGTGTATACGCGCTATGCGAGACATATCTCAGGGATCTAGAAGACCCACCATATATTGATGGCTACGTCTGGGAAAGGAGCAACCGAACAAAAACGGAAAGGAAGGGAGGAGGAGTAGTTATGCTGATACATCAAGGAACAAATTGGCAAAGAATAAAGCCACCTTGCAAAGAGCATGTCTGGGTATCGGGTACAATTGCCGGTAAAAGGACATGGCTAGGAGTAGTTTATTTAGGGACAGGGGACAAATGCAGGCAAGAGAACACGAATCTAGTTAAGTGTCTCAATGACGATATAAAGTAGTTTGGAGAAGGCGCCAATATTATTCTGTTGGAGGACATGAATGGCCACATCGAGGATCTGGATGGATACACCGGTTATAACGGGAAGTTGATGCTAGACTTTTGTGTGCGACACAGCCTAGTTATTGTAAATAGAGAAACTAATTGTGAGGGACAAATAACGTGGGAATCCCGTAACAGGCAAACGACCATTGACTACTGCCTAATCTCGCAGGGGATGTATAGCAAGCTCGCAATGGTGGAAATAGACGAAGAGAGGATGTACAGCCTCGGTAGTGATCATAAGCGTATTAGTCTACAGTTTGGAGTCCTGCTCAAAAGAGAAATGTAGGGGAGTCAAACAGAGCGCGGAAAATTAAATGACGAACAATTAGCGCAAATAGCGACGTACACAGAGGAAGCAATAGAGACAAATCCCATGGAAAAGGGGGAATATAATAAGTTAGAACTCCTCATTAGTACACAAATATAACAAGTAAAAGGAGTAAACCGCTGGAGAGGAAAGAGGAAGCCCCGAAGTTGGTGGAATAAGGAAATTAGGGAGGTCATCGAACAACGACGGTTGGCATCACGGGAACACAGAAAAGCAAATAGGGCGCAGTTATCTAAAGAGGAAATAGGCCGAAAATGGGAATCTTATCGACAAAAGAAACAGCAAGTGCAGGTCCTCGTCCAGGCTAAAATAAAGCAGTCCTCTGATCGCTGGCAGGCTGAAGTTCGCGATGCAACTAAAGGGGGGCCAAGAAAATCCTGGAACCATATCAGCTGGCTGGGCAAAGCGAATCACAGAAAGCAGGAACAGATTCACGATGCCGAAGGAAAATGTTTAGAGGGAGATGACGCTGTGAACTACATTTCATCAGTTATAGCTGAGTCATTTAAGAAAGACGATAGAGTAATCACCCCAAATGAGGGAGCAACACAGCAACGCACAATAGAAAACAGCGTGGAACTGACGAATCTTAACTCGAAGAAGGCGGAAGCAAATATTCCAAGATGTACGTCAGCAGGGATCGACGAAATTCCAATCAAGCTAATTAATGAACTTGGCCCAAGAGGCAAGGAAACGCTGATAAAATTATTGGAGGCAGTCATAACGAATCAGCAAATTCCGCACAGCTGGAAACTGAGTAAAAAGAATTTGATTTATAGAGGAAAAGGCAATAAGACGAACATAAAATCTTTCCGACAGATTACGATAACATCAGTTACATACAGGCTGGCGATGCAGGTGGTGAAAATAAAAATGCAGTCATAGGTAGAAAGTAATAGAATACTCGGAGAACTTCAGAACGGGTTCAGAAGTGGTAGGCGCTTAGATGATTGCCTGTTCGTGCTTACCCAGTGCATAGAAATAGCTAAGGCGGAAAACAGACCTCTGTATTTAGCCTTCCTGGACATAAGCGGTGCATACGACAACGTGAACAGGAAACTTTTGTGGAACATATTAAAAAGGAAGGTGTCAGTCATGACGGAATTAATTTTCTATAGGAAATATATTGAGAAAATCAAGTTGAAATAACATAAGAAGGAATTAAGAGTACAACTGTCCAGATACACAAAGGATTAAGGCAAGGTTGTCCTCTATCACTGCTGCTGTTCATGCTTTATATGAGAAGTATGGAAAGAAGGCTACAAGGAAGCAATCTAGGTTATGACCTGTCATACACATTAGGCGGAAAGGATGTTGAGCAACGACTACCGGGTTTAATGTATGCGGACGATATTGTACTGTTAGCAGATAGCCAGGAAGATTTGTAAACTTTGGTGAATTGCTGTGGAGACGAAGGAGACAGTCTAGGTTTCAGTTTTACCGCATATAAGTCAGGTGTGATGGTTTTCAACGGCACAACTGATCAGTAGCTTACAATACAAGGCCATGAAACACCCTGAGTGGCCGAATACAAATATCTCGGGGTATGGGTAAACAACGGGCATATGTACACGGAAATGCACGAACAGTCTCTCATAGCAAAAGGGCGAAGAGATGCCGGGATAATGAAACGTAGGGCATTGTGGGGGTACAACAAGTATGAAGTCCTCAGAGGTATTTGGAAAGGAATAATGGTACCGGTGCTTACTTTCGGGAATGCGGTTTTATGCTTAAGGGCTGAAGTTCAGTCGCGATTATAAGTATATCAGAGGACTGTCGGAAGATTAGCACTAGGTTCCCACTGGAAAACTACAAACGAGGCAGTACAGGGGGATATGGGCTGGGCAACGTTCGAAGCACGAGAAGCTTAGGGTAAAGTACTATACGAAGAACGCCTGATGAAATTGGATGATAACCGGTGGGGAGCTAAGGTATTTAAATACCTTTACAGAAAGAGCGTTGACACACAGTGGCGGAAATGAACTAGAAAGCTGGCCAGTAAGTTTGCCAAAGACGAGGAAGCAGGAAGAAAGAGCATTAAACGACAGGTTAAAAACGTCGAAGGTAAAAATCGGATAGATTAAATGGAAAAGAAGCATAGTGTAGAACTATATCGATGCTGGAAAAGGCAGATCAGGAAGGAAGCGTTTTGTGATAACTCAAGAGGCAGTGCCCTACTCCTGGAAGCTAGGTCAAGGTGTCTTAGAACGCGCAGCTACAGAAAAAAATTTAACGAAGAAGATGGCACATGTGCTGTGTGTGGTAAATCTATAGAAACAATAGGACACCTCATCCTATAATGCGATGGTATCCATCCCGATGTCGATGTAGGCACAGTCACTCTTCCTGAGGCTTTAGGGTTTAGAGATAACAATAGTCATGTAAATAAATCTGCGGTGGAAATTAGCAAAAAGCGATTGGAGGATTGGTGGTTCAAAAGCAGAGAGTTGACCTCTCGATAAAAAAAGTTGTCTGTTTGCCTACTAAAAGCGGTGGTGGATTTTTAGGCAACTTTGAGGCGGCTTTTGATTTCTACTGCCAAACCCAACAACAATTAAAATGTTAACGCGATAGCGTTAAGGAGCTCGTGTCGGTTAAAATGCGGCGTAGGCGTCACTGACGGTGCGCGAAAAATCTACCAAGAATCCCCAGAGAAGCAACCTAGGAAGAAGGTGAGCCAGCTAGGTCACATAACCTTGTGACTTCATCTCAACCTGTCCACAGCATTCTGAGCAAGGGCTCACCGTGGAGGTGGCTGTTAAAATATTAATTATTTGCTTGAGGTTGCTCAGAAAGAGGAAGCTGGGTCGCACAATCCCAATCGGTGGCAGCGCCTGCCATAGTAGGGCAGTGGTGTGTCGCTTAACCGCGGCAACACTCCGCCAGTAGTGATATGAGGACACGCAAGGACCCATGACCGTTGTCTATAGAAGGAAAAGTTCTGCATTTATGAGTACTAACCCATTATGGTATGGCGTATTACCCTTAAAGGGAAGCTGAAACGGTTATGAAACCGCATGATGCGCTGTGGTCGGGAAGAAAGGACCTTTGAAATCATGTCTGTAAATTTTTTCCCGATTCTGTTCGCAAACAAAGCTGCAATCGCTTTTTTAAAAACCCGCCGCCGGCACGCCCTCGTCGCTTCCGGAAGCGCCGGGTGGGGGGACGGCCGAGTGGGAGAACTGGCGGAAGTGACGCCATTCACGGAGAGTCGGCCGGCCGTCCGGCTGCGCTTGCTTCGCTGCGGCCCACGCTTTGGCGGCAAACCACAGATCAGCGTAATCTTCTACTAGATCCGTTCACTTTTTCTGGTTCAGGCGTTCTGTTCAATGCTTGAAGCCTACATGTATATAAACCAGTTTTGGCATGGCACTTCTTTCGAACAGCGCTCAACACACAGCTTGGTAGAATTATTCGGCTGTTCTCACCCAGCCTCTTCCACGTTCACCAGACAATCTGATGGTACGCAGCATGCCTAAATTGCCTGCACAAAATATGGGCATCAATATCGCTCCTTTCGTTATATTACTTTCTTACTTGTTTGTAAACTCTGCCTTTTCCAGCTGGGCCACATTCATGCTGAGCCAAGGCCACTTCCAGCACTGTCTTTGAGGCACAAAGTCTTGAACTCATTTGAGCTCGTTAGGCACTGTGTGCCTTTTTGCTTTTTCCTAATTGCTTGCACCTCATGGCAGCACAAGCAATTCTCTTAATCTTTCATCAGCGTTCAGCACACGCAGCTGTACCTAACTGAGCAAAAATGCGATTATGTAGGCCTTGTATACTTAAGCAAAGCAAACATTTTGCATTCATGAGCGCTTGGTCATGGCTGACAATCGACAATGGCGCCAGAATTCATACTAATTTGTCCTTGAGTCAGAACGGCAAAGTTGTCGAGTCGCGGTACGCATATATGTATATCATCCACTAGTAATTCTGCTGGTTATCTCGATGCCCAACATCACCAACTATATCTCGCAGCACACTAGTTTTGATGTGTAGCACTGTGAGCTCCGAGACGGAGCCATAACTATTCATCAAAAGCATGTTCATCACGCAAAAAAAAAAAACGCACGGGGGTAAGTGCAGAAGTTTCATGGTTGAACAGTAGCCCGAACACGCGACAGAAGGAAAGCGCACACGGGAGCTTCCTCCCATTCGCCTCATCTCTTCGCGATGCAGTACAGCAGTGAACCCACTTCAACTCATCCAGTTTGGCATTCTTTTGCAGCTCTAAAAGCCATTCGGGAGCAATTAGGCAAGTAACTATAAATAAATGAAGAAACAAATGCTTTACCTCGCGCGACTTGTGTAAGCGTGCTGGTGATCTGATTTTGATCATGTTTACAGGCGTTACAAGAAATTAGTCGAGATAAAAAAAAAACAGCGAAAAAAGACGCAGGACCAGGAAAAGACGCACACAGACTAGCTGCCGGCATAAAGAAGTTGGTGGCCAGGCTTTTATGCAGCGGCGGTGCACAACAATGTTTCGGCGCAATTTACTTTCTTTTATTGCCACTTGCACATGCACCTACACAAAAGAAATGCACGCGCATGCACCTACGCAAAACATACGTATCAGTCGAGATTTGGTTTTCATGTTACCCTGGTAGGACGTAAAAGGCCGATACTGGGTTAACGAAATTTCCGGCTTGCAGGCGCCGCCATGCGGTCGCTTCTCTAATACTTAGCTTCTAATACGGCGGTGGCACAAGTTTTCGGTTTAGTCTATAGTTCTCAATGATTTCGGAATAGGTTTGGGCGCGCTTGTCCAGGTTCCGACAGTCCGGCAGTTTCACAATTACCCGGAAGCAGAGAATATAGGAATGAGCTGACTACAACGGAGTCGACGCAGATACTGATAGCAGAGAAAGCTGGGAAACCCTGCTGCGCAGGGAAGAACCCACTCCGCAGAAACAAGCCAATCCGCCTGGCGGCTGAGGCCGCGAAGAGATAAAATCGCTTTGTTAGCCTTTAGTCATGGAGGCTTGGGCCCCCGCCCTCCAGGCCTGCGTGCCGGGGGGCGGTGAGTAGTAAGGGGTCTCTTTTTCCGGTGCAAAATAAAAGCTATCATCCATCCATCCATCCAGTCTAGATTTCCAACACGTGAAAATATCGCGACTTGACTTTCGTTGCCCGCGCACTCCGTGGCGTCGTCGTTTACGCCGTTTTCTGAAGCTGCTGATGGAGCGAACATGCATGGTGAAAGTGCAAACTGTTTAACACTGCTTTAATTATCCATAATTTCCGAAACGTAGTCCTTAAAGGCCAGCTGAAGCAACACGCTACGCAGCAACGCCGTCGGTGCCGGCCGCAGAATCCCGTGGATGACGTCACGACAGTCCCGACCAATCGCGGGCAAGAGCGGCGTTCGCTCGGCGCCCTGAGGCGACGGGGCGCGTTTTGTTCTAAAACACAGCTTTTTGCGTGTATTTTCGCTCTTTTTTAGTGAGATATTCTTATTCAGCGGACTAAAAGCTATAAAATGACGTAGAGAAGTCGTTTTTTTCTAAATGTGCTTAAGCTTCCCTTTAAGGCGGAGCTTACGTGTCACCTACATTTTTTAATTTCTCTCTAGCAGTGACTTCTCCATGATACGTCAGGCTCATGTAGCCAAAGCGCCAATAACTGGTTCGAATCTGTTGCAGTTTTTGCAGTAGTACGACCTACACATATATTTTCGAACATCCTAAGGTCAACTCATTTGGAAACAAAATAGAAAGTTAGCCATCCAAACAACGTTTTCGAGGATTGAATGATGATAATATTGTTCATGAAGTTTGCTTTTTGTCGACCATTCATTTACAAAAAATGCAACGTAGGCCATCGCAAAACAACATTCTATGAGAAGAAGTGAGCCAGATGGAGTAAAATAATATTGCAATAGTGAACAAAAAGACGCGATATTTTTAGTTGTCTATGCAAAAGTAAATCATCTGAGAAACAGAAATTTATTTGTTTGTTTTTCCAGTATTTGTTTTTGCAATATTACCCTCTTCCTTCGCCAAGAATTTTCCAAGGTGTGACTGTTTGCCTTCAGGTCGATTTGTTTTCATTTTCTTCGTTTTTTGACCATCTCCCACTATCTTTATTTTCAGTCTCTTCTGAATTATGATTAACTTCCTGTTATTTTCAAGTGACATATTTAGCGGCTACATGCATTGCTGAATATTTTTATAAGCAACGGGCGGAGTGCGAGGCGCGCGTCGCGCAACCAAGAATGTTCAAATGGCGATTATCTGCGGCCGCAACTGTCCGAAGAAACATCACCAGCTCTCCATGCAGTTCATAGTTGCGCATTGCGTGGCTTTATAAGATTAGAATTGATATCGATTCTGAAGAAGTTTTGCTTTTAGTTATTTACTGAGACACGACATATCATCAGCGTAATTGCCGAAAAAGAAAGCATTCGCTCGAGCCGGAAAAAAACTCATGAATGTCTGTTTCCTACATTCCCGATGATCTGGCCCAGTGATAAGGCTCTTCACAGGCTCCATGGATGAAAGACTTCATATACAGTGTGCGGAGTTATACGCCTGGGGCTAAAACCAAATGAGGTGAAAAAAAAAAATGGAACGCCAGGATCAGGTATGCAAAGGAGCTGCCTGGGAGGAGAGACAACCAGTCAAAAAGAGTGATTTCGTTCAGGGAATTAAAGTTCTTGCGTGAAAGTGGCGAGATTCGCTATATTTGTTACCCAAAACTCGCTTCATACAGTCCTCGTCATCAACTTGATAGTGGACAATTTATTGTTTTATTTCCTGTTTACACACACAGTGAAGTCATATATCTGCGCACCTAAAGAACAAGGAGCTGATTCTCCTCTCGTGGAGTTGTTGTTCTCAGCTGAATTTATGGTACCATCCCCGAAAAGGTTCATAAAAAAATTCGTTAGCATGTTATGCCTGCTCAAGAACACACGAATGTTGGGTTCGTTATGTGTTTCACCAGAACGACGACCCAAAGCACTCTTCTACGGCAGTGAAAAAATCAAGCGGAAGGTTGACCTGATGAACTGATTAAGCTGAGCTGCTAACACAAAACTGAACTGAACATCTTTGAATAGGCTTCGCACAGTGAATCAGAGACAAAAAGGCAGTCGTGCTGAGGAGAACCTCCACCAGCCGCGGCAAGAGGAAAGGAAACAGTCGAGAGTTCATGGACGGCTTGTTGGACTCCATTCCTCGAAGGTGTAAAGCAGTGATAGACGCAAAAGGCTAGTGCGAATTACTGACGGCGATATGTTCTTGTGAAAATGCGTTCTGGAAATCGGTGGCTAAATTTCTACTAACCATATAATATAGCGCAGATTCCTTCAATCGCAGAAGAACCTAATCGTTGTAGGAATTTGCTTTGACAACAAATCGTAACTTATTAGGATGCCAATGTTTGGTGGCTATCAAGGTAAAAATCTGAATTTTGTTTCCACAGAGATCAGTCTGAACATTCAGAGTCGTAAAAAAAGCAGTTTCGAAAAACTTTAATAACCCAACGTTTTGTCCAGTACTGTATCAACTTTGCCCAAATCAGCCTTGTGTTCCAATACAGAAGAAAATCTTGGGATTTAGTGTCGTGTGGTCGGCTACTACAAGTTTCTTACACTGCAACTCTAAAGGCAACGACATTTTCTAACGCTTGTGCGACAACTTTACGTAGGCGACGTGGGATATTATGACGAAGATGGCCGCCTGTACATCGTCCAGCGGCTCAAGGATATGATCAAGTGCATGGACATCCAGGTTAATCCTGCAGAGCTCGAAGAGCTCATCCTCCAGGAGTACTCGGAGCACATATCCGAAGTGGTCGTGTTTGGCTTGCAACATCAGTAGTATGGGGATGCCCCAGCAGCTGCCGTGGTGTTGAAGGGCTGCAGTAGAGAGTGTGACCTTGAATGCCTCGCCAAGAAGATCAAAGCCACCATCGCGGGCTTGTACCCAGTATCACTTTGCTGTTCTACATTCCAAACGATGTTCTTCCAGTGATGAGTCAAAAAAAGGAAAACCTCATATCTTGAGATTAAAATATTTTCTTTATGCTAGTTGGTAAGTAATAGAGTAATTACTGCTGAGCACCCATCCAAGCTCAGCCATAGGGTAACAAAGGCAAGCTATACAGCTTCCACAGAAACCTTCGCAGTTAAAGAAAAATTCTTCCCATCCGAGATTTTAACCCAGTACCATCGCCTCGCCAGGGTAGTCCCAGGCCATACTACTAGCCGTATTGCTGTGTTAAGGTGTATGCTAATTAATAATTACTCCTTTGCTGCACATCTACTACATCGTCAATGATTATGTTTTGCTGCGGAAAAAAAGATAATACAGGTTATCAGTATACATTAGAAACAACTTCCAATTACATTATTACCTGGCTTAAAGATCTACGTGTTTTTTAATGCTCTTCTCATACCTGAGGGTCCACCACTACATAGATGCCACCCAAGGTGAGGCGCGATCCTGGCTGCTACCTCACAAAGCTAAAGAATTACGGCTCCAGTCCCGCTCCGGCTGGAAGCCTCTTTTAAGCTACAAGAAGCAAATCTTGAGAATAGCCGTGCGCAGCTGACAGTGCAAAGAGTGATTATCACAGAAAATAATGGAAGTCATGAAAGGAGCTTAACATGTATGATGTCGAAAGCACGATAAGTCGGTGACGAGTAACTGCGCTAATGCAAGGAAGTTGTTAAGTGAGAACTGGAGTGAAATGACCGCCACGTTACAAAAGGATATACCTGTAATCAAAACAAGAGCAGGTCTATGCTAAAGCAGAATAAAAAACCAAGACACCAAAACAAAACAACGCTGCTAAAAAGTTAGAAAAGCATGATTACACTTGCTGGAGCTGTAGCAGGTGTAGAAAGTAAAAGCAGGGCCGAAAGAAAAACTGAGTGCAAGTAATCAATAAAAAAGATTGGACACAACAGAAGAAAAAGTTCTAAGTGAATTAAAAACTAAAAAACATAACGCAAGAGCACATTAATGGTTACGAAAGACCAAAGCAAATAGAGGCACAAAATGAACTGCATACTGGTGTCCATCCAGGTAGAGAAACTCACTTTTTAAGCAATACGTGCTAACACAATTTCTTAGTTCTCCAGAAAGTAATTAGTACTAAAAGGAAGCGTATGACCTTTCATGCGTCTTGCACCTGCCATTCCCACGTTCTCTCGCGCCAACAAGAGAGCTATGCAGAGAAGTCGCCGCCTCATGAGGATGCCTTCTCCTGAACTTCAAAAATGTTCATGTTAGGTAGGTAGCAGGGGCAGTGTATTAAGAAAAGAAATACTGGTGATGTCAAATTACGCTCTTAGCAAGCGAGCCTTTCGGCCGTTTCGCTCCTATACACCCAAAACGTTGGTATACGAAACACGGAGTTCTGTGCTGAGTTAAGTTATGAATGTTTTCTTTCCTTTTTTTTTGTCTCTCCTTGCAGATAACATGGGTCTACATAAAAATCTTTTCGGGGGGGTCTTTTCTCTGGATTTGCTGCTAAAGACACAGACTGGAAAAATCCGCCGCACCGAACTGGCACAGGAATGCAAGCGCAGAAACGCTTTTTAAAGCAACTATTCCACAAATAAACTCTCCTATTAAACCGTTACGGTTACTGATTTAATATACATTTGTTGAAAGCTGTGATTGTGCATCTGATGCAATTATTTTCTAGCATTCAGCTTCTCAGTCTAATGCGTAAAGCTCTACTGGAGCCGTATTCTATAAGGATCTCTTATTCCATTTTTCATTTAGGATCTATTTGGTCCTGTGTCAATGGTCACTGTTGCTCGGTGACATAGCTGCAGCTTTCAAGCGCCCGCAAGAAGCGATTGAGGCGAGCGACGATTGCTATCGTGTATGTAGGCACCCGCTGCCATGTGATTTCTCTGAATGACCCCTTATCTCTTCGGCCTGATGCTCCCCTCACGCCACATCCCACGAATGAAATAGAGAATGGATAATAAGTTCTTGCAAAACACAGCGCCTGATCGCTAAAATGAAGCTGTAGGGTCACCTCCTGGCTTTTGAAGAACTGAAATATGTTTTACTACCCATGAGACCTGATGTCGTATTTCTTAATGAATAATGCCAGTTGGTCGTTTGCCATTGGATGCTGGTGCTCTTTTCGAAGTTGGCCGTGGGAGACGTTACTCTTGTCCTGGCAGACGAAGACACATGATACCATTTGCGCAAGCCAGTAGCGAGCTCATCTCGCACTAATAGATGGCAAATAAATGACGGAGCACAATGACGCGTTTTGCATGACACGCTTCTCGCAGGGCACGCAACATATTTTCAGAATATAAGTCTTGAAAGTACAGAATGATAAAATTATGCTCCAAATCTTTTGTAAGATTAGCACAGCTTGCTTCCTGTTAATAACCTATTTATGGTAAAGACTGGAGAGGAAGTAGCTGGGTTCTTCAATGACAACATAAGAGAGTCTTTTCCCGGATTCTCCATTGATGGACAACATTTTCTGTTCAATATATTGTCACGCGTGAATGCGGTGATCACTGAACACAGGAACGCAGGATCCGACGAACGTCTGCACCACAGCTCAAGATCGCTGACACCTCCGCTTCCTCTTCTTCGAGACGGCGCGTGCTTCAGGTCAGCGCTAAGCGAAAATGCGGAATGCACTGTGTCACTGGCCCCCGGAAAAAAAAGAGCATCGTCCCGATGCGTAGCCGGTGTGTCGAAAAAAAAAGGTCACCAAGGGAAGTTCACATGTTGTGCGGCCGTAAGTCCAGCTCTAGCGCTACCACTCGTACTAAGGCTTGAGGCGGACAACGTGTACCACCTCAGGGTGCTGGGAGTGCCGAGACTTCTGAAAGCCGTCAGGAACGACCTCATAGTTCAGGTCTCCAAGTGGCCTGATGACTTTGTAAGGTCCAAAATACCGACAGAGGAGCTTTTCGCTAAGCCCGCGTCAGCGAATGGGAACCAGACCCACACACGGTCTCCTGATGAGTACCGAGCATCACGGCGTCGGAGGTGATAGTGTTGGGCATCTCGGCATTGTTGGTCGAGAATCCTCACCCTGGCCAGCTGACGAGCCTCTTCAGCGAGGTGCAGGAAGGTGTGAAGATCCGCATTCGGGTCGATGTCGTCCACATGCGGTAACATGGCGTCTAGCATCGTGGGCGCGTCGCGGCCGTAAACGAGACGGAACGGTGGCATGTTTGTCGTTTCCTGAACGGCCGTATTGTATGCAAAGGTGACGTATGGGAGCACTTCGTCCCAAGTTTTGTGCTGAACGTCGACATACATGGAGAGCATGTCACCTAGCGTTTTGTTTAAGCGTTCCGTTAAACCGTTCGTCTGAGGGTGGTAGGATGTCGTCCTTCGGTGGTCTGTATGACTGTTGAGTGAAATCTGCTGAAGGAGGTCAGCCATGAAAGCTGTACCCCTGTCGGTGATTAGGGTCTCCTGGGCACCGTGACGCAAAACGATCTGTGGATGAACAATCTTGCTACGTCAAGGGCTGTGGCACTTGGCAGAGCTGATGTTTCTGCGTATCGGGGCCAGTAATACTTCTCTTTGATTCTTGCAAGCGTGCGGGCTGCACCCAAATGTCCAGAAGTCGGTTCATCGTGTGAAGCTTGAAGGATTTTGTCCCTTAGGCTCGTCGGTATAACAATAAGGTATTGCTGATTGTTTGCGCGAAATTTTTCTTTACGAGGACACCACGGCGAACGCAGAGAGACGCTACCGATCGCTTGAAAGCCTTCGGGACAGTCGGGCGGGTTTCGTTAAGAAACCCAATGAGGTGCCGAAGTTCTGAGTCGGCGTATTGTTCGTCAGCAAGGCTCGTTGCACTGATCGCATTTAAGGTGATGTCGTCGTCGTAGTTTCCGTCCTCCGTTGGGGATTCGACGGGGGCACGCGAGAGGCAATCGGCATCCGAGTGTTTCCGGGCAGACGTACGCCAATGTCATGTCGTATTCTTGGAGGCGCAGACTCCATCTGACAAGGCGGGCTGATGGATCTTTGAGGGTCGCAAGCCAACACAAGGCATGATGGTCCGTAACTACAGTAAAACGTCTTCCACAAAGGTAGGGTCGAAATTTCGACGTCGCCCACACGATCGCTAGACACTCTTTCTCAGTTGCTGAGTAGTTAGCTTCAGCGCGAGACAAAGAGCGGCTGGCGTAAGCGATGACGCGCTCTTGACTGCTGTGGATTTGAACCAGAACGGCACACAGGCCTACGTTGCTTGCGTCAGTATGAATCTCCGTATCTGCGTTTTCATTGAAGTGAGCCAGAACTGGAGGTCCTTGCAGGTGGCGTTGAAGAGTTTCAAATGCTTGTGTTTGAGGGGCATCCGAAGTAAAAGGCGTGTCTGTCCTTGTCAAACACGTCAGGGGCTCGGCGATTTGAACGAAATCTTTCACAAAGCGACGGTAGTAGGCACATAATCCTAGAAAGCGGCGGACTTCCTTTTGGTTATGCGGTGGAGGGAAATTGGCAATAGCTTTGGTTTTGTCCGGGTCCGGCCGAACTCCCTCGCAACTGACGACGTGACCCAAGAACTTTAGCTCAGTGTAAGCAAAGAGGCATTTCTCATTTTTTAACGTTAGCCCAGAAGACTTTATGGCTTGAAGCACAACTTCAGGGCGCCGAAGGTGCTCCTCGAACGTTGGGGCGAACACAACAACGTCATCAAGGTAGACGAGGCATGTCTGCCACTTCAGGTCTGCCAGAACTGTGTCCATCAGCCGTTGGAACGTCGCGGGTGAAGAGCACAAACCAAATGGTATTGCCTTAAACTCATAGAGCCCGTCCGGAGTAATAAATGCGGTTCTTTCTCGGTCCCGTTCATCTACCTCGATTTACCAATATCCTGATTTGAGGTCCATGGATGAGAAATATTTTGTATAGCAGAGGCGATCGAGAGCATCGTCGATTCGTGGTAGGGGATAAACAATCTTTTTCAGTTACTTTGTTTAGGCGACGGTAGTCCACACAAAACCGCAGTGTACCATCTTTTTTCTAGACGAGGACGACAGGTGCCGCCCGGGGACTACGAGAGGGCTGAATGACGTCGTCTCGAAGCATCTCCTTAACTTGACGGCTGCTTGCGGCGCGTTCCGTGGAAGACACGCTGTAAGGTGACTGTCTGAGTCATCTGTAATTATCCGATGCTTGGCCAAGTGTGTTCTGCCGACGCGGGAAGAAGTCGAGAAGGTATCGCCGTAGCGCTGGAGGAGATTTTTTACTTGGCCCCTCTGCTGCGGCGAAAATGCGGGGTTAATGTCGTACTGGAAGTTGGGAATACCGGTGTGAACTTGTGGTGAC
Source organism: Amblyomma americanum (assembly GCF_052857255.1). NCBI lineage: Eukaryota > Metazoa > Arthropoda > Arachnida > Ixodida > Ixodidae > Amblyomma > Amblyomma americanum. Next base: position 94,794,732 of record NC_135503.1, read on the forward strand.
GACACCATGGCAAGACTGGGCGCTCGTCGAATGTCGGCGATACCATGAACGTGGGCCACAGTAGTCCCAAGGCTAAGATGTTGGTGCTCACTGCCAAAATTCGTAAGCAGGACTTCGGTTTCTCCGTTTTCTAGGTAAACGACCCCTCTGGCGACAGCAAGGCAGCGGTCTAAAAGCATAATTGGTTTGCTTTCGACGACACCTTCAAACTTTCGCAGCATCTTCGCGCCGACAGAGACCACAACGCTCAAACGGGGTGGAATGGTGACGTCATCAAGGACAGAAAGAGCCGCGGGACGTTCGAAAGCACTGTGGATTGCGTTCTCGGTGGAGAACGTCACTGACTTCGATTTAAGGTCAATGACCGCGCCATTTTCTGTCAAAAAATCCATTCCGAGGATTGCGTCCCGGGAACACTGGTTGAGTACGACGAAGGTGGCCAGGTACGTGTCCTCTTCGATGGTTAATCGTGATGTGCACGTCCCAGCTGGGGTGATCAAATGACCCCCAGCAGTACGAAGCTGTGGGCCCGTCCAAGGTGTGGTCACCTTTTTCAGAGTCGCGGCAAAAGGTCCACTGATTACCGAGTAGTCGGCGCCGGTGTCCACAAGTGCGGTGACGTCAGTACCGTCGATTGAAATGTTCAGATCAGCAGTTGTAGTCGTAGGTGTTCGGGAACGTCGCGGAGTCCGCTCACGGCTGCGGTGCGGCACCAGGCGGTTTCCTTGCGGTGAAGAATTGATGCGGCGAGGCGTGTTATCGGTCTGGTGATCGTCGGTGCGTCGTATAAGCGGTCGGTCATGTTTGTGCAGCAGTGGATGATTTTGGACATGTCGCAGGTGAGCAACCTTGCCCCCAAAGGTTGCCACTTCTAGTTTTCCCGACGGGGACTAGGAGACCTTCCACGCGAAATATCGGCGGAAAAACGTCGCGGAGACGAGAAACGACGTGGAGACGGCGACCGGGCATAGCAGTGTGGTGCTTCGGGTGTCGCGGCCAGGTAATCGCTTATTTCTGGAGGCCATTGACCACGCTGCGGTCGGGGCGCATGGACACGATATCCCTGAAGACCCATACGTCGGTAACGACAGTTGCGGTAGACGTGACCGGGCCCGCCGCAGTGATAGCTCAGAGGGCGATAATCGGCGGTACGCCAGACGTCGCTCTTCCGAGGGAGAACCTGAGAAGGATGAGGTGGGTGTGGTTGGCGGTGAATGTGGCCAGGTGTATCCGGGCGACTTGGAGGCGGCGGTGGACGGCGAACGGCTGCGGCGTATGTCATCATCTGGGGTGTTGTGTTCGGGTGAAGAGGGGCTGGCGGCATGAGCGCCTGTTGGACCTCTTCACGAATAATGTCCGAAATGGAAGAAACTTGCGGCGACTCCGGGGCTGAAAAGAGCTTTTGAAGCTCTTCGCGTACGACGGTCCGGATGGTTTCCCGAAGGATGTCGTGGCTAGAAGCATCGACAGCGCGACATCAGCGACATCAGCGACGGCGGACGCTCGTACTGTCTGGATCTCATGTCGAGCATCTTTTCCATCGTAGTGGCTTCGGAAACAAATTCGGCGACCGTTTTGCGCTGGCTTCGGGCTAACCCAGCGAAGATCTGCTCCTTGATGCCCCTCATAAGAAAACGCAGCTTCTTCTCTTCGGACATATTGGGATCAGCCCGGCGGATGAGCTTCGTCATGTCCTCGGAGTAAACGAGGACGGTCTCGTTTGGTAGTTGGACGCGTGTCTGGAGGAGCAGCTCGGAACGTTCTTTGCTGAGGACGGTGGTAAAAGCCAGCAAAAACTGAGTCTTGAAGGAGCCCCATGTTGTTATTGTGGCTTCTCGGTTCTCAAACCAAATACGAGCTGCACCCTCCAGTGAAAAAAACACGTGCTGCAGCTTCGAGTCGTCAGCCCACCTGTTGTATTGGGCTATGCGCTCGAACTTCTCGAGCCAGTCCTCCGGGTCCTCACCTGGGAAACCTTGAAAGGTGGGTGGTTCGCGTGGCTGCTGCAGCGCGACAGACGACAAAGGGATGGCATCCGGCATGCTGACGGGGGTGCTTGTGGGCACTGATGGTCGCGCTGAGGTGAGTTTCCTGGCGGTCGGACGAGACTGCAGAGGCCGGAACTCTGGTTGCAGTCCTTGCAGCCGCCGGCTACTTTGATGGGTGTGCGTAACTTCGACTCTCAAAGTGTCAAGCGGGCTAGAGTCCCGGCTTCTTGGAGGGGTCCTGAGCATGGGGTGCACCACCCAGCACCTCCACCAAAATGTCACGCGTGAATGCGGTGATCACTGAACACAGGAACGCAGGATCCGACGAACGTCTGCACCACAGCTCAAGATCGCTGACACCTCCACTTCCTCTTCTTCGAGACGGCGCGTGCTTCAGGTCAGCGCTAAGCGAAAATGCGGAATGGACTGTGTCAATATATATATATATATATATATATATATATATATATATATATATATATATATATATATATATATATATATATATATATATATATATATATATATATATATATATCAGAAGTATTTCATGCAATGCGTGCGTGATTTTACCGAAAACAAGGGCGCAGTTGCTTTCCAAAACAAATGTGGTGTCTGTGTTGATGATATTCCGAAAATAGTTTTGGTCTACTTCAACTCAACGCTCGCTTAATCGGAATCATTCTCGTTTCCTTCAAAAGCAAGGAATTTGATGGACAGGCAATTTGTCTGGATAGACAAATTCTTCCACCCAACACTGTGAACAATCTCTGATCTCACAATCTTGGAAGAATTATTTTTTCTAGTTCTAGATTTTTCACCTTTGCCTTTGACATCTTCATTTCGTGACGTGTTTATATGTTTTCTAACTCGTGGCTGTTACAATTCGGTCGATAAATATGCAGTACTTTGGCGATCTTCGGAAATAAAGTTGAAGTTCAGCGCTTTTTTGCCTTCGTGCCGTTCTGTGCACTTTCCTTGCGCTGCTACACGCTGCTGAAAACGACTGCTGTTACTAGCACGCACTCCAACATTTGCAAATTAAACTGCACCCGCCAGCCAGACCAACCATGACATGAACTATGCGCCTTTTGAACTTTGTTCCTTTGCTTAACGTAAAAGCGCACAAAACAAAGACGTAGAATGAGACAACACGAGCGCTCGTGTTGTCTGTCTTATTCAACGTCCTTGCTTCTTGCGCTTTTACGCTCAGCATGGAAATACAACTCGCCCAGAAGCGGTCTTTATTATTTTCTTTCCTCTGAATTGGATATCTGATTCCAATGAGTGAGACGATGGTGGTATATCGTGTACCATAGCGCAGGTTGTTACGCGTTCTCTTTAGCGTTTGACCACACGTTTGCGGCCTCAGTCACAAGTTCGCTTCCTGGCGCTGTCATGTTTGTAGCGCGAGAGTTTGTTTTGTTCGTGCAGTATAAATTTTGCGCGCTTCGTGAACTCGTTGTGCGCAATAAACTGTGCTTGAGCCAACGCTAGCGTCCTGGTGTGCGCCGGTGCTTGGGAGGGTCACAGCTTGCATTGTTCCAGGCTTTGGGTGTAACGGACGGACGATCACCGCGAGGATGAGCCATATAGTTGTATATTTTTCAACCTAGAGTAAAGGTGATTTGTTCACAAATAATTTTGTGAAGCAGCTGACATAGCGCTGTCCACCGCGTCAGTGACTAATTACCACCCGAACTTCTTCCTCTTTTTAGCTGATATACAAGCATCATTCGAACCATGCTCTCCTCCTAATCGCAGCTGCTCATTCCGCTTAGCTTGATGCGCAATGAGGCGGTGCCCCCCCCCCCTCCTTTAGCGCCCCAGGTTCCCAACCGGTTACCACCGGCTACAACTTGTCAAGTAAGCCACCTGGTGGGCAGGTGAACAGCGGCACAGGGCAGGTGGTATGAAAAATGTTGCCATCGGTAGGACTGGGGTTGCTTGGGGTTGGGTTGCGAAAAGGTTTCTCTTCCCGAGCTGAATGGGCTGCCACCTGACACGATGGTCAGGTGAGCAGCCTGCCACAAAACCCGCTTCAGATCAACAGACAAACACACAACACCGAAATGCGGGGATAGCCACTATAAGTGCTAACGCAATAAAAAGCAGTTGGTAAGCGCGAAGAAGGTATTTTGGGCTGTAAGGAGCGTCTGGATTTCTATGCGACCAAAAAAAAAAACACCTTTCTTTTGAAATATAGTAGCTGGAGACGAAACCTGGGTATATACTTTCTAGTCCAGTGACAAGGCACAGTCACTAAAATCGAATCGCACGTGCCAGTTGAAGCTCCAGTAATTCATTATTTTGACAGCATTTGGACAAATATCAGGTGCCATCCTGTTTGATTCTTCAGAGGACAGTGGAACACCGAACAATATTATCTGCATTGAGCCTCTACAGAACTTCAGGAAGCTGCTCGTGAAAATAACCAGATTCATTTAAAATCTGCCTAAATACTCCAAAAAAATCTCCGGCCTCAGAATTCATTCTAAAATTTAGAGGTGAGTTAACAAATGGGCAGAGTTCTGGTACGACACCTCTTAATATTAATAATAATAATTGGTTTTGGGGGAAAGGAAATGGCGCAGTACCTGTCTCATATATCGTTGGACACCTGAACCGCGCCATCAGGGAAGGGATAAAGGAGGGAGTGAAAGAAGAAAGGAAGTGAGAGGTGCCGTAGTGAAGGGCTACGGAATAATTTCGACCACCTGGGGATCTTTAACGTGCACTGACATCGCACAGCACACGGGCGCCTTAGCGTTTTTCCTCCATAAAAACGCAGCCGCCGCCGTCGGGTTCGATCCCGGGAACTCCGGATCAGTAGCCGAGCGCCCCCCCCCCCCCCTCCCCCCCTCTTGAAGCCCACATTTCGCACTGTGGAGACTCCTATATACTCGCTCCAACGGAAAAAATATCTGAATGCTCACAGATTTTGCGCCCTACAACAAATTAAATAGGCAATAACGCCATAGTTCATTGAACAATTCCCGCTATGTTTAAAAAGTACATCAACAATGTGAGCTCAAAGTTGGGCCAAATGCTTACGCTTCGCTGCGGAACATTTTGTGTAACACCATCAATGTCTTCAATATGTCATTTTTATTTCTACAAGATGTCAATAAAAATAATTAGTGCTTTTCCACGTATCGCCATGCATGTGCTGCATTCGAAACATCCTTTTCATAGAAGAAGACGGTTCCTGTTTGCTTCAACAATATTTACTTACCTCGATACCCGGCCGTTAATAGCGCACACCTCTATCGGACTGACTTTTCTCTCTCTGCCTGTTTGTCTGTTACTGCCAGGAAGAAGGAAGGAAAGTGCACAGGCCTGCTCACTGGCTCAAGCCGAGCCACAATCGCTACCACAAAAATGCTCGGGGCCCCTCAAATTCAGCAACTGCATCCAGAAACATTACGTTTCTGCAATGTCTACTCTAAGTGTTTGTCTTGAAGGCTTCTGAAGTTGGTAGCGTATCCATGATGCGCCAGTCATCCTTGGACGACTTTCTAATGTGGCGGAGAATTATCCATGGCCCATTGATTGGTGTTGACAACATTGCGCGAGACGCCAGCTCTAATTCTTCCTGAAAAGGAAAGAAAAAGGGATAAATGTAAGCACCATATATATCTTTGGCTCCCTCAAAACAGTCCTCTTAAACGCCATATATTTTCTCTTAGTTCTCTAGTGATCAGCAATACGCTATCACGCAGGCCGTAGCCAAGTTAAGTAACACCGAAAGTTGGGCAAGTTGGTTGAAGTTCATATTTGAAAACAGCGCAAACAACAGACGGGTATAAAGCACGGGACGAAACGTTTCTCTTGCGATGAGCTCACCACGTCACTCCTTTGAAGCTGAAAACATCAATCCGGTTGCTTAAACGGTAGCATAATAGGAAATAACCTCAGCGATGCTCAGGCTTTGAGCTTGAAGCTGCACTGCTGCGTTCCTCGCAGGCATTACGGGGCACGCGTCACATATTGGCTTGTGTGAGGTTTGTTGTCAGCGATTATCCCTTCTCCTTCACTTGGTTCTTGTCAGTCAACTCCTAGGGAATTGAACCAGATAGCAGGCTCAAGCAAGGCTACAATGTAATCTTTTTCCGCGCAACGGAATGTGTCCGGAATGACGCTCTTGAATTTAACCTAAATCAACGGATTGAAGTGAGACGAACCGTTTTCTTTTTTTGGATTTCGAATTAGGCTCGATGGTTATACCCGAACAGCACCTAACAATTGGAAGGAGAGATATGTTTCACAGTTTGTATCATCGAGCTGACACCCCTGGGCCTAATTTGCAACAACAAAATTTTATTCTCTGCAAAACTAAAATACCGTTCCTGATTTCTACACTCCAATCAACATGGCTGCCAATATTCAGTCTGTTTCAAATGCCCTCATTTTTCAAATTTCCCTTTTTTCGTTTCAGCGCGAAAATCATGTAAGAGTCTTAAACTCAACTTTTTTTTCTCATAATATTCACACTGTCCCTGCGCGCATACGTCTTCAACCTCATGCCTCGTGGCGCCTTCTTTTCCAGATGGATATGAAACATGTTAGGGAGGGAGTGCACTGAGATGATTGTTGAACATCCAATTTACAGGGTGTTAAAGGAGAATATCAACCAGGGACGACCAACTGGAGGCGCCATATGAACAAAGAAATGAAAGCATGTCAATAAAACTTCCTGAAACCATCCTAATGAGCCATGTTTTGTTGGCGAGTAATAATACACATTTATAAGATGCACTGGCAGTGTTTAAGCAATCATTAGTATTACGGAAACGCCTTAGCAGCATGGGACGAAAAACGATGTGATATTTGCTTATTTATTGACTAAACCAAATAGCACTTGAGGCCTTCAAAGAAGAGACTTCCTTTTGCGGGATCATACAAGAGCTTTTGGTCTAAAAAGCGAGTGGAGCGATTTGTAAAACAGTTATTGGAAATGCAAAGCAAATGCGATGCACGTATGTACACGGGGAAGGAAACCAACAATTTTGATGTCACCATGACCTCAGGAAGGCAGAAATATATCATTAGCCTGTTGTTTTGAAATGCTGGTAGAACTGATGGCCACGAAGGATGTTGTGACACCTGTGTAATGCACGTAAGACAAAACAATTATCTTGGCTCTGCTCTGAAATGCTTTCACTAGACTATTTCAGATGGCAGCTTGTAAATGTGTTGTCGTCTCTGAAAATCACGTTTAAGTTCGCAGAATATCTTCAATATTGACTTTTCACTGGACCTCGCGGCATTCTTTGTGTCCGTGTAGGGGGGGGGGGGGTGGGATTGACGTGTGCCCATAAGATGCCTCTTGTAAGGCGTCTTTGTTGAATGTGAATGCCTTCTGACGTCAAACTAATAAAGAAATATCGCTGCTCACAACTAACAGACGGGAGTTTCAAGTCATCTGTTCCGAGCAGCGGAAGTTTACATTCAGTTAGTTTAGGTTCGAAACAAAGAAAAAGATGCATAAGTTCTGCCTTCATTTCAGATGAGCACGAGTGCACGCGCGAAGTGGGAAGGGTCCTAGAAGTTGCAGTTCCGAGCATGCAAACAAGATATGTTTTTGGTTACCGTAACAGACACGTAAATGTAAGTAGCTTTTATTAAATTGCCGAACAAGCCATTTCTACGAAGCTTAGCCAGCTATACTCTGGCAAAGACAACGGCGGATAAGATTAACGAACTGCCAGTATTTATTGAACAGCGCAGCCTTTAATGCAGAAACTAAACAGGGCGGCGTACTTAACTAAATGTTGCATATTTATATTTAACAAAACATTAATTTTTCAACCTCTAAGAAAAATAGAGCTCATCACTGAGAGTGCGCCGCGTACTACAAATAAGTAGGAAAGTGATCCCTGAGCTGTTAGTGCAGTAGTACGGGCAAGGCACCAGAAAATCAGAGTGCCACTTTGACCTCTCTTTGATCAATAGTTTGCAAATCATCGTTTCCGCAAGGATTACCCAGCAATTCTGGACAAAAGATTTTTTGAGTGGGAAACCGTTTATGAACGCATTTTTTTTCATATAATGTAAGATTTCGCTATTACAATCAATATGTCCGCAGATCGCCCGACGGCAGTCTTGTATTTTTCTTCTATTCACGTTTTTGCTATCGTCAAAAGCATTCTGTATTGTTTTTCTGTGGCAGTATTAAATGATCGAAGCGAATGCTCGAAGCACCTTCAAGAAAGATTTTGCTACATATCAGAATAATGGATCATTACCTTCAATACTTTCAACGCATTTCTTAAAGGTTTCCAATTTTCAAAATGTTTGCCCGTGAAGCTTGACTTGCTCTTGTAAACTATAATGTCCGAAAACTGCAGCCGGAAATAATTCACATAATTTTAAAATATATATTAAGTGAGAGTGCAGTAGATGAAAAGTTAAAACATTATTGTGACCATTGTCGTTTCCAACGCCGCGGCGCGGTGTGGTTTTTGGTTCCGTTCTGCGGCGGTAATACTACTTCGTCGGAGTCGAAAATATAATGTTTAAAAGGAAAATGCGCATCCAAATCTAAGGCAATTGTGCTCTCGCTATTTTTGTCATGAGCGCAAATAATTCTGTAAATGCTAGTGACTGATGTCTAGAATTGCCTCAAGGTCTACAGAATCCCGCCAAGGATAGTGCACTGATATTCCAAAGACATTGCTAAGTTCTTGATATTTAATCGGCGTAAAATCTCGTTCAAGCTTGTCTCACGGCTGTAACAAACGTGACTTTTTCAAAACGTAGGCCTTTGCAGCAGTATTCAGTTACAATTAAAAAACATGTTTTTGTTTCTTTCTGGAGTCGACCCATTTTCATCCATTTTCTGAAAAGAAACTGGGGCTGGTGCACATTGCTATGTTTTGCTCAGCAGGGTTCACAACTTTAAGCAATAGGAAATCGCTGTAGCTCCGTTCACCCCCGTGCATAACAATTTTTGTCTCACGAAACTGCGGCATATTTCATGAAAAACTTAAAATTCATTTATTCTTCCGAGAACATTTGCCCTTAAAGTACTCAATCTATTTTAAAAAAGGTAGGTATTTTAACTCAGCCATGCGTGTGTACGGGGAGGGGGCGGGGGAGATTATTGGTGCCTTGTTGCAAAAAATCTAGAAGATAATTTTCCAAACACTACGGACCCGGGTGATATCACTAAGAGTAACCCTAAACTGTGCACGCATATCCCAACTTTGAAAAATCTGTTTCGCGGCCGGTTTTTTTATGGTGGACGGTTGTTTGTGCAGGAGTCGAAAGCGAAAGAGTAATTACTATCCCGGCAAGCACCCTCCATCCATGCTATTGAGAAAAAAAAATGTCTGGAGAAGCTTCGTAGCCCCCCGCGCAAGTGACATAATTCCTCTAATATGTACGCACAAAAAGGTGAAACTGTATGCATAAAAACTTTTGGCAGGAATAATGTTATCTTAAAGGGACCCCAAAAGGGGGTCCCAATCAAGGTGCGATATGTGTGAGATGTTAAAATACGACGGTTCACAATTATCCCCCCCCCCCCACGAATTATTTTAATGCGTTTTGTGGAAGCTGAGCTTTATGCAGAAAAAATTTGAACTTCCGCGTCTTCGCGCCTTTCCCTCTCCTCTCGCACGCCAAAACGGCGGCGCTCCTCCGCCGGCCCCACTCACTGGGCACCTTCCGTACCTCAGCCACCTGCGGCGCGCGCGGAGTGGCCGCAGCCGCGGTAGCGCGTGACGTGACGTAATGTGGCGCTGTACACCAATGATAACCCCCGGCTGCTGACGTCATTTGCAAGACGTGACGTCGTCTGCAAGGTTTTCATGCGAAAGCCCGGCACCGCGCGTCGCTGCGAGGTGCGAAAGCAGGAATTTTTAAAAATGTATTGTAAATTTCCCACTCGCTTCTGAGGTCTCGTACGTGGAATGGGCGCTCGGTGGCTTCTACTCTACATAGTGCAATTATTTTAAAGCCAAGCTCAAAGACCCCTTTCTGTGGCCCTTTAAGCAAAAGGGATTAAAACACAGTGTCAGGAAGTTTCACTGATATGCTCCTACTGAGTATTTTGTCACATATTGCCGTTTTCCTCGCAAAGGCATGAGTAGTAAAGACGCGTGTAATCAGAGGTGACTTTCATCAAACTGGCAGCATCAGGTATGGCGGCTAGGGAGGCGGGGGTGGGGGGCAGTTTTTCACAACCCTTGCAAGAAATCATGTCGAAAATCCGGCAGAAAAGTTCCTCAAATTGGCATCAGCACCGAAGTTCGGTATGTTTTTCGTCAGTATCCGAGATCATTACAGAAAAGTAATAAATGCTCTTCAATTTCCTTCAACGTTATTCCGCTTGTAGGCGAGAGAAAAAAAGCTATATTATGGGCTTGTGGCGAAAACATGTGTACGTTGTTCACCAAATATAGCCAAAATAGGCGCATGGAGGTCGGACGAAGTATCGTTCTTGCACAATAGATGTTGCCCTCGTCCTTTTTGTTTATATGAATAAGCTCGGGCGGCTGTTTTCGGATATATACGTTTATAAATATACAGTTTGCTTTAACATTTGGAATGCCACTAAAACGTGTTTAGTTCAGTCATTCTTTACTTAATCAACGTGGCCCTTTACAAGAACTGATCTTGTTGCGGGTGGGACGCAGCTTGAGGCGTTTTATAAAAATTGTGTTCATAAACGGTTTTGCGCTAAAATTTTCTTTTGTCCAGAATTGCTGGGCATGCATCGCGTGTATGTAATTAAGGGCACAGAAACCGGCAGCCATGATTCATAACTCGGTATTTTCTCTACAAATCCTGGAAGAATATCCACCATGTGAACTGAAATTCAATTTAGGACTTGTATTCTTTTATTGAGCGCGGCCTTTATCCACTGAAGATAACTACTGCTTAGTTTTGTCCGCAGTGCAAGGCTAAATGTTTGTAGTGAACACATTAGATTTATATACTGAACACTTCTCTAGAGAAGATGTTTTCTCTCACCGTTTGAGAAGGACCAAGTTCCAAGTGGTATCTCATAAGCAGCCTTGCTATGGTAACCTTCATTTTCAATACCGCCATGCTTTTTCCGACGCAAAGTCGCGGCCCCAAACCGAAGGGCATGAAGGCGGTCTTTTTCAAGTGGGCTTCATTTTCAGGAGCGAATCTGCGGTTAGAACGCAGGGCGTTTTATAAACATGTAAAATGCAGCAGTAAAAGAACAGTCGAAGTTAAAGACTTCAAAACTTCGTTCAAAATGATTCTGCTACCTATCGAAAAACTTCATCGGCACTTCGTTAAATGGAGTCATATTTCTAAAATACCCAGTATTTTGCATATTCCCAAAAGCTTGTACGCATGTTTTTGCACCCTAAACATCCCCTCATCTGTCTCGAGTATCTCTTCTATCTGTGAACTACCCCGGCAACGTTCACGTTTGATGGTTGCTGGACACAGTTGTTCGTGTTTTTTACCTTTTATGTTTCTCACAGTTCTTACTATAAAAATGACATGCGAGGTAATTGTGCTCCGGCCACCGCTCTGGTTCAAAACGGGCTCCATTCAGCCGTTCAGGAACGGAGCATGTGACTGCTTCGTCAGTATCTGGATTATCACTGCCAGTAAAAACTACGGGAAGTGTGATCGACAGTTTCATGTTAGTTTTACATAAGTCTTTGCGTTCGCATTTACCCTTTTCTCATACACCGCTCAGCAAAGGGCTTAATGTTTCTGAACAGTGAACGCTGAAAAAAGAATACGATGTCTATGTTCACGTACGGCGCCGGACTATACGGAGGAGCGGCGCCCCCTCATCCATTTTCTTCATGGCGTTGTTAACCTCTCCGCCTGCAGTGAGACAGGTACTGCACTTATGATTCCATGATCACGGGCACAACACCCAACCCCGAGATTTATGGGATGTGCTCTCAGCCTCTGGTTTACTGTCTCTTCAAAGTTACGAAAGTTCGGCTCGAAAATATTTATTTGCCAGTCTCCTGAGGAGCCCAAGGCTCAATAAAAAAGAATGAGCATAATGGCCTTTTTTGACGGCTGCCGGAACGGCGTGTTCGCGCCGTCTCAGGTGATAAAAGCGCTCGCTGGCAACCGGCCATTCTTGCCTCGGAGTCTGGGCCTAAGCGTTAGCAATCGACTCGACGGCATAAGAACGCTCCCGGAATAGATGAGATCGCACCTGTCTGGGTTGAATTGCGAGGGGTCGGGCCAAAATCGAGGATCCCTCTGAATCTGGTAGATTGGGGCCATGAAGCAGGTTCCGGCCTTGAACTTTGTGCCCTTGTATTCAAAATCCTTCTTGGCTTGCCTTGTCAGAAACCTGCAAAATGACGAACACGCCCTCAAGAATGCGCGGAACAGTGCACGCACTGCCTTCTCCTTTAAAAAAAATGCACGTTCCTGAGGCGCCTCCTTTGCAGAAAACCTAGAAAACATTCTGGATTCATGTAACACTGCCATCACCTGTCCTTTCTTCCTTGCCCTCGCCCTCTTTTCTGGAGTGCTTGGCCTCCGCTGGGCTCAGCAGATGATCAGCGGGTTTCAGCCCATTTTTAACTGGGCCTTACGGCTGGCCCTAAATAAGTTTTAAAGCGAATTCATTACTAGCCCTATCATGAGAACAGCCGGAAGCTTGTGTGCGTGTGTTACCCTATTTTTATCCCAGGGTAAAAATAGGGTGACATCCCAAAGTGGCTGTATGACGAACACACCATGCTGAGCACTGCCGCTTCAGACAGTCATACACACGTCGTGAGTCTATATACACTCTTCATTGGCCGACTTATTTATTAATTTATTGGTGACGCTTAATGTGCCGCACTGCATAAAACGTGATGTCAGTAACGAACGTCAAAATACGTTACAAAAAGCATGAAGTTCTGTTATGTATAAAAAGTAACATAATCTTCGGGCCTAAATGTTTTCCCTTAGCTACGAGTAGAAGTTGGAGTCATTGTTTGAAGACAGGCCTGCCTCTTGAAGAACCCTAGCGCGCACCAGCGAAGTTCCTAGGCGTTTCCACAATAGGTGGCGGACAGTGGTGTCGGAAGCGTGTCCTTCGCAGTGAGGGCATTTTTCCGGGGCAGGAATTTTCTCATTTTGCCACTGGTAGCAAACTGCAGGCGTAAGGGCCATACCGACCCGCAGCTGCCTCAGACAGACCTCTTACACCCGTGATAGATTGGGGGCAAAGGGATAGGTACACGGGGGATTGAGAGCACGTGTACGCTGCCTGAGGAAGACTGAAGACGTTAAATGTGTCAGAAGTGGATCTGGTGGCAAAGAGGCAAGGGGAGTTTGTTGGAAGTCCGGTAAAGGACTTCCGACTTCAATAGCGTGCCTGTTTTCCCGACTACATTCGTACCAAAATAGATACGCAACCATTTCTGTGGAGCGACCGGGTGCAGTCATATGATTTCTAGTTGCATAAGATTACATGTGCGGCTCAAGTTAGAGGCTAGCTTGCGACAGGGATCCGAACCAGCGACATATGTACAGTGAATTTTATTTCTTCCCAGACTCTTTCCAATTTCTTTAAGGCGCTGTGCAGGTCTTCACCTCGATGGAAGACAGTTGCTGTGCTATTTCTTTCTTTCTTTCGACAACAATTTTCGTAATAAAATTGTGATAGAACCTTTCATCAGCGTTCCGGGTGATGTCCTATACGCGCATGTGTGTGTGTGTCAATAGTCAATAGTCAATAAGTTTATTTTCCAGGTTCAATTGGAGGGTTTCCTGGCTAAAAACTGCCTGGGCAGCTCGATTAATTGGGTCCAGGAAACCCCTACAAGCAGTAGCACACGACCGGTATAAGATATTTTGCAAAACCGGTCACACAAACAGTAGTAGATTAAATCAAGAAAACACTCGACACATATATACACTGATTTCAAAAATGTTCAAAATTGAGAACACTGAAATGGTCATACATATGTAGAAAGTAAAATACATTAACACTCAAGCAAACGTTCAACAATCAACAAGTGGAGGGATTTGAACAAAATATTTCCTCAGCTCAGCTTTTGTATATCCCGTTGTATGTTAATATGTGTTTAAAACATGAGGCAGATTATCAGACAACTGTAATTTATAATCGGTGCGAAAACGGGGTATATTCTGTGTGTGTGTGTGTGTGTGTGTGTGTGTGTGTGTGTGTGTGTGTGTGTGTGTGTGTGTGTGTGTGTGTGTGTGTGTGTGTGTGTGTGTGTGTGTGTGTGTGTGTGTGTGTGTGTGTGTGTGTGTGTGTGTGTGTGTGTGTGTGTGTGTGTGTGTGTGTGTGTGTGTGTGTGTGTGTGTGTGTGTGTGTGTGTGTGTGTGTGTGTGTGTGTGTGTGTGTGTGTGTGTGTGTGTGTGTGTGTGTGTGTGTGTGTGTGTGTGTGTGTGTGTGTGTGTGTGTGTGTGTGTGTGTGTGTGTGTGTGTGTGTGTGTGTGTGTGTGGGTGGGTGGGCGGTCCTTGTGCGAGCGTTGGTGGGTGGCAATGCACCCAGGGACAGCAATCCTTTTTCGCCTTCCCACGCGTAAGCAGTCTTAAGTGTCTCTGCCAATTCTTTTTCTTTCTCTTCATTGGTGAAACAGGAAATAAATTGAATCTCTGCACGAAATAAACCATGCGACTCCTTCTTGCGAAAGCCAGCAGGCGATACGCAATAAAAAAAGAAATCTAATTAGATTCGTACAAGCCTTCGTAAAAAGAAGGATAGCATATGTAGCTCTCTTCTTTAATCCAAAGGAAGCGGAAAAGAAAAAGCTCGACGGAATTATTCGCAGGTGTGTCATGCAAGCGCTGGGGTAGCCCATCCAAAACCCCTGCTGAAAGCTACTAGAACTGAGTCTCAACAGCACGCTGGACGAAATTGTAGAAGCCGCAAAAATTTCGCAGTGCGAATGTCTCTCGGAGAGCGTCACGGGTAAGGAGATCGCAGGTGCACTAGGAATGAATTATGCAAATCAACTGGCTCGAAAAGTAGATATGCTTAAAAGTGTGCGTTATAGGCTGACCCCACCACAACCTAAGAACACGCATCCCGTTCACCACAGGGATCGCAGAGAGAAACGGGCTGAAGCCCTCGGCAGACGTTTCATAACCTATTGCACGGAAGACGGCGCCTGAGTGGACGCAGCTAACTGTGGGTGAAATGGTAGATAGAGCCGAAATGCATCTCTGAACCGGCGCCTCAATCACGTCGAGCTGCCCGGAAATTGCAGAGGAAGCTGCCATCGCCCTCGGGATTGCGAGCATGAAGGCGGAAATTATAGTCTGCGATTCCAAGGTTGCAGCGATGAACTTCGCCAAATGGAGGATCCCCTGTTGACGAACGCAATCTTGCCGACCGCAGTGGAGGAATTCAAAGCAATAAGGACAGCAGCGCACGCATCCTTCGCTGGTAATGAAGCATCTCACGAGCTTCCTTGAGGTGTCGCTTTCAGAGCTATAGATAGTACTGAGAGCCTCACATATAGGTATCGTATATTACACAACATTCAGATAGCAGGACCGGGCACCCCCCCTCCCCCCAGGCAACAAAATCATAACCAAAACCAGACCACCACTGGCGTCGCCTGCAAACGCATACATTTCCGAACGAATATATTTAAAGTCTTTATTTCCCGGGTTAATATTCAAATCTATGGAAGTTCTGTAAAAATAAAACTAACCTTAATCATGCCCTTTGGAAATGCCCTCTTGTCACTCCGGAGGGCCACGAAATAAAGTTACTTGACCAATGAGAAGCTTCACTACTTAGCTCTTCTTCATAGATCCAAATTGAAGGCGTCCCACTGGCCGAAGTCGCTGCCAAAAGTCAAGACCACTTTGTCTTCCTCTAGGCGGGAAGCCTAAAAACCCCTTTCTGCTGTACAATAAAAGTTTTGCTGTCTAATTCAAGCCTCTTCCTCTTCCTCCTCCTCCTCTTCCTAGCAAGCAGGCCTTTCGTATCGCCGCAAAAAAAAAAAGGAATGGTATGCGCTTCTTGAGTGCAGCCGCACGTACTGCGTTGAGTCTTCTTGTGCGCAGCATTATATGCGTTGCTAATCATATATTTATTTATACTGCTGCTAAGCTTACAGCAGTTTATATGTTAACGCTCAAATGCTCTGACACTAATCTTTATTACTTTGTTTGGGAGGCCAGAGGCCACCAGATTCATTTCGAATCTTCGAAGCTATGCGTAAAAAGTTCTATATTCTTCCAGAATGACGGGGTATGTGCTGTAGGCGCAGGTGGCCACCAAGCCTAACAGCTGGACAACAGTGGTATTTGGTAGGTGTTCAAGAGTAGCCCAGGCCGCCGCATGAACATACAGCATAGGCGCAGCCAATCACTTTCAGAAGTTCTGTGTTTTGAAAGTAAAGATTTGCGACATAGAATCAGATGCACCCACACTCAGCTAAGAGCGGCATCAAGCCAAAAGCGCGCTCCACCATATACTGGCTCGTCTCTGCATTTCAGATGACTCTAGATTAGAGCTACAATTCTATGCCTTTCAATTATACTTCCTCCACGAACATATTACTAATCACTAAAAAAATTGCATTCCTGGTCAACCAAAAAATATAGCTTGTGTCGAAACAAACACTGCCATTTGTGATTACTACCACTCACATCCGTCACGTAGTGCTAAATTACGCAGAGCTACTCTTAACTGACCAGAGACGTGATGCCAAAAAGGTTGCATAAGTGTAGAAGTTTGGAGCATTGTGGCCCTTTGGAGCTGAACAAAGCCACCCGTACACGTGCACCGGATTTAGCTAGAAGTGTGCATAGTTGAGACAGCCATTTTATCCAGCCTAGGTGGTCCGTGCATGATATCATAACATCATGAAACGCAATCCGTGCAGTTAAAAGTTTTTTTCGGAGAAAGACAGCAAACGTATCTGCAAAATCAAGTTGTCAAAATGCACGGTTAGAACGTTTGCGATCCTTAACAAAACACGCAGCCAGTAAAGTTCACAGGAAGCTTACGTGAGACCAGGCGGATACAGACGCAGCGTCTCGTTGATCACCTGGTCCAAGTAGGTCAGCTGTTTCACGAGTGCGTCGAATTCTAGCTTTCCCTGATATGAAATGCAGAAAACAAAATTCACAGGCGTTTAGAGAGACCGCACTCGCTTGAAAGGTCAACCTCAATGCTTTCAGTTTTTTTAGAAAGCTCTCAACATAGTTGATAAACCCCTAAGCGAGAGGTATCAGTTTCAAACTCTAAAAATGCGAAAAGCTTTTCATTTCTGCTCACAGAATATAACGATTTGCAAGGGTAATAAGAGATACGTTCTTCCTAAACTCTTTATGATCCAGGGCAAAAAATACCCGGCACCAGATATTATGGACAAAGTCTAGCATTTCCCTGCTAAATTTTTAAAATTGGAAAACTGTAAGACACTGTTATGAAAATATTGAAGGTAATGATCCAATATTCTGATATGTAACAGAGTCTTTCTAAAAAAGTGTTTTCAGCTATCGCATCGAACAGTTAAGATTGCCATCTAAAGCCAATGAGTAACGCTTTTGACGATAACAAAACGTGAATAGAAAAAAATACAAGACTGCCGTTGGGTGCTCTGCCGATATATTCATTCCTGTTCTGAAATCTAAAACATGAAAAAATTCGTTCTTAAACGGTTTCCCGCTCAAAAATGCTTTTGTCCGAAATTGCTGCATATGGAGCAAAAAAATATAGTTTGTGATTTTATTACAAACATATGCAATACTAACGAAACAACTAGATATTTAAGAAAATTCACGCAGTGTCCAAATATATTCAACCTGCGATAGCTACTACAGAATTTAATTCGGTACTTGACCGTCTTATTGCTAATACTGTGTCATTAACGACTAAAACTGGCTTGGTATCATCTTCTATTAAGGACCACCTCCTGCTATATACCCGCGTCGCCAGGCGAGAATTTGAAAAAAAAAGCGGTAATGAGATGGCTTATTAAACCATTACCAGCCCATTCCTAAATGCCTTGTCTGAAGCGATAAATGAGTGTGCTGGTGGCAGCATATCGAAACGTTAAAAGATTCAAAGTAGGGATATGAAATGTTTACTGCTATGCTTAAGCTATTTTATAGTGCATACTTTACGATAAAATTCCGAGATCCAGAAACCATCAATTTTGCAAACCACACTATGAAAACAAAATAGGACACAAGAATAATCAAAAATTTCCTAGTACCTGTGCATTAAATCTCATCACTAAGCAATATCGACAAAAGTTACTAAAAAACAAAGATCTGCGAGAGCCGAACACCAGAATTCATTTGCAGAAGTTAAATCCAGCCTATCTGACCTCTTCTGGATTCGCTGAAAGTTAATGGACAAATACCGACTCACAATGACCTTGCTAACACATCAATAATTTCTTCACCAATATCGCTATAAGCAGTTCTTCATCAGGTGCTTTACACTATAACCACACTAGAAACCGGTAAATGAGCAATAGGTGCTATCCGGTATTTCGAATTTAAAAAGCGGGCGACACTGATGGTTTGAGTTTTAGTTTCTTTATTCTACCACAGCCAAAATTTTACGTCATAGAAACATACGACAAAAAATGCTGTACAACAAACTGTGATAAGGGAGACGGGAAAAAAGCCATGGTTTTGTGGCTTGACAGGCCCTACCTCCCATAGAACAAACATCTACACCGACAGTGACAGCAAGGGAATGAGTACCATTAACAACAAAACATCACAAAAACTGAAATAACCAACAAAATATCATGTAATGGCAGAAAATAAATGAAAAAAATGAAACTAGACATGTGACTAGAAAAATGATACACTCAAAAAAACATTATTCGCACCTGCCTGATGCGATAACTCGGACCATGTCTTTTTTTTCTGTAATCTACGCAGGTTTCCTGCAATGAGGTGTACTTTATTGAGTGCTTGTGGAAGGCTGAAACAAATAATCTACATATCGTGATTTGTGCGAGGTGCCGCTACGAACCAAATTTATTTCGCAGACACAACGTCTGTAATATGTGGCTGATATTAATGCGCCTGTCTTTGTAGAAATTTTGAAAGCCTGTGCAGACGCCTATCTTTGCCTAGCTATATGTGTGAGGCCAATGAGCGGACATGGGAAGAGATGCTCGTATGACATATATATCAACGAAACCAAAAGTCACCGAAACGAAAGAACAAATGTGCAGTGTAAAGGTTTGGGTAAGTTGGTGGCACGTGTTAAGCGAAGAATGGCGCATTATGTGTGAGTTACCCTCTTGCCCTCGTCTTGTTCTGTCGCGCTAATCTTCGCTGAGCATTGGAGAATCCTTCGAATTTTTCCTAAATATGTGCTGTTTACCAATAGAAATTAATAGTGTAATGATTGTATCTCTGAAATTTAAGTGATTACGAAGTGTAAAAAATTATAGGGACACAAAAGCCATTCTTATGATGTGTAAATGAGAGAGCATTGCATGTCGATGGGTGCGCCTCTCATTTCTTGACGGGGACTTACGTGGTGAACATTGTTTCGCTCCAGCAGCTCCCTTCGCACGTTTCGCTGCGTACCTATGGTCGCGTTCTACGTCGGCAATGACCAGCAGCCTCTGGCCAGGCTTTGCTGCCTCGCCTGATGATGTAGACGCGAGCGATTCAACATGGACGACGAAGACTCCATAGCGCAGCAACCTCATTCTGCGAAGGCTGTAGGCTAACTCACCGGAGTTTCCATGAATACCGCGGTTTACGTGGAGCATTGTATTTCCAGGGGCATCCCGCCGAGGGATGCGCTACTGTTTGCTGCATGTACCATATCAAGTCAGGCTGGATAGTGGCATCTCGCCCAGTGCATGCGGCGGACGGGGCCAGCCGCTTCTATCTCGAGCATAGTCTGCTTTGTTGTTCTAATGACGGGAGGACGACCCGAGGGAGGACGTCGGGCTCCCCCAAACATGTGTTCCTTCATCGCGGAAGTGAACTTGCCCTGCACAGAATGGGAGAGTCGCATTCTGCAGTGCGAGAAGGAGCGCTTGCCTCTCTTGCCTCAGCGGCGGCGGTACTACTCCGCGCTTCCAGGAGGGGTGATGACGTCACTCGTGTGCGGCGTTTCTGCCACGCATACCTGCCACCCGTGCCAGCCAAGGTTTTCAGGCGACGGCGAGGTTTTCGCACAACGATCCAAGTGATGCTCTCGCATTAAAACTGCCAGGCTGGTTACTACTGGTTCTCGGTACATTGAGTGGCAACTGTTAAGGTATTTTTAGTTCCCGTAACGTTGCTGTGGAGAGTATGAGAGCAGCCACATGTCTCATAGTTCTAGAATATCCGTTGTAGTTTTCCACTCATAGTCGTGTTTCATCAAGGTCTGCTCTCCACTCCTCCGCTCCAGAAGCACCGCACCAGCGATGATCCTCACGTCGGGTGGCGCTTTCTGTAGACGCTGCCGCCGATGGACCGTGCTACATTTATCTGCTCTCTCCCTACCCTCCCTCCTCCTTCCATGGTAACCACGTTCCGGCTGGGTACTGTGGTACGCATTCCTACTCTCTCGCCATGCCCTCCTCCTCTCACGGTAACCCTCTCCATTCGTGGTAACTACGTTTCGTATGTTTACCATTATAACCGCCCTCTGATTACGCATTCCCAAAATTGCACCATGCTCTCCTCTTTCCACAATAAGGGCAGCTACATTCCGGATGATTTTCGTGGCGACCACCGATCGGTTGCTCCTACTTAACTCTCGCCGTATCCTCCTCCTTTTACAGCAACCAGCCACCTGTCGGGGATACCCCAACTCTTCCCATACTCTCTTCCTACCTCAGTGCACCCACCCTATAAGTGGTTCTCGCTGTAACCGCACACTGGTATCCCATTTCTATGCTCACGTCTACCTTTCATGGTAACCGCTCCACGAGTGGTTCCCATTGAAACTCACCAACTGATTATGCCGAAGACAACTATATGTTCCGATGCGAAACACAGAAACTCCGATGCGAAACACAGAAACAGCTGCTTAACAGCTATCGAAGTAAAACAGTCACAAGTCGCCGGTAGGATCACAACCCACGACCTCCGAATTTTGCTTGCAGGGCTCTATCGAATGAGCTACGATTGCCGCTGTCCAACCTTTACTTTCAGGAGTAGAACACCAGTGCCACCCCCATCCATAGTGCCACCCCCACCCCATCGTAGTGCATCCTGCATTACCTGTATTACCTTCCATTGTCTCCTCAATAGCTTAACGAGGGCCTTGGTTGTGGCGGTCGTGGTTCCTTTGGTATTATAAAAAGGTTTCCACGCGCCTTCCGCCGTCAGCGTAACGTAGATCTCCACGTGACACTCGCGGAAGCACACGACAAACTTCGTCCGCCGCTATAGACGAGGGTGGTGCTGTTAACACTCTCAAGGTTAGGGGACAGACGAGATCAATTTTCCCCAAAACATAATACTAGACAGCCACCGCCGTAGGTCAATTCAATTCAATTCTTTATTTACCAGAATACTGGACGGTCTCCAGAGCTAAAAGTTGCTGCCTATAACTTGACTGGGTAGAACAGTTCGTAGAGCAGCAGACAAGGAATTTGGAGGTCGTCACGCACGATGGCGAAGGCAACGTATGGTTGTTTTTCTAATAGTTTCTGATTATCTCTCATTCAGGGACAAAACTAAACTCTAAATTTCACATTAACGAACAAGATAATTTTTTTAAAAACTCGAAACATCCTCCTAGGCTCCTTGACATCGCTGACTGGTTTTCTTCATACGTACTACACGACTGATTCCTCGTCTTCGCTGTGCGCAGTTCTCAAGCGTGCGTCTGCCTGAGCCGAGGAACCTGAAGCGGAACCTGAGCAGTTGACATTCAGCCGTTCGCCTCTTCAAGCCGGCCGCCGCTCTGTGGTCTTTCTTCCTCTCTAGTCTTTGCCCAGGAACATTTGTTTACCCGTGATGTCCGGGGGAGGTGCGGCATGGCGCACCTCATGCTTCAGACACCTCCAACAAGCCGAGATTCTATCCCCCTGGGATCTCCTATTTTAGTGATTACGCCTACCCACTAGGGTAGCCGAAGGCTCCGAGGTCTTCACCCTGCGTTCGAGCCTCTCCGATTTCACCATACCGTGGGGATACAGTCAACTACACTGCAGCATCCCCATCAGCACCCACGCAACCCCCCATGAGCATGCGGTTTGCATTCCCATCACCGTCTTTCGTGTTGTAGCAGTCACGGGAGCTACCGACCTTGCAACGCTTCCTAGGCGAATGCCCGCAAGGCTGGCTCGAGAAATTTCAGCTCGCTGCCCAAAACAACAGGTGGGCTGACGACTAAACTCTACTTAATGTGTTTTTTTTTCTCTGGGCGACGTATGTCGCACCTCGTTAGAAAACCAGGAGACCGCAATAATAATGTGCAGTTCCCTTAAAGCCTAATTTCTAGCAGCTTTCACCACCAAGCTACGAAAGGAAAGAGCCGAGCTGCTCCTGCAGGCACAGGTTCCGCTCGCAATCAAGCGCGTCCTAGGTTACTTCAAAGACATGGCGAAGTTATTCTGTCTGGTTGATCCCTACATAACCGAGGCGATTGAACTCTGTTATCTGATGAAGGGCATCAAAGAGCAAACCGTCGTTGGCTTAGCGCGAAGCCCCGCCCCCTTCTCCCCTTCACAATCAAAATAATATGCCCGAGTCATCACCACGAAGACGCTCAAGATGCGATCCTAGCAGAACGAGCGCTCATCCTCTCTCATTGCTGCTCCGTCGTCGATGCTTATTGTTGTGGCATGCTCCGTGAGATGGTACGGTCCGTCGTATGCGAGGAGTTCCACAAGCTCTTTTCGACTACACTGCCACCGTAAGTTTCTTCACTTTCGAACTTGACTCTTGAAAAAGTGCAGCAGGCGTTCATGCCACCCGAATCTCTCTCATAAAGACCTCTACAGGCCGCGAAATACGCCGCAGCCGTTCGTAATGCCGGCCCGCCTCAGGATCACATTAAATGTCATACGCCGGTACAGGAAAATACCAACATGTCACCGTTCGACCTAGTTGCCGACAAGCGAAGTAAGCATGATGCTGGACGCCATGTTACCCCATCTGGACGACGACAGCCTGCATGCTGATGTTCACGTCTTTCGACAGCTTACCGAAGAGACCCGTAAGCTGGCCAGGTGCGGATTCAAAACAAACAAGTCCGGGATGCCCAATGCAGAACCCTCCCTACGTCGTTGTGCTCCGTACCCTACTAGAGACAGTGCATGGTTCTGGTTTCCTATTCACCGATGAGGGCTCCGCAAAAAAAGTGGCAGTGGTTTATCTCTGGTTAAACGTGGAGTGACGCCGAGTGGAACTTGCTCAGTCGGGTTGCAAAGGCAGTCTTTCGCCGCTCCGTTTCGCTGGGCGTTCCTTCTTCATCGTAGTCCCACTTGACAAGGCGCATGCGCACAGCTGTTGCAGCTCGGTGTCGCTGGCGCGCCGCGCCGCCGGCAGCAGCAGCTGCTGCGCATCACGTGACCAACCACGTGACCAGTGGTGGCCGCGGCGGCCACGCTGAAGGCTCGAAGAGGTGGCGTAGTGTATCTATCGCTACAAAACTACTATGCCGATATTTGAACCGTACCGACTGATAAGGCCACTTGGGGACCTCAACTATTAAGCCTTTTCTAATGGCTTTCAAAAGTTGCGAAGATCTGTGTTCCTTCTGGTGGTCGACGTCATCCGTCTGAAAACTTATTACGGCCGGTCATAACGGTCATATCATAACGAGCCTTTCATTTCACTTGTCTAGGATTCTCAAACGCAAACGGAGCCCTCGGTTCTGGGAGTCTTGATTCGAATGGTAAAATAAAAATTCCTAGCACAGCTTTCACCCTTACTGTTGATCACGTTCCTATTGACTCTTGCGGTAATAGAGGTACAGCGTCCGGCGCCAGGGACAAGAGTGGCGCTCGTGAGCACTCTCTCGTTTAGTGTACCCGCTACATAAGTGGCACCGAAAGTATCGGTGTGCACATCCGCCACCGTAGCTCAGTGGGTATATCACCGGATGAGAAATTTGGTGGTAGCGTTCAGATTCCATATGCGGCATATGGTAGTCTTATTTCTACCTTTTTGCCAATAGCCTTTCGAAGATAAAATTATTACACTACTCATATTTCATTTAACAGCTCCACATATTTAAAAGTATTGAAAAATTCGGCTAAGGTCCTTTGTTTTAGTGACAGTTGGCTTCCTTCCTAAGTACATTGTTGTTGCCTTAGGAAAATGAAACATGAAAAGGTGTCATATTTTCAGAGGCAGAAAGAACGAGACTGTAGCGCCCCTCGCTCCGCGCTCTGGTCGCAGTCCCGGACGAGGCGATGGTGACGAACAAGCAAAAAAAGTTCCCGCTAAGCCACATGATATCACCTGATATCTGATTTAATATCTCCTACGCGTCCCATTTGGATCCAATATATTAAACTTATTTTTGGAATTTTGGCAGAGCGCTTGAAGCTTGTTTCATCTCCGCCTCAAGTTAGCCAGGAATTGCACTGCCTCCGGGATCGGCCTGGGACATTATAGCGCGCACCTTTTCTTTCACTCTTTGCTCTCCTCCCTTTCGACTCTCCTACTTTCAACACGTGGCAGCCATTGTGGCTCACCTTGAGCAAGCGGGCAGGCCTGTGCAATTTCCTTTTTATTTTTCCTGACAACAACAGCAAGCAAGCAAGGCCGCTGCAGGACGAGCAGTGCAATAAAAACAGTCCGAACATCAACGCTGTCTGAGCTGGTTTTTTACCGCCTTAGCTCCGACAGATTTGGCGACCCGTCATCGAACACGCAACCCCATCCTCCATGGATTCCGCTGGCTCTTCCACCATTCCTACAGGCGGCAACATGACACAGGACGGTCTGCCTAGCAGCGCTTCGTTGGCCGCGTTCCAACCAGTCAACCTGCCGCCATTTTGCCCCAAGAGCCCCCGCGACTGGTTCCGGCAGTCTGCAGGTTGAGGCGCATTTCCAGCTGCGGCGCATCATTAGCAAAGAGACCAAGTTTCTCCATGTCATGTTCTCCCTGCCTCCTGACGTCGCCGAGGAATTAGCGGACGTCCTTCCTTCGCCTGATACGACCCGACCCTTCGACACGTTGAAGGCGGCTATCGTCGACCGCAAGTCCGCATGTGAGCGCAGAAGACTCCAGCAGCTACTCACCTCTACAGACCTCGGTGACAGCAGTCCTTCGCAGCGCCTCTGTCGCATGCTCCAGTTGCTTGGAGACCCCGCCGCCCAGCAGGACACTCTTCTGCTTGAGATGTTTCTCTGGCGTCTTCCCAAGAACATGGTGCTTTCCCTCGCGCCTGCGGCTGATGCCTAGTTCTGCAAGCTCGGAGAACTCGCTCACCATGTTGCGGACTGCTCAAGACACCCCAACCACATTGCAGCGGCCTCTGCCACCAGCTACTTCCACAGCCGGGCCAGCTTGCGATCATAGAAGGGGGACTAGACGCTCTTAATTGTTATTCACATCGATGTCCTCGCGCCCTTTCCAGCCGTCCTCCGCCAAGGTTCAGGTCACCCGCCACTCCCCGGTACCTTCGTGCTCCCCGGAGCCCCAGCCATCCAACTCGTCGCCAGACACCTCACTCTCAGCTGTCTGCTGGTACCACCGTAACTTCGGCAGCTCTGCCCGAAAGTGCACTCATCCGTGCTCCTGGTCAGGAAACGCTGCGACCAGCCACTGACGGTGGGAAGTTCATGGTGCTGAGAGACGGGCATAACGCCTCTTTTATGTCTCTGACAAGATCACCAGTACCCGTCTCCTGACCGACAAAGGAGCACAAGTCAGTGTCATGGCGGCCTCTTGGGCAGATCGGCGTCGCAACGAAAAGACTTTTTCGCTCCAAGCGATCAACTCCCCCGTAACCTCGGACTGCGCCGCACCTTTCGTTCGATTTTCATTATCGCTGACATCTCGCAAGCTGTTCTCAGCGCTGAAATACTCAGTTTCTTCAAAATCACGGCCGACATGCGAGTTCATCAGACCGTAGATCTCAGCGCGCACCTCGTGCACTTCGAGCTATCATCTCCGCTTCTCCGTTCCCGAAAGTTCGCGCTGGTTTTCCCAATCTTACGAAGCCACACACCAGAGAGTCAACGGGGAAACACTCATCACCCAGCTCACCGTGACCTCCGGTGTCTGCACGCCATCGCTGCCTGTCTGAAGAACGCCTCGCCGTCGCTCGCTGTGAGTTTCAACACATATTTTAACTCGGCATCGTGCGTCCTTCCTCGAGCAACTGCGCATCGCCCCTCCACATGATACCAAAGAAAGATCCGGGCGACTGGAGATCATGCGGATATCGCCGCGTCATCAGAGTTCACACCTTAACAGACAGCTATCCACTTCCTCTTATTCAGGACTTCACATCAATGCAGGCTGCGTGCACGCTCTTCTCTGAGACTGATTTAGTGAAGGCGTACCATCAAGTTCCCGTGGAGCCGGCTGCTATTCTGTACCATTTGGACTCTGAGTGGCGAGGATGCCTTTTTAGGATTGCGAAACGCCGAGCAGACCTTTAAGCAAACTATCAATGAGGTTACGCGAGGACTCGACTTCGTATTGCTTACATCGATGACCTCCTCGTCCCCAGTTCGTCCAGTTCTCAGCATGAAGCTCTCATAGTAAGTAACTTTATTTGCAGGAAGTAATACAATTAATCCCTGCGGGTGGCGTAAATCTAAAGGCTCGGAATCGTGACGAGGCCTTAGCCCCCAATTGTGTACAGCCTGCAGCAGCAGAATCACATTTTCTTTACATAAAACACTTACGCGGTTTCAATAGCACAAACATATTCCCGCACTACCAAATACAACACGAGTACAGCAGTTAAACAATACAATAGAGCAGTACAACACAAGTACACTTAGGGGATTTTGTTAAGGAAAAAGGGTACAGATACATTCATTTACAGCCGAAAGTAACAGTTGTCAGAAATCAAGGAAATAAAAAAGTATGTTCGTGAGAGTTTCTAATAATACCATCCGGTAGAATTGAGCCTTATATTGTGTGGTGCAAAAACAGAATATCAGCTACAGACTACATGATAGCCATCTACACAGGTTTATGGATTCTTGTAGTTTATTCATGGCTCTAAAAATAATTTTGAGGAGAACAATAATTCTTTATATGTTCTTTTAAAAGCTCTGATTGGCTGGCTGAAGTCAATATCAGATTCGTGTAGGTTAAGTATTTTGGCTACTTGGTAGTCCATACCCTGTTTGCCATAGTTAGTTCTAAATTCTTTAATCTTTATTTTAGGGTTTCTAATTTCATATTTCGAGGAAGTATGGCAGATTTCTTCAGTACACAACTGTTTTTTGTAAATATATTGCATTAGCCTTAAATTGTATACTTTTATACCTGGAAGGATGTTATGTTTAGAGAAAAGGGGTTGCGTGGCTAGGTCTTTTATTGGGCCTTTGTAGTTTTCAAGGATTCGAAGTACGCGCTTCTGCAGAATTAATATTCTCTCATAATTACCTTTGGTGGTAGTACCCCACACAAGCATGCCATACAACAATTTAGAATAAAACAATGTGCAATAAATAGATCTTTTCAACCATAAAGGTAAAATATAGGATATTTTGGTTAGGCATGCAACGGTATGCGCGAGTTCCGAAATTAGGTGATTGACATGAAAATTCCAAGACAAATGTTCGTGAAACCATACTGCAAGGAACTCATGCACCTGCACTTTTTCCAAGTAATGGTCTTCGAACATTACCTGAATATCAGTTGGATTTTTGTTGATGGGCCTGAATACTATGTATTTAGTTTTTGTGCATTCAGCCGTAATTTATTTTTTTTCAGCCATTGCGACAATTCTACCAGATAGGCAATAATCTCCTCTCTTATTTCCTGAATTTTTCCACCTGTAAAAAATATGCTTGTGTCATCAGCGAATAGCGTGATGTCAGGTGTGTGTTTTAGCTCAGTGATGTCATTAATATACAACAGAAATAGAACTGGTCCCAGTATTGAGCCTTGTGGGACCCCTGCTTTTGTAAGTAATTTTTGGGACCTCACTTTGTCCAACAAAACGTACTGCTTTCTCAGTGTCAAGAAACTCTGGAAGAGATCGAAGCTAATACCCCTAACGCCGTATCTGTGCAATTTCCTAAGCATGATATTGTGTTTTACCGAATCAAATGCTTTTCGCAAATCGAGAAATACACTTAAGGTGTACAGCCCAGCCTCCTATCAAGGATATAAATTATTTGATTTTTCACTTTTACAAGTGCATCTTCTTTTGTTTTGTTTTTTTGAAAACCATATTGAGATGGCGAGAGTATATTATATTTATTAAGGTATGCTATCAGGCGCTCATGGATGCACTTTTCATAAATTTTTGAAAATGTGGCAAGAACGAGAGTGGCCGATAATTTGAAATATCATTTTTTATGAGATATCATACATGCGCGCCATATTCCATCGACTTGATGATTATGGGCTGATCATCAATCCGAACAAGTGATTCTTCGGCGTCGCTACATTAGAGTTCCTAGGCAATCTTGTCCACAATGTAGTCGGCCTCTCGACCGCAAACTCAAGGCGATTCAAGATTTTCCTCCTCCTGCGTCAGTTAAGAAGCTCAGAGAATTCTTGGACCTTCTGAATTTTCATAGCTGCTTGTTCCCGAAGTCCGACAATTCCCTGAATCCCCTGACGAAGCTTTTCGTTACCAAAAAAGGTCATGCTGCGCCACTTGAGTCGACTGATGACGCTTCATCTGCATTCGCTGCTGTCAAGAAGGCGCTCGCACACGCCACCTTCTTCATACACCCAGTTCCTATCGCTCCATTGCGCCTCGTCTCCGATGCATAAAACATTGCCTTCGGCGCAGTTCTTGAGCAGCACGTCTCTAGTTGGCAGCCTCCCGGTTTTTTCTCGGAAAAGCTGAAGCCACCTGATGATAAATACAGCACCCTCGGTCGAGAACTCCTAGCGGCGTACCTCGCCATCAAGCTTTTTCGCCATTCCTGGAGGGCCGGGACTTTCAGATCGTAATAGACCGTAAGCATTTTGTTTGCCAAACCTTTGTCTTCCAACGGCATCACAACTCCTAAACTGCAGGCGAGATCCGCTAAATGTGCTTTATCTCCGAGTTTGCAGTGGGTCTGAATCACGTTCATGGGCCGGAAAATTCTGCTACTGATGCACTTTTCCTGTGTCGGTGCAATGGTGTCCGAAGCACCAGTGGACGTGCAGGAGATAGCGGCGGCACACCTCAACGACCCAGAGCTGCATCGTCTTTGCTCCTCATTCACATCCCTCTCCTTCAGTGACTGTCCGCTGCCGTTTGCCTCCAACTTCATTACATGCGAGATATCGACTGGTGTCTCAAGCCCTTGCGTACATCTGGCTTTCCGGCGGGCAATTTTTGAAGAACTGCACCGCATGAGCCACCCTGGTATTCCTGCGACGCAGAAGCTAGTCACATTTCGCTTCGTTTGGCCAAGCATCAAAGCAGACGTCCGTCGCTGAGCACAAACCTGTCTTCAATGCCAGCTCGTGAAAGTTCACCGGCATACTGTCACGACTGCCTCTCCTTTTCAGTCTTCCGACGCGAGGTTTTCCCATGTCCACATAGACCTTGTTGGCCCGCTCCCGTCATCATCTGGGGCATCTAACCTGCTCACATGTGTGGATCGTTTCTCCAGCTGGCCTGAGGCGTCGCCCATTCCTGACACTGCGGCAGAGACAGTTGCTTCGGTCTTCATGGCCGGCTTCGCGTGTCGTTTCGGCTGCCCGTCTGTCGTCACCACCGCCCGCGGCCGCCAGTTTCCATTATCCCTTTTACACCGCCCTCTCAAACATACTGGGCGTCAGCCAAATCCATACGAGCGCCTACAATCATACGGCAAATGGCATAATGGAACGTCTTCATCTTCAATTGAAGGCGGCCCTTGCTAATTATCAGCCAAGAGAAGGCTGGTCTCACCACCTTCCTCCCCTCCTCCTGGGAATTCTCTCAACCCTGAAGGCTGACCTCGGCTGCTCTTCTGCTGAGCTAGTCTACGGTGTTCCCCTACGCCTCGCTGGGAAATTCTTCTCTCCTGCGCCCCGTTCGTTCATCCATGATGCTTCCATCTACCTCCGAGACCGGCGCAACACATTTCGCCACATTACTCTTGTCATCCCTGCTGCCAGTCACCGTCAATCCGTGTTTGTGAGCCAGGATCTGGACTCCTGCCACGACTTTGTCCACTGCGAGCACGTTCGTCCACCCCTAGCGCCGGCCTACGATGGACCGTTCTGCGTGCGCCATCGTGAGACGAAGACGTTCACGCTCACATCAACGGCTGTGAAGACATCACGCCTGCTGATAGACCAAAACCAGCTCACATTGTCGCTCCTCGGCCTTTGGTCCCTTCTGTCATTCTCGCTTCGACTTTGCCGCCATTCTGTGCGGCCTCCTCCAAACATGTTAGCTGGGCACATCCTGTGGCGTCCGTTCCAAGGGAGGGGGGGGGGGGGGTAGTGCCCCTCGCACCGCGCTCTGGTAGCATGCCTCGGCGTCAATTTAAGACGCTTTGTGGCGGGGACAGAGAGCTCAACCTGGCCATGCTGACCAGCTTTTTCCTCTGTGCTTCCCATTGCCTACGCGCTTCGTCGTCGACATGAAGCACGTTATATATATTGTCACGTAGTGGTGACGGCAGTCGAAGCAGCGATGAAGACAGACGAAAGGTTCTTCTAAAAGAAAACTGTTTATTGGGCTGACTTGCGCCCAAAATGAACTGAATCACTCGGCGGCGGCGAAGCGACAAGCGTGCTCGACGGTCGTCGAACAGAATGCCCGCCGCTGTCGGCCGTGCTCAATTTAAAGCTGATAGCGAACATTCGAGATAAAGGGCGCAAAGTTACTAGAACCTTCCGGAACAACGTAGAATCAGCTTTGCCTGGCTGCGATCAATCGAGATAAATCTAGTCGCGTCTTGCGTCGCAAACAAAGCGATAAGGTGGTGTCGCGGCATATTTGAAAAACGAACAAACACTGCAAATATTGGCGGCATTACTCCCCTCTCAAAGAAGCATCGACCCGATGCACTAAAACAAATAATGCGACCAGTAAGGGAAAAAAACGGATCTTGCGAAAATAGAGCATGGAAATGCAGCGGCCTTTAGCGCGCATAATACGGCTTCAGACGGACTACATGGACAACTTCTGGTCGTACGCGGCGTCGCTGGGATGCAGTCGTTGCGTCAGGGATGACTTCATAATCCAGTTCACCCAGCCGACGTAGAACCTTGTACGGGCCGAAATAGCGGCGCAAAAGCTTTTCACTCAATCCACGGCGGCGAATGGGCGTCCACACCCAGACTTGGTCTCCTGGCTTGTATTCCGCGTTGCGTCTTCGTAGGTTGTAGCGTGTGGCGTCGGACCGCTGCTGATCTTTGATCCGTAATCGGGCAAGCCTTCGAGCTTCTTCTGCGCGTTGAAGGTAGGCGGCAACGTCGACGTTCTCTTCTTCTGTAACGTTGGGCAGCATGGCGTCTAGCGTGGTCGTGGCATCCCTGCCATGGACGAGCCTAAAAGGCGTCATCTGGGTGGTCTCCTGCACTGCGGTGTTGTAGGCGAAGACAACGTAAGGCAGGATGACATCCACGGTTTTATGTTCGGCATCGACATACATAGCGAGCATATCGGCGATGGTTTTGTTCAGGCGCTCGGTCAGTCCGTTGGTCTGCGGATGGTATGCAGTTGTCCTCCGGTGGCTGGTTTGGCTGTAGCGCAGGATGGCTTGCGTGAGTTCCGCCGTAAATGCTGTTCCTCTGTCCGTGATGAGCACATCGGGGGCGCCGTGTCGAAGAAGAATGCACTCCACGAAAAATTTGGCCACTTCTGCTGCCGTTCCGTTCGGTAGGGCTTTCGCCTCGGCGTAGCGGGTCAGGTAGTCGGTCGCTATGATGATCCACTTATTTCCAGATGTTGACGTTGGAAAAGGGCCAAGCAAGTCCATGCCAATCTGCTGAAAGGGTCTTGAGGGAGGTTCAATGGGGTTCAGAAATCCTGCTGGTCGTGTGGGAGGAGTCTTTCGTCGCTGACAATCTCGGCATGTTTTCACATAGTGTGCGACATCGGCAGACAGTCGGGGCCAGTAATACTTGTCTTGAATGCGGCGGAGGGTGCGAGTAAACCCGAGATGTCCAGCTGTCGGCTCGTCGTGTGAAGCCTGTAGAACGTCTTCGCGGAGACAAGTAGGTACAACAAGGAGGTAGGCTGTTTTGTTCGCTGTAAAGTTCTTCTTCACAAGGACCTCATTCTGCACACAGAAAGAAGACTGTCCTCGCTTGAATGAAGCGGGAAGTGAAGAAACCTTGCCTTCCAGGTACTCGATGAGGCCTTTTAGGTTGGGGTCCGAGCGTTGCTGCTGAGCAAAAGAGCTTGCGCTGATGGGTCCCAGGAAGGCGTCCTCATCGTCGTCCAGTGGCGGTGTATCTACAGGGGCTCGTGAGAGGCAATCGGTGTCAGTGTGCTTGCGTCCGGACTTGTAAACGACCGTGACGTCAAACTCCTGGAGACGCAGACTCCATCGAGCGAGTCGGCCAGAGGGATCCTTCAACTTGGCAAGCCAGCAGAGCGCGTGGTGGTCGCTGACCACCTTGCACGGCCGTCCGTAGATGTAGGGTCGGAATTTCGACGTAGCCCAGATGATGGCAAGGCACTCCTTCTGAGTGGTCGAATAGTTAGCCTCGGCCTTGGAAAGGGAACGGCTAGCGTATGCGATGAGCTTCTCCAGCCCGTCACTTTTTTGAACGAGAGCGGCGCCTAGTCCCACGCTGCTTGCGTCGGTATGAACTTCAGTATCGGCGTTTTCATCAAAATGCGCAAGGATCGGTGGGGACTGTAAACGACGCTGAAGTTCCTTGAAGGCTTCTGCTTGCGGCGCTTCCCATTTAAACGGCACGTCTGCCTTCGTCAGTTGGGTCAGGGGCTCGGCGATGCGCGAAAAGTGTTTCACAAATCGACGGTAATATGCGCATAGTCCGAGAAATCTGCGCACTGCTTTCTTATCGGCCGGCGGTTGAAACTGTTCAATAGCAGCTGTTTTCTGCGGGTTTGGGCGTACTCCTTCCTTGCTAACGATGTGGCCTAGAAACAGCAGCTCTTCGTAGGCAAAGTGGCATTTCTCTGCTTTCAAGGTTAGGCCAGACGACTTAATTGCGTCTAGTACTGTTCGAAGTCTTTTGAGGTGCTCTTCAAAGTTCGAGGCAAAGACAACGACGTCATCTAAATATACCAGGACAAATCTGCCACTTCAGGCCTGCCAGCACTGTATCCATTACTCGCTGAAACGTCGCTGGTGCAGAACAGAGACCAAATGGCATCACCTTGAACTCAAACAGCCCATCCGGAGTTATGAATGCTGTCTTCTCGCGATCTCTTTCGTCGACCTCAATTTGGCAGTAGCCGCTCTTGAGGTCCATCGATGAGAAATATTTGGCGTTGCAGAGGCGGTCCAGTGTGTCGTCGATGCGGGGGAGGGGGTAGACGTCCTTCTTTGTTATGTTGTTTAAGCGCCGGTAATCCACGCAGAATCGAAGTGCGCCGTCTTTCTTTCTCACTAGAACAACCGGTGCCGCCCATGGGCTGTTTGAAGGCTGGATGACGTCGTCGCGAAGCATTTCTTCGACTTGGTCCCGGATGGCTTGTCGTTCTCGCGGAGACACACGGTAGGGGCTTTGACGGAGAGGTCGGACGTGTTGATCCGTTATAATGCGATGCTTGGCAATTGGCGTCTGTCGCACCTTCGGCGATGTCGAAAAGCACTCACTGTAGTTTTGAAGCAGATTGCGGATCTGGTCTTGTCTGTTCCGGTGCAGGGCTGGGTTGATGTCGAAAGTGGGCGAGTTCTCTTGGTCAGGCGGATCTTCTGCGGAGGGGTCGGAGAGGGCGAAGGAATCTCGTACGTCAGATATTTCGTCGTAGAAAGCAATCGTCGTTCCTCTGTTAATATGCCGGTATTTTTCGCTGAAGTTAGTCAGCAGTACTTCGGCCTGGCCATTGCGGAAATGTGCGATGCCTCTTGCGATGCTGATTCCTCGGTCTAGTAGCAACTGCATGTTCCCCTCGATGATGGCTTCAGTGTTTATGGCTTTCGTGGCGCCTACGGTCACGATAACGCTTGAACGGGGTGGGACGCTCACTTCTTCCTGCAGGACACTTAGGGCAACGTGATTTTCCCGAGTTTTCATCGAAGCGATGGCTGCGTCCGTCGAAAGCGTGATCAGCTTGGATCGTAGGTCGATGATCGCCTGATGCTCATTAAGGAAATCCATACCCAAGATCACTTCGCGGGAGCATTGCGGTAGCACAACAAAGGTCGCAGGATAGGTATGTCCTTTGACAGTCACTCGCGCTTTGCATCGTCCTGATGGCGTAATGCGGTGGCCCCCAGCGGTGCGAATTTGTGGGCCGTCCCAAGCCGTTGTGACTTTTCTGAGCTGCGCAGCGAATGTTCCATTCATCACCGAGTAATCGGCTCCTGTGTCGACTAGAGCGGTAACTTTCCGGCCGTCGATAGTCACTTCTAGGTCGGAGGTCCTGGCTCTTGCATTGCATGTCACTCTCGGCGTCGGGTCACGGCTTCGTCGCGTATGCGAGTCACGGGTTGGGCGTGTGGTCGAAGCTCCTCTGGGTGGCGGCGTCGATTTCAAGGTAGCTTGCTTCGTGGTTGAGGTTCTCATTGTGGGCGGCGTCGGGGCAGCGAGTGTCGGTTCTTCATGCGGCGTCGCGGGTGCAGCGTCTTCATGGGGAGTGGTCGGTGGAGGATCTTCGGCGTTTAGCTCGTGAGCAACCTCACCTCCAGAGGTTGCTGCCTTTAGTTTCCCCTACGGGGGCTGGGCGACCTTCCTCGTACCGCGGCTGCGTAGCTGCGGCGTGGCGACGCAAAGCGCGAGGTTGACGGCGATGGTGAGCGCGAAAAGCGGTTCGGCGCGTACTCTTCTCGACGCACGTACTCGTCGATTTCGTGTGGACGTTGTCCGAAGCGTGGTCGTGGGGCGTTAACGGCAAATCCTCGAAGACCGATACGTCGGTACAGGCAGTGACGAAGAATATGGCCGGCCTCACCGCAATGGAAGCACAACGGCCGGTTGTCGGAAGTCCTCCAGGCGTCGCATTTCCTGGGGCTTGAGCGTCGGTCATAGGCTGGGCGGGTAGGGGCTGGGAGGCGGCGTTGTGGAACGATTGGCTCATCTCGGGGAGGACGTGGGGGTTGTCGCTGGGGCTGAGCAGTACTTACTGCAGCGGCGTAGGTCATGGCCTGGGGTTCTGTGGCCGTCGGGGTGTCAAGTGCCTGTTGCACTTCTTCCCGTACCACATCCATCAGAGTCGCTGCTTGTGTGTACCACCAACTCGCCCGTTTGGCTATTGTCCTTTCGGACGATTTCGCGGATAACTTCCCGCAAGCTGTCGCTGGTGGTGGCCGGCGTGTCCGAACGGATTGCACAGGCCGAGGAAGGGCGATTGTACTGCCGAGCTCAGACGTCGAGGGTCTTTTCAATCGTGCAGGCTTCTTGCATAAACTCCTCGACTGTTTTTGGCGGCTGGCGGACGAGGCTTGCAGAGAGTTGTTCTTTTACGCCGCGCATTAAAAAACTGAACTTTTCCTCGGTCATCCCGGGCTCGGCGCGGCAAAATAGGCGCTTCATCTCCTCGACGTAACTGCGGACAGGCTCATTCGGAAGCTGGATCCTGGACTCGAGGAGTCGTTCGGCTCTTTCATTCCTCACGACACTGGTGAATACCTTCAATAGTTCTCTCTTGAATAGCTCCCATGTCGTAAAGGACGACTAGTAGTTTTCGTACCACGTGCGTGCGGAGCCATCCAATGAGAAAAACACGTCTCCAATCTTTGCCGCATCATCCCACTTATTGAATGACGCTACGCGCTCAAATTGGTCCAACCATTCTTCAGGGTCTTCGCCTAGGGATCCATTGAAAGTTGGCGGCACCCGCGGCTGCTGCAGTATGATCGGTGTCGACATCTTCGGCGAGGTTGCGTTGCTCGTAGCAGCGTCTTTTTGCTGTCTGGTGCGGTCTGGCATTTTCCCGAACTCAGGCTCCTCTCCCTAGAGACGTCGGCTGGCTCGCTGAGCTGCTGGTTCGTCCTCGGGTGTGAAGCGCTTAGGGCTGGGTTCACGACTTGAAGGGGGCGTCCGGAACATGGAAGGCTACCCCGCACCTCCACCAGATGTCACGTAGTGGTGACGGCAGTCGAAGCAGCGATGAAGACAGACGAAAGGTTCTTCTAAAAGAAAACTGTTTATTGGGCTGACTTGCGCCCAAAATGAACTGAATCACTCGGCGGCGGCGAAGCGACAAGCGTGCTCGACGGTCGTCGAACAGAATGCCCGCCGCTGTCGGCCGTGCTCAATTTAAAGCTGATAGCGAACATTCGAGATAAAGGGCGCAAAGTTACTAGAACCTTCCGGAACAACGTAGAATCAGCTTTGCCTGGCTGTGATCAATCGAGATAAATCTAGTCGCGTCTTGCGTCGCAAACAAAGCGATAAGGTGGTGTCGCGGCATATTTGAAAAACGAACAAACACTGCAAATATTGGCGGCATTACTCCCCTCTCAAAGAAGCATCGACCCGATGCACTAAAACAAATAATGCGACCAGTAAGGGAAAAAAACGGATCTTGCGAAAATAGAGCATGGAAATGCAGCGGCCTTTAGCGCGCATAATACGGCTTCAGACGGACTACATGGACAACTTCTGGTCGTACGCGGCGTCGCTGGGATGCAGTCGTTGCGTCAGGGATGACTTCATAATCCAGTTCACCCAGCCGACGTAGAACCTTGTACGGGCCGAAATAGCGGCGCAAAAGCTTTTCACTCAATCCACGGCGGCGAATGGGCGTCCACACCCAGACTTGGTCTCCTGGCTTGTATTCCGCGTTGCGTCTTCGTAGGTTGTAGCGTGTGGCGTCGGACCGCTGCTGATCTTTGATCCGTAATCGGGCAAG
Organism: Amblyomma americanum; assembly: GCF_052857255.1. Taxonomy (NCBI): domain Eukaryota; kingdom Metazoa; phylum Arthropoda; class Arachnida; order Ixodida; family Ixodidae; genus Amblyomma; species Amblyomma americanum. Next base: position 94,831,673 of record NC_135503.1, read on the forward strand.
CCTTCGAGCTTCTTCTGCGCGTTGAAGGTAGGCGGCAACGTCGACGTTCTCTTCTTCTGTAACGTTGGGCAGCATGGCGTCTAGCGTGGTCGTGGCATCCCTGCCATGGACGAGCCTAAAAGGCGTCATCTGGGTGGTCTCCTGCACTGCGGTGTTGTAGGCGAAGACAACGTAAGGCAGGATGACATCCACGGTTTTATGTTCGGCATCGACATACATAGCGAGCATATCGGCGATGGTTTTGTTCAGGCGCTCGGTCAGTCCGTTGGTCTGCGGATGGTATGCAGTTGTCCTCCGGTGGCTGGTTTGGCTGTAGCGCAGGATGGCTTGCGTGAGTTCCGCCGTAAATGCTGTTCCTCTGTCCGTGATGAGCACATCGGGGGCGCCGTGTCGAAGAAGAATGCACTCCACGAAAAATTTGGCCACTTCTGCTGCCGTTCCGTTCGGTAGGGCTTTCGCCTCGGCGTAGCGGGTCAGGTAGTCGGTCGCTATGATGATCCACTTATTTCCAGATGTTGACGTTGGAAAAGGGCCAAGCAAGTCCATGCCAATCTGCTGAAAGGGTCTTGAGGGAGGTTCAATGGGGTTCAGAAATCCTGCTGGTCGTGTGGGAGGAGTCTTTCGTCGCTGACAATCTCGGCATGTTTTCACATAGTGTGCGACATCGGCAGACAGTCGGGGCCAGTAATACTTGTCTTGAATGCGGCGGAGGGTGCGAGTAAACCCGAGATGTCCAGCTGTCGGCTCGTCGTGTGAAGCCTGTAGAACGTCTTCGCGGAGACAAGTAGGTACAACAAGGAGGTAGGCTGTTTTGTTCGCTGTAAAGTTCTTCTTCACAAGGACCTCATTCTGCACACAGAAAGAAGACTGTCCTCGCTTGAATGAAGCGGGAAGTGAAGAAACCTTGCCTTCCAGGTACTCGATGAGGCCTTTTAGGTTGGGGTCCGAGCGTTGCTGCTGAGCAAAAGAGCTTGCGCTGATGGGTCCCAGGAAGGCGTCCTCATCGTCGTCCAGTGGCGGTGTATCTACAGGGGCTCGTGAGAGGCAATCGGTGTCAGTGTGCTTGCGTCCGGACTTGTAAACGACCGTGACGTCAAACTCCTGGAGACGCAGACTCCATCGAGCGAGTCGGCCAGAGGGATCCTTCAACTTGGCAAGCCAGCAGAGCGCGTGGTGGTCGCTGACCACCTTGCACGGCCGTCCGTAGATGTAGGGTCGGAATTTCGACGTAGCCCAGATGATGGCAAGGCACTCCTTCTGAGTGGTCGAATAGTTAGCCTCGGCCTTGGAAAGGGAACGGCTAGCGTATGCGATGAGCTTCTCCAGCCCGTCACTTTTTTGAACGAGAGCGGCGCCTAGTCCCACGCTGCTTGCGTCGGTATGAACTTCAGTATCGGCGTTTTCATCAAAATGCGCAAGGATCGGTGGGGACTGTAAACGACGCTGAAGTTCCTTGAAGGCTTCTGCTTGCGGCGCTTCCCATTTAAACGGCACGTCTGCCTTCGTCAGTTGGGTCAGGGGCTCGGCGATGCGCGAAAAGTGTTTCACAAATCGACGGTAATATGCGCATAGTCCGAGAAATCTGCGCACTGCTTTCTTATCGGCCGGCGGTTGAAACTGTTCAATAGAAGCTGTTTTCTGCGGGTTTGGGCGTACTCCTTCCTTGCTAACGATGTGGCCTAGAAACAGCAGCTCTTCGTAGGCAAAGTGGCATTTCTCTGCTTTCAAGGTTAGGCCAGACGACTTAATTGCGCCTAGTACTGTTCGAAGTCTTTTGAGGTGCTCTTCAAAGTTCGAGGCAAAGACAACGACGTCATCTAAATATACCAGGACAAATCTGCCACTTCAGGCCTGCCAGCACTGTATCCATTACTCGCTGAAACGTCGCTGGTGCAGAACAGAGACCAAATGGCATCACCTTGAACTCAAACAGCCCATCCGGAGTTATGAATGCTGTCTTCTCGCGATCTCTTTCGTCGACCTCAATTTGGCAGTAGCCGCTCTTGAGGTCCATCGATGAGAAATATTTGGCGTTGCAGAGGCGGTCCAGTGTGTCGTCGATGCGGGGGAGGGGGTAGACGTCCTTCTTTGTTATGTTGTTTAAGCGCCGGTAATCCACGCAGAATCGAAGTGCGCCGTCTTTCTTTCTCACTAGAACAACCGGTGCCGCCCATGGGCTGTTTGAAGGCTGGATGACGTCGTCGCGAAGCATTTCTTCGACTTGGTCCCGGATGGCTTGTCGTTCTCGCGGAGACACACGGTAGGGGCTTTGACGGAGAGGTCGGACGTGTTGATCCGTTATAATGCGATGCTTGGCAATTGGCGTCTGTCGCACCTTCGGCGATGTCGAAAAGCACTCACTGTAGTTTTGAAGCAGATTGCGGATCTGGTCTTGTCTGTTCCGGTGCAGGGCTGGGTTGATGTCGAAAGTGGGCGAGTTCTCTTGGTCAGGCGGATCTTCTGCGGAGGGGTCGGAGAGGGCGAAGGAATCTCGTACGTCAGATATTTCGTCGTAGAAAGCAATCGTCGTTCCTCTGTTAATATGCCGGTATTTTTCGCTGAAGTTAGTCAGCAGTACTTCGGCCTGGCCATTGCGGAAATGTGCGATGCCTCTTGCGATGCTGATTCCTCGGTCTAGTAGCAACTGCATGTTCCCCTCGATGATGGCTTCAGTGTTTATGGCTTTCGTGGCGCCTACGGTCACGATAACGCTTGAACGGGGTGGGACGCTCACTTCTTCCTGCAGGACACTTAGGGCAACGTGATTTTCCCGAGTTTTCATCGAAGCGATGGCTGCGTCCGTCGAAAGCGTGATCAGCTTGGATCGTAGGTCGATGATCGCCTGATGCTCATTAAGGAAATCCATACCCAAGATCACTTCGCGGGAGCATTGCGGTAGCACAACAAAGGTCGCAGGATAGGTATGTCCTTTGACAGTCACTCGCGCTTTGCATCGTCCTGATGGCGTAATGCGGTGGCCCCCAGCGGTGCGAATTTGTGGGCCGTCCCAAGCCGTTGTGACTTTTCTGAGCTGCGCAGCGAATGTTCCATTCATCACCGAGTAATCGGCTCCTGTGTCGACTAGAGCGGTAACTTTCCGGCCGTCGATAGTCACTTCTAGGTCGGAGGTCCTGGCTCTTGCATTGCATGTCACTCTCGGCGTCGGGTCACGGCTTCGTCGCGTATGCGAGTCACGGGTTGGGCGTGTGGTCGAAGCTCCTCTGGGTGGCGGCGTCGATTTCAAGGTAGCTTGCTTCGTGGTTGAGGTTCTCATTGTGGGCGGCGTCGGGGCAGCGAGTGTCGGTTCTTCATGCGGCGTCGCGGGTGCAGCGTCTTCATGGGGAGTGGTCGGTGGAGGATCTTCGGCGTTTAGCTCGTGAGCAACCTCACCTCCAGAGGTTGCTGCCTTTAGTTTCCCCTACGGGGGCTGGGCGACCTTCCTCGTACCGCGGCTGCGTAGCTGCGGCGTGGCGACGCAAAGCGCGAGGTTGACGGCGATGGTGAGCGCGAAAAGCGGTTCGGCGCGTACTCTTCTCGACGCACGTACTCGTCGATTTCGTGTGGACGTTGTCCGAAGCGTGGTCGTGGGGCGTTAACGGCAAATCCTCGAAGACCGATACGTCGGTACAGGCAGTGACGAAGAATATGGCCGGCCTCACCGCAATGGAAGCACAACGGCCGGTTGTCGGAAGTCCTCCAGGCGTCGCATTTCCTGGGGCTTGAGCGTCGGTCATAGGCTGGGCGGGTAGGGGCTGGGAGGCGGCGTTGTGGAACGATTGGCTCATCTCGGGGAGGACGTGGGGGTTGTCGCTGGGGCTGAGCAGTACTTACTGCAGCGGCGTAGGTCATGGCCTGGGGTTCTGTGGCCGTCGGGGTGTCAAGTGCCTGTTGCACTTCTTCCCGTACCACATCCATCAGAGTCGCTGCTTGTGTGTACCACCAACTCGCCCGTTTGGCTATTGTCCTTTCGGACGATTTCGCGGATAACTTCCCGCAAGCTGTCGCTGGTGGTGGCCGGCGTGTCCGAACGGATTGCACAGGCCGAGGAAGGGCGATTGTACTGCCGAGCTCAGACGTCGAGGGTCTTTTCAATCGTGCAGGCTTCTTGCATAAACTCCTCGACTGTTTTTGGCGGCTGGCGGACGAGGCTTGCAGAGAGTTGTTCTTTTACGCCGCGCATTAAAAAACTGAACTTTTCCTCGGTCATCCCGGGCTCGGCGCGGCAAAATAGGCGCTTCATCTCCTCGACGTAACTGCGGACAGGCTCATTCGGAAGCTGGATCCTGGACTCGAGGAGTCGTTCGGCTCTTTCATTCCTCACGACACTGGTGAATACCTTCAATAGTTCTCTCTTGAATAGCTCCCATGTCGTAAAGGACGACTAGTAGTTTTCGTACCACGTGCGTGCGGAGCCATCCAATGAGAAAAACACGTCTCCAATCTTTGCCGCATCATCCCATTTATTGAATGACGCTACGCGCTCAAATTGGTCCAACCATTCTTCAGGGTCTTCGCCTAGGGATCCATTGAAAGTTGGCGGCCCCCGCGGCTGCTGCAGTATGATCGGTGTCGACATCTTCGGCGAGGTTGCGTTGCTCGTAGCAGCGTCTTTTTGCTGTCTGGTGCGGTCTGGCATTTTCCCGAACTCAGGCTCCTCTCCCTAGAGACGTCGGCTGGCTCGCTGAGCTGCTGGTTCGTCCTCGGGTGTGAAGCGCTTAGGGCTGGGTTCACGACTTGAAGGGGGCGTCCGGAACATGGAAGGCTACCCCGCACCTCCACCAGATGTCACGTAGTGGTGACGGCAGTCGAAGCAGCGATGAAGACAGACGAAAGGTTCTTCTAAAAGAAAACTGTTTATTGGGCTGACTTGCGCCCAAAATGAACTGAATCACTCGGCGGCGGCGAAGCGACAAGCGTGCTCGACGGTCGTCGAACAGAATGCCCGCCGCTGTCGGCCGTGCTCAATTTAAAGCTGATAGCGAACATTCGAGATAAAGGGCGCAAAGTTACTAGAACCTTCCGGAACAACGTAGAATCAGCTTTGCCTGGCTGCGATCAATCGAGATAAATCTAGTCGCGTCTTGCGTCGCAAACAAAGCGATAAGGTGGTGTCGCGGCAGATTTGAAAAACGAACAAACACTGCAAATATTGGCGGCAATATAACAACCATGACGACCTCCAAATATCGCGTCCGCTACTCCGGACGCGATATTCGGGGATCGTGGGTTCAGATTTCATGTTACGGCACGATTGTTTTTTCTGTTGCTTTGTAAGTAATTTTCTTTAAGCGACAGGTTTGTCACAGTATTATTCTACCATTGAGTGGCACTACAAATAAAAAAAAATAGAAACATTCCCCTCTGCACCTTGGTTTCGGTGACTGTTGGCTCACTTCATATGTTTGTCAAACAAGTCCCTAAAATCATTTGTGCCTTGTTTGTTTGCTAACACACACACACACACACACACACACACACACACACACACACACACACACATATATATATATATATATATATATATATATATATATATATATATATATATATATCGATTAATCATTGTCAATTAACTGGAATTATACAAAGTCGATCTAAATTACAACGGTAAATAATGCGTTGTCCGCTGAGATATTCGCCAAAATGGGTTCTGACTTGCGCCTCGCCTGATATCTGGTAGGATAGGATAGGATAGGATAGGAAAACTTTTATTGAATCATAAGTATTTAGGCGATCAGAAGTCTTCTTGCTTGCTTCGCGTGTCGCTGTCTTCACGCTGCGCTGCAGGGAAGGCTTCTTCAGCAAAGGGTGGTCCCTCAGTCCAGGGCTCCACTGAGTTTGGCTGCATCCCGTGCGTGCTCTACCATCCTCTTTTGGACGGCGAGCTCGCAAGAAACTTGTTACAATCCACATTCATTCTTATGTACATACGTATCAAATCATTAGTATAATATGCACACCTGCTTTTATTGTGACATTCAAATAATGTAGTTCTCAATGTTTAGCATGTAGCCAACTTTTTTGTTTTTTACTATATATTTTTCGAAGATAATATGTGATTATTTTAAGCATTACCTTCACTGTTCCCTGAGCGGCTGGTTTAGCGGGCCAGTCAAATTGTATATAGGCAGCTCCTTCTCACGCCGTTTTATGTATTTTGCTATAAATGAAAGTAAACATTTCATCTTTTTTTTAATTTTGGATATTCAGCCCCACAGAAAGGTACCGTCCTGAACCTGATGGCTTGAAGCCTTAATTTATACGGCAATAATCGCAGCTGCTCGACGAGAGCCCAAATGTACGAGGGTTGAATCAAGTTTCGCAGGCGACCTAAGGAAACAGTGGGCGCGCTCTCTCTTTACGTGTGCAGGGCTGCAATAACCGATCCCTGTCAGCCAGCCGACTGATTAAGTGCAGCCCCGAAACATCCGCTATATAAGGACCGGTAAGCTGAGCTTCTTATCCAGTGCCACATTCTCGTTCGCTTACCTGATTGCCGACGATGTCGTCAACTTCTTGGCGCACTTTTTCTTGGACGTCCGGGTACTTGGCGAGGAAATATGCCAAGTAGCTCAGAGCCGTCGCTGTTGTTTCGTACCTACGTTGAGGTGCGAGACACGTGTAAATAAGAAATAAAAATACGAAAGCAGGGAGGTTATCAAGAAGGATGCTTCGATTGGCTACCATACACAGCGGAATGTTGGGAGGGGGCGTGAAAGAGAGGAAACAGAACTCGGTTAATTGGCAAGGACCCCGTGGAGACACGAACAAGAGTACAGGAGTACCATGCATGCCTTGAGGGCTGCTGAACGCTGCCGCCACTGTAGAGCATAGGCTCCGGCCTTCACCGCCAAACACACAGCCTTCTCACAGCAGGCATTCTATCACGAACCATCTATTCTAGAAAATAAGGATGAAAAATAAATTCTTCCCCTACATGTCGGAACAATGCAGCTGGCGTCGCCATTGTCTCCAGTTTTGTAGAGCTGCAAGCACTGGACTTAGCACGCCAAGCAACTGCAATGTTGGCGAGAAAATAGCGCATGCACCGTGTTGATAAGAGTCTTCGGGATTTTAATAAAAGTCTTTGAGGTGCATCGGTTCTTGGCCTTCGGTCGATCATCAGTAGGCTAAGTATATTGGTTTAACTAATTTCTCACATTGTCTCAACAAGGCTTTCCGAAACCATGTTAGCAGGAAGCGCTGCTTATTGCCTTCACGCACAAAATACAGCACATTTTACATCATTCATCATATGGCGAATGTATATTTCAGATTTTTGTAATGCATTCGACGATGTTTACCACAAGCTGAGTCTGCACAAACTAAAACAGTTCAGTATTGATTGCAGTCTTCTGAAATGCATCAAATGTCCCCTTACTAATCGCTCACGATTTGTTGGAGCTAACTTTCACAACTCCCCGCTTACACGTGTGCACTATTGTCTGCCGCAATGTTCTGGTCTTGGACACTTTTGTTTCTTACCGACACAAAGGTCCACTGAACTATTTAATGTTCAAGTTTTTGCTGAGGACTTCTTTGCTTTTCGTGAAATGGCTATAAAGAATGGTGTTACTCAACAAAATTATGCTATTGCTACAATGGACTGGTGTAACATATAGCTCAGGAAACTACTTGTTAGCATTTATAAATGCTAACAAAATCCAAATAATGCACTTGTCCCCTAAAGATTCAAGTCTCTCGCCTTACCACTTAAATAACCCTGCTTTAGAATATGTTGTCTCATACAATTTCCGCGGAGTTTATATTACAAATGTTTTTATCTTGGACAGCCCAAATAAATTTGTTCATCAAGGATGCACATCCCATGTTTATTTGTTTATTTATTCCAATACCTTCAAGGCCCCTGGGGTCAATACAGAATGTAGTAGAATGCATAAAAAAATATAAATTTGCATAATTATAACACAGGAATTGCGGCAATGCAGAGAAAATCTGGAAGAAAAATTTCGGAACAACAACAATAACGCGGTAAAATGTACATTATATGCGTGGTCACTATGGGATAAAATGTATTCAAGTTCAGAATAGGTTATTTCCGCCGCAATTATTCAAGTAAATCATCTTCCAATAAACAGCTCTCTTAACTAAACTAATGCGCCCAACCCTGGAGTACGTGTCATCAGCATTTGATCCCGTCCACGTTACCTTTAAGGATTTTCTTGAACGTGCTGAAAAAAGTTCCACTACCGTTACTTTTTTCGAAATACAAGCGCACACCCGCTATATCGAGCATGAAAACTACCCTTGTGTCTTCATATTTGCAATCTCGGCACAAAATTTTGCAATTAGCATTATTTTTTATGGAGCTTTAACTTCCCAAAGCGATTCAGGCTATGGGGGACGCCATAGTGAACGGCTCCGGAAATTTTGACCACCTGAGGTCCTTTAACGTGCAGAAACATTGCACAGTACACAAACCTTTAGAAGCTTGTCTTCATCTAAATTCGGCCGCCGCAGCCGGGGTCGAACCCGCGTCTTTCGGGTCAGCAGCCAAGCGCCATAACCAGTGAGCCACCGCGGCGGCCTATTTGCATTAATAAAATTTTTCTTTATCCCATAATCGACAGCCGACTATTTCTTCAACCGGCATGTCGTCTTCATCGCTCTGGTCACATTCGCAAAGTCGCTCTGGTTGTAACACAAAAACTGTTTTTGAGCCACATATTTCATTAGAATCCCGTGAATAGCGCCGCCTTCCTGCTGAAATTTTCTCAATCGACAAAAACCAACTTATTATAAACTGTTTAGCTAACATTTAGTGATTAAGTGAACCTGTTGTCTATAGCTCTTTATTGCAATTTTATTCATTTCGGTTTGTTGTAACCATTGGCCTCTGTAATTCCTATGCCCCTGTAGGTAACAAAAAAAATAAATTACTGCCAAAAACCGTAACTTCTGCCAGCACTAGTGTCATCATAGAGAAAGGTCTACAAGAATATGCCAGTATATTCGCACTGATTTCCAGCAATAAACTGTTCCTTTAAAAAGTTTGACACTAGGCCTTTGTCTGCATGCTCATAAATACGAATGAAGAAAGTTGGCGAGGCAGTGTCGCGAAGTGACCCAACGCTCCGCGTGAGCTACCTTGGACGATACACAGCTGGACGCCCCGCTCCAGCTGGAGTGTACATAGTGTTGTGATCGTGTGCTTTCTCTTCTTTTATAGACTGAACACGCCGGCAACCTGTATATGTGTAATATTGTGCAAATAGCTTATTTGTGTATGTTACGTCTCCCCCTATTCTTTATTACTGTCCCTTCAACTCTTCTTATTTCATTTCTTCATTCTGCCTGTTATCCTTTATTTTCGCTGCCCCAACTCATGTGCGCCGTAGTGATGGCAGATGCCAGGGCTAGCGAAAGTGTTTTCATTCCTTTTGATGTTATATTTCCTTTTATTTTTGAATAAATGCTACTACTACTACTACTACTACTACTACTACTACTGCATAGCAGTAATTCTAACAATTAAAAGGTGGTCTTTTCTGTTAAGATTACGGGGTCTGATCGATTTCTTGTCTGCAGCTGCTTAATCAACGCACATATCAAGCCTGTGTGGAATTTCCTACAGAAACGCTTTGTAGCAGGAACAAATTATCCTATGAGCGCTTCTTACTAGGACAGCTACGAAACAATTCAAAAGCAATAAAAACTCTAAACTAAAACGTCAGTTCCGCTCTGTATAGGCACTCTGGCAGATGATGCTTGCTTTTGATTTGTTACCTTTTTATTCTTTACAAAGCCATAGGGAAGTAAGTATGAATTCGGGACATTTGAACACACTGCTTCAATTCGCTGTATTTCACGAAGTACAATCTTGTACAATCCGTCAGATTGAGCTAAAAATCAACTTGCTTCAACCAAAAACATTGGTCCCCATCGTATTTGCATGTTTTCTGAGTCGTAATTTCGTCGTAGAGTACATACACATCGAAACAAGCATGCTGCAAATCCGCTTGTCAAGATGTGATCCAGTGACATCAAGGCACCTACTATCAGACGAGATTTTTACTTCCGCGGAGGAAAACACCTGGCCTTTTGTATTCTCAAAAAATTGAGTTGAGCGCCAGAGGCTTTGCTCTCTGCTTCTTTTCTAGAAGCAACCTCTGAAGCGCAATGCTCGCAGTCGTTATCTCCTTCACTGTTTCGATGAGACACGCTATCAGACACCGAGCCCCATCGCCTCCACAGGACAAGTGTCACTGAATAGGACATGTGAAACGAACAGCGCCAAATATCGTGCCCACGGTGAAGCAGTAATCACAGATTTTCAGGCACAGCTTTTGATTGACCAAATGTGAAGCAAAAAAAAAGTCGATGGCGCTTTTTTTTTAAGTTGGTATATGTGGTATGGTATGGTTGGGTAGGGTAAGGTTTGGCATGGTAATTGTTATAGCAAGGTATAGACCTTGATAATTAACGTCCAAAATATGCACCTACGCAATGACAGGCCCCGTAGAGGATGGGTCAGGATTAGTTTCAATCAACTTCTTTAGCGCTCAGTGACATCGCAAAGCACGTTGGCGTTTTGGTAGTCCATCTTTGTGCAAATGCGGCAGCCCCTGCTGGAAGCCTATCAGTGACATAGCGTTCATGAGCTGAAAGCCTTAGCTCGTGAGCCAACGCAGCCTGCTCTCGAAGCCACCCATCCAGATGAGACTTATCTGCCGCGCATCTTTTTGTCTTTATTTGCCTGTGTGAGTGGGTCTGTGTGTGCGTCGTAATTCTCACCCGGCAACGAAGAGTGTAGCAGCGCTGGTCTTCACTTCTTCAATGTTTAGTGCTCTGGAGTTTCCCATTCCTAATATGAAGAGAAACAAAACTCTGTACGACATGCTAACATAACAAGAGTCAGAAAGATCGCTCGGTAGAATGTCATAACGATCAGAATGACAGAAGATGTCAGCACTCGAGGCATCTTCGATGCAAAGCATTCAGGTTTGTGGATTCGGGCAAAGATCTTCGTATCTGGCTCAATTAATATTTATATACACTACTTTCTCATGAATTCTCGAACCTTATCACAGTGATTACTCCTAAACAAAACGAAAAAACAACTGTGTACGCTGCATTCCAAAACAGCTGCTTCAATATCGAAGCGGGAAACAACAACAACAAGACGACAACGAAGTTCTGACTGTGTTCTAGCAGGTGCCATCTTCTTATAGGCTAACAACAACAGTTGTACTTGCTCTACGCAAGCGACACCCCACTATTACAGCAGTTGCAGTAATTACTGATTCTTTATCTTTGCGTTCGTCCCTCGCTGCACATGTTGACGGTCCCATTTTAACAACTTTCTTATCCCTACTTCCTCCGCACTTGAGCCTTGTTCATTTAGTATGGGTTCCCGGTCACAGCCGTGTGGCCGTAAATGAGATTCCTGACAATCTCGCAAAGGCTTCCCTCAGCTGCCCCGTATTGCCAATCATCCCAGCTTCAGCTTATATTACAGCATCTAGATTTCGGCGACGTGCGTTTTTAAGCACGCAAGACACAACACTTTTAACATCGGCGGATTATAAGCACCTTAAATATTATTGGAACAGCAAAATTTGTTGCACTCGGCGGCTTGAAGTATCACTTACGAGGCTGCGCTGCCGCATCCCCCCTCTAAATTTCTATTTACACAAGTCGGGTTTGGCGCTCTCTCCCCTTTGTGCATTTTGCCGTGAGCCTGAATCTATAGAACATTTTTGGCTGTATTGTCCCTGATTAAACTCTCTGAGAAAAATGTTGCTGGAGGAGCCCTTGCAGCATCTTGGCCTTAGTTTCAGCAGCCCGCTCTTGCTATCATTTGGCGCCACCATATTTGGGTTCAGCCACAGATCCGTTTGTACCGCTGTTCTAAATTTCCTGGTAGAATCTCACCGACTGCCTTGCTAAGTGTTCCAAATTTTTTTCTTTTCTATCAATTATTACATTTTGACTGAATCATTATTATTTAATCCCTCTCTTTAATATTATTCTTATAATTTTGATATCAAAACTCTTATCCCTTTTCTTTTCTTGAGGAAGAATTCACCGGTGTTGCGCTCCCACGTGCTTTTCCTTTTTATTAACTGTGTTCAGGTGAATAGCCAACCGAATCTGGGCCAATTCCCCAGTGTGGGTATGTGCCATCTTTTGATAGGCTAACAACGACAACAACAACAACATCTGCGTGCCGCTCGTAGCTGTTCCTTCACTGGTGTACATAGCTGTAAAAATATTCTTTCCCGCAACATATTTGGTGGAGGTGCGTCTTTCCCCTACGTCTGCCAACGACGGAGCTCCGCAGCGGCCCACAGCTGCCTTCGCTCATCATGGCCATGCCACTACTCGTTCTTTCTGCTCCTCGTGACTCTGGGACATTTTCTGGCACCGACAACGTTGACGTGGACGACTGGATCCAGATGTATGAACGCGTGAGTACATACAACCGCTGGGATCCAACCCTTATGCTCGCCAATGTAATTTTCTACCTCAAAGACACCGCCCGAGTCTGGTACGAGACTCACGATGACTTGACCAGCTGGGACGTCTGCAAGCAGAAACTGCGCGACCTGTTTGGACGGCCGCTCGGCCGAACGCTCGCCGCTAAGAGGGACCTTGCATCCCGAGCTCAAACTTCTACGGAATCCTATGTTTCGTACATTCAGGACGTGTTGACCCTCTGCAACACAGTTGACAATAACATGCCCGAATCTGAAAAAGTGGGTCACGTGTTGAAGGGGATCGCCGACGATGCCTTCAAACTGCTCGTGTACAAGAATTGCACTACAGTCGACGATATTATTAAAGAATCTCGCCGCTTCGAGGAAGCTAAAAGCAGGCGTATTAGCCAGCCGTACACACGCCTCCCCAACACTGCTGCCACTTCCTCATGTGAAGACCTGCTGCACCGGCAAACTCCTGCGCCTCCACAAATAGTGACCCGCATCATTCGAAGTGAACTCGAAGCCATGTCCCCTGCCTCCCTGCACCTACGTGATGGCGACAACCACTTGCCCACCATCTCTATGGTACAAGCCGTCGTCCGTCAAGAGCTTGCTAATCTTGGCCTCGAACCCCTCAGCCCCGTACGTCTTTCATCCCAACCCGACATCACTGCGATTGCTCCTGACCGACCTTCCTACTTCGCTCCACGTCGACGTAACCTTAACGACATCTTCGAATTTGATGCTCTTGTTTTGGCTCGTACCTCTGTAGTGACGCATCGCATAAACACTGGTGATGCCGCTCCTATCCACAGACGTCCGTACCGCGTGTCTAGCGCTGAACGCACCGTCATCAATAAAGAGGTGTACAAGATGCTCGCAAAAGACATCATCGAGCCCTCGTCAAGCCCTTGGGCTTCACCAGTTGTCCTGGTAAAAAAGAAGGACGGCAGCTGGCGCTTCTGCGTTGATTACCGGCACCTAAACCGCATCACAAAAAAGGACGTATATCCTCTCCCGAGGATCTATGATGCATTAGATTGCCTCCACGGCGCCAAATATTTCTCTTCAATTTATCTTCGTTCGGAGTACTGGCAAATTGCCGTTGATGAAAAGGACCGTGAAAAAACCGCCTTCGTGACGCCTGATGGCTTATACCAATTTAAAGTCATGCCATTCGGACTCTGTAGCGCGCCGGCTACCTTTGAACGAATGACGGACTCCCTTCTTCGCGGCTTTAAGTGGTCGACCTGCCTCTGTTACCTTGACGATGTTGTGGTTTTCTCGCCTACTTTTGTCACGCACATCGAACGCCTCTCCAGTATTCTGAGTGTTCCGTAACGCCGGACTCCAGCTGAACTCATCGATATGCAAATTTGGTAGCCGCCAACTCACTATTCTCGGACACCTGGTTGATGCTTCTGGTGTCCGCCAAGATCCAGTTAAAATTCAAGCCGTCAAGGACTTTCCTCTTCCCAGGTCGTCGAAAGATGTGCGCAGCTTTGTCGGCTTGTGCTCGTATTTTCGCCGTTTTGTCAAAATTTTCACCGGCATTGCTCGCCCCATCACCGACCTTCTCTAGAACGACACCTCCTTTAACTGAGGCCCTGCTCAACAGCACTCATTTTCCTCCCTCGTTCAATTGCTAACCTCTCCGCCCATCTTAGCCAATTTTGACCCGTCGTCTCCCACAGATGTTCGCACCGACGCCTCCGGATATGGGATCGGTGCCGCGCTAGCCCAACGTCAACAGGGACAAGATCGCGTCATCGCTAATGCCAGCCGCATACTTTTCGCCGCAGAGCAAAATTAATCCATTACTGAGCGCGAGTGTCTTGCCCTTGTCTGGGCTGCAGCTAAATTCCGCCCGTACCTGTTCGGCCGCTCATTCGCTGTTGTCACTGATCACCACGCTCTCTGTTGGCTGTCTTCACTAAAAGATCCCACCGGTCGCCTTGGTCGCTGGGCTTTGCGCTTCCAAGAATATTCATACTATGTAGTGTAGAAGTCCGGTCGTCGCCACCAGGATGCTGACTGTTTATCCCGGTACCCTGTGGAGCCACCTGACCTAGAAGACGCTGAGACCCTGCCCTGCCTCTTAGCTATCACTGCTCTCACCGATGTCGCCAACGAACAGCGCCACGACTCATCTTTACGCCCTATCTTTGATGGACTCTGCATTGCAAACCGATCTCCGTCTCTGCAACTTTATGTGCTCCAGAATGGCATTTTATATCGCCGCAATCTACGCTCCGATGGTCCTCCATTGCTGCTCGTCATACCCCAACATCTACGCTCTTCTGTCCTTGAAGAATTGCACGATCTGCCGACAGCCGGCCACCTTGGCGTGTCCCGCATGTACGCTCGAGTACGGCACCACTTCTCTTGGCCTGGTCTGTATCGTTCCGTCAAGGGTTACGTTGCCGCTTGCGACCTGTTTCAACGTCGGAAAAGGCCCTCCACTTTGCCTGCCGGTCTCCTACAACCCATCGACGTACCTCCGGGACCTTTTCACCGTGTTGGCCTCGACCTTCTTGGCCCTCTTCCCACGTCCCTCTCCGGCAACAAGTGGATCGCTGTCGCAGCTGATTATACGACTCGGTACGCCATCACGCGTGCTTTGCCTACCAGCTTCGCTACCGATGTCGCCGATTTTCTTCTCCAAAACGTCATTCTTCACCATGGCGCCCCTCGTCCACTGCTCACCGACCGTGGTCGTTATTTTCTGTCCCGAGTGATTAATGACATTTTTCCTTCGTGTGCCACGCAGCCCCAGCTCGCGACAGCTTACCATCCACAAACCAACACGCTTACGGAACGGTTCAGCCGCACGCTCACTGGCTTGTTAGCAATGTACGTCTCACCAGACCACCGAGATTGGGACGCTGCCTTGCCTTGTGTGACTTTTGCGTATAACTCTTCACGGCATGACACAACCGGCTATTCCCCTTTCTATCTTTTCTTTGGTCGGCACCCCATCTTGCCTTTGTACACACTCATGCCGTCTTCTTCAGTCGCCACCACTGCTTACGCTCAGGACGCCATTGCCCAGGCCTCGCTGGCGCGCCAAATAGCCCGTAGTCGGCTCCGTGCCTCACAAGCTTCCCAGAAGTCTGCCTACGACCGCCATCACCGGGCGGTCGAATATGAACCCGGATCACTCGTCCTCCTCTGGACGCCATCACGCAGCGTCGGTCTCTCCGAGAATCTCCTTTCTCACTACCGTGGCCCTTACCGTGTGGTGCGCCGCGTCACCGTCGTGAATTATGAAATTGCACCCCTTTCGTGCTCGCAATCGCCCTCCGGCCCCTCCACCGACGTCGTCCATGCCTGCCGCCTAAAACCTTATCACGACGTTCATACGTCCCCACTCTAACGCCGAGACGGCGTCTCATCAGCCGTTGGTCCTGAAGCGGGAAGACGACGACGAGACTGAGCGAGTGAACGGGTGGACGAAAACGAAGACGACAACGAAGTTCTGTGTTCTGAGTGCCGCTCGTAGCTGTTCCTTCACTGGTGTACATAGCTGTAAATATATTCTTTCCCGCAACAATATAAAAATGTCTGTGTCTCATAACTGTATTTTAATCAATTAAAATATATGAGCCAGCTTACTATTCATTCTTCACGGGACATTTAGAGGCTAAAAGTAAGAGCGCTCTTTTAAAAGTTATGTAGATTTTGTTCGAAGTGTAAGATTAGCCATTGCCTTGAAAGTTGTAATGCGCCAATTTTGATCCTAAAAAGGCGGAGCCTCCACGGTAGTCAGTTGAAATATATATATATCAGAAAGCCCTACTCTGCTTGTCTAAGAAGTACGAAACCAAACGCCGTGAAACAATCGGAGCAACACACTATGAAGACAACGGCGCAATTTGTTGATTTCAGAAGGCTCCGTATTAGCATCCCAAAATGGAAGTTGGTCATATATATGCCTAGTATTCCTGGACAATAATTTTAGTTCTGAGGTGACTATGCGATATTATAAGGAACTGTTGTAGAAATAACAAAAGCAATAGCACATACCTCTGATGCGTACTAAAACCTTTTGGTTGGAAGTTTTATCATTGCTCGCATCGGGGAGTTAAGACTGCCTTACAAAACTAATGGACAGCGTTTCTGACGATAGCAAATAGGTCAACAGCGACAAAACGCAAGGCTGCCGAGGGGAGATCTGCGTGTACATTGTTTGCAGTAGTGGAATCCTACAGCATAAGAAAAAAGTGCTCCATAAACAACTTTACGTAGAAAATTACTCGTGTCCAGTATTTCTGGGTATGATAAGTAAGCTGAAAATAGAACATTTTCGTTTGAATCAATTATCTATATGCATTTCCGGATGGTAGCCTATGTGTTGTGAACGATGTGATGCTTAGGTGGCTCAGTACAACATATGGTCCTAAAATGATCGTTAAATTGGCCACAAGGCAAAGGTGCCAGCGAAGACTATGGTGCCAGCCTGCGCTGTTTGGCGTAGGCATTGCAGCGACTGAAGCTTTGTCTTCGCTGAGCAAGAAGCACGTAGATGCAGGACGTGCCTTCGCTCGGACTATCCTACCGCCCCCGTGTGACATAATGACGATATGTCCGTGTGCATGGACATCGACAGTGAATCTCCGTGGTGGCCCGTTGTCATCATCATCGAGCACCCAATCGTCGCCGTCAGAAGTCGTCAGTCGTAAAGGCTATAAAAGCACTGCGCTTGGACCTCATCATCAGTGGGCTTGATGGCAGCGGCAACACATGCTTAGCTGATGTTTGTTTCTTTTGAAGGTATGTTTTCTTTCTTGTGCACATTGTGTCGAATCTCAAAATCACTTCCTGCTGCTATTACCTTGCCCACGTAGTCTGGCCTCAATTTCACACGATTTGTTTTTTTCTGAGTCGCCTTTTGTAAAGTGGTGATGTTTAGCATAACCCAGGGTTCCCTACGAAAAATGACACTTCGGCCAGGTCAGTGATAGGCCTGCAGCACGCTCGAGAAATGCTTCTTCTGGCTCTGCGCCTGCTGCAGTTGATGTGTCAAGTGCTGCTTGAGTATTTTTCTATGTTTCAAGGCTTTAGTAATGGTTCCGGCACATCTGCTCAATCACCGGAATTCGTTCATGACATTCCATAATGCATATAATCTGGACTGTGGTGTCAAATTGACGCAGTTTTCATTGATTTCCAAACTCTTTTGACACAGGGAATATTTCCAAGTTAATGATCAAATTAAATCTCATATTGAAGAATTACACTTTAGTGACTTGTACCTTTAATTTCCTCTCTGAGCGTGCAGAGTTGGTTAACAG
Source organism: Amblyomma americanum (assembly GCF_052857255.1). Classification (NCBI taxonomy): domain Eukaryota; kingdom Metazoa; phylum Arthropoda; class Arachnida; order Ixodida; family Ixodidae; genus Amblyomma; species Amblyomma americanum. The sequence continues at coordinate 94,849,410 of NC_135503.1, forward strand.
TAGTTCCTTCCAGTCTTTTGTCGCCCTTGTAACATCTCTTGAGCCACAAGGCTCGATCTTAGGACATTTTTATTGCTTTGGATCTTTTTAAGATTATTATTGCATATTAACGAACTGCCTTGTAACATCTCGAACATTCACATGTATGCTGAAGATTGCCCTTTTCATGACATGATTCACTCTTTAAATGATCACTCTCACATTAACGAATCATCTTCTACTCTACAGGCGCTGCAAAAGCTGGCAGATGAATATAATATCCGCAAAACTGTTGTCGTTATCCGGTAATAGTCCTCATCGATTTTTCACTATTCTTTTTGTAATATGTTCTTGAAAGGGTGTCCAAAAGCAAAAGTCAAGGTAATATTTTTACCTACAAATTATCATAGTCTATACACATTGGCTTCATTTGCAATCGACCCCTAAAAAATTTGGATATATCAGACGAACAATAACCAAGGCTCCGAAGGAAACCATGTAACCAGTGTATAAATACCTAACCCGTCTAATTCTTGACTATGGTTTTTTTCTTTTGAAATCTTTACAAACTAACAGACATTCAGAAACTTGAGGCCTTCGAAATATCGTCGTGATTTTTTACCTTCTTCTGCCATCGAATCATTACATTTAACTACCCCCGCCACGCGTCGGCATACTGTATCGTCCATTCGCCCTAGCGACTCTGAAGCGACAGGTACTACTGGGGAAAAAACCTTCCGGGACGCGAGGTCAAGGAAATCGTTTATTGTAGCTTCACCTCGCTACCCAGTCGCCTGATATTGTGAGCAGAGGAAGGGGCATTTAGGCCATTGGTCCCTTCATGCAATGTCCAATGGTACGCGGTAAGAAACCGTATTTGAACACAATGTCGGAAAAAAGTAAGGTGAGGGATTACGATTATAGTAACTTCTTGTTAACGAGGGCATGACACTCGTGATGTACTACTGGGGACAAAGTTTCTGTGATGCGAGTTCTAGGAAAAACTTTTATTGCAGCTCCACCTCGCTACCCAGTCGCCTGATATCGTGAACAGAGGAAGGAACATTTAGGCCTTTAATTTCTTCATACAATATCAGGCGACTGGGAAGCGAGGTAGAGCTACAATAAACGTTTTTCCTAGAACTCGCGTCACAGAAACTTTGTCCCCAGTAGTACATCACGAGTGTCATGCCCTCGTGAGCAAGAAGTTATTAATATATTGATCTCCCGCCTTACTTTACTCCCACTAATGTGTTTAAACACGGTTTCTTTCCGCGTACCATTAAACATTGTAATACATTGCTTGGTACCGTGCAGTCTCTTCTAAGAGAGAGATTTATGTATGCCATAACTAATTGACTGCCTCTTTTTCTTTACTTACTGTTTCCCACGCACCCAATTTGTGTAGTGTGCACCATGTTGTCAACTTTTATGTTTTAACTTTTGCTGTCATGTCTTAGTTTTGTTTGTATCTATGGTGTTTTTATGTGCCCAGTCCTGCGATAGCCCATGCAGGAGCTGCAGTATGTACAAATAAAATTGCAGCTTAGGTGATGACTATCACGTTATCTATTGAAAGCTACAACTTGATCAGCGTGAGCAAGCATGCTCAGAAAATTTGCTCTCCCTTCGTAAACACAAAGCCATCGTTTATTACTCCTCCAAAACTTTCCCTGTGCCTATCATTTTAAGCACGGCACATCGATCAGCACGAAAGTTGTATGGTTGCCTATTTATGAGGGTACTTGCGGCGTTTCAGTGTCCTACTCTAGGCTGCTGAAAACCAGAATCCTTTCAGACGCAGAGTGCAAGCAACAGCTAAACGCAAGCGCTTTGCTGTCGTTCTCTATTATTAATTGCCTATTATGCCCTGCGAATGAATAGACCAGCGGGACTGATGACGAGTGTAATGGATATTCAAAACTGAAAAAATGAAACAGCTTACTTTCTTCAGGTGATGTTACGCAGCACCATTTGGTGGTCGGTGTAGAAATTTTGATTTAAATATTTTTTTGTCTCGTGCTCTAGCGAGGCGCATAGAGAGACAGCCTTCGGTGATATAAGGTGGAGAGCTGAACAAGCATAAAAGGGCATGCTTGTTTGGCGTCATCAAGAGAATTACACTTTAATAAAGAGAAGTGCTCAATCTAGGTGGATATTGGAGGGTTAGCAAGATCTTCTACAGCACTTACTCTCAGCGACATAAATTTGTAAACAGATTGCAAGTATAAGAGTAGCAAAAACACAAATCTCACCACATGCCCCTCGACCATTGTCGCTGATCTTTTTGCGTTCAACGTACTCTGCATCCAGAAGGTTTTGAAGAATATCCGGCTTTCGGAACTGCAATGAAAACGCGAACAGGTGAACACATACCGCAGGAATCAAAATTTGAAATCAATGAAGCTTTTTGGAATCACATACAAAGTGCGTGCAATATTTTTGCGGTCGCAAATACTCTCTATTAACAAGCTCCTGGTCATAGCAGATATCCAAGCATTGCTTGCACTCGGCAGTGGTCACCAGCATTATAAAAAGCAAAGGTGCCGCAGGATATTAAGCGCAAGGAATACCTTGGTCACCTTGTGTTCGCCAACACAAACGGAAGAGAGTAACCTTGAGCCGGGTGGAACGCGTTATTATCCAGATTATCTTCGTGGCACTCTCGCGAAAAAATGTTTGCATGCTGTGTCTCGGTATGGATTTTATTTTTGATGTGTCTCAGCTAGTTTAGCAAGGAATAAAAGTATACTCAGGCAAGATAAGTGCAGGCAACTCCAACCATGTTTTTGAACAGTGTATCTAGTTACTGAGAGTATTTTGCATATTGGGTATTTTTAATACTTAAATAATTTTTTTTTAAAATTAAGTTCTCAGCTTTTGTGTTCTTGGCGCAATTTTTGTTTCTAAGATGTACACCACGACAACTAACTTCTAATTCGTCAGTTTTTATTTGGTGTCTCATGAAGGCGTTTTTTTCCTGTCGAAATCAAAGCGCGCGAAATGCTGAAAATCGCATCAAAGTCTCTAAGTCGTGGTACTCGTGAAGAAAGCCGAGTTCGGCGGTGCCGGTAATTCCCGTCACGGGGTAAAAACAATGAAATGTGCCCTGGCAGCGCATTTAAGAGTTCAGAGCGGTGAAGAACAGCAGGCGCGCCGGTTCCCTGTAGCTATACGCGGGCAGAAACAAAGCGCCGTTCCTGGTAATCATCATTCCTGTGTTTTGTCTGCCAGGAAGAAAAAAATTTCCAATACATGCGGCGCTAGAGGAAAAACACTGTGCGCCGTATACGATCGCAGCTTTTTTTTATTTTGGGCCGCGTATAGCTGTCGGCGCCCGCTGTTTTTGCCGCTCTGAACGTGGACAGGTTACAGCTGTTACATTTACTGTTGGCGCCAGGGCACACTTCCCTGCTCTCGAACCGTAACATTCGCGGCATCATATAAAGCGGCTACACTCACGAATACCGCGGCTTCTCCCGCTTAACCCTGGAAGCTGCTACAAGTGAGGTGTCTTGTGTCCTGCAATTTCTGAATCTCGCTATTCTCGCTTTTCTAGCACGTGAAATTTTACTTGTAGTGAGTCAATGAAGCGGGTAGATCGGCCAGAAAGGCCGGCATACCTTTCGTCCACTACAAATTTTGGACAAACCGACGCACCCTTCGGATTAATTCATCGGCGGTGCAGATATGAAGCCTCAGAGAGAACGGCCAGCAAAAAAAAAAAATACATTCACGAAAGTGAGTCTTAGGAGTGAGCTCCGCCTTGCCTTTTGGTTGCGGGATAAGTGCCGGGGTGCAGCATGTCTTGGTTATTAAGGGCCATCGACTGCAGTGGCAAACTAGAGCTTCGTTATTTCATTTTTTGGCGGCTGGTATCTCTGTGTACCATTTTAAGGGCATAAATCTCCTTTTCTTCCCTTTTCTTTGTTCTTTTCTAAAACCTATGTACTGAGAGCTCGTGTTCCATGCTTGGAGGTTGGATTAAACCCTGCCCTACTTCCTTGGGTGCCAAAACAAAGTGGATTACTTAAGAAACCACAAACCATTCAAATGCAGCACTCGTTCGTAGACACAACAAAAATACACTCACCGAAGGGTCCCTTTTTCTGATCTCAATAACCTTTGCCACCTGCTTCGCCATCATGTCGACGTCCGCCATAATAAGCGAAAACCAGCTCAGTGGCTTCATCAGCAATCCAAAACACGTGGTGCACTCTAAAAGGAAAGAAGTCGGAAAGGGGGCCACACGATGTTCTAATGTAAAAGTACTGTGTCGTAGAAAGGCTAAATTATCGGTGTCTTTAAATCGTGCGTATTGCTTTCCAGCGTTATTTCCTTTTTCACAAAATGTTTACTTACCGTAAACAAAAAAATATGTGACCGGCAGTCTGAACCAACAGCAGATTCCGTAGATAAGCTTATTCTTCGCCAGGCCTAGCTTCCTACGTTCTTAGGTGTTACCAACTCGCTCAGTGAGGTAGTGGGCCTGCACGCCATCTTAAGGCCTACACGCGCCCGTTATCCACATTAAACAGCCCCAAAAAGGCGAGGACGGAACAAGCACAACAGCACCAGCGCTAACATTTAACTGAAGATTTATCACCAGAGACCACATTTATAAATTCTCCAGCAAAAAGAAACACATACACTGAAACCCACTGTTTCCAATCTTAATCCTCGGACAACGTCTTATCAAGAAGGGCAAATTCGCGGCTAACCAGTGACAACGACGGTTTTTCGACACACGCGTAACCCCATTTGTGAATTTTATACGCTTCTACTAAAGGACTTACTGTCTGATCCTTATATTTGAAAATAACGGACGTCTGATGAAGCACTGGAGGGCACCTGTGTTCACGTTCCCTGCAATGCAGAGCTAAATTCGTTGTCATCACCTCTCGTCGTCATCACCTACTCATGTATCGCTTAGGCAGAAAAAAAATATTACTATCGCAATAACCAGCTGATCCAGTAGAACTAGACAAAGAAGAGAAGATAGGGGAGGTTCACCCAAACAGAGGGTCAAAAATTAGCAGTCAGAAAACAAAACTAATGTCCAACAATCTTGCAACGGAACAGCAATTCACAGTTGGCATCGAGGTGTAGGTAAGTAGATAAACATTAATGATTAAAATCAGGGATTGTTTCTTGAGGCTTGTGGGTGAGGACCTCATTCCGGGGCTCCACTGGCTTGAGCTGTCAGACAGACCTGTTTTATGAGAACTGTTTGGTCCTCGAAACGATCGCTGGTTAGCATCGCCTCCTACCGCTCAAATGATGTGTACTGCATCTGTAAATGGTTCGGTTTTGCCCCGCATCCCCATGAAATGTGAAAGTGTTGGGCGAGCCTGGCACCATAGGCATGTGTCACGGTGTGGTGTTGGGAGCATGAGGTGAAGTTTGCGGAGATGAGGGAAAGTGTTCGTTGGCATCTGACGCCAAGAGATAGCAGAGTGCGTGTCTAATTTTATGTGAGGAGGAGGGTATTTTCGGAGCCGAAGACGCTGAAACTCAAAGCTTTCTTTAAACGTGGGTTCTGGAAGTACTAAAACAATACGTCCACATAGGGCAGGCAGTGAGCGTTGATCCGGACCATGAGTGAGAAATAACTAGAAGAATAACAATGGGGTGGAGTGCATATCAAAGCTTCTCTCGGATCATAAATAGCATTTTACGAATATACATAAAGAGAAAAGCATTCAACAGCTGCATCTTACCGATGCTCACCTATGGGGCGAAAACGTGGGGGCTTAAGAATATGGTCCAGCTGCCATAAGGCAGAACTTAAGTGTTCCCTCCAATTTTTTTTGCGTATTTTCCAGGAAAATGGAGTTCACGAAGAAATTTCTTAATTTCCACACTTTGCTCATCGCTGTTTTGAAGCTTTTCGGCCATAGTGACTGGAGATAATAAAATTACGCTTTTGTCAGACCTAATTCATTGGCGAAAACCTGTTCACTGCAGGTAAGTTCCAAAACACAATATTTTCCTTCAAAGCGCTCCCAAGCCTCTCCGAAGTTCTCAAGGGTGTGGTGTCATGCTGTTAACGTTCCCCAGGTGCGAAGCCGAACTGCTCCAATGCCGGCCTTCTCATGGCGCCAGGGTGACGAAATACGCACACAACGGTGGTTACAGCGTTCGTGGTGTGTGTTTGCATATTATAAAAGAAAACGTAGCATATGGACGGGACGTAGAAGGGTGAAGACAGGACGATTGCTACACTTACAACTGAAATGAATGAAATGCGACAGTAAACCACACCCCATCGCAGAGCAACAACACACATGCGCATAACATAAAACAAGGTAAAAACAAACTGATAATCTTAAAACGTGTGGAAAAAGATAAAAAAGGAGAAATGAGAAAGAGCGATAGATAATAAAAGGTGCTAAGAAAACTCAAGTTCGTTTTAAAAACTTCAATTCCTTCTCCATCAGATACACAGATGGGGTACTAATGCACGTACCTTCCTCGGCGCTATGTATCAAACGCGCTAAACTCTCTTGTGTTTAGTTTTTAGAGCTATCGGCCATATTTCTTTCTCGCGGGAAAGTAATGAGTTGGAGCATCTCTTTTTTTTCAGCAGATTTATAAATTACGACAGAGCGCTTACTCACGGGCAATCATGTGCAGACGGCCAGCCATCAGCTTGCTGCAAGCGGACCTGGCGATGGCTGCGAACGGGTGGTCAGGCCTTCCCTGGAACCTCTCGTCAATGCCGAAAGACCCGCGAGCGATGAAATCCATCGAGAGCTGCTCGAACTTCTTCAGCATGTCCACTTCGACGCCTGATGTGGCATGGTCTTTGAGAACTTCTAGTAGTATTTGGACATCCTGTTCGATTAGCGGCATCAACTGCAATTTCGATAACAATACAAAGGCGAGCTGGTGACAGAGTGCTCGCCTTCGGCTTGCTGGTGCTTGCAAGTAAAGATTAAATTGTTAGCGGTTTTCTCTCTCTAAGATTGACATTTTTGATCTTTCGTTAGTTTTCTTGCGTGGAATTTATATCGAGATCCGCTTAAGTTTGGCCAAAAAGAAAGGGGCGCTATAGGGGCAAATTCTTTTGCTGCCCCCCCCCCTTGCAATTTATTGACACTTATGCTCCAGCGAATAATTCTTTTAGGTGACAGTTGCAAAAGAAACTTAGAGTACAATTCACTCAAAACCAAAGGAAAGACGAAGAGAGCATCAACAATGAGCAGTTTATGTCATTCCAGAGTTTAAATTATGGCATTAGTCCCATCGTTTCAAATAGGTTCGTTCCAGTCGCAGTATGCTCCGTGTCAGCAACTGCCATAGGTTTACTTGGAAAACCGAATACATTCTTTGTGAAAACTATCACCCGGAGAGTTTGGCCCTAAGATACCCTCTGAGGCGTTTCAGAGCACTTAAATGTCGTAAGCTTCCTAGCGCTGAGGGTGAGGGCTTCTCTTTCATTGCAGAGGTTGAGGGCAATGGCAATGCACTAGGAGCCAAACTGCGGGGCCCAGAAGGAACCTCCGTGGGCTCGAAACGTTTCGCAAAGATTGTATGCAGAATTGAAAGGAGGTATTATTTTCCTAAAAATGCTAGGCGCCAAAAAAGAACCAGAAGATTAAATTCATACTTCTGACTTGCGCGGGCAGTTTCTTGAAGCTAACCTCACTATGAAGCAAGCATCTTTTAGCGCTCCTGGCGACCCTGCACAACCTGTATGTAGCCCAAGCCTCTATCCTATATGTTATTTTAATAGGCGAAATCAGCTGACGTGGACAATGACTGCCTAAATATTGCATGTAACGCAAATCTGTGATGATGGCGTTGCGGTTGCCCGCGCAAATGCTCTTACCAGCTTCAGCTTCGTGGCGCTGAAGCCTGAGGCCACTGAGTTCCGGATGCTCTTCCAGCGGGAACCGCCGACGTGGATGATCGACTGGCCTACAATAGGGTGCAACTTGTCCAGCATCATCGTCAGCTGAAGAGTGAAGAAAAGCGTGTGGTGTAAATAACTTTGCAAGAAATCGCTGAATGAGGAAGCCAGAGAAGCTCTGAAGCGAAATCAGAACTTCTATCGCAATCGCGTGCCTGTCTTCTTTACTCAGTGAAAGTGCCCCATACAAAAATGTCCTATGGCCGGCTATAGAATTTTGTCCCAAATAGCTATAGACCTTTCCTATTTCTGCCTATAGCTCTCTATACAGGCTGATATATTTTTCTATGGAGAGCTTAAGACAATTGTATGGTTCCAAAGCTATAGCTTGAGTGGCATAGATTTTTCAATAGCTGGCAATAAGCACCTCTATGAGTGCTTATAGACATTCATAAAAGGCCATAGACGGACATAGCTTTTTCATAGACGCCCATATGAGTTTTTTGCATGGGGCAATCCAATTATTACCCGTTCATATTCGCTTGTTGACCCCAGAGGTGGCCCAGACGTGTGATCAGCCATCTCGTACGACGGAGCTGCGGGGTTCCGCCATTTCCCTGTTCCGCCAGGTATTCACCGGATCACGATCTGTACAAGCTATCTCGCGGCCTCTCGCTTGGTTTCTTGGGCCGAAATAATTGAAAAATTCATCCCTGACTACTCCTTGAGTGGTACAAAATACTATTTTTCTCAGCGTCTTTTCACATCACCTCTCCTTCTACCATTCAGAAAGAAAATGGTAGTAATAAAATTCTCGTCAGCGTTTGCAACTTCCGTCAAGAGACTGTTTTCGGAGATGGTTGAAGCTTACTACCTTGTTTAAGAAAATTGTTTCCAAGAATACCGCAAATAGCGTTCCCTCCTTTGCTGAAATCTAGGCTTTCAAGGACTCTGTTCTCATCTAAAGCTGGCGCTGGTAGCAATGATCTATTCCCGAGGGCAGCGCACTTCCTCCCCTCTTCGAAAACGCTGTGATAGGTATGCAGTGAGTGCCGGAGATTAGGTATGCCGGAGTGCCGGATCAGCTCAAACTCGATCAAATCTTAACCTGTGTCTAATATTGTCGTCAGACGTGCGGACGACCCAGCAAAGCAAACCCATGAGCCCACCTGGCTTAACACATGCTTAAGCGCGTCTACTCGCCTTAGCTTTATATAACATTTATTCACTGCTCATAGAGTCTCCAAAGCAGTTACGGAGGGGGTTCTCTAGTCTAGGACTCCTACGGCCGCTGCGGCAGATTGGGCTCGTTCGACCAGTGAAAGCTGGTCTCCGGGTTCCCAGCTTGACACAGTTGCCTCCCACAGCTCCGGCGTGACATTGTGTACGACTAGTGCTGCTGATCTGTGTTTGCATCACCATGTGGTGTGATACAGTGTGGCTGTCTCTCCGCACCATGGGCATGCGGGTTTGTGTGCAGTGGGGTGTATTTTATGTATGCTAATTAAGCATGGATATGGGCTTGATTGGAGCTGTCTCCAACTTTAGAGTGCTCTTTAGTTAGCTGGCTATGGAATAGGTGACAGACTCTCTTTAGTCCTCTACGGTGCTCCGTTATATCGCCGTACGTCCGGGAAACTGGCTCGAGTCGCAACGCATCATCCGTCGCTCGGTTAGTATAACCTCGAGCGAAGGCGTCCGCTGCATTGTTCCCGGGCCGCACGGCGTGTCCATCTCCACATGATGTAATGTTTTACTTCGCTTGAGCCGCCTTGGGTTCGAACTTGGAGCGCTTTCTTGACAATTCTACATTCCAGCAAGTTCGACGAACCGCCTACTAGTCCGAGGTGCTTACCGGGGATTCGCCTCTTCTGTTAAATGATGATGATATCCTCAGGCTTAATGGCACACACTTAAAGAAGGGAATTGCGCTAAGAAAGACACGGACGAGAAAAGAGAAGGACGGTCGTCCGTGTCTTTTTTAGCGCAATTCCCTTTTTTAAGTATGTACGACCGACTCGCCCAACAACGTGCTCTCCTGAATTAATGGCGCATACCCACGGCGGGGGATTGGCCAGGGTGGTCTCTTCTGTTGCCTCCGGCTACTGCGAAAACAATCGCAGCCTCGTCTTTTTCAGTTAGGATGCAATCCTTTATGGTGACGCTGGCTAGCTGTTGTGAACGTAGTCGATTGCTGCTGCCACCATGGCTCTGTATCTGCAAAGCTGGCTGCGTCTACGAAGACGTATTCTTTCTTACCAGCGATGTGCTTTTCTAACACCCCAGCCCTTGTTTCCCTACTGGCCCGGTGCAGTTGTAGCTGTATGTGCTTAGGAGTGGAGTGGGCAGGTCAATCTGATGTCCGGTACGTCCACTGTCTCTTAAATCTTCCTGTGTCTGTCAGGCTAACGTAGTCTGAGTAAGGCAATGCTCGTGTTCGTATGTAGAAGGCGTTCGTACTGAGCCATGAGCGCTTTCTGAAATTATAGACATGTGTTGGAGACTCGAGATCCATTTGAGTACCCGTATGTGCTCTCATAGCTATACCCAGTACCGTCTTATATGCGTTATGCAGCATAGCTTCAACATGCTTGACTTTTTATGAGGCAAAGATTTGGTATGGTAGCTTGTATGTGGCTATATAGCTCGTATCAGTCTAACCGTATCCTCCTTCTTGAAACCTCGTCTTCCGTTGGCTATGCGTGTAATCATCCGAGTATCCGAGTAACTTGGTTTGAAGAGTTGAAGAATAGTCTGAGTGTGTGGTTCACTCTGTGGTTAGATTGTAGCCACATGCCCAGGATTCTTAGTATGGCCACTTAAGGAATCTGTCTGTCAAGATGAATGTTCAGTCTACCGATCTTGTCGTATCAACGCGGTTAGATGCGTATAACTTCAGGCTTTTCCGGCGAGGAGGAGAGACCGCATTCCATGACGTACTGGCTAATTAATGTTGGTAACGGCTTCTTGGAATTGCTCCTATTTTTCGCCGAGGGATTGCTCGTATCACCACACAGAGCACATAGCATGGCTGATGCCTTCGATGAGTTCTAGTCTTTCGGAAGCCCCGATATGGCTACGTTACGAAGTTGCAGCCATGGTGCGATGATGCAAAAAAGTCGCGCTTTATTGTTGTTTTTAATTTGGAGATGTCATAAGGCATAATTTGGAATGGCTGTTAGCTGTAGAAAGTCGTGTAGGCAATTTTCATGCAGGAACCTGATCAGGCTCTGGTTCTTTTTTGTTGTCCGTCAAGCACATGGATAAGTCTTCTTCCCTCGTTGACTGTCACACTTCCGGTAATGTTTGTGTCCTTAAAGGAATTTTCTCTGCACAAACCACAGAAGGTCGCGAACATCCGCTTCTGCGGCAAACATGGCACCCTTCCAACTTGCGACTATCTTGGGTCTTCTTGGGAGCCCCATCACTACTTGTCCATTCAAATCTGCTCCCCCTTGGTGGAGTGTGTCTGCCTAATGCTGTACACGCTTCGCGTGTGAGTCGTACTTTAGTTCGAGCCCGCAGGAAAAGCAGTCGTAGACAGGGCGCCTTTCAAAAAGAGCTCCATATGCGGTTACATTTTAAAGCCTTCAACGCCGTGCATTTGTAGTCGGGCTAAAAATAATAAATATTGGACTCAACAGAAATTTATCACCCAAAAGACACTACTGCACTTGACAACCGCCAGTACTGCTATTTTAGATTTACTACAACAGCATGCAAATATCATTATTTAGCTTTCATTAACTTCATTGCAAACACATGGAACACACAATGCGTTACACGCCCATTCCTTAGTCGCTCTTCAGCTGCTCTTCGCTACATCTAAGATCAATATAGAATCGTCGCCTTCCGCTATTGGGCTGCCATAAGTGTTCTTAGGCATTTTAACAAAGATTTGTGACGTTAACCAAGCCTTTCAGGGGGATACAACACTTTGGATGTTACAGTCTTCGGGAATAAAGGTATGCATGCCGCCTTACATCAGTGGTGTCGTCGTTAAGACAAAAGAAAGCTCCCTCCTTACTGCGGGAGAAAAACAGATATCCAATGGCCGGCAAATACCTTTTGTGGGCTCATCGTGCACTCACCCCTCGATAAGTGAAGTTCTTGAAGTCACGCACGTTGACCTTCTCTATTAGGTCCAGGTCCATGGTCACGACGAATGGCACATCGCCGTTGTAAAAACTGCGCGGCGACCGGAAACGGCATTCACAGCTCCGTTACGCTCAAGGAGCTAATAAGTACATCTCAGAAAAAAAAAATTATACTCCTCGTGGACAACCTCTCGCAATGGTCTATTAATACATTGGTCATTGAATTCTTGAGAATTAAACTCCACTTTCTGGCACAAGGAGTAACTTTCGATACAGACAGGCGCTAATTTGAGAAAGAAGAAATTTTCACACCAAACGCGTTAATCTTGCTCAGTTAGAAAGCCCTTGTGACGGAAGAATAAAATTGAAGTTGCATATTGAAGCGAAAATATGTTTCTTTTATTTTGGTGGAGACAGCCATCCGATACCGTACACTTTCGGGTCACCTGGTGACTACAACGATGGCCTCACATTCTGAAATATATGGTTCGAGACAGTTTTCAATAGGACTATCCGCATAAATTCTTAAGCAAGCACAGCTCACTCCATATATCAGTGGGTCCTGTTGGCAGCAGTAGTTGGGGCTAGGCTAGGAGGGTATACCGAGTTTTCGATCTTTGTTAAGCGCGCTAATGCTAGCGGAACACTTAGACACTGTGCCACGCAGAAAAGGAACAACTTCGTTTTCGTTTGCCATCATCACAGCTTGAGGTTGGAGCGAGAATCAAGACACGATTGGTTACTGCGCTATTCTTAGCAGCTGCGGTGCAAAGGAACACATTGCGAGCGGAGAGTAAGCAGAGAGACTGCGTCCTTGTCACTTGACTTCTCCTATGTGTCCGGTCCAACCACAAAACAATGATCCGCCCCAAAGAACGAAATATACGGAGACAGTGAGCACATTTATTCCGCCCCAGACGCTTCGAAGCTTTCCCCTGTGTCTGGCGACCGTATTTTAAACCACGCTGCTAAGGTCTTCACTCATGTGAAGAAGGCCTATGTTTGCTCTGTGTTGTTTCCGACAAGTAAGGTTACAATGAGGACTCAAGAAAAGTACTTTGTATTCTTGTTGGTTTCTAACCATCCGCATTTGTTTATTAAAGTGTATTGACTTAATTTACTGCACTTTCGAGTCATTGTGTACGATATTATTTGCTCCACATATTTGAATCGGTTATATTCAAATGTCATTATTTCTAGTTAACACAAACTGACCCAAGCGTGTCGCCGTATTTTTCAATCCAACCTCCGATGACTTTGTAGATGTCCTGCGAAAGAAAACAAAAATGATGTACAATGCACAAAAACTGTAATGAATACCCAAATATTCCTTGAACAAACAAAGCCCAGTAACTGAGATGGCATCCCACAGCCAGAGGCCGCATTTGTAAGGTGCTCACATGCAGGAATATACGGAAATTTCCTATCACCTACGTAGCATTACACTGAATCGTGAATCATCGTCACGTATCCAAGGTGATGTGAATTTTCTTCTAATTGCCTAGCGCGACGATGGATGCTCACGCAAACGTTTTCTAGGTACAGCTGCTGCCTAGTCGGGCAGTGCGATTATTGCTCCAAAAAAAGACTAAAGAAATGATGCGAAAAAAAGCAGTCTTGATATTGTAAATCCGGTTATCATCGGTTGAAATATGGTTAAAAATCTACGAACAAACTTCACTGGATCGCAGGAATTCTGAGAAACGAACTTCAGTTAAAGAGTTTGATGGAAACAATGAAAAAGTATAATTAGCTGAACACTAGGAATGACAACTGTATTTGTGAATGTCTGCTGTCGTGACTTCGAGCTGCTTGAAATTTCCCAGTCTTTGCAACTAGATCTGAAAAGAAATCTGAAAAAAAAACCCGCGCAGCTGAAGTTGTGAATACGAGCAGTTTCGTCTCATTTATCGAATGTTTAGCTGAAGCTGCGAAAAAAAAAACCTGCTTGAAAAACGTAAATAAACTAAAGGATGAAATAAAGTAAACTCTCGAGCCTTTGAAGACACGTCATCACAAAGTTTCATCAAATTATACTAAACGCGACTAATAAGTCAGTTCCTCACACTTATTTATTTCCCATTCAACTGTCATATCAATTAACCCACGCAGCTCTTCGTTCATGCCCATACATATCAATTGTCGTGTTTACAAGTTACATTCGCACACAAACGAATCTTCTTTCAAAACTATAAGTATACAGGTATAACATGATGCACTTGAGCTTCTCATTATACTCAACCTGCACTCACGGCCTTGCTACAGGAAATGCACTATCACGAATTAATGTTGGCGATGCTAGTTCTCGGCGTTTTCTTGAAATCAAGCACCAAAGCTTTCAGTTTAATGATCTTACTGGCTTATAAGTACGTCAGCTAGCTTTGTGAAGGGCTGGTGGGGTGGTGGTAACCTTATTTTATTAAACATTTCAGCACTTTGTGAACAGGGAGGGGCCCTTAGCGCAGGGCTCCTACGGCCTCGGCTCTTTGCGGCGCCCGCTCAAGCAGCTGTCTCTGTTCCTCTACTCTTGAGCTGGACAGCATGGCCTCCCACTGCTCATGTTGTAGGTCTGGGATTTTCAGGGTGGCCTGCATGCTTTGGAGAGCCCGTGTAGTATGTGTGACATTGCCCCACACAGTGTGAGGCAATCCCCGCATATAACATGCACGTGTTTGGGTATGATGTGGGTGTATGTGGTGCAAGAGGCTGATGTGTAGGCAAGTGTTCATCTGCAACTTCCTAAAAGCTACGGCTTCTACCCGCACGATCTGTTTGTGCGGAGGGGAGCAGATTTGCCATTTGAGATTGTGGGTAGGTCAGGATGTCTCAATAATGTTTTTAGGACTGGCTGCGCGGCCGCTGAGTATTTTTTCTTGGCTCGGTTAGTAAGACCTGAGGCTACTAAAAACGGCTATGTTTTCGTTCTGAAGAAGGAAGTAGAATTTCGATCGCCTTACAAAGCCTTTCATGTTAAATGTTTGCCGTTTTTGTGTGTTTACTGGTGCAGTTACAAGAACTACAGTAGAATTCTTTATGTGGGCAGTCTACGTGTAGAAGTAATTTAATTTTGGGTGTTATGCCCATATCGCAGAGTGGTTATCAATGCATGAAAATCCGCTCAATGTGTTGAAATTTATGTACAATTCTCGCGATAAGTTCAGCAAGAGTGTTATTTGGTAGGTGACTTAGACGGGTACTTGATTAACCAAGTGAAGAATGAGAGTCATTGGCTTGTGTAGATGACATACTTACCGGCTTCTTGAGATATTCTGGCACGGCGCATAAAGGGTTTCGAATATCGGGCACTTAATACAACAACTATAACCCCATAGCGTCGGGGAGTTAATCAATAGCCCGGCTGTTCTACTCAGTGTGAAAAAAACACAATTGAAACAAGGATATGGAAGCACGTACGACATCGGGTCTTGGATAAGCGGTTGGGTAAGGGTCGGAGGGGGTTGGGACACTAAGGCCCACAGCTAAGGCAACAGCAAGTTCATCGACCGGTAAAAAAGTGAGCTAATGGTATTTGAGTGGAAAGTAGTTATTGCCTTAGCCTGATTTGTTATCTCGCTTGAGTGGCTTTATTCCGGCGTCTAGCAGTTCATGCTCAACTTCTTAGAGAACTCTGTATTGTACAGATGCCGTCCTGGTTAACAGAGGAAGTCTTTTTCTCTTGGCTATAGAAATTTCTAATAAGGCTCCCTGGGCGTTGCCATATGGCTCACTGTGATGCTGTGTGCACTCCACGCTAGCACAGTGGAGGTGGCAGGGGAACCGGTTTGCGGCAACCCGGAAAGAAAGCGTTTGGGCACCCTCCTCGCCGGATAAAAAGGTCTATACCACGAGCGTTAATGCGTGGCCCAGTGTGCATACTGTAGGCCCGTACATCGTTCTCACCGTGGAGTGGTACTCCATCATGTTGCCCCATATCAGGTTGGGCTTTGGACCGGGAATTCCGATCCTCCTGAAATACGAGAAGTGTCGCCACCGCCACCTGAAAGAAAAAGGTGGGAAACATGAAAAGTGCCTGTCGCACGTGGGCGTAGTATAGGGCGCCACATTCATTTCACGGTCCATTCAACTGTGGCTGGACTCTCAGTCGTGTTTGGATGTGCACAAGCACGCTGGTGTATATGATATTTTTAAAAGAAGCTGTAATAAGGCCCCAAATCGGAGGCAAATTGGTCCGAATTAATATCAGACGAAATACACAAGTATAAACACACGTCCAGTTTCTTTTTGCCATATCAACGTTTTGTTCTAAGATCATTTTGTTTTTTCATGTATAATGATTCGCGCCTTCTAGCTCTCCATAACTACCTTATCTATGATCGACGCTGTGATGCTGACTTGGTTCCATTGTATCACTTGGTGTCGGCATTTTACATGTATCTGTGTGGAACTATTGATTAAACGACCTTGAAGAAACACCGCACATTTACGAGCAGTTATTGGGCCCTCTGTAAACGTACAAACCAGCACGAACGAGTGATTTTCTACGCTACCCGAAAACTTAATGATGAACTATTACTTACGATAACTTCATAAAACTGCATAAGCGTTCTGTGAAGTGTATACATTGGGACCGATTCCGAGTCGCGTGGAAGTCAGAATTGCAGTCTTCCAGCTGTCATGCGCAGAGTCATACGGTTGTCTACGCGTCAACAACATTGCAGGTAAGGATTTTCACCGTTTCCGTCATATGCGGCATACAGGCATTTATGTGTCAACGTGAGCATGATCTTAACGCACATCATAAAACTTTCTTCAATCTTGAAGTCTATTGGGCCGATGATTCAAGCATAATGCTCAAAAACACACGATATCATTGCCCGAGAAACTTCTATGGCTGTGTCACTGGCAGACTCTTTTCGTTTCAAACTTCACTAAAGTAAGAGCAAATAGCACTGCTCTTTCTAGGCTGGTAACCAACAATATTTATCGCTCTGCACCGCATATACTTGATGTCCCATGGTTGTTAGTTTACATTGAGCGTGTTCGCGGAGACTTGTTTTCTTGGCCGTCTGGTATACCTTGCGACTGCTAGGCCATTTTACAGCCGGGAAGTGCGTTAATGCAGTTACATTGGGCACTCGGAAGTGACGCAGACTTCCGACTATCAGAGTGATTGATTAGCAACTCTCGCTAGCCCCGCGAAATTACTTGTGTATTGTCACCATGTTTTCCGCAACAAACTGCTCGCATTTCGTCTATGCAGGTCAAAACGCATTCACACAAAGCAACTTTCAGTCGTCAGGCCAGCGGGAAACGCGGTTTCTGCGCTGATTTGACCTATTTCTCAACTACACCGGCGCCGACAGTGCGCCGTTCGACTGTCGTTTGCGCTGCCGTCGGAAGATAGTCAGCAGCTGACACGAAACCTCACCCTCCTCAGCAATTCTTAACCGCCTCCGCCTTTCTTTTGCTCCGCATTCAGACATGCTGCATGGCTGGTGTGTCTCCCATATATGTTATAGCCCTTGATCTGATCGGGGAGTACCCCGCATTCTTTCTAAACCGGTATTTAAAGACAACATTGCAGGATGTAATATACACAGAACGAGCGCGACGTTGTGGTTATGGGGGCCAAAATATGCCATATCAAGATGGTGGGCCACCCCCTAAATCTCTCGAAGGTCAAGGTCAAAGTCAAGGTCTTTGAACCGAAAGCTTCACTACGCCAGTTTTTCAAGAGGGTAGTGTAGTTCCGTTTATGGCCTTGAAAAGCTTTAGATGTCAAACCGTGGAGAAGTCACGTAGGCCATTTAGCAGTCAAGTAGGCCATGGTGGCACATACATGCCAAACCAATATGCCGTATAAAGATGGTGGGCCACCCCCTAAATCTCTCGAAGGTCAAGGTCAAAGTCAGGGCCTTTGAACCGAAAGCTTCACTACGCCAGTTTTTCAAGAGGGTAGTGTAGTTCCGTTTATGGCCTTGAAAAGCTTTAGACGTCAAACCGTGGAGAAGTCACGTAGGCCATTTAGCAGTCAAGTAGGCCATGGTGGCACATACATGCCAAACCAAAATGGTGGGCCACGACACAAATCTCTCGAAGGCCAAGGTCAAAGGCAAGGTCAATGAACCGAAAGCTTCACTATGCCTGGTTTTCAAGTGGGTAGTGTAGTTCTATTTATGACCTTGAAACACTTTAGAGGTGAAACCGTGGAGCAGTCACGTAGGCCATGGTGCAGTCACGTAGTCCATGGTGGCGCATATATGCCAAACTAAAATGTTGCACACGCCCAAATCTCTTGACTGTCAAGGTCAAAGTCAAGGTCATAGCCACTGAAGCGAAAGCTTCACTACGCCAGGTTTTCAAGAGGGAAGTGTAGTTCTATTTAAGACCTTTAAAAGCTTTAGAGGTCAAACCGTGGAGCAATGTCACATATGCCATTGAACAAAAGTAGCGTAGGCCGTGGTGGCGCATATATGCCAAACGTAGGCCGTGGTGGCGCATATATGCCAAACCAAGATGATAGGCCACTCAAAATCTCTCGAAGGTCAAGGTCAAAGGCTGAAGAGCTGGGACAACTTGCGATGCTGTATGACGGTGACGTCATATAAAAGGAATTTGAGTAAACAAGCACATCAATCATGGACATAGATACTCTGCTCGACAACGGGGGGGGGGGGGGGGGTAGCTACCGTCTGTGACGGCAATGGATAGCTGTGTATATATACCAAAGGCTAGCCGGGGGGGGGGGGGGGGCGTAGAAACCGGTTTTGCGGTGGAGGAGGAAGATCCTGTCGTGATAGCGCGTCGGAAAGCGAAGCTTCAACGTTTCAATGAGGCTAACAAGAAACGCCGTGCCTTGGAGACAGAAGAAGAACGGTCGACACGCGTCCGTCGAGAAACGACGGAAGAGTGCTACTGGAGGGGAGGGGGCGGAGGGCGGGGAAACAGCACAAAGCAGTTCAGGTTACCAGTAGCGACGCAGAGTCGGATGTTTCTTTCGCTTCTCACCAGGTGTAACCGTAGCTAAACGACAGCTAATTTTTTCTTTTTCCTACTCTAAAGATTTTAAGATAATAATTAATAAATTTTTAAATATCGTCCTCAACACTCCACTGTACACAGAAGTTTTCGAGCGCCATAACAATAGTCCGACCGACGAGACACGACGAAATAGCCTTAGGGAAACCTTTTTTATTCCGCAAAAGCCAAAGTCAGCAAGAAAAGAGACCGATTACAGCGCTTTCATCCGTGACTTGTAATAGTGTGCACGCTATGTCTTTGACGCTAGCGTCCGCTTTTTTCGGCCCTTTTCGCTGCATTCGTACCACCACATACGCTTCCGATGTTTCGAGCAATTGGGTGTGGCCGCTTAGCAGGCTGGGACGCTTGTGATTATGACATGAAATTGGAATAAATTTGCGGAATAAATTTGATTTTATTTGATTTGAAATACGGAACCAGGAACGCTCAAACCGGCCACCTTGAAACGCGCTGCCGGGCGGTTGGTGTGCACCAAGGACAGCAGTCTACCAGATGCCCCTCTCACATCTGCCATCAAAATTGTCTCCGACTTCAAGCCAGTGATTCTCACCTCCGCCAATGGCTGCATATCCCGCACCGCTGGTCTCTTACTACGCTTCTGGCAGTCCTGGAACCCTATAACTGTCATCTAGACGCCAGAACATGCCGACCTCCCTGGCAACGAGGAGGCTCATTTCCTAGCCCGAGGTCTCACATTCCGGGCGGGAGTGAGTCGAGCCCCTTGTGCGGGCCCAGAAGCGCCTCCTCTCCTTCTATGACAACATCTCGTACTACCATAAACAACAAAGGGAGTACGCACCCCCAGCACCATCCCTCACCATAGCGCCGGCCGCACACTGGCGGCAACTGCAAACTCGGACTGCTCCCTACCCGACTACTACAGGCCCGAAACCCAGACCAATTCCCCCCCCCCCCCCCCCTGATGCAAAATTTTCGGCTAACCAGAAGGCTTTCTACGCGCCCTTCTCACATTTCCAATATTCCCTCGTCCCCCATCACCGACCGTGGCGGACTCTTACTCGAGGGGGGTGAGGGGGGTGGGGGGTGGACTGTGCTGACCAGAACTTCCGCTCAAGACCAGCGCCGGATCATCTCAAGTGCTATAAGAAAGATCGCGCAACAAGGGTATGCTTCGCTTTGTAACAGTACCTCCTCACACTGAGGAAGCACCCAAGTATCATATAGGGGACTTCGCTGTCGCCATTTATATCACTGGCAATAAAATTCTCTGCCCAACACATTCCTGCAGCAGGTTCTTGTCTGCATGCCCAAGCCTTCAGCCGCTTTCTCTTGCCTTCGCCATCCGGCGCTGCAGCACTAGGGGTCGGTGCTCCCCGGATAATAATAAAAAAATCGACGGCTCTACATTCAAGGACGTTGCTTCCTCGACTGAAGTGATTGCTATACGTAAATGCTGGCGGGTTTCAGCTACCTGAATTGGAAGCGAAACTAGTGCCAACTATTTTAGCTTTCAGCTCTTTGTAATATTTTTCGAAAAGTCCTGCTTACTTTAGCCACGCAACAGTAAGCCCGACACGTGCTTGCCTTTTTCTGACTTCCTCCCGTGTAGGAACACTCCATTCTAGCCAGCTTGACATCGCTAAAAACATCCTGGAGGGGAGACGACTCGTGCGGTTAAGCTTGCACAGCGGAAGTTTGCATACACCGGTCGACGATCTCCCCTTTGTCGTAGGTTCTGCATTTTACACCGACTTATACAAAGTACTTGGCTACAACCATGCGCTCATCTTCAATTAAAAAACGTGACTAAATCAGGCAATCAAGGAAACTTGTTAATGCGCTCAGGCTGATCACAGACGAAGCGCTCTTTACGGATGCCTTCTTCGTTGGACTGCAGTGCAGCCGACAAACGCGTTTGCATTTTTGCTCTTCTCTTTATTATTATTATTATTATTATTATTATTATTATTATTATTATTATTATTATTATTATTATTATTATTATTATTATTATTATTATTATTTTATTATATGCGGGCATTATAATTTGTGCTCGTAAGAAAAAAATGCCCTCCCTCTCGTTTTCGACAGTAAACGTAAGCACGAAAAGCTTTTCAGTACCGCCGAAGCATACTTGGGCAAGACTGAACCCCTGTGCAAGGCAGTCTCCTCTTGGCCGTACCAAGCCAACCGTCCGCAGGCTCGCTCAGGATGCGGAGTGCAACGGCTCGTGTGGAACAATAGCGCCATCCTTCGGCACGGCGCGGATCTCATTGTAAGCAGTGCAGCGCTCTCACATCGCTCAAATGTAGCGAGAGCTTCGTGTGCGCCAATCGGGTCCTCCGGCCATAGCGTTGATTCCGCACCCCTCGCCGGCGTGCTGCTACGGTGGCAGCGCAGCGCCAGCGGGCAGAAAGTTTCGCTTAAGTTCGTCTAGGTTCTCCTCCGTGTTCTCCCTCTGGTCTGATGGCGAGGCCATAATCGGTGCGCCGGAAATGGGACAAAAGGCATTTCGTGCTTAAAACGTCGCTCTTAATTTATATCGGCAATGATAGTCCTACTGCCAGAGAATAAGAAAGAGACGATGACGTCATTTAGCCAAATATTCTTCCATGACCCATTCCAATCAATCAACTTTCGCCTGAACTTTTTCACTTTATTTTCAGTTACATTTTTACTCATGGCTGGCAGACACACTGCAATCTTTACTTGCTATTATGTAGATTAAATCTACGACTGGAAAAAGTTAGTCACTGCCAATCACTCGTTTCCAGGTCCTATCGTCGGTGGCCACGCCTTCCTCGCTAACTTCACAAATTTAACGCAATCGGTGAGTGCTTGCGGTCTTGTCCTGTTTTTATTTTTATTTTTGTAGCGGGAGCTACACTGGGCTACCAGTCGAGCATTTCACGGTACATGGGAGAGGAAAGTTCTGCGCATGCGCCATTACCATGGCAACCGAAGGGAAGCAAAGTGCGGCGTGCGCTTCCACGTCGCGCACGCCCGCTCCGCCGTCAAAGCCGAGCGTGACGTCACGCGGACGAGCAGTTGTGCGCATGCGCCGATACCATGATAACCAGAGAGACCCCACAGCTGCGCGCGTTCTTCGTCGCCGCCTTGCCGCACGCCGCTCTATCACCCGAACCCCGCGTCGCATGCGCAAGGTTGCGCATAAAAGGCGGAGATGTAATGGGCGTCTCTATCACAACGTTTGACATGCATGCAGAGAAGGAGAATCCAGCCGCTGCTAAACGGAGGTTCTCCCCTGGCAGTTGGCTTGAACCAAATAAGAACGCTGGAGTCTGTGTGTACGCGAAACAAGGTATCACCGCTGCCAGACATATTCCTTCTATCGCGGTGAGTAATGGTGAAGCCTCCTGTGTTCGCATTCTGGAAAGCGGCATTATCATCCAAGGAGTCTCCGTGGCAACGGCAACATCTGGAAAGCAGACGATTGATGTAGTTTCCACTTGTATACAAGCCTACGGCACGGTTTCACAGTTGTGCGTGACTTTGGGTGATTTAAAAAGGAAACAAAACTCTCTTAGACAGTGTACGAAAGAAAAGTTTGACTTTAATTTAGCTTCGGGCCCTAGCGTCTTGACTGAACAATGGGGAACTACTATAGAGCTTGTATACTAAAGAGCCTCTACCAAATCGAAATACTGTATCGACAAAATTGAGACCGCTGCATGCTACTTCACAGATCATCGGGCAGTCATCGGCTCTGTCAAGCAAAATGAATAAAAGATGTGTATACCCAATGTGTATCATTGCTAAACATACAGTGACCACAACAAGCTCCGCGAGGGAAACGTACCTCTCGCTACGTATATCATGGCATAGCCGAGCTAAGCCACTACCAATTTTTTTTTTTCGCTCTTCAATCCCGGTCGTGGGAAAACGCCTGCGAACTGAGGTTGGAAAAATTCTGTGCTGCTGAAACCGATCCGGAGCTCTGCATAACTACATATATCACGGCTCTCATGGCTGCGGTTTGAAATAAATATATATCAGTCAAATTGCTTCAGTAATGCGAATATTTATTGCGCTGTCCCTATTTGAGGTTCTTATCAACAAATCATACTTCTTTAGGAATGAAGGCCGGCTTTTTTGGATTTCACTCTCCGCCCGAGAGCGTAAAGAGCTCGTGAGGCTCCCGGAGAAAGCCGGCGTCTTCGTCGTAGTCATTAGTCACTTTTAGTTGGGGCGTACGCATCTCTTACTGCGTTGCGTATGCTGTGAATAGTGTAAACACGACACATTTAGTTGGCCGTTCCGTAGCGCCCCTTATGCACACGCGTAAACAGTAACGCCATCTAGTCACAAGACGTCAAAACACATTAACGCTCGGTTGAAGAAATTTTCATCCGTGATTACTGATAACTAAAGTGAGTGCATTGCGAGCCTTTTTTTGTTCCAAGAAAAAAAACTATGTAAACCGAAGAAATAATAAGAACTGACTAAAAGGTAGAACCCGACCGCGGCGGCTGCGTTTTTATGGAGGAAAAACGCTAAGGCGCCCGTGTGCTGTGCGATGTCAGTGCACGTTAAAGATCCCCAGGTGGTCGAAATTATGCCGGAGCCCTCCACTACGGCACCTATTCATCCTTTCTTCTATCGCTCCCTCCTTTATTCCTTCCCTTACGGCGCGGTTCAGGTGTCCAAAGATATATGAGACAGATACTGCGCCATTTCCTTTCCCCCAAAACCAATTATTATTATTATTATTATTAAAAGTAGAAAAATGCTTCGCCAGGGGTCGTTGCTACGAGGAAAACACAGCGCATTTAGTTAGGCCTAGGAGCTTGAAAATCGCCAAATGATCAGAAACACAGGAGCTAGTTATAGCTTATACCGGTACGTACGGGCAAAAGTAGGCTATATAGAAGCGAACCGCTACCATTTGAGCGAGCTATTGCGTAAGAGAATCCAGCGGCGACGTGTATTTATTCGAAAGCGGGCGAGCTGGCGCCGCCATCTTGTCAACGCAGCACGTAGCGTCCTACGTTGCGTACGCTACGCTTTACTTTATAGCGGGCGGGCGTCCGCTACGCGCGGCTATATACGTTGTGTTCTGCGCAAGCGCATTTGTTATCCGCAGTGTCGTTGCGTACGTAAGCTCACTGCGTACGTCCAACTAAAAGTGTCTATTGTCGCCGAAGTCTATAAGGCAGCCCCTGCTGCCGCAACTCCCTGCGCCGTTGGCGCGGGAAGAACGTCGCCCAAGCTTTCCATTCCTTTCGGAGGCCATCAGGAACGCTGTGATCGTGACGTCACTGTTCGTCATTCAGGAAGAGGACGGGGGCCTCCAGCAACAGTGCGGAGTGATGCCGTCGTCTTGATAGTATAAAGATCGGACGCTATCGAATTTCACTCTTAAGGGGGAGCTTAAGCGCCTTCAATTGCTTCTTTAATTATGAGGCTACTGACTGTAACATTCCATTGCGAACATATAATTTCGACTAATTTAATCACCCGACGCGTAGCTAAACCTTGCTTTTAAATCACCACTTTCGCTTACTCCGACTAGTGAAGGCTGCCTTAGAAAACCAGTGGGATGCTTTTATGGCAATAAACATCGGTAAAGCACAAGCGTCCCGACGGGAAGTCTGCGGATATATTCATTGTTATTATGAAATGTTATGATGTGAGAAAAAATTCCCCTCACTACCTTCCCATCGATTAAATTCGCTTCACCAGAAGTTCTCGGAACATATTTAAGTCAATTTTATCCCGAACAATTATTACAGAATCACTGGTTGAAATTTTCAGTCAAGTCAAGCCTTAAGCTATCATTCTTAACGAATGCCTCAGTATTCATCGAGTCTGTCTGTTCCGTAACATAGTTCATGATTTATAATTGCAATGCAATTTCATCCCTTTTCTTCGAGTAATGCTTACAAGGCCGTTGTCCAAATATCTACGGCGACTCCATCTTTCGTTGTTTCACTCCCTCCTTTATCCCTTCCCTCACGGCGCTGTTCAGGTGTCCAAATAAATATGAGACAGATACTGCGCCATTTCCTTTCCCCAAAAACCAATTATTATTATTATTATTGCATCCAAAAATAGTATACAACTTTAATCAAATCGGAACTGATGTAATAACCCTCTCGTCTACAGTGTTTCACAAACTTTTTTGTGCGAGTAAAAGGGCCGACGCGAATGTTGTAATTGCTGTTCGTATTTTGTATTCTTAATTTTTTCTTTGTCCGTGTATTCTTTTGAGAATTAATGTTGTTAATGTTTGTGACTCCAAAGTGTTTTTTAGTTTTCTCTTTGTTCAGTTGTGCACGCGCTTCAAAGTGCGAATGTGTATTCTAGTATTATTCGAAATGTGTTTTTATTAAAGTGTCTTCTTCACTGAGTGCACCACTGCGGTACTTGTACATTATGGGTGATGGGAACTCGACAAGCTGCTTAAAACAATAGCTGTGATTTCTTATGCCCCATATTTGTGGTAAGCATGAAATAAAGATTTCATTTGAATCAGAGCAAACGCTTTTTTTTTTCAATCGTTCTTACATGATGCGATCACTTTCCCGAGCAGAAAGCAACAATGACGGCTGCTAACTCATTATGATTGCACCAAATAGCAATGTATATGCAGATACATACGTTTGTAGTGTCGCAATATTGGAGCAAAAGCTTCACTACGCTACCTCGTAACGATTTCGCGGTGCTTGCGGTTTTGATCTTGAAGTGAGCCAGAGGTGAAGCCAAGACTGAGCCATTTTATAACTATGGTGTCCTACTGGATGCTATTCCAGGCACATCAAGGTAATGTCAAGGTCAAAGGTCAAATAGAGATTAATGAGATTATGGCGTGAAAACCTCAGTCGCGTTTTAAGCGTCGTGGCAGTAGTAACAGATGTGCGCGGCATGCGCTGGCAATCAAAGCGTTGTAGCAGAAACGCGGCACTGAACATATCGATCATCGACATTCTTTGTGTTCAATGCTGTTAGCGTTGACAGCGTTCTAGACTCCAATGAACTTGAGGAAAGGAAGGCATATAACTGGATCCCTGGGGCAGTGATAATAATAATAATAATAATAATAATAATAATAATAATTGGTTTTCGGGGGAACGAAAATGGCGCAGTATCGTCCTCACATATCGGCGGGCACCTGAACTGCGCCGTAAGGGAAGGGATAAAGGAGGGAGTGAAAGAAGAAAAGAACGAAATGAAAGTTGGTTGTTGGGGAAATGAAACGGCGCAATATCCGTCTCATATCTGGGCGGACACCTGAACCGCGCCGCAACTGAAGCGATAAAAAAGGGACTGAGAGAATTAAGGAAGAGCTGTCGTAATGGAGTGCTCCGGAATAATTTCGACCACCTGGGGAACTTTAACGTCAACTGACATCGCACAGCACACGGCGCCTTTGCGTTTCACCTACATCGAAACTCGGCCGCCGCGATCGGGTTCGAACCCAGGTACTCCGGACTAGTAGCCGAGTGCCCTAACCACAGATCCATCACGGCAGGTTCGCCTCAGTCGCGCTTTGAGGTACGTGGCGGTGGGGAGAAAGAAGTGGGCTGCATGCATTAGCGCTGACAACGTTGTGGCAGACACGCGCCACTGCAGCAATAGGCCGAAGCATTCATTGGGTGACAAACCTCTCGCTATCGACCATATATTTATCCGCCACCTGGTAGGGTAGGCGCGTTGCTTATCGAGTGTGCGTAACGGACTCAACGTTACCGAGGCCAAGCCATGTCAACTTGCCCCATACACCACAGTTTTCTCCTTCCAACCAGGTTCAGCAGTAGTTGAACCGTAGCAATTTTAAGGCGCAAGCCTGTAATGGCTCATGCTCGCGACCCTGTCCGTCCGTTCGTCCGTCCGTCCGTCAGGCCGTTACGCTCTTCAGCAACTCGGTAAGCAAGAATTCTTTTTGTACGATGGGATTCGAACCACCATCCTTTCGTTCCGCATCCGAGTGCGCTAAAGACTACGCTACTCCCTGCCAGCGCATATGGCGTCCTCCTTGTCTAGAACGCTGGAGAGTGTTTGCGGAAAGGCGTCGAACCAGACGGATGCCTCCCAGACGCCCTCCAGTGTGTCCAGCCATTCAGATTCACAAAATATTGCGTACTTAATATCTTAACCACACATCAGTGACACAAGCAGCAACACCGCGCTAAAGGCTTTCGCCTCGCCGCACTTTAGGTAAAAAAATTGCCACTTGAAATTTTGTTATTAGCTCTATAGAAATTTGTTTTTTTATATTGCCACTATTTGTCTCTCTAAAGCGTTTAGCCTTGACGTTATATATAATCTGTAAATATAAATAATTAAACTATATAAATGAACGTAGGCCGGACCATATTGCTCTGCACCACGATACCATTAAATTCGCGAAGCGATAAAGGAAGGAATGCAAATAAATGCTACAAGAAAGCCCGCTGTTCACTACGAACTATTTACAGAAAAAAACAGGCTTTAGTGCCGCAGGCTAAGTCAATCGAATGTGTGGCTTACGTGAGAAGCGCTGCCACTAGCAGCCCGACTAAAAGGAGAACCACCGTCACTGGCATATCTCCCGCTGGACACGGACACACAGCCCAAGTTTGACCTGGGTGCTGAGAAGCCTCGATCTGCTTGCTGCGCAGCTGCCAAGACTCTGGAGCACGACCGTTCAGTCATGTGTAGGAAACTTCACGTATATACCATACTACCGCCTATCCCGACGTCAGCGCTAATTCCTCCCCTGGCGGCCGAAAAACACCCGGATATTACTCCCACTGGAATAGGGAGAGGGTAGTAGGAGAGGGCGCATCTCGGTCGATTGCAGCTTTTTTGCTCGCTCGAATTGCGCTTCGCATGCTTAACCCTTCTTTTAATCATGAAACTGTTTGTTGGTCGACGACCTTTGTTCCGACAGCTGTTTGTTTCTTGCGACCAAGTGTTTTAAAAACACTTTATTTTCTGGACATCTGCCTACAACGAACACATGCTCTGGAAGGGTAACGGCACAAAAAATGCACAGCGGCCAAAAATATACGTAAGCATTAAAGTTTATGGCTTCACAGCGAGAAACAGGCACGGACAAAAACAGGAAACTACAGGGACGGGCGACTTTCGTTCTGCGTGTTATTCGCCCTTGTCTGTTTCACGCTGTGAAACCAACATGAACGGTAAGCAACTTGCCCAAAAGACAATTCTTCTCATTTATACAATGATTGCTTTGTACGTTGTTACTGCGTCAGGAGGGGCTGAACGATTCGAAGGGTTTCAGAGTTGGGTCAAGACACTTTAATAGACTGCGACGTCTCAATTCGTTCTTTATCAAGGTGTGTTGTGTGTGTGTAAGGGGGGGGGGGGCGTTGTCTGCATGGGCGAAAGCCCAGGATGTTACCGGGAATAATGAATGAGAAAGATGTACAGGAAATTTTTAACACGCATGCAGGTAGCTGATACTTATATGCGTGAAGTCTGTCCAGATGTGTTTGTTCTACTACAGACGTACCAACGCTGAGCAAAAATCTTGTCTTATGACGTCATCTTGTTATGCCTTGTGCTCCGATCTAAGCCGAGCTTACCCGCTTGAGCTGAGGAAAGTTCGGAGTGGCGCCGCGCCAGATGCATTCAAGGGGAGGCGGGCGCCGCGCCCCTAGGTCACGCAATCTTGTGGCGTCATCGCAACCTGCCCTGGCAGTTAAATTAAGTTTAATTTTTGGCCGAAGGAGGTTGCTCGGGAAGAGCAAGATGCGTCACGAAATTCCTAACAGTGGCTGTGGTAGAAACACCCACCTGCCAGTGCAGTGGCGCATCGCTTAATCGCTGCGCTACTTCGCTGGTAGTGGCATGAAGAGAGAGAGAGCGAGAGCTCTTTAAAGAAAACGGAGATTTAACGCGCACTAATATTCGCTGACATGTTCCTCTGCGCAGGGGAGGGAATCGGGCAGTAAAGATGGGAGAAGGGTGCTAGAAAAGAGTGCGGTCATTGAAGACGCTTGTAACGCAGCAGTTCACTGCATGATGGCTTCTTTGGATGAGAGCGAAGTCAAGTTCTGTGCATGTACAGCGGGCGCATCAAGTGTTCGGGCAATTTTGAGTTTGCCTAAATACCAATAGGGTCTAAGTAGTCAAATAATAATATCATTGCACGTCGCTCCTGTCTGTAGCAGCCTGAAGGACCTAATACAGAGTCCGCTGTCAGTTGCACCTGGGGGAAGGACTTGCCGCGTTCTATGAATTTAGGTAGAGAATCACCAGTTCCGTATATATGATCATTACGCCACTTTATTATCGTGTCGTACCCTTAAGGCGAACCTCAAGTGTCCTCTCTAAAATAAAAATGAGCTCATTTTGTACCACGTCTACACGGATTAACTGCATTGAACCTCTTCCACTTTTTTTAGTGTGAAAGCATTATTTTACGCGGTCCCAACCGGGGACCTTCCCTCAACCTTCGGGGTAATGTTGGTGAGCTTGGGTTATTTTGGAAGAGCGACACGCATGCTGCAGCCAATGGAGGCAGGGTAACTTCGGAAGAGCGTCGCAGCAGCTGTAGCAAATGAGAGGGTGACCGTGAAAAAACTAAGGATGGCAAAAGCCCATGCAGAAATAAAATAAATATTGCCACGACTGAGAAGGATTCGACCCAATGCCGCCACGCACAGAACAGTTTCCTTGGCAACTGTAGAGCACGCTCCTATCGCCGCAGCCCATGACGCCTCGTGTTGAACTGCAACTCACTGGCATGCTGCGCAATACAAATCGTCTTTAAAAAATTTTATCTGTGACGCGAACAGGTCAGATCTGCGTAACCTCCATCAGAGCTTAACCCGAATATAATATCTCACTGGACATTCCAGCGGGACCGAAGAAACAAAACCATGAGCCAACCTTGCTAAACACATGCTTTCGCACGTCTGTTCTGTTTAACTACGTTAAACACCTGCCACTTTTTTACACCCTGGGTGCTAGGGCCTTAGTAGGCACCACCTATGAGGTGATCAGAGGAAAAGCGACGTGTGTTCTTCGGATGTCTCCTTGTAATCGCTGCCAAGCCCTTCCGATTGGCGTATTTCAGCCCCCTTCCAAGACATGGCGGCAACAAAACAATTGGAATAAAAAAGAAAGTTCGCACATTTCTTATATTCCTTCGCAAATGACGCGAGAAAGTATTGCGGCATCTCCGAACAACATAACCAAAGCAATACTGTTCCGACGACCGCTCGAGACTGCTTTTCGAATCTTTCGGAACACTTATCCTTGTATTATTACGGTAAGACAACACATATATTTCTATAAAATGTTTTTCATTCTTTGCTTGATTCGACCTGAATGTTTATGTCGTACTCTTGTGACGAGGCAGCAACCCTACAATGTTACGGCTTGTTCCCTACCACGCATAATGCGTAATATTTCTGAGTCGCGTCGAAATAGAGCCAGGTCGATAGCCTCGGAAATCATTGCGTCAAAGCGTGCGCATCGCTACCACCTCCGCTGATCTCTATTAGAACCTTTTCAGGTGAAAGCGCCCTGTCTGTACACTCTCAAAGTCATGCGGCCTTGCTGAACGTCTGAAAAAAGTGTTATCTTTTACCTGGTTGCGTATAACCGCCTAACCTAATCCCGCAGGCGCACTAGAGAAGACGAATCCAGGGCTAGGAAAGTATAGACCACTTCCGTCACAGCTAATTCTGCTGCTATCTACACATTTGGTGTACGCAAGAAATTTTGAAAGGTGGAAAAGTGTCTCTGGTTTCACTCTCTCTCCACCCGTTTTTAAATATCCAAAGCGTCGTAGAGGTTGTGGTGCAAATATAAATGAAATATTAGTCTTACTGAGGCCTGTCGGCAACTGCTCCGCCTGAGTGACTGATTTAGGATACCGCGTCCCTACGACTGACCCATACAATCAGTGTCCTCTAAATACTTCAGCAGTGATCGCGACACTAATTGTCGCTCGGTTCGGGAGCCCTAAGGGTACACGATGCTTGAGACATGGTCCAGGGGAATATTTAGCGTTAT
This sequence comes from Amblyomma americanum, assembly GCF_052857255.1. Classification (NCBI taxonomy): domain Eukaryota; kingdom Metazoa; phylum Arthropoda; class Arachnida; order Ixodida; family Ixodidae; genus Amblyomma; species Amblyomma americanum. Next base: position 94,880,295 of record NC_135503.1, read on the forward strand.
CAGGCTTTCCACGAGTGTCCCACGCTTGGCACAAAAATGCGGGCACGCTAAATTAAAATGGTTCTGAAAAACTCGTGCAACAATACAAGCACATAGGCAGAGTTCGGGCGCACTCAGTACAAGGGAGTGGCTCTATCACGGGACCAGCCTCGCCTAACGCAAGAGATTTGCAAATGTGGCTGAAGTTCAGAAACGTGTTGCACGACTAGCTGCCTAGCGAAGTTATCGTCCTTTGGGACAGATTATAGGCCTGGAGTTCTTGAGCCAGAAGATTTGGCACCGCGTTAGCAGCGACTCCAACATGGGATGATAGCCACTGGAAGCAAACCTGAAATCCTTTGAATTGTGGCTTCCTCAGCCAGATGAGATCACACTGGCTAAACTTATCGGTTAAGGTTGAGGTGTTGAATGCTACAGGTGGGGTTAGCCTTGCTTTGTCTGCCGGCAATTGCTCCACCGCAGCGTCCCTTCGATATTAACAATGCCGAATCTACCCCGCTAAGCGCACAGTCTCTTATAATAGCACACATTCTCTCCCGCAGTCACCATCTATGCACACAATCAATCCACACAGTTCACATCACAGTCCACTCCAGAAGTCACCATCTATGCACATATTCAGTCACAGTAGAACATAGGCCATTGTAGTGCCACACTCCATACACACATTCACTCACAGTATAAAGTAGTCCACTCCGGAAGACACCATCTACGCACACATTCAATCACAGTAGGCTATAGTCCGTTCCTGCTGTCACCATTTAAAAACAAGATCCGTGTTCTGCAGAAATGTTAAAAGAAGGCGTGCAGCCTCCCTTCTGCATGTCTGGTTTCCACTCGGGTAGACAATGTCCTGCACTGTGCTGTGACGGGTTCCTGTCTTCTTGAAGGAAGCGAACATCACATGCCTTTCCGCGTTGTACTCTGGGCAGTACATAATATAATGTACGATATCCCCGCACACACCCCATAAAGAACAGAGTGGAGACGATGCTATGCCGTCTTATGCATCCATGCAGGATTGCGAGCAGAGGCCGTGCGAATTCGATGTAGAAGGGTCGCCTGAGATCTTCTCAGTCCCTTGGTCACACATGGCTTGTGGGACGCACTCCACAAGGTACTGAAGTGATCGAGCACCGTTTTCCTGCAGAGACTTTTCCCATCTTGAGGTACGTTTTTTGATGGAATCCTTGAGAGAGCTTTATGGGCGAGACTGTCTGCCACCTCATTACCGTTGACTCCTATGTGAGATGGCACCCACTGGAAATGTAGAGTAAAGCCTCTGCTGTGCAGATTCTGCACCAAGCGCAGAGAGCTTAGAGACAAGGTGTCAGTAGGGAATCCGCGCTCTAACCTCTGAAGGGCAGATTTTGAATCAGTTAGGATGACAACAGGTTGAGCCGGGCAAGACCCAAACTTCCGCAAAGCCTCCTCAATAGCAACAATTTCAGCCGTTGTGGAGGATACGACAGCAGTACAGCGTACGAACTACTTACAGTCCAAATAAGGAATGTAAAAAGCCGCTGCGCAAGCTTGTTTGACCTTGTCCACAGGACCATCCGTGAAAATTTGAAGATGGCAGGCATACTCTGTTTCCAAGTATTCCAGTACAAGCGAACGCGTTGCTGCCAAAGGAGAGCTGCGCTTTGCGCTCACATGAGGAATTGTGACCTTACAGTTGGGGGTCGGAAAAGACCAGGGGGGTTTCAACCGTTTCTTTTGCCTTCGAACATTAATGCCTAAAGAACTAAGAGTATTGAGAGCCAAGTAAGCCTTCGACTTATATCTCTTGCAGAGCCGCTGGAGAAAGGATGGCCCAGCTACCCTCTCTCCTAAGCGGTCAAGATGCATTAATAGTCTCTGAGAAACGATAAGGCTAAGAGGTTTCGATAGGGACTCATGAAGTACTGCCTCATTCGCAGCCGCCTGGGGAGCTCCAATGGCTCTTCTTAGGCCCTTTCTGTGGACAACTTCGAGACGCTCAAGTTGTGATGCCGAGGGGGAAATTAAAGGTAATTGATACATTATCCGGCTGACCGCCAGCGCTTCATGAAGTTTGACCATTGAAGAAGGATGGTTTCCCCATTGCTCACGCGCAATTCTACAGATCACATTGAGACGAGAAGATACGGATGAAACAATCGCGTCTACAGCTTTTCGCCACTGTAGACGGGAGTCAATAATGACGCCCAGGAAACGCGCGTGGTTGAATTGACGGATGCAAGAGTGACCGAGGTCTATCGTCAACCACGCTTGACGTCTTCCTACACCTGGAAACAGAATAAAGCCGGATTTGTCCACTGGCAGAGACAACCCCACACCTTGAAGGTAAGCTTGTGCCGAAAGTATAGCCTGTCGACCTATCAGGGCTAATCGCTTGTGTTGGTAGGCAGTAATCCAAATACAGATGTCGTCCGCATAAAGTGACATATGCACTTGCCTGCAACTTTTTTCAACGAATCGGGTAGGCCAGCCATTACGGCGTTAAAGAGCGTGGGGGAAAGAACACTTCCTTGAGGCACACCTCGTGATAGAACCTTTTCGGTGCTTAACGTACTTCCTAACCGTACACGAACCGCGCGATCACTTATAAACTTGTAAATGAATCTTTACATATGGTCCTGTATGCCCATGCCTTGCAAACTGTTTAGAATTGAGCTCTGAAGCACGCGGTCGTAAACTTTCGCAACATCAAGAAAAATGGCTAAGGTGGAAAGGCCGAAAGCTCTCTGGTGTTCAGTGTGACTGATTAAGTCTAAGACGCTATTTTGGGTACTAAGACCTCGGCGGAATCCTGTCATACATGATGGCAGTGCCTTGCTGTCCTCAAGCCACCATGATAAGCGTCCATTTACCAGCTTCTCCATCAACTTAGCTACACAGGAGGTCAATGACACTGGGCGATACGAGGCAAGGTCTGTCATGTCTTTGCCAGGCTTCAGTACCGGAACTACATGTGCCACCTTACATTACGGAGGAACATCGCCAGTCTCCCAAACTCGATTGACGAAGTTGAGGAGCTCCTTTCTGAGTTACAAGGGCAGATTATTCAGCATTTTATTGGTGATGCCGTCGGGACCTGGTGAACACCGGCGCCGCAGGCCACTGAGCGCAGTCTGAAGCTCACGAAGCGTGAACGGGACGTCCATGATAGACCTGGAGGAAGCAGGTGGTGGATATATATCTATTCCAGAATCAGCGCGTACGAGTGCGTCTGCAAATTCCTCTGCCAAGCACGCAATAGGTTTTTCCTTGCGTATTGCAAGAGCTTCAAAAGGCTTCGAAGGGCGAGATTCTCAAGCAAGGCTGCCAATAACTCGCCATATTCTCGTTATCGATGAGAACACAGACAAACTAGCACAGAATGAGGCATATTGCGACCTGTACAGCTTGTTCGTGTGCCGTCTAATAGCAGAATTCAGCCTATTGAAAGTCGTCTTCAGTTGCCTGTCGTCCTTCTTCCGCACGAGTTGGCGCTCCGCCCTTCTTCTCGCTGCGCAAAGGTTCCTGAGTATTAAATCCGGGGCCGGAAAATGATCAGGTAACGTGACCGCCGTAGTTGCTGCTAGCTTACTAGAAATCATTTTGTCAACAACATCACCAGAAATACGTTCTAGGTGCTTTCTGTACTTGTCCCAGTTGATCACGTTGCTAATTTTAGGACCATGCATACGAAAGTCGGCAGCAAACACAAAAAATCGGATAGTGATCACTTCCCATGCAGTCAGGCGCTGTTGACCAACTCACGCGGACGTCAGGTGAATGCAGTGTCAGGTCTATAGCTCTCGCTGAGGCTGGAGGCCGGAAAAACGTGGGGCTTCCGTCATTGGCAACACACAGGTCCAAACTGTCAATAACCTCTACAAGGTTGCGTCCACGGGAATCCGTGTTCCTGTCACCCCAAACGGCATGATGGGCATTGAAATCACCGCAGATGATTCTAGGTGCTGGGTGACACGCCTGTCCCAGGATTAGACGAGTTCCCAGTATTGGAGTCTGATGTTGTTGCGTTGCCCAACAATGTCCCTAAGAGACCTGAGTCCAGCAAGACGCCTAGGCCCAGTGCGCGCGAGTCGACTGTGCGACCTCCAGCAAAACGTGTCCATGTTTCTGAGCGGCCGGATCACTGCCAGACTCCACGGCAAGGGGGACCCTCATATGCACAAGTGACAAAAAAACCAGCTACTGCAGCCAAGAGTGTGTCCCCGTCGGCATCTTTTATCGATGTTGTGAGTGCGTTGCGCAAAATAAGGAGCTCAAAAATCAAGGTATGTGAGACCTTCTTCATGTTTTGTTTGGGGCCCTGCGTTCATATGTTCCAGCTATGGCGCCTGGTAACCTGAAGAACTTCCTACAGCTGGTGCTTTCTTTTGAGTTCCTAATTTCCACCTTCGCAGCAAACTTCCTTGCGAACTAAAATGGATGGGGCTGAACCTCATGGATCTCATATGCACCGAAAAGCGCCGTTTATATTGCAGTGGAACTGCGCTGGGATTTTAAGTCGGTTTGCTGAACTCAAACTATTCTTGAAAGAGACTTGTGTTCCAGTATTGGCCCTGTCAGAAGCTGGCCTGCCAAGCGGGAGATGTTTGACTGGATATGTCGCCCATAAAAACTGCAGCATAAAGTCATTTCCTGCAGGAAGTGCTGCGCTTTACATAAGAAGAGAAATTCCACATGTTTCTCTAAGCGTTGCCGATCTTTGCACGGATGACATTGAGGTAGCGGCTGTGAGAATACAGCTCGGCTCTCGAACCCTTTCTATTGCATCCGTGCACGTGTCTCCGCAGAAGAAGGTAGCATTAGATTTGGCTAAACTTATCATCGGGTGCGCCCCTTTGTAAGCGTTGCAGTTCACACTTTGAGTCAGACAGACTGACGACTCTTTGGTGTCTTGAGAAAGGAAGATGTTTAACCAACCTTGCAAAGTCCAAAGATCCAGCCGAAGTTGATGACGCAACACTTTCTAAGCACCCAGCCCAAGATATTTCAAAGGCAGGCATCACAAATGGGCTGAGCATGACTATTCATGCCTGCCCTCAGAACCATCACTGCAAACTTCTAGGTAACCATCGTTGACGCTGTTCTGATGTTTCAGAACCAAGAATCTTACTTCTGCCTGAGGCAACGATCGCTTTGTATGTAGCCTGGGATGTTGAGGCGGCAGTGGATGTCATCATAAAACCGTGGCTGGTTCTGCTCACACCTGTGTTCCGCGGGTGACCAACCGACTGTGCTGATGGTGCGACCATCTACAGAGAAGTGACTTTGGGTCCTAGAGTATAATCCACGAAGCTACACCTGAGCTGTCCGGGTCTCTCCAAGGCGAAGTAATTATAGAAGCCGTATTTTGGAGGCCTGCACACGTGACTGAAAGCAACGGGCTTCTTCCAAGAACTTGCTAGAAGAAGCCTGGCACGCAACTTCCAGCGCACTTTTTAAGCCTTTCCTGTTGGTGATCTCAAGGCGCTCATAATGGCTGTCTTAAGGCGACAGAAAAGGCAGAGAGCAAAGAATTCTTCTCATGCCAATAGCTGAGTTCATCTTTAACATTGCTGAAGGGCCACTGCCCCACGTCGCAAGTGCGAAACGTCAAGGATGACGTCAAGAAACCTTGCTTGGCACGCTAGACGAATCTAGGTTCTTTGCATTCGTAGGTCTAAGCGTGTGCAGCGACGTCTTTCGCACGGGAACAGTACAAAGCATGACTTCTCTACCTAACGAGGCCAAATGAGTCCGTATTGCGGAAAGAGCCCACTGCGCTATCACAGCTAGACACGTATGCTGGCAACTGGATACCCACACGCAGATGTCGTCAGCATAAATAGACAGTAGCAGTGGTGTATGGCCTTGTAGCAGGGCACCCGGCAGAGCTCGTCATGGCAGTGTTGAAACCAAATGGCGATAGCACACTTCCTCGCGGAACGCCTCGAGACAGTGTATCTACGCTTCCAAATGTCTTTACAGAAGCGGAATTGCATGCTACGATCGCCCATAAATTTTTCAACGAAGTGTAGAATGCGCCCTGTCGCCTTCAAACTATGTAGCTGGGTAAGAATTGCTTGTAGAATGACACAGTCATAAGCTTTCAACACGCCCAGGAATAAGGCAGAAGCTGAGAGGCCGTTGGTCTTGTTGTGCTCAACGTGGCTGACTAAATACAAAATGCTATCCTGCGCGCTGAGAATGGAACGGAACCCATACATACTGGCAAGAATAGTCTGGTTTCAGCCCACAATTACAGCCGGCTGTAAATCAGTCTGTCTATTAACTTTAAGACGCACAAGGTGAGTGACAGCGATCTGTTCAAAGGGAGATCTTTCTGGGGTTTCCAAACAAGCACCACCCGTGCTATCAACCGTGCTGGTGGAACGTCTGCCGTTTCCGAAATTTCTTTAAAAAAACAGAGCAGATAGCTTAGCATTTCCTCCAGAAGCTTTCGATGCTATTGGTTGCACACTCAATTATGACCCATTGCGCATCGTCTCCGGAATCCAACAAGATCAGTGCGCAACTCTCTCACTGTGAGCACATTATCCGTGGCAGTGGGGGTTAATTCTATGGAAAGAGCGGCAGAGGAATGCTATCGCATCAGCAAATTCTTCGGGAGTACATGTAATACTTACGTTTAAATGCAACGCTAGTGTCTGAAAAGCATTAACCTGACGAGATATTTCCAAGACATGGTTCACAGTTGACAAAATTCATGAAATTAGAGTGAATGCACTTAGTTAAGCACAAAAGGCAATCCACATTTTGCTTTTATTTAATTTTTGTGTGCAGTAGAATAGCGGAATTTAGCCGATTAAACGTTGCTTTTCAAGCCGCATTACCCTTGCTCCGCATTAGACGCCGCTCTGCCCTCCGTCTCGCAATGCACACATTTTTCAAGTCTGACACTGGGAAAGCTGCAGGCAGCAACAAGTCTTTAGAGCATAGGGTGATGTCTATGGCGCTGTATAAAGATGGCGGAGGGGAAAAAGTTGACGATTCACCGTTGGCAACATTGGGAGACCAGTAAATCCACAAGCTCCCTACCACGAGCGTCTGTATACTGGCCTCCCACACATGGGGTAATGAGCGTTGAAATCTCCACATATGAGGTAAGGCTCCAGGCAGCGATCACATAGGCGCTTTAAAGAAAGAGGCAAAGCATTGCACATAACCAATACATTTTAATACGACACCTTTAATCAACCGAGCACAAGAATAAAGGCCGTGGAAATTACATAACTACGGCAAAGTGAAAACTCGGTACGTCTGGGCATGCGCTTCTTTTAGGTGTAGAATCATTCTCTATTGGCAACACAGCAGCCTGCACTTTTGTTACAGGCGGCGTCCACTGCCTATATGTGCACGTTCCAGATAGCAGCACCAGTCTTCGATGAGACGTTGAGGGTGTGACTGACGTTCGCGGTTGCACTTTTTGGTGCGGAGCATTACACTTAACACTGAATGAACAAGCAGCATCTTCGTGACCATAACCCTCAAGTAACCGCTGTCGGAGCGCTCTCTGCAGTGGTATCATGAAGTGGCCATGGCGCCTCGTCTGGCTTGCCGGCGGCAGGGACGCTGTGCGAGGCACAAATGCAAATAAACGAAACCTGCTATGGTAATCGTGACGACTGCGTGAAATACGTACTGCTAGCCGCCCTTCATCACTATTTAATACTCCTGTGCATACGCACAGAGAGCATCCAAGGACGCTTGGCAGCGAGTTAGGATTGCGCGTCCCTCCCGTTGACAGCGGGCGCAGTGAAAGACACAAAAACCGGCCGCATTTTAGTACCTTAAAATGCACGAGACCAAGGACAAGAACACTTTTCTGCACTAAAAGCAGACCACGTAGCACACCGGCAAGCGATGCGCTCTACCGTCTAATAAGTGTGGCCAAATTTGTTTGACTTTTTTTCATCACATCCTGGGTCCCCTTCTCAAAGTATTGGCTGTGGAAAATAAATGTGTAAACTTCTTCTAAACAGTGCCACTATGTCTTTCTTTTCTTTAGTCGCGCTGAACAAATATGCCGCCAAAACCAATGCTAAAACCATGTTGCAGCTTAGCTTGTTTTAAAGACAATATTAAGAAAGTCGCAAGAGCAATTTTTTTGGATGTTTGTCTAATCGCGTGTCTTACTTCTGGTGTGGCAGGATCCTAGATGGCGCCGACTTGTGTAAACATAAGCACAGTCATGAAGTTTCAGCCGTGCTGGAGAAATAAATTCATGTACCTTCTAGGCATCCTGACGTCGAGTGTAGCAATAGAGAGCTTCGAAGTGGACTGCTGACGGACTATGTTCGTTTTTTTTTATTTCTGACTCCCTTTGCAAGCCGACTTCTGCTCATCGGTTTCATTTTCATTTCTTTTTCTGTCCTATGAACTGCCAAGGAGCGTTTTATTATCCGCTCATTGATTTGTCTTGACTTGATGCTAATTATTGGCTAGGGACAGCACATTAAGTATCGCTTCAATAGCGCGTGACGTAAAAGTTCCTTTTCGAATGGGTAGCAGTTCCCCAGACAGGTGCCCAAACCATGACCCGCCTTTGAATATGGCAAGATTCACGTGTGATGACACCTTGCGAAGACTGCGCCGTTGTCAAAAAATTGAAACGCAGTAATGTAAAGTATTTCCCCACGGTTAACTGCCTGGTCCGTAAGGGACGAATACTTCGGCACACACTCAAAAACCATTGAAAGGAAAGACTCTCAACAAGCACTGAGCAGGTGAAATACATTCGTCGTAACCTTTAGCATAGTGTATAACGCCTTCGGTACTGTACTTAGTATACCTTAAGCTCATTTTTAAAGCAAAGACCGTTGAAAAGTGCGTTGAAAAGTGCCGCGAAAAATACGCACCTTATAACCGTACAAATGAAGTTTGAACAACGGCGTGCAGTAAGCAAGCCTCTAGTCTGCCGACCTACACATCAGTGGTAGCGAATATATGACGACTTTCAATAACACTAAGATAATTGCAATCCTATTGTCTCAAAAACAAAATTGTACCAGAAAAGAAACGATGACAACAAGACATCGCGTATAAAGAGAAATATAAACGAACTCTGCTTCTGAAGCCGTGTTGCCGGCCAAGATAGGAAAAAATACAGTCGTTCCCGCCACTTGTGCGCACTGTAAGTGACCACCTCATCATCATCATTAGCTTTAGAAGCCCACTGCGGGGCAAAGGCCTCTCCCATATCTCTCCTATTAACCCTGTCCTCGGCTACCGGTGCCCACCCTATCCCCGCAATCTGATTAATCTAATCGGAGGACCTAACTTTCTGACCCCCCCCCCCCCTGCTAAGCTTGCCTTCTTTTGGAATCCTCTCCGTTACTCTAAAGGAGCAGTGGATATCTTGTATTCGTATTATACTCCCTGTACACCGCCCACTTCTTCCTCGTCATTTCGACTAGGATGTCATTAACACTCGTGTGTTACCTCACCTACTCTGCCCTTTTCCTGTCTCAACGTTACACCTATCATTTTCCCTTCCATAGCTCTCTGCGTGGTGTTCAATTTAAGTTCAACCGATTCTGACCGATGGGTGACTACCGGTAAGATAAAGCTATAATATACTTTTGTCTTGAGGGATATCGGTACAGTGGTATTCATAATCTGATTGAACTTGCCAAATGCGCACCACCTCCTCCATATTCTTCTAGTTGTTCCGCGCTCGTGATTCGGATGTGCAGTCACTACCTGCCCTAAGTAGATGCATTTCGTTAGCACTTCGAGCACCTCGCTACCAATTGTAGACTGCTGTCTGAAGTCTACAATTCTGAAGTATTCCGAGAGTGTTAAACAAATGAAAATTGGTTTTTAGGGAAAGAAAATGGCGCAGTATCTATCTGACAAATCAGCGGACACCTCAACCACGCCTTAAAGAAAGGAATAAAGGAGGGAGTGAAAGAAGAAAGGATGAAAGAGGTGGTGTAGTTGAGGTCTCCGGAATAATTTCGACCACCTGGGGATCTTTAACGTGCAATGACATCGCACAGCACTCGGGCGCCTTAGACTGTTAAACATAAGTCCAGGTTTCTGCATATCAATTTTTAGACCCATCGCTCTGCTCTTCCTGCCTAACCCAACGATCATATTTTGCATATCAGAGGCTGTGCGACTTATCAAGGCAAAGTCATCAGCGAATCTCAGAATATTTAGGTATGCTCTAACAACTTTTATACCTAACACAGTTCCGAATTCAGGCCTAGGAATATCTCCTGTGAACAGGCGGGGAATAGCATGGGTGAGATCATGTCTCCTTGCCTGACGCCTTTCTTTATTATAATTTTATTGCCGACTATATAGAGGGCTAAGGTAGCTGTAGAATTGCTATTGACATCTTCCGGTATTTTAACATTAGGCTCTTCTGCACCCTGATTCCGCAATTCCTTCACTACTGCTGATGTTTCGACTGAGTTAAATTATTTCACGCAATCTGGGAACGCTATATATATAGGGGCTAACTATATTCTGGACATTTCTCCATCGCATGATTGAAGGTGTGAATATATTCTTCTGTTATGTATCCTTTACGAAAGCCTGCCTGATCATTTGGTTAATGTAAATCTAAGGTGGTCCTTACACTGTTAGGGTTAACCTTAGTAAATATCTTACAGGCAACCGACAGTCAGCTGCTTGGTCTGTAATTTTTGAAGTCCTTGACATTGACATCTCCTTTCTAATCGATTATAATTATGCAGCGTTGCTCAAAAGTTCTAGCTCGCTCAAGGTCTTATGTCGTCGCGTGTACAGGACGGCTAGTTTTTCTTGCACAATCTCCCTTGCGTCCTTCTAGAGATCTGTTATTACCTGATCATCACCACCAGATTTTCTCCTTTGCATTGCAGGCAAGGTTTTCTTTACTTCGCATTGTTTTACTGGCTGATTGTATTATTGATGTGTGATACTGTCTATCTCATTTACATCCTGATTACATCGGCTGCTGTATAGTTCTGTGTAAAACTGTTCGGCTACTTTACTATATTATCCTTGTTACTAATGACATTGCCCACTTTCTTTCTGAACGCATGCATCTAGTTCTGACCTATGCCTCGTTTTCCCCTCACCGCTTTCGGGCTACCTTCATTCTTTGTAGCATGCTCGATTCTATTCGTATTAAACTTGCTTACATCAGTTACCTTTTCCGCTTAATGATTAACTTCTACAGCTCTAGAAGTTGTATTTTGACTGTAGGGTTTGATGCTTTCTTGCGTTGGCATTTATTATTCAGATGTATCGTCTCCGGAGAGTTTGCCGGTAACCTGTCGAACTACCATACCGCTTGCCTCTGCTGTGAGCTTCGTAACGATAGCTTTGATGCTGTCGTTCATACATTGAGCATTTAGGTTGTCATCGTGAGTTGAAGCCGAATATCTCTTCTGAAGCGACATCCTGAATTCCTCCACTTTATTATTCCTCCACTTTTATAAGTTATTTGTGTCTGAGAACTCTACTAATAACTCCCCCCTGGCATTCCTAGAGTCCATACTATAGTCGCCTACCGCTTCTTCTGCGACGTGCTTCTTGTGTACCTTCGCATTGAAGTCACCCATTAGTACTCTGCACTCTAATTTTACTTTGATCGTTGTCGATTCCACGTTTTCGTAGAAGCTTTGAACAATCTGGTCATCATGGTTGGATATAGACGCGTAAGCCTGTATCACCATCAGTTTGTATTTCTTATTAAGCCTAATTACGATGCCTGCCACTCTCGTTAATGCTAAAGCATTCCGCTATGTTGCCAGCTAAACCCCGATTGATGAGGAATCCTGCACTTAGTTCTTTTCTGTTCCCTAATCCACGATAACGTAGTACGTACCTAACACTTGCCGCTGTATACGCTTCGCCTGTCCTGCTAACCTCTGTGTCTAATAACATCCCATTACACACCTGTTTTTTCCTCGAACAGCACTGCTCAGCTAGCCTCACTGGACAAGGTTGGAGCCCCATACGTTGCCAGGTGTGTTTCCAATGGAGGCCCGTCCGGAATCAGAGTTGCTTAACATCCTCCACTAGGTCACAGGTCTGACCGCCGCCTTAGACAGTCACATGACCTCGCGGCATCATCACAGCCTGCCCACTAGATTGTGAGAAAACCACCCACCGTGGCAGGCTGCATTTAATTTAATGTTTGGTCGGTCTGTAAGGAAAACCTGGGCCGCAGATGACCCACCGCTGCGAGCAGCTCTTATCCAAGAGCAGTGGTGCAACTCTTAACCGCGCACCACTGCGCCAGGTGGGGTATGAGTACTCCCAGGGATCTATGAATGTAAAGTAGAAGATTGCCTGCTGCATATCTGTGAATTAACCTATTACGCTTACGAATTAGCCTTATTAACTTGCTTAACGAGCGCTTTTTATCTCGCCAGGATGTCACCGGGCAGCTGTACCGCTGACCGTTCAAATGACGTACTAGGCATCATTAAGTGTAGGAGTTCGCACCAATACCCCCATGAGATGAGGTGCACCGTGTCGTCATCTGTAGTGGACTCTCGAATCCGCCTGATGGGGACGTAACACTAGTGCACAGTCTCAGTTCGGGTCAATTTAGTGAAGCGGTGGTTGTCTCAAATCGCCGCCTATCTGAATGGCGAGCTCTGGTGTGCGGGTACTAATAGGACGCAGCAGAACTGAATTAGAGTGAACTAGATCATAAAGTGTGCCAAACGAAAGCCGAAAAATGAGTCAAAAGAAAGGTAATTTCCGCTAGGATCACTGCGAAAGTTATCCTTCCCTAGGTGCCTTTTTAGAGGCGGTAGAACCCGCGCGCTGCGTTGCGTAGTGGTTAGTGAACTCTCTTCACACGCGGAACATTAGGGTTCGCTTCTCGGTGAACGAACAGTTTGTTTTTATATGTTTTATTTTAAACCACAGTTTGTTTTCATGCAAACAAGCCGTGGTAGCTAAAAATGCCAACCGAAACTGAAGCTTGTGCAGCGCTGCGTTGCTGCTGCCGTGGATTTACAATGCATTCTAGGCACTGTAGTGGATTTCATCATGTCAAAACATAACGGCCGGAATCTCCGTGCCACGCAGCGCCAATTTTGAATGCGCATTTAGAGCACACCCATTACTCTCCAAGCTCCAATCTGTGCTTACACGCCCTTCAAACAGAGCTGGGGAATTGCTTCGTTCAGCTTGACGTCTGCGAGCTGCACAGAGTGTGTCACGCAGACGTGCGCTGTCACTGAACGAAGTTTTCGTCTGCGAGGTGACTGTAGTGTTTTCTTTCAGCTTGTAAAAGAATGAAAGTAAAGCACAACTGGATCAGCTCATACTTGGCGGCGGCACACTGCATACAGTGCAGCGAACGTTGCGTTGTCAAGGGTCCTACAGGTACCGGTTAGACATATGTCTGCCGATGGATGCGCGAGCTGCATGATTGCGAATCATGGACTGCTAGGTCATCAACAAAGTGGGCACACTTCGGTCTAGTCCCTGTGGAAGTAGTGAACTCAGAAGTGCAATCAGGCATCCTTACGGAACTGCAGTGCAGCGTATGCAACAAGGATAGCGTTAATCAAAAAATTGGCTGAGTTATACACTTAACTGCTTGAAGAAAAATATTGCAGTAATGAAGGCACAAGAGCACCTTCGCACATCAGGCTATATTGGGAGTGTATACATGTGTGCAGGAGAAATGGAAGAAAACGCGGGTAAAGTAGATATTGTTCATTATTTTCAACTCAAAACTTGTACATAAGTAATCTTTATTTCCTTTCAGTGTACAGTCCATAGGAAGCAAGGAAAAGGCTATATTAAATCGTCTTGTGCCCCCCCAAACTCCACAACTGCACCTCCGAAGGGGGAAGGAACAAAACTGTTGCGTTTCGCATTTTCTGATACATTGTTAACTATAGGTAACTACGTGGTAATCAACTAAGTACCGGGTAAACAGACTATGATTGCGATCATGAAGACATACAGAAACTGCAATAGCTGTTTGTTCAGTCGCTCGCATTCCGGCTCGTCGGGAAGGATAGTAGGGTTAAGAGGCACAGTTTAATAAAACCACAAAGAACCACAAAGAAGTCATTGCATCTCTTTGAACATGTTACGTGAGCACTGAATTTACTTTTCCTGTTTGTCAAGTTCAAAGAAAGCACACTACAATCTCCTCGGCAGTGACGGTGCCAAGGGCAGGCGAGGGGTGGCGGCCGCCACACGACAAATTTTCTTCACCACATGGCAAATTTGCCTACCGTTTCAGGAGAAATGTAATTGGAAGAAAAGGGGCACATGTACAACCCTCACTTACCATGTGACACCACTTTTATTATTATGATGGGAGCTTTATGTTTAAAAAGAAGGGGATCACATGCATTAGTGGTATTGCTGTAGCTCTGCGACACAATGAAATTGCTATCTTGTGACGTTTTTGTGAACACCTGTGCCGCCAAGACACCTTTCTTCCTTTGCAGGCGTCCGACTCCCAAACCTGGGTGGGGCTGTTGTGGCTTTTATTATTAAGTTTGCTATTTGTTGTTTTATTTTGTTTTTGTTTTGCTTTTACGTTTAAGGTTTCGACTGCTTTTGCGTACGTCGAATGCATGACACTGCTTTTACTACGATTGAGTAGCACTGCTATTCCTAAGATTTTGTTTGGTTTATCTTTCTATTATAACCTGGTGCTTAGTGTAATCTTTACACAAGTTAGGGCTTTAAGCGAATTGTAGATAAGCCTTCTGCGTTTTGTTTTTAATCTTGTAATTTGCATATTATTTGTTACTGGGTTGTGAGTGATAGAGCGGTGGCATATGGTAAATGAGGATTATAAATGTGCCCCTTTTCTTCCAATAAACAGGTGGTAGTGTGAGCTTGTGTCACCTTTTTCTTCCTTGTGTTGTCTTCATTGCGACGCAGTTTTTTTCAGTCATGCACCAACTCGCCCCACAGGCCGTCATTCTAAAGTGACAGCGCACTTCTGCATGACGCACACTGTGCAGCTCACAGATGTCAAGCTGAACGAAACAATTACCAGCACTGTCTGAAAGGAGTGTTTGTCTTTCCCATCTGCTAAAAGCACAGATCGGAGCTTGGAGAGTAACGTCGGGTGTGCTCTAAACGCGCATTCAAAACTGGCGCTGCAGGTGGCACGGAAATTCCTGCCGGTATACTTTGACGGCAGCAGCAAGGCTTCGCTGCACAAACTTCAGTTTCAGTTTTCAGTTGCGGTTTGCTTTTTTTTTGCTACCACGGATTGTTTGCGTGAAAAGAAACTGTGATTTAAAATAAAAAATATAAAATTGTTCCTTGAGCGGGAATCGAACCCTGTAGTCTCCGTCATGTGTAGCGAGTTTACTAACCTCTACGCTACGCAGCCTGGGCTTTCTGCCAGATCTGAACGATGCCTCATGAAGAACATGCCTCAAGCATCTTCTCGACTTCAATGGGCCCCGAGATTGCCTCGATATTGCTCAGACTGGCCGTTAGGCGGCGCTAAAAGATGACCCTCAATTTCGGTTTCAATGGCTGAGAAAGTCTTATGCACGGCGCCCGATCATGCTCTTTCATCCTTTTCTCGGGGTTTGAGCAACAACTTTTATTTTGGTAATGACACAAAACATGGTTCTCAATGTCTCAGAGTGCAGCAAATGCTTAAGAAGTCTGAGCTGACTTCCACATAATACTGAAATATCATCCGTTTCGATTTCGAGATCTGAAAGCGTGCTGTGAACGCCGTTCTATCATGCCGTTAGGACCCTTTGTCTGCTGCATAACCAGTAACGTTTGGACGGTTTACAACAAAAGGAACATGTTCGCAATATTCATATTGCAACAAGTGCTTGAAGTGGCGAGAAATGCCGCAAAATAAGTATTTACACTGCATGATCCATGGTTGTATTGTACTGTTATCAATGGCAAGAAGTCAGCTACTTCGGACAATCAAAGAGGGAAAATAATTCATGAGATAGAATAAGAACCGCAGGAAGTCCGGCATTACCTGAGCTCTAAACTGTAGCCAGGTGACCCGTGGGAAAGGAGGACTGCATATGGCGCTCAATGAATGGAAGCCGGAGACGTCGCGGTAACCTGCCTGGGCAGTCGGTGGCCCGCAAGCGGCATACCCCTCATATCTAATGTTCTTAGAACTTTGCGAAGCGCGCGTCTGTTACAGTCTTGCTGCGGAGCATTGCGAGAGATGTTTCGATCGGTTGAAGCAGATCTTGGAGAGCCCAGCCTCCGCTGGTCTGGCCGAATGGTACCTCCTTGAATAACGTTGAGAAATTTCCAATAAATCCATGCCCCTCTTCTCTGTTCTTTCCGCAAGAAACACAGCTCACTAGGTTCCTGTGTGATGCACACGCGCACAGTGACTTTGGGAGTAACACAGCACGCCTGACTGACCGGATTTCTCCAAATGACAAGCAGGTGCGTTGATGAAATGACAACTGGAACAAGGGGAGTATCAGACATGGCGAGCAACTTGTTAATATTAAAAAAAAAGCTGCGCTTGAAGGCACAGACACGTGCGCACTTACAAGGAAAAATGGCATGCGTCGGCGCGATGAAGGCGGCGGAAATCGTTTCTTACTGCCGTTTCAAGAATTTTCGGGAAAGAGCTATAGGTTTCTTGTTGTACTTCTTCGCAACTGCGTTCTTGTCTGTTATGTCAAGTGCATGGTTTATTAGCAACGGTTTGATGAACTTCTTGCATATAATATGCAGCAGTGCTTCCCTGTGGCCGCTGTCCTAGTTCTCAAAGGTCAGGACAGGCAAACCCACGATTTTATTCACACTAGTTTTAGAGCAAGCATGCGTCCAGTGGCCTTTTAAGATGCGTTCGGTCTTTGAGCATCACATCGACGTACTTTTTGAGGCCCTGTAACACTCTTCGGAGCGCTGGCTTCGGGTAAACGACTCCACCCCTGTCTTGGTGGTCAGTCAAACTGTCTACAGTAGCATGTCCTTGGCTGGAAATGCAAGCTACAAATTGCAGACTAATTTGATGTTGTGTTTAGCTGCCAGTTTTTTTCCTCTAATTACCTTGAGCCGTCTTTCCCGGAGTTCTAATTGGGCAGTAATTTCATGGCACGAAAAGCCGGGCTTCTTCTTTCGCTGACGGAGCATACAAAACGGAACGCAACAGCAACGCATTTTCACTCGCTACTCCCTCCAGCAACTCTAGTAATCGACGTTTCACTTGTCAAACGCTAACACTAAGTACACCACACAAATAATGTAAGAAACAGCGCACCAGAAGGCATACTTTTTGCTGCAACGGCAGTCACAAGAAAATTCCCTGCTGCCTGCGTGTCGTCTGCTAGAGGGTAATCTGACAGCGCCGCCATACGGCGGATGCGCGCTCTGCGGCGGGCAGAAAAACCCTTGACGCTTCAGGCATGTTCTTCAGGAGGCATTGCTCTGAAAATGCACCTAGGGAAGGATAACGTTCTCAGCGATCCTAGAGGAAATTACCCTTTTTTTGCCTCAATTTTGATACACAGGCGGCATAGGCGTTTGACACACTCCATCTTCTAGTTCACCCTAACTGAACACAGGGACGCTGGACAGCGTTCATCTCTTTTTCATCTTCGCGTTGTTTTGTTTTCTCCTTTACACTATGACCCCTCGCTTTACTGTCAGGTGCACGCACGCCCGCCAAAAAACTATTGCCGCATCATGATCGCCATCATAATCATCGTATATTTGATCGCGGCCGCACGATGCGCCGCATCGGTGTGGGCGCGGTTATTGAAAGTTGCGGACAACGAAAAAAACAATAAACCGCGGTGGGCATTCTTATTACACTTTTGTTTAAAAGAGTACAACTACTCTAAAACAACTTCATATTATATTTGTTTTGTATAATTTTGAATGATTGCAGATTTTTTCGTTCCGCGATTCTGAGGGAAATTTTTCAATCTTCTAATCGTAAACGTGAGATCTTCACTCACCCATGCTTGTTTTCCATAATAAAAAGAGAAAAATAGCATTTTGCCTAAATACTGAATTATGCTGCGGAATCGTGCATAGCCCGCCTACCGGTGTGCGCACGCGCCATCCCATGGCACGCGCAGAAGAAGAGGACTTTCGAGCCTGCTGCCACGGCGCTCCAGCCTTCCGACTTCTCGTTCTCGAAACGCAGGCGCTAAACATCGAAACCGTTCATGGAGTCACTCGAGCGCTCAGGTGTTCCCAGCCTCTCCGACGGGCAGCCACTGGCGTCAAGGTGGCTGCGGGGTCAGCGGGAAACGGATGAGTCGGAGATTCCACCGAGGAGACCGCCCGACCCTGCGGTGGACGCCGACGATTTGCTGCGGGAACCGTGGCCCCCCGAGGACAGTTCACACGCGGGCTGCTGTCTCCGCTACACCTCGTTCGTGATCGGCCTGGGCCTTGCCATGTCGACGGCGCTCTTCCTTCCGGTCGCTGCGCTCCTGGCGCGCATCAGTGACTACCAGGGCGTCTGCTTCTCCCTGGACGAAGACATTCGGCGCTCTCTCAACTCTAGCTTGCACCCGTGCGACGACTTCTACGGGTAGGCTGTCATCATTCGCCTTTCTTTCGTGCTTGCTTACATGGTGTCCGTCTTGGATGGAGTTTCTAAATTTACTTCAGCGCTATGGCAATAATGGTTTATGTATAAGCAGAACGTGCAGTCTGATTCCTTCATACAATGTGATCAAGCTGTGCAGTGCAAAATTTCTAGATAGGCATGTTCTAAAATACCCGAAGTGTGCGATCATCGGCAGGCGCCTAGGCTGCCAAGGATCGGAGATTTGTGAGCTACAATTGGCTATAAATTACTGTGTAAGCTTCTTCGAGCCTTAAGTTTGTTGCCTTAGGCAACGCGAAAGCACCGAGATGTTGTAGTACTTAAAAAAATAGTTCGCCAAAACTGAAAGCAAACGGAAATGACCAACAAAAATTTTATATTTACGCTCGTGTCGCTAGCTGAAGATATTTCTTAGCCACGGCATTAGAAAATTACGGTTCATATGTTCACTGGGCAGCATTTTAGAAGGTCTTCCTCAAGAGCTTGCGAATATTATCTGTAACACAGGGTATAGCCCGGTTGGAATGAATCTAACAGACATCTCATCTGTGTTGCTTAAGAACTAACTTTTATAAAACAAATCGTCTTACATTTGTATTTGATATTGCTGCAAATGTCCTACATCGCGCTTTCAAAACATTCGTTATCGTCGCAGAGCACGATATTTGTGAAAACTTTGCGTGCAACCTGATTAGGATGTATATCTATCATCTTTATTGAATATTTAAGGCGCACGTGAATGTGCACTTATTTCGCAATTTTATTTAGGCTTTCATAAAGTCTCTAAAAAACTGTATGGAGATTGGTGTGGTGCTTCGTAAGTGCACATTTCTTTTCCTCATGCGTTGAGGTAACACCAAAGAGGAGTCCTGTCACTCCAGATCGACTCGTTACCGTCACTAGACAAACCGCTTTCATATGTCAGAAAAATGCATGAAAGGAAAGTACACGTGGCGACACTCCTCCCATTTTCCTGTTGTTGTTGTTGTTGAAAACTTTTATTGTCCAACAGAGAAAGACCACACCGCCTGGGCCGCTCTGTCTCACCCCCCTTTACAGGGGAGATGACTTAGGTGCGGCCCAGCCGCACGGGATGGTCGCATTCGATGCTGGCCGGGTTGGTTTCGCCGGCGGCCTCTTCTGCCAGTTGGACGGCGGTGATTTGGAGCTCAGGGTCCGAGCTCCGCAACAAGGTTTCCCAGGCTTCCCTACTGCTAATGTTTTGCGCCCTGCCTGGAGAGTAAGCGCACTCCCAAATTATATGGTCGAGGGTTCCTCTCGCCCCACACTTTTTACATTTATCGTCCTCGCAGTCCGATCGGATATGTTTGTTTAGTACTGGGTTTGGGTATACTCCAGTCTGCAGGCGTCTCCACGCCGTCGCCTGACTCCTATTTAACGCCGTGTTTGGTGGGGGAAAACACCTCCGGCATTGCTTGTAGTGTTCTGTAATCTCTTGATACGAGATTAATCGCCCTTCTCTCTCACGTTCGGCCTGAGCCGACCCATCCTGTACAGCACGGAGGTAGAGATCTCGAGCTGCACTGTGGGCCGCCTCGTTACCGCTGACAGGTTCGTGCGCCGGGGTCCAGATGATGTTGATCGTCCTATCAATCTCTCCTTGTGTTAAAATTTTGGTAGTGAGGGGGTTTATCCTCCCTCTGCTGAAATTTTGGATTGCAGTCTTACTGTCGCTAATAATATATCTAGCTTTGGTGCCAGCTCAAGCGATCGCTATCGCGGCTTCCTCCGCTATCTCGGTTTCTTTCCCTAGTATGGTGGCCGCCGTGATGAGGGTGCCCTCCCCATCTACCGCCACTATGGTCATGTATCGACTGTGTCTGTCCCCTGCCGCATCTACGTAGGCGACTTTATTTCGGGGTTTACCCCGATATATTCTTTCTATCGCTTCCGCCCTTTTCTGTCTCCTTTCCTTATTAAACTCAGGGCGCATATTCTTGTTTTCCTGCAACTGCACCTGATGACGGCAACGCGTTCCAGGCCATAATTGGTTCATCGCTTTCAGTGCAAAGCTACTTCGCCGTTAATGTGAAAGTACCCTTTCAGTATAAAGAAAACAGCGCGCCGACAACAGCCAAGGTTGCGAAGTGTCTCATAATGGAAGAGAGCGCAGTCCAGACGGCAGACAGGAGAACACACAAACACAAGCGAAGAGACCTTGTCCTGGTATTGTAAGCACTCATCCGGCGTGTAGGGGTAGTACCCAGCAACTTCAGAACTGCTAACGTTCAGCAAAGTTTACGTTGTGCGGTTGAAGCCTTTGAATGAGCGAGAGCTCTGGTGAACACGCAGTAACAAAGGGACGTAACATTATTGGCGTTCGGGGCCGGTAGACTGGGGAAGCCGTCGGCACTCTTTTCCGATTTTCCCAGGAACGCCGCAACCTTCCAGGGTAGAAATAACAGTAAAGTATATTCGTCTCGTGGTTGTCTGGCAACAGTTTGCTTTTTTTTTCCCTTTGAGGCCTTATTAAGTTCTGGTAAGAAATAAGGTCAGAATTCCTCTCTTCTAAAACAAAAAACTGGCACCTGCCCGCTCAAGTTCTTCACCATCACCTCTTTAGAATGGCTGGAGTAATTGTTTGATAGGCTCCGTCCCCAAATCTGCCCAGCATACTGAACGGCGTAACTAATGCCACCAGTCGCAGGCTACAAGGCGTAAATAATGAGCCTCAAATGTGCCTCTGCTAAGTGATTGCTCATATACACAGCCGCACAGTTAGTGTACCGAAAACAAATCTTTTCCCATTCTTACATGGAATAATTTGTTGATCGCTGCAGTTGGTTATCTAAAGTATTACAGGGTCTTCTAGTCCCTTCGCACTGTCGACCCCAATACGCGTACTGGAAATGGGCAGTGCTCGTACTGCGTGTCGGTGCGAGATAGGGAGCGCAAAGTGCTTCTCTTGACAAAATGTGCAGTGTTAAATACTGTTGTTTGTCTAGTTCTGTGCCCACTTAGAATGTGGAGCAAAAAAAGGCGTCGACATTTTCATTTGAGCCCTCAGTGCCTCAGATTATTTGCTGAATGAATATATTAGAGGTGATGTAGAATAAAGATACTCAATGCATTCCTCCCATTTATGCACACGCTTTTCAATATCCCAAATAAAATGCGTCAACCCTCACCGTTCCTCTCGTTAGGCGGCACGTGTATGGCGGCTGGGACAGCACAGAAACACGCTACCTGGCGCCCTTGGACAAGTACCACCTCGCCTTCACATGGACCACCATCAAGGCTATTCTACTCGACCGAATCCCTCGGCACTCATTTAAGGCTAAGGACAAGGCAACAGGACTCATATTTCGCTGCCTGAGCCCGGTGAGTGAAGTGGGTACGAAGCTACTTAACAGCTGGCACAGCTCCTCCTGTTGTGCAGACTCGTGACGCGGAAAAGTCTGCGTGGATAGTGTGCAAAGAGGCTTGAAGGAATGGGTGAGTCGAGTCAGTTAAGATCAGAAAAGATCAGAGTCGAATAATGGGCTGCTGCCGGACATCTACTCCTTGGTACTGAACCCCACTGCCATACAACAACCATCTTGATTTGTTGCATGGCTGTCGCTGCCGGGGCCCAACAGTCCCGTGAAGGTTGTTTCGCCTCTCCGATAGCCATAGTTAGAGTGCAGTGATTCTTTACGGCGCAATGCCGGCTCGTTGGCCGGGATTTTGTTGTGGCGAACAGCCAGATTGATGTCAGTGTACATTAAAGATCCCCAGGTGGTCGCAATTATTCCGACGTCTACTACGGCCCATATTTCTGTCTCCCTCTTTCACCCCCTCCATTATTCCTTACCTGGCGGCATTTCTGGGGTTTCCGCCAAAACCCACGCAGTTCCTGCTCATTTCGTTTGTCGAAAAGTTTTTTTCAAAGATCATGCCAACCGCATGGTGCAGGTCATCTCCACCAATTGGACGGATGTATGTATGTGTGTATGCATGTATGTATGTATGTATGTATGTATGTATGTATGTATGTATGTATGTATGTATGTATGTATGTATGTATGTATGTATGTATGTATGTATGTATGTATGTATGTATGTATGTATGTATGTATGTATGTATGTATGTATGTATGTATGTATGTATGTATGTATGTATGTATGTATGTATGTATGTATGTATGTATGTATGTATGTATGTATGTATGTATGTATGTATGTATGTATGTATGTATGTATGTATGTATGTATGTATGTATGTATGTATGTATGTAAATTATGTATGTATGTACGTACGTATGGATGGATGGATGGATGGATGGATGGATGGATGGATGGATGGATGGATGGATGGATGGATGGATGGATGGATGGATGGATGGACGGACGGACGGACGGATGGACGGACGGACGGACGGACGGACGGACGGATGGATGGATGGATGAAAAAAACTTTACTGGCGACAAATTTAATATGTTCGTGACCCTTACGCGTCACTGGGCGCCGTTTCGATCCTCGGTCCAGGATGCCGCACTTGACAGTTGCCAGCGTGGCTCGGCGCACGAGAAATTGTTGCGCTTCCTCGTCCTGGCTGGCCAGCAAGTGCTCCCACTGCGTCACGCTCGGGTGGTCTTTTTTTAGGCTCTAAGTCTGCCTTAGGACAGGTCCATGTGACATGCTCTAGTGTAGGTTTACCCTGTCACCACCGACATTCATCTGCATATTGTGTAGGGAAAATCTTGTGTAGTTTGTGCAGGTGGGGGCGGGTACCTGTTTGTAGTCTGCGCCAGTCTACCGCCTCATCTTTGGATAGCCTTTTGTGTGGAGCTGGGTAGCGTTTCCGCTGGCCCCTGTAATGATCGAGTATGTCTGAGTACGTGGGTCGTAACAGGGTCAAAGGTGCCCGTGGTGCAAAATGTTGCGTCTGCCCGGTTGACGTACCCTCGAGCTTACTCGTCTTCTGCCACGTACTCCTCCCCTCGTTTCCCGGAATCCATACTTTATTATGTTTAATGTTTATGTGCCTTCTCGTCGTGTGTAGAATATGATTGGAGATGCTGTCGATCCTGCCCCTTGTGTAGTTTCGGCATGCTTGTTTAGAGTCCGTCACTATAGTGAGGTGGTTCTGTCCTGTGGCGTTGCCGTGCGATATTGCCAGATCAATAGCGGCCTGTTCAGCTGCCTCTATGCTTGGGTTGTTTATCGTTGCGCTGATTATTTCTTTCCCTCCTTCGTCTGTTACAGCGGCGATCGTTTTGAGTTGGTATAGGCACTTTTGCTGCGTTCATGTAGACTACGCTGGGATTGTCGCTGAATTACCTGCTGAGTGCTCGGACTCTGGCTTGTCGTCTTTCATGGTGTATATTGGGGTCCATGTGTCTTGGTATGGGTCTTACCCGGATGTTATTTCCGTCTTCATTATTAACCTGCTCCTTGTCTCTTTGTGTGCCCGGGGTAGCCCTCATTTCTCCATTATGATCAACCGTGGGTTCTGCCCTGCCACATCGCTGGCTTTTTTGAAGAGGTCTTTTATTCTGGGGTTCTTTTGTTTTGGGGGGCCGTACATGTTTATGATGAAAATGCTACCATCCCCTGGTTTTTCGGGTACAATTTCTAGAACCGTGTGACGTACGTCCGTATCCGTTATGTTGGTTTTGCAGATAGCCGTAATTGATTTATGCACTAAGGTTACGGCCTCACCGGTAACGTCTCCGTCATACATCGCGTATCCTTTTGGGCTTGTTTTAGCCCTGGCCACGTATTCTTGGATGGAAATAACGTCCGGCAGTTTTTCTTGGTTCTTTATGAGTGGTATTAACTGAGGTTTTTTTTTCCCTTTATTCCTCTACAGTTCCATTGCCAAATCTTCAAGCTTGCTTTCTTGTTTAGCCTCGTGTGTTTGCCGTTAGGTATTTTGTGTGCTTGCTTCCTGTTCGTCGGAATGGGATGGGCCTATTGTTCATCTGTTCTTTCATGCGTTTGCTGTGTGCTTCCTTCCATGTAGTCGCAACTTTCCCTTTCATGTAGATGGGAGCCGCCGCGGTGGCTGAGCGGTTATGGCGCTCGGCTGCTGGCCCGAAAGACGCGGGTTCGATCCCGGCCGCGGCGGTCTAATTTCGATAGAGGCGAAATTCTAGAGGCCCGTAAGCTGTGCAATGTCAGTGCACGTTAAAGAACCCCAGGTGGTCGAAATTTCCGGAGCCCTCCACTAAGGCGTCCCTCATAGCCTGAGCCGCTTTGGGACGTTAAACCCCCATAAACTAAACTAAACTTTCATGTAGTTGTATTTTCCGTCCATTTTCTTTACGTCTTCACTGACCTTGACATGGTGCTTCACTGCGATTAAAGTTGCTCTCACCATCTCCCAATCAAGTTCTTTGATTTGTTGTAGTTGGTTTTGTGCTGCTTTTATGGCGGCCACTTCTGCGGAATCTGCTAAGTTGGAACGTTCCGACTTGTTTGCGCTCCGTGATGGACATGGGTTTCCTGGCGTGTTCAAGGTTTTTTTAGTGCGTTTCGTGTAGCGGGCTTTTTGTCTTTCGGCTTCTGCCTTAAGTTTCGTGTTTTGTTCCTCTAGTTCCTCAACTTTTCTATCGCTTTGAGCAAGTCTTTCTTCAAGTTTTACTATTCTGCCCTCAAGTTGCATTCTCTTAGAGTGTGACACAGTGTTTGCACAGTCATGTCCAATTGGCCAGCTCACTTTATTCTCCGATCTCTGCTGTGGCTGGTTGAGATGTTGCTTCTTGTTTTCGCTCGCCAGGCTTAGAATGTGCACTCTGCGTTCCTGGAACCCGTTGTTTATCGACCTGGATTTCGACCGCATTGCTGATTTTGATGTCGGTCTCGTGCGCTTGTCGCCGTTTCTGTGGAGTGTTGCGTTGTTGTCTAATGGTGACTTCCAATCGCAGAGTTGGAGCACTTCTGGAGCAACGTTTCCTGCCCTTTTCGGAGCAACTGTATTCCAAACGCAGATTTGAGGCACGGATCGAGTCTTCCAATCGTAGACAGGGAGCGGTTGCCTAGCCGAGATTGCTCCGTGGAGCAGTCGGGACTGCTCCGCCGAAATCGGCGGATCCGACAGGAAGTTTGCGTGGCGTTCTTATTCAGCGGCGATAGCGGCGCCCTACATGCTCTGGCCTGCATGCTCTGGCCAGAGCAAGTGTACTCCAATCGCAATTTCAGGTCGCGCGCTCTGCGCCGGATTCAGGCGCTCTGTCACAGAGCGTGCAGACCGCTCCGGGCCTGCGATTAGAATTCACCATGAGCTGAGCAGTTGCCTTGTGGCGTCTGCCCCTTGTTTTTCTTTGGATCTGCTGGTGCGTGTAGTAGCGTC
Source organism: Amblyomma americanum (assembly GCF_052857255.1). Lineage (NCBI taxonomy): Eukaryota > Metazoa > Arthropoda > Arachnida > Ixodida > Ixodidae > Amblyomma > Amblyomma americanum. Next base: position 94,906,098 of record NC_135503.1, read on the forward strand.
TCCGTTGTCTTGCGTTCGTTGTCCTGGCGGGGTCTTGCCCTTCGGTTGCCCCGTTTGGTACCTAGCTTTTTTCCACCGCATCTCTCAGTCCTTGTCTCCAGTGGTGTGGTATCCACCGGAGAGCGCACATTTTCTTTGGTCGCACTGATGGTTTTTCTGGGGGTCCCGGGTTCCACATTATTTGCATACCTTCGCCTTTGGGATGGGGCACACGTGTCTTCTATGTCCAGGCTGCATGCATGCGTGGCACACCTGCCTTCGGAGTCGGTACGGGTAGCATTGGTGCTCTGCCACTGCAAAAATGACTTGCTTGGGATGGAATTTGCCGTCAAAGAGGGGCATTACTAAGGAGGATTGACCCAGCATTCTCGCCCAGACGATTTCGACTCCATGCGTTGGGACTCTAGTTGCGCCTGTAGTTCTTCGGTCTTGAGGCCCGGCTCGTTTCCGTGGATGACTCCCCGGATCCCATCATCCGGCACCGCAATGTACGGGTTGACCTCGTTGTTGACTCCCTTGATGCTGAGTTGTTTTATCTGCTTCATTTGTCTTGCCGTCACGTCGGATGGCGTGCTCATGCTGATTATATTGGATCCAGGTGGTATTCTGATAATGAGGTTCTCTCCTCCGCATGCCTGGTGGTGGCCTGTCGCCGCCTGGATTGCTTTCGAGATGAGAAACTGTGGAAACTGTTTGATTTGCAGCCCCTGCTGAGGTCTGAGCATGACTTTCACGTCGCTCTTGGGTAGCGGCACGTGGTTGTCTCCGCGATGGCGCCGTGCCGCTTGGCTTCTCCCAGTTGGTCGCTGCGTCCCGTCCGGCTGGCGTCTGTAGCTTCCTGGCTGCGGCTCTCGCTTTCTTGTCTTATGTTGCTTTTTCGAGCTTTTGTCGTCGTCGCACCATGGCCCGCATAATTGGCATCAAGTTATCCGCGCCGTCGTTGTCGTTTTCCTCCCCGTCCGGGTCGGCGCCGCTCGCGCGTTTCCGGAACGTTTCGGTAGAACTTTCGTCCTCTGAATGTGAAAATACACGTGGGCTGCATGCAATATCATGCTACCAGTAACTACACGCTACCATTACATCTGAATCCAACGTAAATACTGTATGCAGATAGAGTGAGAAGTAGACAGGTGGGAGGTAGAAAACAAATCGAATTTTCTATGCGCTTCTATCAGCACAGATTCTACAAATAAGAAGTGCCCACAACGATGAAACGACTCTTTATACAGTACATACTGTCCATAGGATGTCTGGATTTTTTCACTAAAGCAGAGAACTAATCGAATAGCAATTAGGATTCCGTGAACTGGATGGAGAGTGTATAAATAGATTTTATCGTTTGGTTTAGTCAGGTTTATGGGTGTTTAACGTCCCAAAGCGACTCAGCCTATGATGGACGCCGTAGTGAAGGGCTTCGGAAATTTTGACCACCTGAGGTTCTTTAACGCGCTCTAGTGTCAAACAGTACGTTGGGCGCTAGCATTTCGCTTCTATCGAAATGCGACTGCCGCTGCCATATAGACTGTATCAAGAAGCGAGCATTTAAAAAAAAGAGGCCGGCAAGGGACCAGTAAGCGCAAGGCAAGTTAAACAAGCCGGCGCAGTAGAGTGTAATCCGAAGACGAATGTTTCACAGCATTGCTGAACTGGATTCTCACTTAGCTCTAAAGCGCCTCCAGTCAGTACGTACAGAGATTGGAGATCCCACTTGGAAAGCGCTAAGAAGAGCTCACTTCTCGATTTCATAGGTATACGCCGTGCCATATTTGCATTCTTGTCGCTTCGAAGTAGATGCTAAAAGGAAAAGCGTAAAGAGGAAGGGACGAAACAACTCGAGAGGACATTCGACGAGCACCTTTTTATTCGAAAAGCCGAAAACACGCTTCTAACAGACGCATTTGAAATTGACCGTTTAAAGCGGCACAAGGTTTAACTCCCGTTGTCGTAGAGACATACGCCGTCCGCGAACCTCTATGAGCCTGGGCAAGAACATGATTCCAAACCAGAGGGCCAACTTGAAGCGAACATAGTGTGCTTTCCGTTCTCATGGTATGCTGATCAGTGCACGCTAAAGGAACTTGCACTGAGAGAATAGAAGCGTACCATCCACCGGTACGTTGAAAGGCGCTCGGGTGACGGCGGAAATCAGGGGACAGGAAAGAACAGCTCACGTCAAAAACAGCTTTGTGGCTGTGCCGTTTGGACGCGTGCAGTTTTTTTCCCTGTACCGGTTTTCCGCTGGGCCGTTTCTCCCTGTGCTGTTTTCTGGGCGCTGTATTGACGCTTGCTGTTTTGACGTGTGTTGTTCTTTCATGGCGCCCAGTCGGTGTGTCACTGCGATATCCTCTGCACATCCTTCGGAATGCGCGCTACTGGACGCTGTGAAAGTTGCCCATCACGGGAAAAAAAAAACTAGGAGTGAGCATGAGCTGGAATTAGAACCTTGTTATAAAAATAAGCTTTGAAAGCAACATGGGAAACAGGCCCTCAGATGGCAGGCAGTGGTAGCTCCTAGCCGGTTTTCAGTTTAGCTTGCTGCGTTTTTGATGCCAATGCGCCCCTCTGTCTCTCGAAGTGTGCCATGGTCACGTAAATTGCTCCATGAAATGCTGCGTAGCGGGGTGGAAGAAGGGCACGGAAAACGCTGTCTGCGGATTTTTGTTTTCTCGGTGATCATACTGTGCGCGTTCCTGACGAGCTGGTTGACGAAGACGTTACCAGCAGTTTTGTTTCAGTGCACTTAAAAACACTGAGCACGGTGGAACGTTTGTAGACGAAGGAATTTAGGTGACACAGAAATGCGCGGAGCGTATTCCATGAGAGCCACTGCAGAAGACAGACATGTTTTCTAAGAAGCACCACAGTAGCACTGGAAGGCATGCACGGTGAGCTTCCGCTCGCTACGCGTGAGTAACTTAAGCGTGTACCAACCCGGTCAGGGTGGCTTTCGGCACGGCTAAGCTTGGCGCTAAGCATAGAGGACACGAGACACGTCTAGTAAAGAAGAGTGTGGGTGGCGGAATAGGTTCGGTTCCCAGCATGCGCTTTGACTCCTCGCGGAGTTAGGCTTGTGCATCACTGTAGCAGCCTGAAAGCTCTACCTGCCCGCGAGAGTGCCAGAGGAATACCGACATTCCAGAGTTCCCGTTCAGGCTACCTTGCGCGCAGTAGATTTTATGACTCGTATGAAAAGGTCTGAAATCTTGAGACGAGGTTCATCTCGACTGGGTAGAGATTAAGCTTACACGCCTATGTTTTTGACATGTTAACGCGGCGAGTCCCAGGATTCATGCGCACTTCTCTTAGGTCGTCGTGAGAAGTGCTTTAGCCGATCAATGGAGCCGATTGACAGGGTAGAGCCTGAAAGCGTGTTCTGAATAGGAAGCGCTACGCGTGTTCTACGATGAAAATCTGCGGCATGGCAATGGCAAATGTGCCGCGCCGACGCTGCATAACCTTTCACGCATTAACTATTATGTGCAACGAAAGAGGCTGTGATTTTGTTGTGTAGCCTCTTATATATTAAGCTAGATGTAGAATTTGAACGATGATCATTGAAGTTCTCTTACTCACCGAGATATCAATGCAACTCTCGGCCTAGTACAGCTGACTTTACTTGTATACAATGTACAGCCGATCGTCAGCGCGTTCGGCAGAGGTATCGTCCGCGCCACTTTCGGGAGCGGTATCCAGAACCTTATATAATCTGGTGGATTTAGCAATCTCAGACCTCGATTCAGTGAGAAGTTGTTTGGCGGTAAAATTTCAATTCTTAATCTTTAAATGTTAGGGAACCTACGACTGCTAGAGCTGCTTTTTAGTATTACTCTAACTATGATGACTATGGCAGGAGCTACAAACCTGCCTGATAAAAGTGTTTGAAATAATATATTAATTTTCGGGGCATCTCGTATCTACCAGGAATACGACGCCAGTGAAGTGGAACAGGGTGCTCTGTCGGCGCTAAACCCCGCGAGACAGTTCACTAAGACGGTTACGGCCAGCGGACTCCTGCCCGGCGCAACCTTCAGGGAGTTACAAGACGTGTCCCTGGCAAGCATCGCGGTTCACATCGCCAGTTACCTGCCGAACATGACGGACTGGCACTCTAAAACCGCCGCCACTTCCGGGGCGTTCACTGAAGCAGAGACTGACCCTGACGAGCATTGACAGGGTGTCCAGAGCTTCCAGGGCTTCCCAGAGGACCAGCTTTTCTTCCTGCTCACGTGCTTCTCACGCTGTGCGCAACCAGACGAGAGCGCCTCAAGACGGTCAGTTCTTCGAATGTTGATTCGTGCACATTGCGGATCACTTGTTGTGGGAGCACTTGAGAGCTTGCTTTGCTCCCTCGCGCAGCTTTATCTACAAGAGCACTGCGCAATTGGCGCTCAACACTTATTGGAACCTATCAAACTATGCGATCACTCTGCCCATACAACGCTCTATCTACGAGCCCATCATGTCTGCGAAGAGGTGGGCGGGATGGCTAGTTTTATTCCCCCCCCCCCCCCCCCCACCATCACCAGCCCCTCCGCAAGGCTGTACATTTTTTATAGGTATGCACACTGGTCCTCATCACTTTCAAAGAAAATATTCCTTGAAATTTATTCTTATTCCGAAACTATTTCTTGCGCTTTCTTCACGCGCTTTCGAGAGCCCTTGGAGTCGCTTCAGACACGTACTTAAATTCTGCGACTGAATTATTTAAACGCCTTCTGGCTGTACTGGTTCACAAGCACTGCCGGAAAATGCGCTATTATTCTCCAGCGATTAAGGAACCCGGACACGTTTACGAGCGCTTGGTAAACGCTACAAATGACAAAGGTTCGGGCCGCGCGATAGGCGCGGCGTCTTGTGTGAATCGCACGTGCTCCAAGAGCAGCGAACCAAATGGGGCACTGGTCCTGTGGTAATATCCTCTACCATAGTATCACGGCTTTGATGGCTTCCGGCAACAAGAATATCCTTCCTCGGGCACGTTTCGCGTGCCGTAAGTATGCCATACAGGTTCGAGCCCGTTGCCCGTGTCGGCACGCGTGCGCTATTATGAGCCAGTGGAGTACCTTTGTAAATGCTAATGTTAACACGTTAAGAAAGCCTACGCCTGTTTCCGTTAGTGTACTATAACCTGCAGGGTCTCGTGAGCGATGCGTCACATGAGCAGTTCAAATTGGTCGCAATGATGAGTCATAGATCATTGGTTTAGGTACCCCATAAAAGTCATTGCACGTGGCTTTGAGCGCCCGTACGTGGACACTGTAAGAGCAGACGCTGGAACTCTTGCCACCCAACGCAAACGCCCCTTTAGCAGTTTTCTCTACGAAAAGTGTTTCAGAAATCTTTTGTGGAAATAGAAACCCCTCCTACCCACTACTTCGTCCAGTATTCTTTAAGGAAAAGGAGGTAGTTGGCTATGTACACATTTTTGTCCCTATCATGAAAGGTTAGCAAGAGAGCCCGAGAGCAGACTTCTGGAATTGTTTTCTCATGCGCCTTAACTGTATTAGATTATCTTGCATGACAGGCATCAGCGTTTCCTAAGTGCATTTTCGTGAGCCGGTACCGGCAAGGAAGGGAGCGGTCAAGTAAATATTTTAGGTCTGTTTGTGAACATATTGATTTAAATAATAATAAGCACTGAAAATTAAAAAAGGAATGTAAGCAAACGTAAACCGTCTATGGTAGTCTAGATCTGTTCTCGAGCACGATGTCGCGCGGTCGCCTCTCTGTAAGATTTGAGATCTTAGTCCACGGCAACAGCGCTCGGGGGTCAAAATCAATATGAGGTCTTCAAATTACCGTTTCATAAGCGCAGGCGTTAAAGTGCACATAACATACCAAAATTACATTGTAGTGCACATAACATTCTTGTCACTGAGGAAGAAAATGTCACGTTAACGTAGGGACTGGAGTTAAAACAAATCTATATCGAGTATACATGTAATAATTACACAATTATCATAATATAGCTCCGGTCCACAAATAGTAAAATATGACAAAACGTTCTCCCCTTTTGTTACGTGGTTTCTGTAGCTGTTTGAATTCCTCGTGTAGAGGGTGTTTCTTCTAAGACTTTTTAGACTTTTTAAAACTAGGCTTTTTGAGTGAGAAGAGCGCGTTTTTCGGCATGGCAATTTCAACCATGTAGCACATCAGAATACAGCGAAGGCCTGCTAACTGGCAGGTTGGTTAACTAATATGTAATAGTTAACTTACTGTTTAGCTCCTTAATATTTGAGAGGCGTGTAGCCCGCCTAAGTAATGTGCATATCAGTTTTTAAATTTATAAAAACACAGTTATCCTCGGCGCTGTGGGCCAACAAAATCTGGCAACATCGCGCCCAAATACAGGCTCTCTCGAGAAGCTTGCAGGCAAAGAAACCTCTCGAGTGCACGCAACTCTTCGAAATAACCGCCCTCTATATGTCGCAACGAGAACTTCATTTCCCTTCCCTTGTCTGCTCAATCGCTCAATGATGGCCTAGGTTACTGGCAGTCTTGACGCCGTATGTAACGTAAGAGGGTTCTCACACATCTTCCGCTCCCTCCGCTTGACCACGTTCCAGTTCACACTAGCTGGGATACAGCACATACTACGTCCGCCGCTATGGACAAGGGTGGCGCTGGTTAACTCTTAAGGTCAGGTTACACGGAACAAAAATATCGCTGAATATAGAAGGCTGGACAGCCGCCGCCGTAGCTCATTTCGTAGAACACCCGCCGCGAAACTCGGAGGTCGCGGGTTCGGATCTCTCCGATGGCATTTGGCTGTTTTTCTTTCAGCTTTCTAGTCAGTTATCTATCAGCGATAGAATAATTATAACCATTATGATCCCATTTATTAAGCCCACAAGTTATAACAGTAAACATTCCGCTATGCTGCTTGGTTCTCAGTGACTGTTCGCTTCCCACAATATATGCCCCGTTTAGAGTCATTCGTCATTCTTGGAGCGTTTCAAACATAATGGCCCAACTGGCGGAAAGAGGCTCCTAGTTTTATACATTTCCTAACATTACTGATATGTCCCTGCTGTATTTGAAGCTTCTTTAAAAGCCCGTTTACTGCTCAGTTTTGCGCGCGTTTAAGTGCCCCAGGGAGTGGAAAGTAATGTGCAGCACTGAACCAAGCCATAAGCGAAAGCGCGTTTCGTTGAATAAAAACCACTCAGAAAGGTGCCTTCTTCGGTGAAAATGCCAGAAAATATTAAAAAGGAGGAGCTGCGCTAGGAACTCAAGAGGGATACGAATGAATAGCTCTTTACACTGAGTTTGTCTTGTTTTTTGTCCTACAGTTTTCTGCAGCTTACGTTCGCAAAAGATGTTTTCACTTTTTGCCTTTTTCAGACTGCTATCTTCAATATGGCTCTGCCGGCATCCGTCCACTTCCGACGTGTTTTCAAGTGTGGACCACAAAACAGGCTTTTCGCAAATTTTACGTGGCCAGACTTTCTCGCATCCTCTACTACAACTGCGCCCCCATAGCTAGCTGAAGCATTTCCCTAATTGTGCATGTAAATAGACAAAAGTGTTTTCCTGATTGTGTCACTAAATATGACTTTAGCTTCCGTTCCTGTAAAGAGAAGGCATAAGGAGTAATCGTTCTCTCCCGATATATGTCGAAAGCTTCCCAAATATTTTTTCCTCCTTTTTGAATTGCATTCACGTTTTCCCGCTTTGTTTTGTGTGTTAACACGATGTGCTTTATGTCCTGTCGCTATCAAACATTGGTCGTGGTACCAGTGTTCACATAATCTCACATACACACTTCCGCAAAACTCACATCCTGGACACTTGATTATGAACCCAGCTCGGCCACCTAAGCGGCAAGACGTACCCAATGCGTTATTAGCAGTTTTTGATTACAAGGACTGAGGTTTGTGGCTTGAATGTTAATGCTGTAACGCTGAGATAAGTCATGTGCTTCTCAGAAGTGTGAACATAGAGCTTTAAGCTTCAACTAATCTTTTCTGAATAAGTGCAGTATGTTCTGCTTTCAAAGCGTTCCCAGATGTGTGTAGGAAAAAGGTTGACGCCGATTTTGCTAAACTTTTGCACGTGAAATGTGCGTGGATATGAGAGGGCAAGGAGTGTTGTTTTCTCGTGTTTTGTGAGTAAGCTCAAACGTTATCGCTTGTTTTTTTTTCATCCCTCAGCTTCACCCTCAAAGATCGATGAACTTGCAATTGAACTGGTGATAAATATTCCGCCGTGTTTCCTGTGTGCCGTGTCTTTTGCTTTTCATGAAACATCTAAAAGCTCTCCAGGCACCGCCTACCAAAACAAACTTCTTGATATCATGTAATTGGCTTCGTTATGATGGCTCGTCAATGCGCGGAGACGATGCTAAAAATCTTCCCCTCAACCCCGCCTGCGTTTATTGATCTGTGCCTTCTCTCTTGCTCTTAATCATTCTCAACAACAATTATAAGAATTCCGTGCCCGCGTCCAGTCCCAGGCACGACTTTATTGGCGTATCCTTATACATCACGGATGAGGCGTGTCCAAACGGATCTCCCAAAAGGTTTGTGAAGCGAGCCAGCAGTGCACGGGGGTGTCGTAACTTTTAACGCCCTCTTTAATAGTTGTCAGTCCACGCCAGAGAGTCTCCTGCAGTATTCAGCGTTTTTGAAAGAATGCATTACGTTAGTAGCCGCATTGGCTTCGCGCATATGTTAGGCGTACCATATTTAAGGTTAACCCTTAAAACTCGAAAATATGTTTGATGAAGCCAGTTTTAGACGGCGGCCACCTTTGCTTGAGAAAGGCATTTGCCTAGCAGTGGGAGTAGTCATGCTCCTGATGATGATGACCTTAGGGTGCAAGACTCAATTTCTGTTCTGAAGGAGAGATTTGGCCGCTTGTGTGGTAAGGAGGAGTTTAGTGTCTGCCTAAAATAAAACTTTTGTGCCTGGCAACAGTATTTGGGAATTTCATATCCCAGGCAGTGCAAAACTTGGATCTCAGGCTTCGTATTTCAGAGTTGTAAGGAATGTCACCTGAAAGCAAATGTCGTCGTCTTAGTTCTGAATGGCGAAAATGAGCACCGGTGGTTCCCTAGGAGTATACATTCATGCGGATGCCCTGCGCCGAGCGGACGCGCGGGAAACAGGGAAAAGATCCCGTATGTGCCTTGGGTAGGGATATGAAAAATGCTCTTCCGCTGGGAACTTCGCTTTAGTGGTGGAAGCCATGTGCGTTCAAACAACGTGAGAAGAGGACATGTTGGCCTCATTAGCCGATCGCTCAATCCCCTAGAAAACCAAGGCCTGTTTAACGTTGAATTTTTTAGTTTCTCGACCTCTTCTCAACCTTTTTCTTTGGAATTCGAGTGTCATTATTCATGGTGTTGACGGACCGCTAATATGCGCCATGCGGTGTGACGGAAGAAAGAAGAAGATTCACTATTTGCTGCTGCAATCTTGGCTCTTAGGCCCAGCAACAAAGCCATTCGAGGAAGCTGCTGTGGTGATGGTAGCCGCCACTAGATGTTCCGCGGACAGTGGGTGATGTCTATATCCTCGGCTTATTACCGGCGCGTTCCTTGCGCCGTTAATGGCGCCGTGGTACTTGACGGTGTTCGCCATGGCTCTGATCTGCAACCTGGTACTGAAGGCTCTCCGGCCACGCCTCAGCGATGCCCGAGCCAAGGAAGTCATACTCGGTGGGCGAAACGGGAGCGACGGGTCGCTGCCACCAGTCTTCGCCCATCGTGGCGGAAGGCGCGAAGCACCGGAAAATACCCTGGCTGGCATCCGCGAGGCCAAGCGGTGCAACACGTCCGGTGTGCACTTGGAACTATCCTTCACGAGCGATGAGGTAGGCGTTCTCTTGCATGACGACAGTTTGGAGCGGACCACGAACGGGGTGGGTAAGCTGACGAGCACGACTTTCGTACACCTGAGACAACTCGACGCCGCCAGCAAGCATCCACTCGCGAAATGCTACCGAGGGGAGCGCGTACCGACTATCGACGAGGCTGTCCAAGAATGTCTGCGGCTCGGCCTACGACTCATCATCCACGTGAAAGAACTCGGTCTCCGCTCCGCCGTGCGCCTGAACCGCTTGTTCTACGAGAATCCCTCGCTCTACCACCTCGCGCTCGTCGCCTCCCCTTCCCCCGAGCTGATCTACGGACTCCGACTCCGAAATCCGAACATTGTGACCGCATTGACCTGGCGGCCCGGCTTCTACGCGTACTCGGACGAGGAGAACCTTAAGGCCCGCTTCGAGTCGCCCGTCAAGCACTGGATTGCGCAGGCGCTCGACTGGATTGCGGATAGCGCTTTTCACTGCGGCTTCACGTCTTACGCGACCGGTGTTTTGGCCGTGCTGGTGAACAGGGATTCGTTGAGTGCCGACTACGTGCGCGCGTGGCGTGACCAGGGCATACATGTGATTGCGTGTACATCCAGCAGCTCGAAACAGAACGACTTCCTGCGCAAAGTGCTCCGAGTGGCCATCATTACGGACCTCTAATGCACGGCCTAGGCATGCCGTTTACAGCTGTCAGCTTCCTTCCTTCTCGGTTGTGTTTCATTATTTTTCCTAATGCGAAGCTCATAACATACAAATTCGGATATTTCTATTAACTTGAAAAATTTTTCAAAGTTTATTTTCCTTCGATGCCCGGAAGCTTGGGAAAGTTGGACGGCTGCTCAGTTGCATAAACTCCAGAAATATTCAAATAAAAATTAGTTATCTCTCAGGAAGCCATGGAGCCTTTCTGGTCCTGTCCGCCTACTCTCATGCAAAGCCAGTTCGGATGATACTATGCCATGCATGTTGTATTATGGACCCTTTCAGTAAACGTCGCCTCAGCAAGATATAAATGGTGCAAAAAAAAAACAACTGTCACGTTTATAAAGTAAATAACAAACTTCAGTGACACACTTCATAACCAAATTGAGCTTTCCACATTTACCCCAAGATGATGTGTGCCATGATTACGGTTCCTTTTTTTCATTAAAATCACTGCAAGACAGACTTCTCGCCAATATTTCTTTCTAATGGTTACGTTACTAGACAGATATAATCGCGCATTAATTTATTTTAGGAGGCGTAAAAACTTTTAAATATTCATTAATTCCCCAACTAGATTAATTAAATCTCCTAACTATTGGCCAAGTTGAGAAATTATCATTGTCAACGTTCGTTCCCCGTATTCTTTAGAAATACGTTCTCTGTGCTTGCCTACCAAAATGTTAAGCATTGGTAATCTTGCCTGTATTATCCTGTTCTGTTTAATTATAAACGAGTGTCCGTTTTATCATAGCCTCTTCTATTTTTCAAGAGGAGGCTATGGTGTTATCCTAACCTCCTAAAATCCTCAGCAGGACTGCAGCATTTATAAACAATATAATCACAGGAATGAGAGAAAGTTCGCCATTTCTGCAACTTTTTTCAGGAAACATTGAAGTTTGAGCAAGCAAGACACAGGCAGAGAGGAATTCGACACGGCATCCGCCGCTAGCACTGTACACTACATTCGAGCTCATCTCCACTGGTTCCTTCAAATCACATTTATTTATTTATTATTATTTATTTATTTGTTTCCTTTTTTTATTGCTACAAACTGCAGTCCCACTGAAGAGCTCCGGCAGGAGACCAAAAAAAGTACAAGGTAGGCCACTAATGAAAAAAACCGTATCTCTAAAGCATTAGCGCTTCTAAATTATACTGTGGTAGCTTGTTCCACATTTCATGTTATATTTAAAAACTCGTTTCTATTTGCAAAGTCGGGAGCTACCGATTCTGTGTTCCTAATTCTTGCTCACATGGGCGTTAGCGCTATCCAATAAAATCAGGAGCCATAAAAACTTGCAATGGCGCAGTGATGGTGGTAGTGGTTTTTTATTAAAATAATAGTAAAAAGGAAGGAAAAGATTTTTGCTAGCCCGGCATCTGCCATCGATACTGAAGCAGCTGAGCTGGGGCAGCGGAAATAAAGGATAGCAGGCAGAATGGAGGAATGAAGTGAAATAGGTGAGGGGACAGAAAGAGAGGATAGGGGGAGAAGTAATATATACAAACTATTTACACAATAAGAAATGTGTCCAGGTTGTGCGCGTGATTAGTTCATTTTAGAGGAATTAAATCATACACGCGCACAGAACTGTGTTGGTACAAATGGAGTGGGGCGTCCAGTTATTAATCGTTCAAGGTAGAACTCGCGGAGCGTTCGGTCACTGCGTGTAACTACCTGACGGAGAACAGACGGGACGTCAAGCCCGTGTGTTTGAGGAATGCACAGAGGCTCACCAAAGTTCGCTCACGAGTGCGCGCACTGCCCTGCGGCCACAATAGCGTCTTGATGGAGTCTGGTAGTATGCCCTGCGCCCTATAGGCTGCGAGCATATCGCGACGAGCATCGGCGAACGCGGCACATTGCAGGAGCAGGTGTTCTAGTGTTTCCACTGCACCACATCCGTCACACACATCACTCGTCGCGATTCCGTGACGCACCCGTCGTTCCCCAGGCCACACGCAGGCAATGCGCGCGCGGAGCATCATTACACGTTGTGACCGTGTAAGTGCGCGACAGCCGGTGATACTGTCAATGCGCTCACTTCCTGCGATGCGTGGGTCGGGGTGCTGCTTTCGGAGATGGTCGTGGATGGGCACACGCACGTCCTCCAGCATAAGGGGCAGATCTCTGGCAGGTAGTTTGTGTGCAGCGGTCGAGAGGTCGTCAGCTTCTTCATTGCCGGCGATGCCGCAGTGACCGGGCACCCACTGTGCACGCACGGCACATCCTCTCTGCGCGAGGCACTCGATGCGCGAGCGAATTTCCCGCACTAGTGGGGTACCGCGGCCGTTAGACTGCAGGCGGCTGAGGGCGGCGCGGAAGTCGCACAGCAGAGCACTCCTGGGCGGCGGAGGGCCGAGGGTGAGCAGCAGGTCCAGCTCGAGCCGGATCCCCATCAACTCCGCCGTGGTGGAGGAGCCCTGGAAAGTTTCGTGTTGCTGGCTGTGCAATCGCAGGGCGGGAATGGTAGCTGCCGCTGCTAGGGAGCAGCTGTCGCGGGCCACTGAGCCGTCGGTGTACACGAGAAGATGGTCCTAGAGCTCCTCTGTATGACGGCTCTGCCCAGCTGCTGCACAGCACAGAGGGGTGTGCTCCGCTTTCCCGCAATGCCTACGATCTCTCGCTGTACGTCCGAGGCAGCAGGCCAGGTCGCGCAGGAGCCGTAGGGGGGGGGGGGGGGGGTGGCCCTTGTGTCATTTGCTCATACACGAGCAGCGCCGCGCCCATTCGTGAGCGCGGGTGCGAGCGCATACACTGCAGCAGCGAGCCGCCGTCCGGTGCGCGGTGAAGCCGGCGCAGTAAAAACAGAAAATTCAGCCTTTCGATTTTGTCCTGATTTCTCAGGGACTGTACGCCGTGTTGAAACATGAGAATTGTTGGTGAGATGGACAAGTATTTAGAAAACATCAACCTAACAGATTTATGTTGAATGGTTTTCAACGCTTTAAGGTTACTTTCTTTGAAATCCCAGACAGTGCACGTAAACTCATGTTTCGGTTTATTAATGGTTGTAAACGCGAACTGTCTAACGTTTGAAGGCGCTTTATTTTGTTCGTCTCTGGAAATAAATGCTGAGGAAGGAAGGAAGAAATCCACACGTTGCCAGTATGTTTGTTCCAGCTAATGTTGTTCTTCAGTGGTATTCCAAGGGAGTTGCTGTCTTTACAGGGAATGGCGCAGAATGCTGCAGAAAGCTCCGAACCGTCGCTGTTATATCTTGTTCACAAATATAAGAAAAGAAATACGACCCAATTATTTGCTGCCCTCCTACCATCACACTCACCAGATATGAAAAGGCTAGCTGAATAGGAACACGGTAAAATTTATTGAAATTTGAAATTTCAAAAATTAGCATTTTGCCCAAGTTCATGAGGCAAAACAAGACACCATACCAAAATAATCAAAACACCCATCCGTCGATAATCCAGACGATTCTTGCGAAACAATTCGAATTTCAGAGAGCGCGCTCAGATCGAACCCAGCTCGGCTTTGTTCTATAGTCTACGCAGTGCACAGTAGACCTCTGTATGTCGCCTGTGTACATGAACCTCCGTTTTGTCGTTATCGACGTCAGCCTGACCTCAGAGGTGGTCACAAAGCATTCATGAAAAGAGTTAAGGATGGTTTGCAGGCGGCGTTGCTTGTCAGTGTTCAAATCAAGATTCAAGTCGGCCATAATTGTTTAACTGGGTCTTCCTGTAGTAGTGCCCCTGTACGTTGACAATGCGCAGTGGGCGGCGGGCTCACTAGTTAGATCGAATATACTATGGCTGTATTTTTCGGCAAGGGGCTGCATTCGGCAGTAAAGTTCGTTACTGGAATCAGAGTTCACTGGTTGCCCAGGGCGACGATGCCCCGAGCGATGCAGACTTGTTGGCTCAGCAGGTTGGACTACTGAGCGAGCACAGTCAAGAGGCCAGTGAAGCTGATAGCGCAAATCTCTATCCTTGCGGAGCAGGCGCCGAGCGGCATCATAACATGGCCGCCAGCTGCCCGCAATATTGCGAAAGCATTATATGGCTCATGCGAAGGAAAAGCGGTCACCGGAAGTTGTCCGTCGCGGTGGCAGAGTGGTAAGGCGCTCTTCTACTGAGAGGGAGAACCCGGGTTCAAACCCGATCGCGACGGCCGCGTTTCAATGGAGGCAAAATGCAAAAGGCACCCGTGTGCGGTGCGATGTCAGTGCCCGTTAAGAAATCCCCAGGCGGTCGAAATTATTACGGAGCCCTACACTCCGGCACCTCTTTCTTCCTTTCTTCTTTTACTCCCTCCCTCATCCCTACCTTACGGCGCAGTTCCTGTGTCCACCGAGATATGTGAGACAGTTACTTTACCGTTTCCTTTCCTCTAAAAACCCCCTTATGTAATGCCCCCCCCCCCTTATGCAATGCCCCATTGGGGCCTTTAAGAGAAAATAAATTATGATGATGATGATGATGAAGTGTCGCAGCTGGTCGTATGCAAAAATTTCCGAAGTGGTGTTGTAGTCACATACAGCAGCAGCAACAATCGCAATGCTTTCGCATTTCTCTGATGAAGCAGATTTTCACGCCCTATTTTCTTTGTGCTCTTTTCTTTGTGTTCCGTACCAAGTGCCAGCACGGCCGCGGAGCCCTCCACTACGGCGTCCCTCATAGCCTGAGTCGCTTTGGGACGGTATACCTTCAGCAACCTAAACCTAAACTACTCCTAACAGAGAAATCGGCTCCTTGATCTGTGAGGGCAGTCACATGGTGATTGACCGCGACCACCGGTATTTCGGCGGAAACAAGCTCACTTTCTGCAACGTGGGTCGGAAGGAGTCGCACTGGAGGGTCGCGATGTTCGTCGAAATGAGGCGCCGAACAGAGGCTGTTCTGTGCGTCGGAAGGCGGTTGAAGTGGGTGGAGGAAGCTCGGGTTGAAGGGTTAAGTCGGTGATCGGAGGATGTACGAATTGCGGACCGACGGCGGCCCTACCCGCAGAGGTCGCCGTCCTCAGTTTTTCTCAGCGTGGACTAGAGGACAGCCGGATGGACAGAGAGCGGCCAGAGGTAGAGAACCCACAAGGTGACTGCACCTGGACTGGCAATGTGGCGAGGGCGCAGGGGGGACACTGGCCACCAGGAATTAGTTGATGTCATGGGGTCGTTCACCATAGCGTTGCCGGGGTGCGTGTGGTGAAAACTTCCGCCGGCCCATCCAACGATATGGTTGGTGGCGCAGTATGCAGCCGGCTTCACCACAGCGGAAACACAGGGGCCGGTAGTTCGATGTGCGCCACGCGTGTGTTTTGCTGACGGGTGTTCGTGCGTCAGAGAGAGCAGGCGAAGTCGAGAAGCGTTGATGCGGTGTGGGAGGAGGAGGGAAGCAAAACGCCGCTGGTGCTGGCGGAGAGCAGCATAACTCTTCGCTGTATGTCATGACATACGGCGCAGGTGGCGGCTGGTGACAGGGCATTGCCTGCACCGCTCGACGGACTTCGACACGCACGACATCCAAAATGGCTCCGACACCCGAGTGTTATTCCACAAGGCGAAGCTTCTCTAGCTCTTCGTGCACAATGCTCCTGACAAGCTCATGGACGGCCTCAAGAGTTGCTCCTATATTTTAGAGCAGGCGCTGGCTTCACTCTCTATGCCATGCAGTGACATGTGGGTGTCCATAGCGGTTATCTTCGTAGGACGGCTGTAGCGCAAGAGCCTCTGCTGCAAAGCGCGCTCCATGCTTCTCGCCCCCCGACCAAAATCGACCACAGTGCTAGAAGTGTCGCGTACAAGTCCTGCGAAAAATTTCTCTTGCACCCCTCTCATAAGGTGACGTATGTTCTTCGCTTCAGACATGGAAGGACCTGTGCGGTTGAAGAGCCGCGTCTTGTACGAGATAGAGACGCTCTCATTTGGCCCCTGTGCTCGGGACTGCCACACAATTCCTGCTCGCTCCTTCCGTTCGTTACTGCCGAAGGCGTCGAGCAAGTGTCTTCAGAAATCTCACCAGGTGGTTATGCCTGACTCGTGGTTTCAAAACCACGTCTTGGCGGCGTCTTCCAGGGCAAAATAGACATTCCGTAGCCTGCGGTCCTTGTACCACAGAATAAACGCAGCGACCTGGTCGTAGCTGGTCAACCAGTCCTCAATGTCTCCCCACTTGTCCCCATGAAACGATGCGAGATTGCGAGGCGCATGGAAAAGCAACGATGGTGAAGTGACGAAATTCTGGATAGTTTGGCTTGCCACAGTGTAAGTCATTGTACGCGGTGGTGTCGTCAGGGGTCGAAACTCAAGATAAAAGCCTCGCAAGCGGAGTCTTGCCTTGCCGCGGCACGCCATCCTGCTAATTGTTCTCCGCTCCTCCTATTTCCCTCATTCCGCCTGTCTCGCCGGACGAGCGCCCTGCATTGATAGGTGACCTCCGTGCGTGACATTTCATGACCAAAATCCACCCTGCATCTCAATCTCCCCCGCACCACTCGTCTCCCTGCTTAGTCCTATTCAGAATTCCTAAGCACACCGAGTTGCGGCACCATTCCTCACCAGTGCATCGCTCGCTGTAATTCTCATTGTCATGATTTTGATTTCTGCTTCAGGAAAGTTTTTTCAGCGTTGAAACAAAATGGGTACGCGAAATATGAAAAAAATAACACGTGACATCCTGCTAGCAATGCTAATGCTCGATATGACCGATGTAGTGCTCACAAAGCGGACCGCAATGTTTATTATTGTCCTAGAGCCTCTCTTGGTCCTCAAATTTAGGTCCTAGATTTCAAATGACAGTTCTGCAATGCTTCTTCCTGCGTTTCGTAATTACAGTGTCCTATTGTTCTACTTTCTTTAAAGTCTTGACATAATCATAGATCTCCTGCACCTCCTTGTCATCGTGACTCATCTATAGACCTACACAGCCTTCGATTTGTGTCTTGTATCTAGTGTGCATTTACTTTCACTGCTGCTATCTTATCCTTAAAACTGAATAATCGCGAATGTTCCGCGCTGTGTTTTCACTCGAAAAAAGAGGTACAACTCACGCACTCGATGTCCTCATAAGTGAGGAAGGCCTCTATGGCCAAAGGCGTGAGTAGTAATCAACCCACTGAACATCATTTGAATCCTCACAGGTCCAAAAACATCCCATTTGATGCCCAATACTTCGCCGAACAGCTCATTCAGGCTAGCCTTACCCGATCATTTTCAATCGTTACTATTTTCTATGCAGCTTTACTCTTTGTGCACTGACCTGACACAGGGATTTAGCACGCTCCTTTGCATCATAGGCCTTCCGGTGGATTTCATCAGCAAGATGCACGGTAGGCACAGCAGATTAGAAGTGATAGCTATCAGAGACACATATGTGAACGACAATGACTCAGTACTACACCTGGGAAGCTCAATGCTCTTCTGATAAGGAATTGATTTTTCCGAACTCGAGGAGCAGCCCCTTTAGTGTAGTTTCATGTTCCTCAGAATAAATGCGTGTGAAGTCGGCATGCTGGAGTGCGTTAAATGTCATTGCTGCCTTCTGGCGAAATTACTCATATATACCCACGGTAGGGGACTAGCCACGGTGCGTTAAAACCTCAAACAGGTGATACATGTTTCCACAGTCAAGATGGCAGACATTGGATAAAACCTCGCTTAAAAAGTAATGTAATTGTGTAACTTATAATTAACAAATGAATCTCTCTGACGCTATCATATAATCATGGAAAGGTTCACACACTTCTTTCAGCACATGATCCTTGACGCTTGCAACAAAAGATAGGAGGACAGGAATCGAACGAAAAGGATCTGCAAATAATTCCTTCGCTGACAAGCAGACCACCAGCAGGAGAGGAAGTGATCAAGTGGTTCAGTTTCACCCCATGAGCCACAAAGGTTGGGTGCAAAGAACCCCGATCGCAATAAATATGGCTTTGTGTTTGTATCCTGCAGCGCAAGAGAATCATGAACATCTCGCATTGTTGTGAGCTGCGTAAACGAGAGAATGCAAAATGCTGAAGATCCGATATAATAAGCAGGGGCTTACTGCTCAAAGAGTTGAGATGAAGGAAAAGTTAAAAACGTGATTGTGAATTGCATTGTGTTTGGAATAAACGAGACAACGCGACAGCAAATTGCAGACATTGATTTAAAAATCAGCAATTTCATTATATATAATGCCCCAATTTCCAGGTAGCAGTGAAATCGCGCCTCTTTAACCTTTGGGGAAGTGAAAAAGCCGTTTGGAATGGCTCAGGAAGACATCCCTCGAGCCTTCGAATGGTTTCAAAACAGAGAGGCTGACGGCAAGGAGAATGAGGTTGAATAAATTGCAACGCATCTGATTAAGGCCAACTATATCGCAAGGAGGTCATCAGTGAATATGTGTGTAGCGGCGGTGCGAAATGAATGCCTCTAATCCGTAATAAATAAATGCCAATAGTGGCGCCTTCCTTTTCTGGTAGGCATCAGTGAATACTGCAGCGTCCTTTGGATAATATAACAAACACTCCTCCACTATTCCATTTACTACGCTGCTGGGCAAATGCTTTGTATATGTAGCAGGATGAGGTCAAAGTAGCACAACTAAATTGATCTGTTTGCCAAGGATACCTGTTATTGCCACTTTTGTTCACCCTATATATTAAGTCCCTCGTGCTCAGTATTATTAACAGCTTACCTATGAGTGCTTTCTGTCTAGCTCAAAATGTGAAACCAAGATAATACCCTATGCTGATGACGGCGGGTTTCTTTATCCTAAGAAAAAGAATGTACTTGATGCTTTTTATCTGACTGGACAGTTTTGCGAGGTATCAGGTGCGGCTTTTGATTTAGATAAATCCAAACAATTTTTACTTGGGTCATTGGGGTAACAAGCCAAGTCAGTTTTGTGACATAAGCTGGGACTGTAGCGCCATTCAGTATGTCGGGGTCCCTCGGAAAGAGGTTTGCGAGAATGGAGCCCACTGGAATTCCCAAACCTTTTCAACGAAATCACAAACACAGGCCTGGGCTGGTCGGTTACTGTGTTTGCTTGGCCACAAGTCCGCAACATCTTGGTTCCAAAGCTTGCCTACGCCCTACAAATTCTTCGCTGTGCGAGGAATAAGGAGGAATAAACTTTATTAGGCTCTTTTGTAGTCTTTAGCACACTTTGGCCCCAGGTGGCCTCCATGAAGGGGCGACCTCGAGGATGTAATCTGCGATGTTGGTTTGTACTTGTTTGTTGTCACTGCGCATGATCCTTTTACAGTTGTCAGCTGAGCGATATGGCAGCAGCTTTCTGGTGGGAGGGGTGGGAGGGGGGGGGGGTTGATTTCCATTGCATCCCCAGAGATTATGGTCATCATCTGCGTTACGGCTTTAGTATTGTGATGCATTTAATGGGAAAGTGTTGCCGGTGCAGTTCATTCAGCTGCAGAGGCCATGCGCAGCTGCTCTGTTAATGCACGGAACCGCTCACCTCCCCTCTCCCCCTTACCGCGCGCGGCTACCGTTAGCGGCTGACGATAAGATCTTGCATACGAATAACTTTGCGGCGGTGTTGCCCCAAGTGCATTCGCAAGTCCTACCTGATTAACTACATTGAAGCCACTTTTTTCTAAAGTTGGTAAGTGACACCAGCTACAAAATTTTGATTATGCTGGAAATTCCTAGCTCTATACAAACGTCAATGTCAACATCAATGTATTACATCCTTCCTGTGCTGCAGCCCGCTGCACGACCGGAAAATGTTCGGTGTATTTTGTCACCATACTATCGGCACCCGCCTGTGACGCTTTTGCCAGTGAATGTAAATATGCAACTTTGGTTTTCGAAGCATTCCTGGTAACGTCCAACGCCCACTCCCAATACCTTTCAAAGAGTTTTTTTGCACATGTGCAGAGATAGCAATACAACTTAATAGCGTTATAGTTTTGTGATAGATGACAAGTCTGAGTTTATTTCTTCTGAGAAAGTACTGCACGGCAAATTTCATAGCCGGTTTACCCAAACACCAAGCGGCCTCCAAGACGGCTGCTACAGCGTCAGTGTTGTCATTGCGCTCCTACCTGCAGCCGAAGTGCCCTGTGGCGCCGCCAGAAATTTTGTTCGAGGGGGGCTCATGTTGCAGCGCGGCCTGCTCCTCATAAAATTTGTAGAAGGATCAAATACATTAATCATAACTGCATTGCCATTGCCAATGTTATTGAGTATGAGATGCTGCAAACAAATTCTTGAACGCTACGCAGTCCCCTGACAAGTAAAATATGTATTATTCATAAAATATTATGTCCGTATGTCCCCAAAACTGTGGCTGAAATAATTGACATCAATGCTTCCATATTATTTGTCTATTTAGTAAGTAAAGTAATGTATCATGAATTTTAGAACCATATTAGTTTGAAACCGGCAAAGTAGTGCATGTCGCTGATATGAATAATAAAGTTGAAGACAAATATTTTAACGAATCATTGTCATTCAAGAACCTTGTTTACAATTTTGTACATGTGCAATTTCCAGGAAAAAATCTCAGTGACAATATCACCCGTTTTAAGGTATTGCGTGGGCGCACCTGTCACCGGTCCAGTATTGTGATTTCCCCGCCATTATAGCCGCAACGGAGAGCACGAAAATACAAAGGAATATCACAGATGTGACGATACACCTTCAGAAAGGAACCCGCCGCGGTGGCTCAGTGGCCAGGGCGCTATGCTACTGTTCCGCAGTTCCCGGGTGCGAACCCGACCTTGGCGGCTGCGTTTTTATGGAGGCAAAACGCTAAGGCGCCCGTATGCTGTGCGATGTCAGTGCACGTTAAAGTACCGCAGGTGGTCGAAATTATTCCGGAGCCCTCCACTACGGCACCTCTTTCTTCATTTCTTCTTTCACTCCCTCTTTTTTCTATTCCCTTAGGCGCGGTTCAGGTGTCCAACGACATAGGAGACAGATACTGCGCCATTTTTTCCCCCAGAACCAATTATTATTATTATTAATATTATTACGATTATTATTGAAAAAGGGCAAAAAAGCGCCGCTGGGAACGAAGTTCACTGCATGTACACACAAAACGTGGCAAGAAGAGATTTAAATATGCGTATATTCCCTTATAAATCTATATACCTAAGATGAAGTTGCTCTATATATAAGGTCAACTAAGCCAAATAAACACGTTGCGCAATCACAGATAGTAGCATTTACGCATAGAAAGACAGACTATGCTGCAAGAATAAAACTGTGATCGCAGAAATCTTGATATGTATTTGGGCCATGCTGTGATCGCGACAGCGCCATATGGACAGAATAACAGATTGCTGAAATCAATACGAAAATGTGTATTTTAGCTGCCTGAAAAGCGCCAGCAATCATTCTGCACAGAAAGTTAAAGAAGGGTATTGGTCTGGTTCAGAAAAGAAGCAAATGCAGGTAGCTAAAAAAGGAAATAAATGGACCAAATAAAGCCACAGATGATGCTACAAGTTGTACTACCCAATATCCAAGAGTGTTTGTTGGGAAACGCAGTGTTTGCCGAGCATTCAGAGAGCAAGGTCGGTCAAATTGGTTATTGATGCCCTCGTAATTTTCGTATTCGCATGGTAACTTTGATGCTAACATTTGATCATGATGCTAACATTTGCAAAAGCGGCAAAAATTTTTGCGGTTTTAAAGCGTAATGAATAGTCATATTTTTTTTCTAATTACGCGTTTATGGTCCTGAAAGAACAGAAAATTTTACTTGCAATGGTTTTGCTGCTTCGCTATGTAAAGGACAAAGTTTATGAGAAATTTATATCCATAAAGTTTCGGAATTAAAATCCATGCGCTCCGTAGATTCCGCCTCTGCCGCTAGATGCCGCGACGAGCCCGCTCGTCATCGAAACGCCCTTGAAACTTTGTGCTCGGATCGGGCTCCTTGCATTATGTGACTTCAGGCGCATGGGCGTTAACTGCCAGAAAATTCAGCCCTAGTTCGCAATGTTCGCACCGAAATGTCTTTTTGAGAGTGAAAACAACATTTTAGACAAAATGCAGGATGATTTTCAGCGCCGCTGGTTGTTTTGGTCGGCGGTGAATAACAGTATGAAAAAAATTCAAAGGGGGGCTGAAGCCCCATAAGCCACCCCCTGGCTACGCCCCCGGAAATACCCGTTGTGTGAACGCAGTGACAAGGATTATATTTCAGACAAGAGCAAAAAAAGTGATTTATTCATTCATTTGTTCTTTTAATATTTAGTCAGTAACATTTGGAAGAGCTGCAAGGTGTCGTACCAGTTCCGAAGACAATTCATTGCTTTTCTAGAGCAAGTCCAAAATATTATCCTATGAACAAAGGCCTTGACAATTTACAATGAAAATCAGCTTTAAAGATGCCATAACATCACAAACCGCAAATAGTGGTCTGCGCCAATTACTGTAGAAACCGATTCCAGGCGGCTGTGCTGCATAACGCTACTCTGCTGAAGACGTTGGTGTTATTGAGGCGCTTATCTCAAGGCCTTTGAAGTAGCTGACAGGTCATCGTATTTCAACGACCTCTCGAGAGAAAAAATAATAACGGTGCATTACGGTACATATAGCATCTGTGTTGCATGCGTTAACTATGTCGTAAAAGGTCTAAAAAACAAAGTGAGTAAAATTGTGTATTAGGGCCAATGCGTCGTGGCCTTGAATCGGGCACATTTGGAAGTGCTTCAAGAAAAACTACCGAAAAAGGACACATAATTACTGACAGCACTACGGGTTCTTCAGGCGACGGAAAATAATCCATGGTCCGCTGACCGGCGTTGACAACATCGCCCGAGAAGCTATCTTCATTTCACCCTGAAAAAAAAATCGCTTTTTCATTTTATAATTCTGTTGAGTTGGGTTTATTGGCTATTGGTACTTATTACTATGCAATAGATCCACTTCAATAATGTCAGCTGATCCGTGCAGTGAAAATGGCTCCAACACCTTCGACACGTCGGGCTACGTCACCGCAGCTGGGAAGTTGTTCTCACCATTCGCATTCGTACAGGTTAGTTATATCGAAGCCTACGCTTTTCGCGACAACAATGTCTGTCTGGTTGCAGTGTCGTGGCTACCCGATTTTTGCAAGCACTTTCCTTCAGTTGCATTGAACTTGTGTCGCCTTTTGCTTTTAGCTAGTGATATTAAGGCAAACCCTGGTCCGATGTCGAAGGCGCAAGAGGAACAGCTTGACTCAGTGTGCAATGCAATCCATCGTCTGGAGACAAATAATGCAAGCCTTCTCGCATCTGTTATTAAAGCTTTAAAAATGCATACCACCCTTAAAATTGACTTAGATACGCTAACTAAACGTGTCGATGAACTGGAAACCAAGCTTGTCCTGTGCCTAGTAAGCCACTTCCAGAAACCTGCAACAGCGATGTTCGCAAACTCCAAGAGAAAATTGATGACCTGGAAAACCGTTCAAGAAGGTCGAATACATTGTTCTTTGGTGTTAACGATACTGACTGTTCAGAAATGTGGGAAGACACAGAGGTTCGTGAATTCTGTCAAAATAAACTAGCTGTTTCATTCCATTCTATTGCGAGGGCCCACCATTTCGGCTGCTATTCAACTGATCAAAATCAACCAATAACAGCGAAATTCTACAATGAAACAGAAAACGACACTTTGCTAAGCAGCGGCAACACGCTTAAGGAAACCAACATAAATATAGCGCGTGACTAATCGCTTCCTGTGCGCGATAAGCGTCGAAAAAAAACTTTGGCAGTTCCCGAAGTCGATAAAGAAGGAGAGTGACCATCCCCGCCTTGTCTTCAACAAGCTTTTTATAAACGATAATTTCTACGTCTGGGACACGAGCGCCAACTACGCAGTTCGTCTGGAAACCTCAGGAAATGATGCGCCTCAAGTAGAAGCTCGGACCCCGGGAAGTTCCGATGACTGACCCAATCACCTACCTGCCTTACCACATTAAAGTAGCCCTTCCTTGTCTCCACTTGATAAGCATACTCGTGATAACGCGTTATTTTTCCTTTATACAAATATCAGAAATATCCTCTAGAAAGCCGATTCTATTTCCTCGCTCATCGACTCTTGCTCTGCATCAATAATCCCGCTCACGGAAACGTGGCTCACGAACAACGTTCCTGACGAGAAAATTTTTTTACTCAGGCAACGTACGACAGGCCGAATCGCAGAGGCGGCGGTGTTCTGTTGGCAATAAAAAATGACTTATCCTTTGTATCCATTATAATTACTACGCTTCTTGAATGTGCATGGGCTTTGCTAAAATGTAGTACTACAGACTTACTTATTGGTGTTTTTCATCGGCCCCCGGATTCGGGCAGTGTTTTCGATGCCGAATTTTATCGCATTCTGAGTGAAGTGTGCAACCGGCTTCCGAATTGTGCGTTACAAATATTTGGTGACTAATTACCCCCATATTGATTGGGCAACACTATCTCTCGCGGCGAGTGAAAAATCTGACGCATTTCTTCAGTCATGTTTAGATTTTTCATCATCTCAACACATCATGCAACCCACACGGCGCACTGCCACTCGCTCCAGCATAATTGATCTAATCCTCCTTAATATTCCTGACATTTGAACATACATCAGTTATCTTGATGGGCTCTCCGATCATGACATCTTTACTGGAAGCATTGTTTCTTCAGAGAGAGGCAGGAAGGTGAATAATAAGAAAAGTATATACTATAGCAAAGCTAACTATGATGGAATGAATGCTTAACTATCTCTCTTTACTAGCGTGTTTCTTACTAGCTTCTCGTCCTTTACAGTTGAACAAAAGTAGATTGCGTTCAAAAATGTGTTCTCCGCCCTTGTTGATATGTATATACCCACCATAACAATTAGGAGAAGCAGTTCGGCACCATGGTTTAACAAGCGACTTCGACGCTTAAGCAACATAAAAAAGCGATCATACAGGTAAGCCATCAAGAGCAATCACACATCATCATGGCTTAAATATAAGCACTGCACCAAAAAATACCAGGCTTTACTTAAATCCTCTCCTCTACACTTTTTTAATCATGGCCTATCATCTATGCAGACTAAACACCATCGAAAATCAGCAGATTAGCGCCATGACCACTGATCCGGCGCTGCGGAATGAGCTATAGCACTCCACTTTTTTTAAACAAAAATACACCAAGTGCCCAGGTTTCGTACTCGTTTCAAGGAAAGAATTGTTATATCCTAAGACACACTTGCGATCAGTCGAACTTTAAGCCTTCTGCACTGAGGTTTTGAAGGAATAGTAGCGCTGTCGCATGGCCGCAAAAAAAAATGTTAGTAAAGCAGTACAGTGTTTAGTGTGTACGAGGCCACGTTCGTGTTCATTTCAAGAGAATTGTAATATCCTAAGAGAGACTCGCGATCAGTCGAGCTTAAAGCCTACTGCACTCAAGTTTTGAAGGAATAGCAGCAATGTCTCATGGCCCCAAAAGTTATGCTAGCAAAGCAGTACTGTGTTTAGTGTGTACGAGGCCACGTTCGTGTTGAATGGGAAATTTTAAAACTACGCATTAGGGTCTCACCATCTGCGACGGGCCAAGTTCCAAGCGATATCGTTGTAGAAGCTTGCCCAGAGTTAGCTTCGCTTTTAGCATGGCCAAGCTTCTGCCAACGCAGTTCCGTGGTCCCATGCCGAAAGGCATGAATGCCGCATTGTTCAGTTGATCTTCGTTTCCAGGAGCGAACCTGGAATTTGAATACAAAAGAGCTTTAAAGAACCTACCGCAAACTGCTGTATTACAAATATGTTTGGTTGAGTATGGTTTGCTTTATAGGGGCTTAACGTCCCAAAGCGACTCAGGCTATGAAAGACGCCGAAGTGAAGGGCTCCGAAAATTTCGACCACCTAGGGTTCTTTAACATGCACTGACATCACACAGCACACGGGCCTCTAGAATTTCGTCTCCATTGGAATTAGACCACCGCGGCCGGGACCGAACCCACGTTTTTCGGGCCAGCAGCTGAGCGCCATAACCACTGAGCCACCGCAGCGGCAAAAGAGCAGAAAAAGAAACTACATCAATACCGCAAAACGCTGTATTCCAAATGTGCAGTGCTTACATCTAGAGGACTGAATATATGCTGTGTGTATTGCGTTCCACTGAAATTAACCGTTGCTGTTGCGTTCATTTACTTCTTTTCTCTGGATTTGTTTCTACTTTGAGCAACACCTAAGACATTGTCGCTCGATTAGATTGCATTAAGAGTTGACATACACGCTAAAAGAAGTTATTTGCCAGAAAATGCTGCTTTGGTCACCCATGTTGCCTAATGCACCAAAGGTACGAGTATTTGTCGACCAACTTTATCACTTATGTTCTCTCAGACGGCAGTCGAGTGCGGCTGCTCCTGGAAACAAAAAATAGCCGAATTGGTTTTCGCATTTAATAAATGAATACATGCAATGTGATATAGCACTCCACGTTTTTTTCAACGAAAATCCACCAAGTGCCCAGATTTCGTAACCATTTCAAGGGAAGAATTGTAGTATCCTAAGACACACTTGCGATCAGTCATCGATCTTTAAGCATTCTGCACTTAAGTTTTGAAGGAATATTAACGCTGCCTCGTGGCTGCAAAAACATGTTAGTAAAGCAGTGCAACGCCGGGTATGTCTGAGCCGCAGCGTGTATGTCGCCTGCTTCCTGTGCTGACTAAGCTTTTCTCTGTTCCTTCGAAAGAGCGAAAAGGCCCGACATCAGTAGCGGACCTCATTGTGAGCTGGTTGCAGCCTAACCTTTCGAAACAGAGACCTGCGCATGCCTTTTGGCGAAAATTGAGAGCATGCGACGCCGATCTGGTTTTTGTCTCGAAACATTGTTACTGTAGCTAAAGCCTCGTGCCTCGTATGCTGCCATCAGTAATATAATTCGAGTTTTCGGCTCTGCTGTTAAACACGCCACATCAAGAAAGGCTACGGCGCAATGGACAGGGGCAGCCCGACAGAGTTGTCGAAAGAAACATCGTTTCCTTTATGGTGGCTACTCCGCACTCTATAAGGAGAATTGTATGAGAAACAGGAGCGCTATGCCGTCGCCGCAGCCCATCGCCATCTCAGCCATCGTGGAATCCATCCGGCCTACCACGACGTGAAGAAACTTTTCTGTGTCGCTTGTGGCTAGGTGTAGCTTTCACCAAGCATTACTCTTTCTCAATCGGTATGGCTGATAGCCCTGCATGTGCCATCTGCCGGTGTGGCGAGAATATAGCCCACATTCTTGGTGAATGCCCTGCGTACAGCGCCAAAAGGCGGTCTCTCTGCCGTGCGCTGGAGCGTCTAGATCCACGCCCAGTGACGGAAATGAAGATTCTCGGCCACTGGCCGCGACGATTGTCAGCTGTGAAGGCCTCCAAGGCACTGCTCCGCTTCCTGAGAACGTCTAGCCAGCACGATAGGTCGTGACTTTACCAAACGCTGTGACTTTGCATAGTGACTTCAAATTTCTGCTACTCTCTTTTCTCCTATCATTTATCCCCTCACCCTTTTCCCCTCGTGCAGGGTAGAAAACCGGCTATTCTTCCGGTTAACCTCCCTGCCTTTCCACCTCCTCCTCCCCCCTCCTCCCCTCCTTCTGTATAGAAAACAGCCAATTTCCTACTAGTGTTTATTCGTAGCCATGACAGAAAGTGACCGTTGGGCTACTATGCAAAACAGTTGCACAAATAAAACTATGAGTCAAGCATCGAAAGATGGGGGGAGGGGTGTATGGATACGCTTAGAACTTTCATTACCTCGCTAGAAGTAGCTATTCACTATTAAGGCATGCAGAAGTCAATGCCCGCGTGTTAGTGCTGTGAGTTCACTTTAAATAACGCCGAATCGGCAAATTTGATGCCAAGGCCCCACTACTCCAACAGCTCATGGTCAACAGCTACCACAGCTTAATTAGGTTAATGATAATATAACTGAGCAGCAGACTGTGGTTGAGGCGTTTTCGCTGAAATTCTAAGACGAACGAGATTTTCGTGATTCAAACTTTGCAACAGACTCAAGTACCGGTGTCTTCATTTTTTAATGGCTAAGTTAGTAGGAATTGTACCAAATTACTAATAATAATTAATAATTGGTTTTGGGGGAGAAGGAAATGGCGCGGTATATGTCTCATATATCGTTGGACACCTGAACCGCGCCGTAAGAGAAGGGTTAAAGGCGGGAGTGAAAGAAGAAAAGAAGAGAGAGGTGCCGTAGTGGAGGGCTCCGGAATAATTTCGACCACCTGGGGATCTTTAACGTGCACTGACATCGCATAGCACACGGGCGCCTCACCGTTTTTCCTCCATAAAAACGCAGCAGCCGCGGTCGGGCTCGAACCCGGGAACTCCGGATCAGTAGTCGAGCGCCCTAACCACTGTGCCACCGCGGCGGGGCTACCAAATTTCCCCAAATTTCGGATTTCGATGACTAGGTAGCGGCCCACAGAAAGCATGAAGTTTAGTCATCCAGTTAATAAAGTCCAAGACCGGCCGGCGGAAAGAATCGAGCCGAAAGACACGTCTGTTGGTACCTGAGAGTGGTTTTTTTATAATTGCGATGACTCTTGTGGTACTGTTACTGGAAACATTTCGATGTTTTTCTGCTCCTGAACTTAGTGCCATTTAAAGCTTTTCTAGACCTCCACTTCACATGTCACTCGCCTGGCTAGCGACATTCTGCACAATGTATAAATACATGGTCTTCAATTATTTCTCGTGTTTTTATGGCAGGAAGCCCTGATAAATTCTCAGCATCTTAAAATATTCTATCTGTGCCCTAAAAAGCGAAACATCTAAGTTCTTATGGGCTTCATGCGTTGAAAAGCAGACACAAAAATTTTGCACTGCCCAGCAGACACAAAGGGGGCCCTTTTTAGCAGCATATTCGTGGCACCCCTTGCGCAGCAAAGAAAACAGTTGTGCACAAATTTCGCACAAAGGAGGCCTATGTGATGCGTTTCTCGCGATTCACGACAGCATAGTCTCCTTTCATCACAGGTACCTAATCGTATGCCATGGCTGTCACGGTCTGACACCATGCGATGTATTCGCGTACGCCTGTTATGCGTCACTTACTCGTAACGTAATCCCGGCCAATACCCGTCAACAGAGGCTATGACGTAAGTTTAAAGCCCAGCTGTTAGCGCCCATTGCTGCGTTCAACGTCGGCGTCGTAACCGACAGAGGAAACCAAGAACAAAGCGGAGGAAGAAAGTACGGCGGTAGCGAAGAGAGCACGTCGAGGAAACCAAAGAAGGAAAGTACGGCGAAAGCGAGGCAAGTGCCAGGAGGACAGCAAGGGAGAAGATACAGCGCGAGTGGTTGCTTCTGGCACGGAGTCTACAGCGCTGTCTGTTTTCTCCCTGCCGCGAAGTATGTTCCATGGGATATCCGTGTGTGCTTACGCATGCTCCGCATGTGATCACCTGTGGTGCAAACGCCGCAAGAGCTGCGCACAAATTTTGCATTAGCGAGAATCGTAATAGTCCAGTGTTTTTCACTTCACCTCCTTTAATCTGAAGGAGCAATGACCACAGATGCCAGGATCTCTCCTGTAACTTCGGCGTCGATAATATTTTCCGAGCCATTGACCAATTCTGCCGTCTCCTTTGGCGGACTTTTACACAAGCTTAAACTGAACTTAACGGTTTGGTGTAGAAAAGTTTGCGAAGAAAAAGTTTTGCGCAAAACCATTCGCGCTTTCAATCTGGACCTTATTTCTGCATGTTCCATTGTATGAGGGTAACAACAACAGCAACAACAACCTTACTTCTGTGTTTGCAGCAATTTTCGTTAAGAGAGAGTGCCTCGTATATACATAAGGCGTCCTAGAGCGAAAAAATTAACTTTTTTACTTATATAGGCTGTAAGGTTTCTGC
The DNA here is from genome assembly GCF_052857255.1 of Amblyomma americanum. Taxonomy (NCBI): domain Eukaryota; kingdom Metazoa; phylum Arthropoda; class Arachnida; order Ixodida; family Ixodidae; genus Amblyomma; species Amblyomma americanum. Next base: position 94,936,414 of record NC_135503.1, read on the forward strand.
CGACAGCCGGTGGTCTGATTCAGCTGCGTATTCGGCCAGGACACCTGCAACCGGGGTCACTGCACGGCGATAGGCATTTTGGTTCCCACGCTCGGTCCTCGCGAGGTTTATTGGATTCGAGACGGAGGATTCCACTGCCGTTTGTAAACCTTGTTCGCGGAAGATCGTGCGGCCCGGAGGCAGTTAGCGGCCGCCAGAACCGAGCAGGGTCTGACTCACCCCTTCAACTATGCCCGCTCGCCGGCGTCTCGCCCATTCGGACTTCCCGGAAGACGTGTCCGGCTGGACCGTGAGAACTCTCGTTCGGAAGCGAAGACACGCTCTCTCTGGTGGGGGCGATTGTCCAGCGGCACCCTCTCTCTCCGGCGAGGCATGTGACGGGGCCGTGTCCCTATGTGAAGTGGTGTATGTGTGTGTGTGTGTGTGTGTGTGTACGACAGCGCAAGTTAGGCCACGCCCAACCTGGCGAAGACATTCTCGGACCTGGGGAATCCTAGGGACCGGACCCTTTTTAAACCGGACGACGAGTGCCGTGAGAGAGGAATCCTCGATCATCCTCAGATCTTCTCAGATCCTCCGACCTTCCCCCATCACCCTCCAATGGGTTCCAAAATCTTGTAAATAATGTAAAATAAACCCCCTGTACAGTTTCCTTCATAACCAAGTCCGACAAAGTCATCCGAAGAAGGGACCTGCGGTGCTGAAAGAGTCAGCTCACTCAAGGACCCCTCGTCCCCAACAACTGGTTGGCAGCAGCTGGGATGGACCGTGCGACATCGTGTTTTCTCAACCGGTAAGCGTTTCGGCATTTTGCTATAGGATTCGCCAGGCTTCAGATTTTGAGAGAATAATCTAGAATCACTGGGAAGTGTATGTCAATTGAGAAAGGGCAATCTCACGACATTTAGAAGATAGCATTGCCAAAGCAGAGAAGGCATTGTCATGGACCTTATGAAATTGTCAAAGTCGGACTTGCTGTTGTTATGCGAGGAACTGTCAATAGAAGTACAGGGAAAAATTACAAAACTTGAAATATGCAAGACAATTGAAAAGCACGTAGATGACGATCAGCTGGTAGATACGTGGAATTTGGTACAGGAAGAAAAAAGAAAAAGGGAAGCGGAATGGGAAAAAGAGAAAGAACGGCAAAAGTGGGAAGCTGAAAAAGAAGAAAGAAATCTAAAGCGATTGCAGCTTGAAAGCGAAAATCGAAAAAAGGCGACAGTTCGAGAGCCGGGTCTCCTGAAAGAGCAAGCGATGTACAATCATATAGAATGAACAGATTCATGCAGCCCTATGAAAGAGGAAGGGACATAGGATTGTACCTGGGAAACTTTGAGAGAACTTGCGAAAGGGAGAACTTTGCTCGCAGTACATGGCCGCAACGGCTTCTGACACTCTTGCCATGTGAAGTAGCTGAAGTCATAGCGAGACTTAGCACACAAGAAGCAGCTGACTACGAAAAAGTCAAAGCCAGCCTGCTAAAAAGGTACCGGCTGTCAGCCGAAGCTTTCCGACAGCGCTTCAGGAACGCAATGAAAAACGATAGCGAGGGCTATCCGGATTTCGCGTATGGACTAAAGACGAATCTTCTAGAGTGGCTAAAAGGAGCCGAGGTTTATGAAAGCCGAGACAAAATCATTGAGTGTTTTTGCCTTGAGCAATTTTACCGAAGCATTCCCCAAGTGGTGAAACTGTGGGTTCAAGACAGGGAAAAAGTCGACACAGTTGAAAGGGCCGCTGAGCTAGCAGAGGAGTACGTTTCGCGCAGAAGGTTGAGCACTGAAGAGGGTGCGTCACACGCTCGAAACGCGATGCAAGATAAAGGGCCTAGCAGAAAGACGCGAAGTGCTAGAAGTTCGAAGCAATCAGAGGCAACGATGGTACGCCAGAAAAGCGTGAAGAACAGGCGAAGAGACAGGGAGCAGACAAAGCCGCGAAAAATGAGTTTGAGGCTAGTAGGCCAATTCGTTGCTACAACTGCAATGGTGTCGGGCACTTTGCAGCCAAGTGTACAAAGCAACGTTTGGCGTTCTCGTGCGTCGAGGATAACGCCGAGAATCTAGAGCTCCTTAAGCCATGCCTGCTCGAGCTGCACGTTAACGGGAAACCGTGCAGGGTGCTTCGTGATAGCGCCGCGACGATGGACGTTGTCCACCCGTCTTGAGTGTCAGTGGACGATTTTAGGGGAGAAGTCTCGTGGATAAAACAGGCAGTAGAAGAACACAGTGTATGCCTTCCCAAAGCTAGAGTGATAATTTGTGGACCGTTTGGAGACCTAATCACTGAGGCCGCAGTTTCGAAGGCCGTGCCACTTCAATATCCTTACCACTTCTCGAATCGATCAGACCAATTGCTACGCGAGAGAGGCCAGAAACTCGGAAGCGGGGTGATACAAGCTTTGACAAGATCGAAAACTCGTCAGCTCGCATCTGAACTAAGTCAGATTCCCGAACCTCAGGTAGCCAGAGACGCACCAGCCAGCATATCGTTGCAATCAAATGAGGAGGGAAGTGAACCAACGAGGAATGAAAGACAGACAGCTGACCGAGCAAATGAGCGACGAGGGACTTCAACCACTAAGTCGGTAGAGGAATCATAAAACGCTGAAGGATCCGTTTTATCTCCAACTTCGCGTAGTTTTGATCGCCTTCTGCAGGTGAACAGGGAGTCCCTAACAAAAGAACAGAAGCAGGATCCCACTTTGGAAAGACTGCACCTTACAGCTAAAGAGGGCATCGCGAGACGCAACATAACGATGCATGAGAAGGGAGGCTTACTATACCGACACTACCAGGACAGAAAAGGCAAAACATTTGATCAGCTGGTCGTGCCCGAAAAATACAGAGCGGACATTCTGAGTCTCTGCCACGGAAATGGCTGGGCAGGACATCTGGGAATCAATAAAACAAAGGAGAGCCTATTAATGGAATATTATTGGCCGGGTTGTTTCAAAGATGCAGAACGCTACGTAAAATCATGCGATGCGTGCCAGCGCGTGGGCAAGCCGGGAGAGACATGGAAGGCTCCACTGAAAATTGTTCCATTGATCTCGGAACCTTTCCGCCGGCTTGTAATAGACACAGTAGGCCCTTTGCCTAACACGAAATCAGGGTATAAGTACTTGCTTACTATGCTATGTCCCGCCACAAAATATCCCGAAGCAATTCCGTTGAAGGACTTGAGCTCCACAGAAATAGTTGATGCCCTTTTGTCAGTGTTCGCTAGAATAGGATTTCCGGCCGAAATCCAAGCCGATCAGGCGACGGTCTTTACAAGCGCCTTGACGACCACATTCCTAGAAAGATGCGGAATAAAACTGTTGCACAGCTCGGTGTATCATCCGCAGTCCAACAGTGTAGAGAAATGGCATTCGGTGCTGAAGCGGGTGCTACACGCTCTTTGTTATGAGCATAAAGCAGACTGGGAGGATTGTCTGCCGGCCACACTTTTCGCTTTACGAACAGTCCCCCACGAAGCTACGGGGTTTACGCCAGCAGAACTCGTGTACGGAAGAGCCCTCCGCTCTCCCCTCCGAATGCTGAGAGAAATGTGGGAAGGGACAGGAGAGAACCAGACAGTGGTTGAGTACATGCTTAAGCTACTGGACCGCCTTAACAACACGAGGGAATTAGTAAATCGAAATATGAAAGCTGCCCAGGAGGCCGCAAAGGTCTATTATGACAGAAACGCTCGCCTTCGAGGTTTCACTGCGGGCGATCGCGTGATGATCCTCCGGCCATCGAGAAAAAACAAGCTGGAAGTTCACTGGGATGGTCCAGTAGAAGTGTTGCAAAAACTTTCGGAGACGAATTACGCGCTAAGGGTTCCAGGCAGGGGAAAGCAGGTGAGAATCTATCATTGCAATCTGATGAAGCCGTTCATGGAACGCAGCGGGATCGTCAATCTGACTCTAAATGAACCAGAAGAGCTGGCCAGCGAGAGTCAGGGTTGCAAGGGAGGTGCGGACGCTAGTGACAACGTGGAAAACATTCTGGCTCACTCTGTGAATGCAGATTTCCTAAGCGGGACACAGGTCGACACGCTAAAGCAGTTGTTGAGCGAATTCGCTGACCTATTTAGCAGTCGCCCGGGAAAGACACACCTCCTGACACACGAAATCGAGCTCACCTCGGATGAGCCGGTACGGTCGAAACCCTACAGGGTATCACCGCGGCAAAAAGAAATAATGGACGCGGAAATTCAGCGCATGTTGGAGTTAGGGGTTGTAGAGCCAGCGGAAAGTGACTATACCTCACCGCTAATTCTTGTTGAGGCCCCAGGGAAAGATCCTCGTCCCTGCGTGGATTATAGAAAGCTTAATGCAATTACCAGGGATCAGCTATACCCGATTCCCAACATAGAGGAAAGGATAGAAAGGGTGAGCGGCGCGAAATTCATTTCCACCCTCGATCTCGTACGGGGATATTGGCAAGTTCCCCTCTCAGAAAGCGCGAGCAGGTATGCCGCTTTCATCTCCCCAGCGGGCACCTTTCGACCCTTAATGCTTAGTTTTGGGTTGAAGAATGCCCCCTACAGCTTCTCGAAACTCATGGACATCGTACTGAAGGACATGCAGCGCTTTGCACTCCCTTATTTTGACGATATGGCAATTTTTCGGAAACCTGGCAAGAGCATCTAGAACCCCTAAAGACCGTGTTTTCCAGTTTACGACAGGCTGGACTGACACTGAAGGCAGAAAAGTGCAGATTTGGTTGCGCACAGGTGACGTACTTGGGCCACGTTGTAGGCCAGGGAACTAGGAGCCCATCCGAGTTAAAGATTGCCCCGATCGCAGCATTTCCGCAACCACGGACGAAAACGGCCATTCGCTCATTTTTGGGATTAGTTGGGTACTACCAGCGATATATTCCTAACTACTCACAGCGGGCTAGTCCCTTAACTGACGCCTTGCGAAAGGGAGCACCTACTAACGTAAGTTGGGATAACCAAAAAGAAAACGCCTTCAAAAGCCTGAAGGAAGCACTCGTGTCCCGACCCTTGCTCAGGACCCCTGACTATGGGAAAGAGTGCATAGTCCAGTGTGATGCCAGTGATAGAGGGCTGGGTGCTGTCTTAAGCCAAGTTGGCTACGACCATGAAGAACACCCAGTTCTGTACATCAGCCGCAAACTGACCAGTAGAGAGGAAGCGTACAGCGCTTCCGAAAAAGAGTGCGCGTGTTTAGTTTGGGCAGCGCAGAAGTTGTCGTGTTACCTGTACGGAGCAAAGTTTGTATTTGAGACTGACCATTGTCCTTTAACGTGGCTGCGACAGATGTCCCCCAAAAATGGTCGCTTGCTCAGATGGAGTCTGGTTCTCCAACAGTACAATTTCTCGGTGCGTTATAAGAAGTGGAAACTGCACGGAAATGCTGATGGCTTGAGCAGACTGATGTAAGCGGGGGAACTAAGAGGTCTCCTCCTGTGTGAGTGTTTTTTTTTACTTTGTTCCGAGTAATCCGGCTGTGGCAGTTGCAAAAGATGTTTCGCGCTCAGTCGGCACAACATTAACCCAAATTTGAACACAATTTTTTAAAACTGTATTGTTGTCAATGGAAGAAGCCTCGTGATTCTTTGGCGACGTCCGAGCGCTTGCGGGTGGGGCAGTGCTTTGCTGTTTGGAACGTCCCACCTGCGCTTTCCTTTGTTGGCGGTGCTTTGGGTTCTGCCTTGGGGGCGATGATATTGCAATCCAGGGGACCAACACGGACGCCATCTCATCTCTTCCTGCCCAGCGGTCGTCAACGCTGGACATTCGAGATTTTTCGGGCCGCGGAGGAGCTGTAAGGTTTCTGGCGTATTCAGCCAGGACCCCTGCAACCGGGGTCACTGCACGGCGATAGGCATTTTGGTTCCCACGCTCGGTCCTCGCGAGGTTTATTGGATTCGAGACGGAGGATTCCACTGCCGTTTGTAAACCTTATTCGCGGAAGATCGTGCAGCCCGGAAGCAGTTAGAGGCCGCCAGAACCGAGCAGGGTCTGACTCACGCCTTCAACTATGCCTGCTCGCCGGCGTCTCGCCCATTCGGACTTCCCGGAAGACGTGTCCGGCTGGAGCGTGAGAACTGTCGTTCGGAAGCGAAGACACGCTCTCTCTGGTGGGGGCGATTGTCCAGCGGCACCCCCTCTCTCCGGCGAGGCATGTGACGGGGCCGTGTCCCTATGTGAAGTGGTGTGTGTGTGTGTGTGTGTGTGTGTGTGTGTGTGTGTGTGTGTGTGTGTGTGTGTGTGTGTGTGTGTGTGTGTGTGTGTGTGTGTGTGTGTGTGTGTGTGTGTGTGTGTGTGTGTGTGTGTGTGTGTGTGTGTGTGTGTGTGTGTGTGTGTGTGTGTGTGTGTGTGTGTGTGTGTGTGTGTGTGTGTGTGTGTGTGTGTGTGTGTGTGTGTGTGTGTGTGTGTGTGTGTGTGTGTGTGTACGACAGCGCAATTTAGGCCACGCCCAACCTGGCGAAGACATTCTCGGACCTGGGGAATCCTAGGGACCGGACCCTTTTTAAACCGGACGACGAGTGCCGTGAGAGAGGAATCCTCGATCATCCTCAGATCTTCTCAGATCATCCGACCTTCCCCATCACCCTCCAATGGGTTCCAAAATCTTGTAAATAATGTAAAATAAACCCCCTGTACAGTTTCCTTCATAACCAAGTCCGACAACGTCATTCGAAGAAGGGACCTGCGGTGCTGAAAGAGTCAGCTCACTCAAGGACCCCTCGTCCCCAACAAGGCTTAGTGCCAGATAAAAAAAGAAGATAGCTCTTTGTTATAGTCGAGAGCAGACGTAAGCATGAGATGTTTTGCAGTAGCTCGTTCCAGGGCAAGGTCTTGTCTCGCCAAACACAACCATCCGTCGGCAGCGGCACTCGGGCGACAGACTGCAATGCTTTCAATGTTTTACAACGGGTCTCGCATTGCGCTGAACAATGGCGCAATGGCTTTTTCATTGCATTCCGCCTGCGATAATATCCGGTTCAGTGCATGCTTTCTATCACCTTCGTTTCTACCTTTTTTATTGGGATCGAGATTACAGGACTACGATGGGGTGGTGCATTGAGGAGCGCCGTAGTTTAGAGCTCCGGATTAGTTAAAGCCACCCGATTTTCTTTAGAGTGCACTGACAACGCGGAGCCCACGCGCGTTCTTGTCTCCATCAAAAGCATTTAAGGGTCATCAATTGGATTTATGCGGAGGAAATGCGACAGCATTCTTTTTTATAGCTGATATATCCTAATTCTGATTATTTTTCAGTTCCGATTAAATTCCTCGGTTGGTTCTATTCCAACTAACCAACTGAGGTTATTTTCCAATTCTGATCGTTTATACTACTTTCGCTCGCGTAAGACAGCATTTTTCATATGATCCAAGTCATTCGTAGTCTAGCGTCCTCTCTCCTAAATGTAGAGAGAAGGTGGAAGAGGAAGGAAGATGAGGAAGAGAGGGGACGGGGGACAGGAGGACGGTTGGCAGGTGGGAGGTGTGGCCACCTGCTAGGTGTGACAAAGCTGGTCGGCAGGTTCTCGCTCTAAAGAAGCTTCGCTGCTTCCATAAAATACTGCCGCCGAGAACGGGATCCAGCCCGCGACCTGGGATCAGCAGCAGAATACAAAAGATACTAAGACACCGCCGCACGTTAGGCACAAAAAGAATTGGCCTCCCACCTGTCCGGGTTGAACTGCAGTGGGTCGGGCCAGAAGCGTGGGTCCCTCTGAATCTGGTAGAGGGGCGCCATAAAGCAAGTTCCAGCCTTGAACCGTGTGCCTTTATACTCGAAGTCTCGCTTGGCTTTCCTCGTCACAAACCTGCAACGCCACGTGACTGTAAGACGTTTTTTTGGGGGGAGGGGGCATGTACGCGAAATTAGATGCAGAAGCGGCGCCGCTTCGATATGGTCATCAGCTGTTCACTTACATGGTAACCGGGGAAAATATGGGGGAACCCATTACCTGTGTAGGTATGTTAACCTCGTGGCACTGGTAAATGTGAGCGTCGAAGGGTTGGGGGAAGGGCAGGACTGGAGCTTTCGTGCAACGAAGAATATTAGTGCACAGACGTACACAGACGCCGAAGAAACCATGGCGATGTTTTCCTGCAATCACAGCAGCGCTGGCCGAGAGCGGGCTGTGCCAATGCAATTTGGTGAACAGAAACTCATACCATCCCACCCAACCTGGTCAGCTCTTAACATTATGCGTGAAGCATGGGGCAATGTCGTCAAGTGAAGCCCTCGGGAATGCCTTCATAGGAATGTACTTCCTGCCCAGTCATCTTGCTTCAGCCGGCCAGAGCTAGCGCAATTGTTCTTATGGGCCACACATTCTAGTAGCGGTCGATAGAGCGTTAATGGCCAAAATGACACTATGTTACTTACGACATGCATATATCCTTCTTTGTTCTACACAAATATAAGCTACCGACTATGATCTATTCACCTTCAAGTCCCTATATGTCTACTTGGCTAGCCCGAAAGTAATGTTCTCATTTTTTTTTGCTTCAGTTCAACGTTATATGCAGTGACGTTGCGCGCTACTTTCCGATATTAATTTGTAAATGTTTGGTTTGATAAGAAAGCGCCACTTCTGCTTATGAGTTGTAGTTCGGAAAGCAGTCTTTTAAAACTAAACTCATGTTGTAGTGGTTTTCTTGGCGAAACTTTCACGCTACTGGAAGGCGCTTCTTGTAAAATGCCTTCATGGAGGCCTCTCTAATGTAGAGCTAGGTCCATTTAGCTCCTGTCTGCGTCGTTCTCTTTCCGTCCTTCGCGTTCCATTTGTGCTGTGTTTTCATCATGAACGCTATCCAACTCACCCAACATTCGGCTTTGCTTTATGTACAGCTAAAAGCAATAAGAAAGGGAACACAGGAGCTCGTGGTCACCGCACTTCGCAGACCGCTGTCGCCGAAATGCAGAGAGAGTCGCGGCAAAGGTGCATGCTCAGTAAGCACGGCCGGCTGCTCTATCCGCGCATGTAACTGGTGCCGCCCATTCTCGTCGTCTGTCCATGGCAGCACTTTGCGAAGCACGGAGGCCACGCGCTCCCGTGTTCCCCATTATATTGTTCCTAGCTCTACATCTAAATGAAGTGAAATGCCATCTACTATCGAAACCATGCGTCCTGTATCGTGCATGGTAAAAGGGACAAGTAAATGTCCCATAGTCGATGCGTCAAAGACCAGGAGTAAGAAATGAGTATACATGTTGTGTTCACTCTTGTCGGACGCGCCCGTTTTTTTATTTACACAAACACATTTGACGGTTTGTACACGCCAGAAACTAACTCTCAAATCTGTGTTCTCCTCTAAACGACACCGTTTTGATAACGATGATGCGTATATGTGCTGCACTCTATTACTACGGTCCCTCATGTCACATATTTATAGGTCGCGGCCATGCGTAATTGAGAGGACTTCCAGCGACCTGCTGATGGTTACAAATACAGTTCGCATGCAGCAAGATTGAAGTACCAAGCCATATGAGCCATATGCATCACGTCATATCAGTCCACGGTGAAGAATAGACGGAAAAGGTCTCTAAATTTGGGAAACCCCCTTGTTTAATTCGTTGCACAGGGCCACTTTAAACGTTTATATTCATTACCCTAGGTTTACGGTTAGAAAAAAAATTGAAACAAGCTTCTTGATGGAACTTTCCTTCTGGTGGCGGAAAAGAATGGCCCAATTTTCAGAAGAAGTGAATACTGCAATGATAAGACTATAACGCCATCACTTAGGAACTGCCCCTATGTTGTGCTAGTGTCGGGGTTCTCGTAAATCATGTTTTACCGTCGTTCAGTTACCAGGTTTAGAGATTTAGCTGGAAAATACAAAATTACGCATGATTTTATAGCGGTCGTGCTAAGTCTGTGCGGTCATTGAACACGCCACCAGTAGTTGGGGGAACACTTACGTGAGGCCTGGAGGGTACAGCCGAAACGTCTCGTATATTACTTGGTCAAAGTATTCCAGCTTCTTCATTAGTGTATCAAAGTCTAGTTTACCCTGGAAGTAAAATTAAGAGAGCAAATTTTCATGAACAGATGGCGCTAAGCAGAGAAAGAAGTGAGGCACAGGGATGACGCAGCTTTCCCTCCTGATAACGCTTAGCATATCCAAAAGCTGCGCCATTCACAAAAGCATTGTGCACCCCGACACCACCATGACTGCCATCCACCGAGCCCCCCAAGCAAATGTCCGCAGTACAAGGGCACGGACCAAGCTCCCCTCGAAGACCTCCGCGACCAGTACTTTGGCTCTCATCAACCCCTCCCCCCCCCCGCCCCATAGGCAGGTCACCTTAATCCTGAAGTAAACGCCCCCATCACCTAATAGGAGGTATATGCCCCTGTACGACCCACCACTAGAGCGAGTACACGAGGGGCAGGTAAAATCACCAATGCCATTCTGCGAAACTTATCCCCCGAGGCTCTCCAAGCTTTCACACAAGCATTAACGATTAGATATGTACTTCGTGGTATCTGCCGCCAAAATGGAATGAAAAATAATCGTGAAACATAACAAACCGCCATCCATCTCGGCGCTTCGACCAGTCTCCCTCACCTCCTGTCCTGAGAAGCTGTACAAACGGGTCACGCCTCCAAAATTACATAAAGAAACACTACTTGTTTCGCTCCTTCATGTTTTCCTCCACTAAAGTCGCTTGTCTTCTACTTCAACATGACGTACCCACTAATACACCCTCCGGGCCTGAGCACCTCCTCCTCACCGTAGATAGAAAGGAGGCCTTCGGCAAAGTAGCACACACCGAAATTCTAGGTGGCCTCAAGCACATCCACTGGAGTTCTGGCATACTTCAGAACGTCTCTGTCTTTCTACGCAATCGCACCGCCACAAATGGCACCGGGTTTCTACACGATCACTACTGTTCCACACCTCCAACAAGGGTACCCCACAAGGGTGTCCTCTCATCCCTTGTTTACAGCATTGTCAAGGCCGCACTTGCACTCTGTCTAGACGCACACGAGGACATCGGCTGCACCATGTGCGCCGAAGATATCACCCTCTAGTCCACCCCGAGGCTCCCTAGCGGATGAGAAGGCAGGCCTCCAAAATAGAACGTTTTCAACGCAAAGCAGAATGAGGTGTGCTCCGGATAAATCTGAATTTCCTCCAATCCATGGACTCTCTACAAGCGGCCAGGCGTTAACATCCTAAAAATTTGGAAACAACCCATCGAGGAGCGCATGCTTGTGAGTGTACTTGAGCTCTTGATTCAGCATGACCACAAACCCAACACACCATCACCACTCTTCGTGTAACCATTTCCTTCATTAAGATAAACGCTGTATAATCAAAAAATTATCGCGCACTGTGCAATTAATTTGATATAATCATGCTTTCGCTTTTTCTACAGGAAGAAAGCGGGAGATATTAGTCGCCTGAAGGAAACTTCTCCTGCTGGCACTTGTTCCGCCTATATTCAAATGCCAATCCCCGAGCGGAATTGTGCCCATGTTAGGTTGATTGGTGATTTCACGAAAAAGCAACATATTGTAAGTACGTGAGGGTTATGCTGCGGGCTACTTGATACAACATAATAAGAAAGGTGAACAGCGCAAACACAAGACGAGGTAAAGACGAACGACACAGGCGCTGAGTGACAAGTTTGTTCGAAGATGTGCACACAATAAGTAGCCTTGAGGTGAGTTACCAGCTGAACAGTCAACCTCATGGGCGATGTAAAGAGCCGAATAAAATCGATAAAAATATGCAGTTTAAGAAAGCAATGAAATTACGCATTTCATAAAAGCGATGAAGTTACAGCAAGAGACGAAGGAATGAGACTGTAGGCAGATTGACACTTGAAAACGAGAAACAAGATATGTGACGAAAAATAGACCTTGAATCTTAAGGCTTGGAGGTTCCGTAAAACGGGGTAAAAGAGATAAGTGGTTAGAAGAAAAAATGTTTTATGAAGGGAAAGATTACGTCTCCAGATAGGCTGTCTCGGTGGTTAGCAGGTCTATGGACGGACTGGTGACACATGTAGCACCGCGGTTTCGAATGAAGCAAACCTGATACGAAACCGCGCCTGACAGAACAACACTGTACCATTAGAAAATTAGGTAGGCGTACAGCGGGAAGTGAAACCACACTTCATGATTCTCGATCGTGACGCATGCACGCAGACCAGCAACACGGGCCTGTTTGTTGCTTACCTCTGTTCCCAAGACACTGTAAATTTCTTGACGAACTTTTTCTTGCACATCAAGATACTTAGCCAGAACGAAAGTGAGATAGCTCAAAGATGTCGCTGTTGTTTCGTACCTATGTTAAAGTGCGAAAAACACAAGTAAAGATTGGTGATCTTGCAAGCCTGCAGGTACGCAAGAAATGATCCTTCTTTTGTCCACGCCATATTTCTAGGCAGTGAGGTTAATTTCGAGGCACGGCATTCGGGCATGTGTGTGCGATGTTCCAGCGCATGACAGTGCATTGAATGCACGCAGGAATGATGACTGCTCACTTCAGAGGTGTACTATTAGTTTTCGGTAAAGGTCTTTTGTTTCCTGTCTGCTTTCGTTCTCACTTAGCGATGCTCGAAATGTAAACAAACGTGCTTACAAAATGTCTGCAAGATGGGATCTTAAGTTTTAAAGCTGATGAAGCTCGACAGAGTGCCAATAAGTTAAACGCCGCTGTGGTCAGTTAATAAGTGCTGGCCTGCTTTCAAAACGGCACAGCTTTGCAGATTTATGCTAGCAGGAACTTCGGGGTACGCTTAAAGATTACATTTACGCCCCAGAGCTGATTTGTAGGCACTGGGATGTAAACGTCTGCACAAATCCGGACAGCCTGGATTTCTCTGACCTGCTCGGACTAATATCTCGGTGCTGGGTCCTTTTTACTGTGTTTTGGCATTGAAAAAGTCCTCGCAGCTAACTGGGAAGCGTTGTGCTGCAGAAACGCGTAGCTGCAGAGCCTATCTGGTTGTTGACTCTTAGCTTGAAACCCGCCAGATTAGAGCAGTCTATGTTTTATTTATTTGAAATACTGCCAGTCTCTAGTTGAGAACTTAGCAGGTGGGCATTACACGTATCACAGCAAAGGATAACATTTCTAAAAGCGGCTGTGCGAAAGACAGCTATAAACTAGACAGTTCATAGCACAGAAAAAAACTCAAAATAAGTTGACAGATTTGCACAAGTAACTGAAGAAAAAACATGCTCGTTCGAAAACATTAACATTAACATGGGCACAACACACCGTGTACTCTTTAAAATAGACAAAAATGCTGAAAAATCTTTCTGACCACTACTCTAGTTTTAAAACACGGCTTCTAGTTCGGTACAAAAACTTGAAAATGAATCAGCGTTAATTATGGATTCGTCTAGACGGTTCCATTCTCTTGTTACTAGCGGGAAGACAGAATTTTTGAAAGTGTTAGTGTGATAAGGATATTCAGTTAGCGTATACGCGTGCTGGTTTTTTAATGCACGTTTTAGCGACAGTGAAATGTACTTTGATGAATCGATCTTTAAAATGTTATTAAGGAGCTGATAAAGAAATTTTAGTCGCGCGCTTTGCCCTTGTTGATAGCGTTTCAAGCCCGGAGATTTCAGCTAGTTGTGTTGGTGTGTCATTTTTTTGTATCTGTTGTGAATAAACTTCACTGCTTTACGTTGAATTCTGTCAAGTCGCGAAATATTGGTTACAGTCTGAGAAAACCAAACAGTGCTAGCATATTCGAGTACAGGCCTAACAAACGTTTTTATAAGCTAAAAGTTTAGTTTGTGTCGGCGCAAGACGAAGACACATTTTAAGAAAAAACAGCTTTCGTAATGCAGTTGAAGTAATGTTGTCAATGTGTTTGCCCCATCTAAGATCGTTACTTAATTTAACTCCTAAGTGTTCGTGTTAATTGACAAAGGCCAATGGAGAACCATTGATTTTCTACAAGAAATTTGATGGTTGCTTTTTTCTAGTTACTGCAATGTAGCAACACTTACAGCAATAACTTAATGCTGGGTGAATACGTGGGTCTTCATGGCAAAGCGAGCGAATGGGTGGTACAATAGGAAATACGTGGGCTGTCACCAAAGGTGCCTAAAAGGAGCTTGTTAGTGACAGTCAGTCCGCATTTTGATACCGGGACGTACGTCATGAGCAATGTATATATATATTTTTTTTTTATTTTCAGAATCTGCCGCTCCCCCTTGATTGTTCCCAAAGCTTAGTAGACATTGTAATTGAAAATATTGAGCATGACGACTACGTTTCTATTAATGTAGTAGTAAGCATTAAAAATGTCAAGGGCATGTATTTGCTGTTCGTTAAACGCAAGAAACTGTTAAAAGCAAGAAAATAACATATTTCCACCCAATACGAAAACGTCGTGTCAGTTTAGACTTCCATTTGTGGCAGATCTGGCGCTAGAGTCATATTCTGCAACGAGGCACACCCAAGCTCTGGAAAGCGATAAGCGGATGTTGTGCTTAACTTTGCCGGTGAATGGTTGTCAGAACACTCCAATAAAAGGTAGGTCGAAATAACAGCATTAAAATCAAAGTATCTTTCACGGCATGCCCAGCACGTTTATTGCTCGTAGAAATGTAGAACAGATAAACTGATCGTAGAAGAACCAGCAAACCCACACTTTTACGATGATTTTATGTCCGCAATGAAAGCATTCACAGGTGTGCAAGCTCGAGAGCCTTTAAGAGGTGGACTTAATTCTTTCAGGTTAGAGACAAACGCTAACCATGAAGACAACAGCCTAGGCGTTCGTCGAAGCGAAAGCTAGTTTGTATAGTTTAAATAGTGTCGTGAGCTTTGCGTGATTATTTTCCATAACTTCGATAAATAGCTGCATGGTGGATCACGTGCAAAATAATTAGCAAGGACGTGCAGCAAGTTGCGAAAAGCTGCGAAAAGAGCTGTGCTTTAGGCCATCTGCAGTGCTCCATACGAAACGGACACTTTTATAATTTGTATTATATGAATGTTTTTAGCGGGTTGTAGTTTCATTCAACTTACAACTTCTTGTGGCCTTGCGTGTCGTTCGTTCTCTTGTTCTTTTTTTTTTTTTGCTAAGACATGAACGAACTCGCCCAGCAATTCACGCTCCTGAGAACTTCTAAGATCTTTTCGAATTTTCCGTCTTTCGAGCCACTAAAAGAAAAAAAAACGGCTCCATCGTTTCGCATGAGAGAGACATAATTATGGGCCAGACAGCTACTACAGCGTGAAGTCCTTTTTCCAAGGTACGTTAATTTGGACGAATTTAACAAAAATAACCCTAAAAAATATTCATTCGCCCCTTAGTCAAGTTATCAGATATTGGAAGTGGTTGGATTCTACATTTTTGAGTGGCATGGCTCCATGTACTCTCCTCCGTACACTTTCTCAAACCTGATAACCTTCATTCATCGTCATTGCGTCGATGATGACGATGATGCTTGATGTTGTTGTCAAAACGGCATGTGCAAAAAGGAACAGCATATTACTACGTGGCTTGTGGAATCGAGAAGCGTAAAATTTGTACGCATACACAGTACCAAGCAGCGGCATACTTATCTTCTCTGTCCTTACCCGGCAACAAACAGGGTGACTGCGCTGGTGATGACTTCTGCTGTGGTCAGTGACCTGGATTTGTGTATTTCTGGCAGAGAAAAAGGAAAATAAACGCCCGTAATATGCACTTTAAAAACAATGCCGGCATAGGCATTCTGGCACAAGATAAAGATATGTCACAAGATTAACGGTGAGACACCCCAATGTTGCGCAAAACTGTCGCTTTGCGTTGTATGCAGAGTATGTATAAGCAGGCAGATGCATATATTTTTACAGTCTCCTTCGACCGGCTGCTGAAACTGATCAGGGGCATGCTTTTCCAGCTGGGCTTCGATAAGCCCTCGCCTATGAACGTACGAATTTTTGTCTATAAAATCAAAACCTTGCTGACAAAAGTGGCTAAACGCAGGAACGAATTACAATGATAACCATTCATAATTTGGGTGACCAGATAATATTAGTGATATGCAGCTATTGTTCAATAACACTGATGTCTTCAGTGAAATTGGTGATGGTGACCTTGTTATAAAATTTCTTAGATGCAAAGTCATGGACGCAGTTTGGGAGCTTTGGGTCCGAGAAAACAGAATTTATTTTTTGCGCACGAGAAATTGACCTCAACAAAAATCATTTAGGAACAAAAGGACATGCGTGCCACATGTAGATTCACAGAAAAAAAATTTTTTCCATAAATCCGCATCTTCCAAACTTTGTGCATGACTTTAAAAGAAATATTTTCATGTAGAGACCCAGAACAGTGCGTTATAAGCAAAGAAAAGTTATGTGAAATCAAACAATGCTAACGAGACACTAGCTCCGTGCTAATGGCATTCAAGTCAGTCCAGATGTTCTTCATGCCAAGGTATGGTGTCTTGTCACAATAAGCAGATGATATCTGGTCGGTTCCCGTCATTTAGACAGGTCGTGAACAATCAACCATTTTGACATTCGAACATTATGCTTGAAGGCACATTGTTCATCAGTTAAATTTAGAATTGTTACTTTAGCAATACAAAAATGTATCTTTGGCCTCCAACCTGCACTTCCCGTGTTGTGCTAAAAAGAGGTCAAATTTAGAGTTTTCCTGCTAAGATCCTGGACCAACTCTTGAAAGCACTGAAACATGGCAACTTCTCAGACGGAGTGCTCTCCGCAGATGGCTGCACTGTGGTCACTGACGTAGGCAATGGTACATTCACATGTAGTCTGCGGCATAAGGTCCGTTCTATAGCAGTAGCTCCCTCCGACCAAGGACAGATCTTCCGGAGGATCAGCTCACGACTCTGTGCACGCAACCGATCACCAGCGATTTTTGCAATCTTTATTGTCAACCAAACGGGAGGGGCCTGCCATGGTGGTAGGCCGCCAAACGATTTGAAACGCCTTACGGGTGCTATTTGCGTGTTCCTCTAGTCGTAAACTCTCATCAGGAGAGCATCGGTTGGAGAATTCCAGTGGGTTGTACACCTGCATCGTACCATGTTATCTGCTATGTGCTCATATTAGGGCAAAGAGGAAATCAGCAGCCAACGGGTCGTGTGCTTGGCGCGCTGACCCCTCCCCCCCCTTCCGCCAAGTCTCCTTCCCCCATCCCGATTCCAGGTAGCGCCTCCCTAAAGGGTTTGAGAAAAAAAACCTAACCCCTTCCCCCTTCAACGTATTTGCCAATAGTAAGGCAAAGATCGGATGCGCCGCTCGACTGGCGGCGCCATCTATTGGACCCTTTTGTAACCACTACAGTTCCGTCAAATCCGGGTTTCTCCGTCACTCCGCCGGCAGCGCCTACGCCAGCTTTTCTGTGACACATGTCGTTTGTTCTTTCATATAAAAACAGTAAAAGTTACGGGTCTTGCGGGGCATAACGTAACTATAGTCGATTTTTAATTACACAAGTGAGATACATGAAGATGCTTCGTTAGCACACAAACCAGTAGAACCGCTAAGAGAACCAAACCCCATAGAGGAAGATTTTGGCTCGTGGATCGCGTGTCCTAGACTCTCATTGTGCCAACGGGTAATAAATGTTCGGCACTGGCCACGAGAGCTTAAACATGTATAATCTCGTCATTGACGCGACATAAATGTCTATCTATATGATTCTGTGCGTTTCCCACTTCAGCCGTCACATGCTACTGTTTGTTAAGCCAGTTTAGTTGAGCAAAAACAGAAGGCAAGGCGCTAATGGAAATCTGAGATAAAACAACATTGTCTTATTTTTATCTGCAGTTGTGAGAAGCCTTGCGCAAGATATTTCGGCACTTCAATTCGTCTTTATAGAAGCTTTGGCGGAGGAAGACCTGCTAAATTTTCACACAGGTATTCCAAAAATAAAACACGGAAACACACACTGCTTACCACTGCTTTTCCGGTTCTCTTTCTGCTTTTCATCCTCGACGTATTCGGCGTCCAGCAGATTTTGGAGTATATCAGGCTTTCGATACTTCACAGAATTAAAGAAAACATAGCGCCGAAGTCATTGATAGGAGACAATGAGTTCAAAAGTGTTAGCCGATCTCGGATTGAAGCACGAGCGCTCACTCTTTTATCCCCAATGCGCAAACTCCGCCATCAAACAGCCCATGCTGCTATCCAAGCAATTCTGGAAACTTGTCACGTATAGAGAGATAGATTGTCCCATTCATCATTCAAAAATGTTGGTATTTTTTGTACGCTACACGGAACGGTCATCGCAGCATGACAAGTTTGCCTTCTCTCCGTGGAAAACAGTTTGACCTCAAATATACTTAACTAAAACAAACAACTACTTCTGATATTTCTGATACCTTGTTGCAAGGAACAAAATCTACGGTCCAATCTAACAATGAAGGAATTGCGCATGCTTTATGTTCTTCTGCCCTATAAAGGACTACGCATTGACATATAAACTCCCAACTCCTTTCTTGCGTAAATGGCGAAATCTGGCGACACTGAAGAAGCCCACATCTGTGACTAAACAAACATGAAAATAGGAGCGAATTATACGTCAGTGCATTCAGGGAGAGTATAGTTTACGAGAGTTGTTTTAAAAATCCCAAGATGATTGACGATTCCGCGGTTTTCATGCGAATGAACCATCGTTAACCGGCTAGTGATAGTTTGAAATCGGTTACAACGATCTACAAACCACTGGAGCACTTGAGCGGGGGCCTAAGGTTTGGCAAATCCGCCTTGCTTAAGCGAGGAGCACGGTGTTTGGAGCCTGGCGCAAAGGTGAGTAATCTAATGTTTTGGCGGCGGTCTTGCGGATACCGACCCAAACTTCACAAAACTGAGGAAAGAGCTAAGAGCAGATTACCCTGTATCCACCATCACAACTTTCTCTTATTCTCAGAATAAGAACATAAAATCTGCGGGCAACGTAGATTTGGACGACAAATAAGCGGGAGAAGCGCTGACTTAAGCTTAACTTTAGTGCAGCAATAGCTTAATTTATACAGTAGTGCAAACTGCTGGGCTAGTTGGTTCATATTGCATAGAAAAGGAACCAGCGAAAATAGACGTTCTTGTCTTGCGTCTATTTTCGCTGGTTCCTTTTCTATGCTTAATTTATACATTCAGATCGAACCCTAAAAACAATATAAAAGAACAGGCAATCAAAGCGCCTATTTATCAAGGCTCTGCACGTGAAACGGTGAAAACCAAACACAAGAAACTGGCAATCAAAGGAATTGCCGGTTCATTTCCTTTGTTTTTTTTATTGTTCGGCGTGGCCAAGCTTGACGAATAGGCGATTTGATTGCCTGTTCCTGCGTTTTGTTTTTATACTTCCGTTGGGACTTATAAATTAAGCTTTTCCTCTACTGAAGCTCACCTGAAGTCAGCGCTTGCCCCGTCTTCACATAAAGTCCGTATTATCTACCGCGCTGTTGTCCACCGTGACATTTACATTGTACTGACATCGCACAGCACACTGGCTTTTTTTTCGCCTCTATCAACATAAAGCTGCTGTGGCCAGGATCAATCCTGCGACCTTGCCAAAGACACTAGTGCACTGTGCTGGGTCCGTTATTGCATTTCTCCCGATGTTACATGTTGCAGCAGCTGTCTTGGGGCTCTGTTTAAGGAGCTTAACGTACAGAAACGACTCAGGTCATGAGAGACGCCGTAGCGGAGGGCTTCGGATAACCTCGACCACCTGGGCCAGGATCCAACCCGCGTCTTTCCGGTCAGCAGCCAAGCGCCATAGCCACTGAACCACCACATGATTTGGGCCTGTGAAAAGAATCCTTCCCCCAAACCCTTCCCCTTCCCGAAAGGCATGGCATGCAGGCCTGCACAATTGCTCGGGTCCGGAGTCTTAAAAAGCTCTAGTCCAATGGGATCGAGTATCGGCCTCGTCCAGCGGGGTCCCGGACTAAGGACTCCATTTATGTAAATGGCTACTTTTTTCCTGCAAACTCTCATCACTAAATAAAGTTTTCACCACTACCGCCGCGGCACCTACCTTTCACATGAACTTCTTCGAAGACATGAGGAACAAGGAATGGACAGCGGCATGCACACGTTCATCCGACATATGTACCTGTTTTACTATCAGTCACACTTCAATACCCTATAGAGTAAGTCGTGCGTGCCGGCCACGTTCTTTTCCATCTCCACTCTCTTCAGACGAGAGGAACAGCGTTCGTTTAGAAGCAGTGACGTATTTTTTTAACGCAGCCATCAAGTTTGCTTGTGCAGCCTGGAGTCGGCTGCTGCAGTGTGCCCCACATGTCCACATACATACGAGGGATGTTCCTAAGGTAGGTTTCGCAATTTGTTGACACACGGAAACTTTATTGCCAAAACAAACACGCCATGGCACCACGAACTATACTCCTTGCACTATTTTTAAGCATAATCGCCACCCATTCTGAGACATTTGTCGTAGCGTCCAATCATTTTGAAGAAACCACTGTGGTAAAACTGGGCACCTTGCGAGGCAAGTAACTGTCGCAGAGCCTGCTCCACCTCAGCGTTGTTTTGGAAGTAACCCACCAAGAGTGAGGCTTTCAATGCAGGGAACAGGTGAGAGTCCGATGTCGCAAGTTCGGGGGCTAAGGCCGGGAGCTCCAGTCTCTCTCATCCGAAACGACGAATTTGATCTTGTGTGGGCTTTGGTGTGTGTGGTTCTGCGTTGTCATCCGAGGTCACGAAACCTTCACTAAAGAGCCCTAGTCTCTTTTGTCGAATGGCGTACCTGAGTTTGGTGAGGGCAACGCAGTAGCATGCCGCACTGATGGTCCCTCCGCGGAGAAAATCAGGGAAAATCACACATTTCGCGTCCATGAACACTGTGGCCATGAAGGATGACACTTTAAATTTTATCCTCATTGGTGAACTGGGATGGTTCCACGTCATTGAGGTGGGCTTGTTTTCAGTGGTAAAGTGCTGCATCCATTTCTCATCGCCTGCGATGATTCTGAACTGGAATTCATTTCTCTCGCGCGTACCGCGCCACGTGACCGAGGCTGACTCCCATCCTTACTCTCCTGTGATCCGGGATCAGGTTCCTCGGCACCCATCTTGCAGACACTTTTCAGTGGCCCAACACATCATCATAGAGCATGTGATGGGTCTGAGCACGACCAATACGCAGTGTGGACGCCACATCTGACACAGCTACGCGCCTCTCCGCTAACACCATATTGTGTACTCGGCTAATGTTGTTTTCACTCGTGGATGTGAAAGGCCGCACTTCGGCCTTCGTCCTCTACACTCTGCCTTCCTTCACTGAACATGGAGCACCAGCGACCACCATTTGACGCGACATGACCTCTTCACCGTGCACGGTCTGTAGGCGTTCATGGATGATAGAAACCCTTATGCCACGTGCCCATTCACACCGAAAAATCGCACTTTCACTAGAGGCCACGTTGTCGACTCGCCTCTCTCTACCATCGTGTCTTGTACTCGAGCAACCTCGTGCACGCCGCTCTGCTGCTACTTTCTCTTCTTCCGCACTCTGCGCATACGTCATTCCTCCACCGTTGACACTCCCTCCGTCATCGAGCCATCATCGGGTGTGGATTATTAAGGCAATTGTTTGTTTCACCTGGTGTAGCGACTTTATTTTTTTATGCTGAAACTTACTTTAGGAACATCCCTCGTAATACTAGGCACCAAAATTTTCAAAAACATGCAGCAAGTTACTACGCCAATCACAACTGCGGTTTTTGATACTACAGACCGCAATTTTTGCAAACTTTCGCAGCGGTAGAGAAGCAGCAGTAGATTATATCCAAACAAAACTCGACGAATAGTACGAGGAAACTATTGGCTTCTTGAAAAAAAAAATAATTTTAGTCCATATCCAGACGCTAAACATTTTTGCCCATTTAGAAAGCGCAAGGGTAAAACCGTGAGTTTTCACACTGACACGTGCAAGCAATTCAAACACGTGAAAAAAGAAATCACCACCTCCAACTAAGATTGGTCATTGTGTGGTCTTTAAAAATTCTTTAGGTGATTTATTTTATTATACTCACCGAGCGGTCCCTTCTTCGTACTTCAATTACTTTCGCCGTCTCTCGTATGACCTTGTCAACGTCGGCAAGGACTAGGGAAAGCCAGGAAAGCGGCTTCGCTAAAGGACCGAAGCAAGTGGTGGTTTCTGCGGAAGAAGCCACCCAGGCAGCATTACGAGTGATGAGCAACAAAAAGCGAAATCTTCGAACATATAATGCTGCAGAACGTAGGGCTAGTTTCTAGTTCTAGATCTAGTAAAGGACGAAACAAGGCAAAACACTGAGAAAAAAAGACTGTGTGCACACGGGTGTGGCTTAAAGTCATACTAACTGGAAAATTATTTTCAGTGAACACGAGCGTTGTTTTTGAGGATAGGTCATAGAAATCATAAAGAGCTGAACAAAAGGATGGATTCCTAAGTTAGGAATAAAATAGAGGATGCCTGAATAAATACATAAAGGTCTCTTGAACTCTACTATAACCGGCGAGTCCATCAGCGTGCGCCGCCTTCCACACGACTTGCTATGGAAAGGCAGTGCAATTAGAGCACCATCGCAACTACAATTAGAGAATTCCGTGATAAGTCTAAGCCTGAAATCATGTGGAAAGCCAATGTATTTTTTGCCAAGCTCCCATCCAGTTCCACAATTATGGCAAGGTCTCTCGCGCATAAGCAACCCCTCAGTAGCATTCGAGGGATAATTTCGAGTGACAGTGGTCGAAGTGTCAACCAACCAACTGCCGTTTTTACCAACTGAGCTTTGCTTCAGAGCGCCAGGATGAGCCACGACCCAATATGCGCCATTCTAAGGAGTAAATGGTGAGGTAGCACACTGTACCACCTTGAAGGACAAATGGTGTTTAGCAACGCAGAAAAGCGGCGACAATTACTGCAGCCAACATGCTACTCATGAGCAAAAAGTATGCTACCTCCAGCCGTAAATAAGCCCTAACCGTTTTCTCATCCGTACTACTTCGGAACAGAGAGCCGGCAGCACATCGCTTAGTATACAACCACCCACAGTGAACATTAGTGTCAGTGGAGCGTCGACTCACGTGCGACCATGTGCAGAGTGCCCGTCATCAGCTTCCGGCCTGCAGTCCTCGCGATGGTTTCGAACGGGTGGTCCGGTCTTCCCTGGAACCGCTCGTCTACGCCGAACGATCCGCGGAACAGGAAGTCCATTGCCAGCTGCTCGTACTTGCGCAGCATGTTCACCTCCTCACCAAGTTTGGCGTGCTCCTCCAACAAACTGAGCAGTACAGCGACATCCTCTTCCAGTAGAGGCATCATCTGCAGAAGTGCAAAACTACGCATAAATTGTCTGCGAAAAAAAATCAGTATGGTTAGGCACCGCCATTAAAGAGAGGCACGCGATTCCAACACTATTCCATGTTTGTTGTGGCAATGACTCCGTCTTATTGTGGCGAGTGACGGCTGCAGGTTTTCTCCTCTATATTGTATCTTCAGCTGTGCGCGTGACAGAAATAAAGCAGCTCCTATTTAAGCGTTAGAACTTTTCCTGGAGTTTTGCTCTTGTACAGCACGTTCTTCTGATACTATCAAAGGCCAAGACGCAACCGCACAAAATCTATTGTCTCTAAAACACGCCTCCAGCGAAAAGTTTGCGTTTTCAAAACTACTCTACCATTTAATACGTGCTCATTCACGACGTCCACAACCTAGGGGGCTGTTATACGCCGTAGCGGAAATGTTCTGTCCAAAAGCGGAAGACCATACTGCAGACTCTCTCTTCGTCGAGAGCAGATGTAAACATGAAATGTTTTACAGTAGCCCAGTAGTCGAACCCTCTCTGGTGTGATGTAGAGGGTGCGAGTGGCACTCTTGAAGTCCGTAACGACCACGCAATGCCACACCACACCCCACTACAAATCCCTTTTGCCGCCAGCCTGTTTGAGCTGAGAATGAGCCCGAGACGAACTCGCTCAATGTCAAAGCACTGACTTGTGAGCTTACTGCGCTTACTGCGTCTGGAGTCAAACCAAACATCGTTTGAAGCACACAGTTTACATGACCTCGACAAAACTCGTGTTAAATCGTCTGTTTCAGGGAAAGTGTAAAAACGTCAAGGAAAAAAAGTAGCCAACAAACAGAGGCTTTTATTCTCAAAAGCGGCTCTTTCCTTTGGATATTCGACTTAACCCGCACTCGGCCGAGTTCGTGTAAACGCTGAAAAGAACACAAACCAGCCAAACCCAAACCTAACATCTGTCCCGGTGCATGGGCCCCAGAGCGTGCACCCGAACTGCGCCGAACCGCTGCCTTCCGCCACCATCCCTGTTCTTTTTCACAGATTCCCCGCATCTGTTCGTCGTTTAGCCCGATGGTAGGGCGCGCAGAAGGAAAACCTTATCGCATCAGCCAATTCACACCAACGAATATCGCGGCTTGCGAGCGATGAGGACGCTTTCACACATGGCGCTATGTGCCGCTGCCGCCAGACTAATCTTCGCTCCTGTAAGGCCGCAAACTCGCCGTCGCCTCCGTTTCCGTGCGTGATTCCGACGTCTCTTGCGCACATGCTCTGAACTATGAACTAGTTTGAACTTGTGACAATGCTTTTACAAACACCAGGTTAAACTCCCCGGATTCCTGATTTGTATGTGTGAAATTCTTTTTTTTTTCTGTGCCCCCACGTTTTTTTTTTTCGTTTCCAAACGGTTTGAAATGTGCATGTGTGTCTGTGCATGCGTGCAGGTTCCGAGCGTTTGTGCGTTCGCTTGCACTGCGTGCCAACATGTGCTAATTTCCCAAAGGAGACAATTCACATTTCGAATGAATGCAGTTTTGTAAAATAATTCCAGTGTCTGTTGTTGACGAATAACGCAGTAGTGCCCCCTTCCATATATTTAAGCATCATCATCATCCATAATTACATATCCTTTTAAAAACACCCTTTCTATCCGCCTTACCTGCGAAGCTCTTAACGTGTGCGCAAATAACGTGTTTTTGCGCATTTATTTTTAAACATTCTGTGTTATATTAACAAGCTAAACGTGGTGCTCTTTAGTGGAAGAACATTTGCGTGAATTGTTCTCAGTGTGATGAGTGGTTACGCGGTGGCTAAGTGGTTACGGCGCTCGACTGCTGGCCCGAAAGACGCGGGTTCGATCCTGGCCGCGGCGGTCGAATTTCGATGGAGGCGAAATTATAGAGGCCTGTGTACTGTGCGATGTCAGTGCACGTTAAAAAACCTCAGGTGGTCGAAATTTCCGGAGCCCTTCACTACGGCGTCTCTCATAGCCTGAGTCGCTTTCGGACGTTAAACCCCTTAAAACGAAACAAAATCACCTAAAAGCAAAAGAGATCCTCGGTGTATATGTCTGTACCGTGTTAAAACTGCTCGGTGGAAACAAGTAGGGAGACACGTATAGGAGGGAGACATCTGAAATTTCTGCTGCCTGTGTCTTTCCAGCATCCGTTTGACTTTTGTTATGTTGCACATCATCTTTTTGATGAAGTCACCAACTAGACCGGCAAAAAGCAATATGCCGTGCAATGACTTCGTTCAAAATCTTAGTCCATAATTCACCCTCCTTTTTTTATTCTAGCTTTTTCCAATATTCCTAATCAGTGAGATTTAACTCCGCCATGTGGCAATCTCACAAATCAAAAACAGAATGGCTCAAGGAAATCCACCTGCCCCGCCAAAAGCATAAC
This sequence comes from Amblyomma americanum, assembly GCF_052857255.1. NCBI lineage: Eukaryota > Metazoa > Arthropoda > Arachnida > Ixodida > Ixodidae > Amblyomma > Amblyomma americanum. The sequence goes on from NC_135503.1 coordinate 94,962,068, forward strand.
TGCATTTTTTCTAATCCGTTCAACCTTCATAAAGTTTTCTCTTTTTGTTAACATGCGGCGTGGGGAGTTGTACAACGGCTAGCAGGTTATCAGAGGGGGCTGACGGGTATATAGGCATGTCGTGACAATAGATCCGTCTGGAAGACTATTTCGCAATATAGAACACAGATTGCACTTTGCTAATCTATTTCCAGCAATTTCAGACGACAATTTTGAAAATTGAAAACTAAGATATTTTTACGGTATAATTGAAGGTAATAGTTCACTGTTCTGTTATGTAGCACAATCTTTCTTTTAAAGTGTTTCCATAAGTCGCACCGAACAATTAAGAATAACAAAGAAAATCAATAGGGAGTGCTTTTGACGAAAGCAAAGACGTTAATAGAAAAAAATCAAAACTGCCGTCGGATGATCTGCAGATATGTTGGCTGTTATCGTGAAATCTTACATTATATGAAAAAAATTGCGTTCATAAATGGAACGTTCCCTCACAACCATGCTGGTGAGTCGAACGACCTCGATTCCTCAGAGTATTTTGTTGCTAGCTAGCGTTATAGTTGTAGCAATAATGCCCCGTTTGCGTCAGCCAGACCGTCCTTTGTTTCCCTCAGAGCAAGGCCCACCATGGTCGTTGTGCGCTCGGTAAAGCGCGCGATCACGGTTTTGAACGTTGTCAGCCGCGATTATCCGGGGGAGGCCGTAATTATCTCTCCTATTAAAACCCCACAACATATAAGCCAAAAAATCTAGAAACAAAGATTTTTAAGGAAACATATTTTCTTTGTATTTCCCAAAATACCCTTCCAGAAAAATTCAGGGGGGGCACTTTGTTGACCTAAAGTGCGGTGAGGCGAAACCCTTTAAAGCGATGCTCCTGTATGTGTTGCAGCTGTGTGGTGATGTTGATTTAAGACTACGAAGAGCGTTTAGGCGGCATCCTTCCAGATCGGCGTTCAGGAGGCGTCTGGACTGGGACGCGAACGCGTATTGCAGCGCTGCCAGGAAGTCGCGGAACACCAACGCCCGTTCGGCGCGACGCCTTACCTGTTGGACAATTTAAGGAAAGGAAATGACGCCTGTCTCAGATACCTTGGTGGACACCCGAACCGCGCCGTAAGGGAAGGAAAATGAAATGAAAATTGGTTTTAAGGAAAGGAAATAGACCATGTCTCACATATCTGGGTGGACACCCGAACAGCGTTTGACTGACAGCTATAGTGTGACAGATTTCGCGGACGGACGGACAGACGAACATTGATGAGCCATTAAAGGCTTTCGTCTTAATATGTCGGAAATGTTTATTCCATACTGGCGGATCTCTAGGGGAACTCGTGCTCTCTTCATATGACCTTCGCATTTGCCGCGCAAGCAATAAGAATTTTGTAGCAAGAGCTATACTGGGCTACCATTCGAGCATTTCGCTGCGAGCCAGGGGAGGAACTTATGTGCATACGCCGTTACCTTGGCAACCGGAGACGAGCAGCAGGTGCGGCGTGCGCTTCGCCGTAGCCGCGGCCGCGCGCCTGCTCCACCATCGGAGCCACGCGTGACGTCACGCGGACGAGCAGTTATGCGCATGCGCCGATACCATGGTAACCAGAGAGACCCCATAGGTGCGCCACGCGTTTCGTCGCCGCCTCGCCGCACGCCGTTTCACATGCAAGCGAACCACTCGCGAACTCCGCCGCCGCGGCGCATACACCCTCTCTCAAGCGGTGGAGGAAGCCCCAGCGGCTGGAGCGGCGAGGTTCGGGCAAGTTGGAAATTTTCGCTGCGGCGACGCGGCAGCACCGCATCTCAACCAATGACGGCCCGGCTAGGGTGGCTAGACTGGCCCGGCGTTGCCACGCGAGTTTGTACGCCGCACGTACGAACTTTTGTTTATGAAAAAATTGTATAAAGTGCTGTTTAATGCTTAAAACGCAATAATTATATTTATTTAAATAAACTGTGAAAAGAAATGACAAAATAATGCTTATATAGCACGCTTTTATTGTGTTTGCAGGCCACCAAAACCGGTTGCAGGCGCATATCTTTTGTCCCCAACATTGGTTTTCGCAGCGGTGGGAAACGCGGAGCGGCGATGCATGTGAAACGATAGCTCGCGAACCGCTTCGCAGCGCCGCGCCGCTGTTCGCTCTGTTCGCCAATTCGCTTGCATGTGAACCACCCTTATCACCCGAACCGCGCGTCGTATGCGCAGTATTGCGTATAAAAGGCGGATATGTAATGGGCGGCTGCATCACAACGTTTGACATGGATGCAGAGAAGGAGAGTCTCGCTGCTGTTAAACGGCAGAATAGACACGAGAAGATAACTGTTTCAATCCTGAGGTTGTCGCCTCGCACTTGGCTACCCAACAGAGAGAGAATTAACGTGAGATCTAAGGAGACGCCCGAAGACAGAGAGGAACGGCTTGCCAAACGGAGATGACAGACTGCTGAGCGTAGTAGACGGCGCACAGCCGCCGAGGTGAAGCCCAATGTCTCTCACTGATAAGCAAACAATGACCACAACAAGCTCAGCCAGGGAGACGTATCTCTCGATAAGGAAAACCTGACATAGCCTAGCTAAGCCCCTGCCAATTTTTTCTCCGGCAGTTGCTCAGTCCGCCGCCATTTTTGGCGCGACGACCCCACAGGTTGCTCCCCCAGCCTGCATCTGCGGCTGCGGGGCGGCGTTCGCCAGGTAACGCGCTGTCTCCCGCTTGTTTATGTTTAGCGCAGCACCAAAATCAAAGAAAGCAAGAAGCATGTGCTTATTCTGCGTGCCCTTAATGTATTAAGGCAGCCTTTAATGGCTCACCGTTGTCCGTCCGTCCGCGAAATCTGCCACACTATAGCTGTCCATCAAACGCGGTTCTCGTGTCCAGGAAGGGTGCTGCCTAAGCGCTCTTTGTAGTATTTAATCAACATCTTCACCACACATCAGTGACACAAGCAGCGACACTGCGCTAAAGGCTTTCACCTCACCGCACTTTAGGTCAGCAAAGTGCCCCTCTGAATTTTTCCACATGTGCGCAGATCTTTCAGTGATAAGAATGTGCTCGATGAAAACATTTAAAAGGAGGAATCACTCTGATAATCCTCAGAACTTGGTCGAGATTTTGTGGTTTGAAATCAAGAATAACGTGCTGTGACATTCCTTGTGTGTGCTACGAGGTTCCGCGTTGGACGGCGCGGCGTAGACGGAGACCCAGATGACAGCAGCATCATCAATTACCCAGCCATGCTCTTTGAGTGACGACCAAAACGAAGGGGTTTAAGCCCAACCGGACCCAACCGGACCCGCCGCCGCCGCCGCGGGGAAACGGGCTTTATCCTCCCCAATTGGCGTGGCGGTTCCAGGGGCGGCCCTCCCGAGCACATTCCAGGACAAGGGAACTGTCAGCGGGCCAGAGCGCGCCTTACCTTGAGTAGCGAGTGTCAGTTGATGGATGGAGAATGGAGGCCGGTGACCCGCGGGAACTGTCAGCGGGCCAGAGCGCGCCTTACCACAGCCGACGCTATGCGCTACCTCGAAGACAACCTTCTTTCCCTCGGACTCAACACGTGAGGGGGGCGAGACCATAGTGCGGTGGTATGTTTGTGCGCCCAAGTGAAAGCCCTAGCCCCCCTCCTTCCCCTCCGGCGTGGGCGTCCTCACCCTAGGGAGTGTGGAGAAGAGGAGATAAAAATCGACAAGCAGTACGGAAGAAGGACGCTCAGGACGACATCGTTCGCCAAGAGGGCCTTCAGCGCCGAAACCCGACGGCGTGCAGCTACCACCAGCAACCGCTCGAGCCCAACTCCGGAGCCACTCCATCACCCCCATGAAGTCGTCGGCACGTAAGCTCGGACGCCCCAGCCTCTGAATCTTAATCATGTATAATTATTGAATATATCTGTTTGTTTAAACTCAGCCATACGGTGTCTCTTTGCCTCTCCGTCCCGTGTGGACCTGCGCATTATGGGGGTCATCACACTGGTGTCAGAAGTGGGGTCTCAAAAGCAAATGTCCTCTGAATGCTGCGACATTCATGACTTCAAAATTGTAATCAAAAGGGAATCACGGGACTGATTGTGGGACTTTTTCCCCCATTTGAGAGGCTTGAGGCACCGGAGGGCTTGAAAAAAAAAAATGTCTTAATCTGAGGGAGCTCCCACTCCACAGCCGTCGCTCGGAGCAAGCATGCTGCCATTAGGAAGCGTCATTCCGACGTTTACGGGAGATAAGACAGGGGTTCCAATCTGCGATTTCTTTTCCATGCTAGAAGAGATTGGGAAAATGGGGGGATGGTCCGATGCTCAAATGCTGGGAATGGCGAGGTGTAAGATGGCAGGAGCTGCTCATGATTTTGCATGGCGAGACGAAAAAGTAAAATCCATAAAATCATTTGCGGAATTTAAGAAGCTCGCGTTTGAGCATTTCGACACTGAACCACGTCACGTGCGGGTACAGAGGTTCCGTGACGCCGGACAGATGGTAGGGGAGGACGTGCGAACGTTTGCGTCGTGGCTTCAGCGCTTAGCGCGCGATACGTTAAGCAGGGAGGAGGAAGGAGACCAGCTAAAGAAGAAATACGCGGAGGATATACTTGAAGAGGAAATGACCGCTTTGTTCGTGGCTGCTCTGCAAGACCCCGTGCGCCGGTTCGTGCTCTCGCGCAAGCCGAGCAATTTCGACCAAGCCGTGGAGGCCGCATTGGATGAGGAACGAAATGAGGCGTTAACGACAGCCGCAGCGAGAGTACGCGTCATAGAGAGAGCGGTGCTCAACCCTGAGGTTGCTCTCTTGACAGAGCGATTAGATCGCTTAGAACAGCTGCTATCTCAGCAGGTAGTACGCCAGGTTGAAGCGCGCGCTCAACAGCGCTCATTCGCTGGAAACCGGAGACCGCCACAAAGCTACAGGCGCGGTATGCGAGATTTTGAAGAAATCGTATGCTTCGCTTGCCAGGGTCGCGGACACATCGCCAGGTTCTGCCAAAACGTGCGTCGTGGGGAGCCACAAAGAGAAGCAGGCGAGACACGCCCTAAGCAAGCCTACAGCGGGGCTCCAGATACCGAGACAAAAAACTAGTTAGTCCTCCCCAGCCTGAGGAGCGTGGGGAGGGAGCAGTGGATGATGAGGTGGTGGTAGTTTGTGTGGCCGACGAGGCATGCCCTGTTGTGCGTTGCAAGTTAAATGGTTGCTGCATGGAATTGTTGATAGATACGGGGTCAAAGGTGACATTGCTTAAGGAGAGCAGTTTTAACACGCTTCGAAGGAAGGGGGACCGCGAGGTGTTGGAAGCGTCTGGTGGTATGGCAACCAAATTTGTAGGCATAACGGGGGATCCTCTTGGCATAAGTGGACTCTACCGGTTACACTTCTCTCTCGGCGGAATTGCATTGGAGCACCCCTGCTACGTATGCCCGGACACGGTGTCTCTGCCAAACGGAGTGTCAGGTATATTAGGGCAGGATGTTTTGAGAAAAGGGAAGGTAGTAGTCTCATTCTCTGAGGAAGAGGTTAATGCGGGCGGCTCAAAAGTTCCGTTTTTGAACAGGAGAGGGGCTGAGATTCGCATTACTGATATTGACACCTGTCAAACAGTGAGATCATTGGAGAAGGTATATTCGCGGGTTGCCGTCAGGCTGGTCGAGGAGGCGGTCGTCCTTCCTTGGTCGGAGCACATTTTGTACGCGTTTGTGCCTTCAGATGTAGAGAGCGGCGCCGTGGGAGTGCTTGAGCCGGTCGACTCTCTCAGCAATGGCCTGAAGGCAGCCGCGTGCCTCGTGACAGTTAATGACGCCCACAGAGTGCCCCTACGGGTGGTTAACTGTAGCCAGCAGCCACTGAGCCTTCCCAAGAACAAAACATTGGCATTCTTCACCTCTGCGATAGAGAAACCTGAGCCCACCGATACGGTACTCGCCACTGTAGAGCATGCTAGTCCTTCGGCTGCTCCAAAGGTGTCGTTCGATCTTTCTCACGTAAAATCCAGGGAGAGGGAGGCTCTGGCTGGTTTGCTAAACGACTACTCGGAGGTATTCGCCGCGTCCAACCTGGATTTGGGCTGCTGTGGCGTTATAAAGCACAGGATAGAAACCGGCACTTCATCGCCCGTTTACCAGCGTGCGTACAGGATTCCTTACTCCCAACGTGAGGAGATGGAGCGGCAGGTGCAGGACCTGATTGATCGCGGCATTGTCGAACACTCAAAGTCACCCTGGGGAGCACCAGCACTATTGGTGGAAAAGCCAGATGGCTCGTATCGATTGGTAGTGGACTACCGCAAACTAAATGCCGTAACTCGCATCGATCCATACCCCATCCCCAATATACAGGAGACGCTTTCTCAGCTGGGCTCTGCCAGGTACTTCACGGTAGTGGACATGGCGGCGGGATTCTGGCAGATAGCAATGGATCCGGCAGATGCCGAGAAAACGGCATTCAACACGCCCTCAGGGCACTATGAATGGAAAAGAATGCCGATGGGTCTGGCCAACAGCCCTGCTGTCTGGCAGAGAACCGCTGATGTTATCCTGGCAGGCCTTCTGGGGAGGCTGTGCTTCGTGTATATGGATGACATAATCGTATACAGTGACAGTTTTGAGAACCATTTGCGCAATATTGAGCAGGTTTTGGTGCGACTAAGAGGAGCGGGTCTCAAGCTGAAGCCCTCTAAGTGCCAATTCCTCAAAAACGAGGTGAAATACCTAGGGCACGTTGTTTCAGCTGACGGCGTGCGACCGGACCCTGAGAAACTAAGGTGTGTCTCGGATTTTCCATCCCCGACTAGCGTCCGCCAGGTCCGGCAGTTTCTCGGCCTGATCGGTTACTACCGAAGGCACATAGAGGAGTTCGCCAAGCTCGCTAAGCCGTTCACCGCCTTAACAGCCAAAAATGTCGCCTTTCGCTGGGACGAAAACGCGGAGGATGCTTTTGGGGCCCTGAAAAGGAAGCTAATGAGTGCACCGCTGTTGCGCCACCCGGATTTTAATTTGCCCTTCGTTATGGCCACAGATGCGTCAAAGTTCGCAGTTGGTGCCGTGCTATCTCAGGTTATCGAGGGCAAAGAACATCCCATTGCTTTTGCTAGCCGACAGCTGAGCCCCACAGAGCAAAAGTACGGAGCTACGGAAAGGGAGTGCCTCGCCGTTGTCTGGGCAGTAAAGCACTTCAGATGCTACCTTTACGGCCGCAAATTCAAGCTAGTCACAGACTGCCATCCTCTGAAATGGGTGATGAGTGTCAGGGACCCTAGCTCGCGACTCGCTAGATGGAATCTACACCTGCAGGAATACTGCTTTGAAGTTGAGCACAAGTCAGGAAAGACACATCTGAATGCTGATGCACTCAGCCGCACAGCTGCCGTAGCAGCTATAATTGAGTTTGTCCCCGTAGTCGACCCCGCCGAATTACGCACAGAGCAGTGCAAAGATCCTGACCTGAAGCGAATAATCGAAAGCTTACAGGGCGCACCGTCTCACCCCGAACAGCTAGGTTATTTCATTGGCAAAGACGGCACCCTGTGTCGGCGCACGAGGCCAACCAGGAAAGGGAGACCAGAGAAAACCGCTTGGGAGAGAGTCGTCATACCTCGGTCGTGGACAGAAAGGGTTCTTCGCGCGTTTCACGATGCGCCATGCGCCGGTCATTTTGGCGTAGCGAAGACACGCAGGCGTGTGGAGCGTTTGTACTTTTGGAGTGGCATGCGACAGGATGTTAGAGACTACTGTGCGAAGTGTCATTCCTGTCTCGAAAGAAAAACACCCAAGGGACGAAGACCAGCTCCAATTCAGCCGTTCCCTGAGGTTTCGGCTCCCTTCGAGCGGACAGGTATGGACATAATGGGCCCATTGCCCACGACCACTTCCGGAAACAAGTACATTTTAGTATTTGTCGACCACCTTTCAAAATACGCGGAAGCGGTAGCACTCCCAGATCAGAAGGCAGACACGGTTGCAAGAGCATTTGTCGAACAGATCGTGCTCCGACATGGACCCGCGAGGCAACTCTTGACAGATCGGGGAACGAACTTCGTGTCGCAGCTAATGAGGAGAGTTTGCGAGCTGCTTAAGATCGCTAAGAAGCAGACAACACCGTACCATCCGGCTTGCAACGGCGCGGTGGAGCGACTGAACCAAACCGTGGCCGGGTTCCTGTCGCATTTTGTTTCGCGCGACCAGCGGGACTGGGACTTGTGGCTCCCGTATGCAATGTTTGCCTACAATTCTGCAGCACACGAGAGCACGGGCGAATCGCCATTCTTTCTTCTCTACGGCCGAGACCCGGACCAGCCTAGTGAAGTGCCAGAGGGCCCCCGTCGTGTCCCATACGCTTCACTGGACGACTATAAGGTTGAGCTAGAATCGCGCTTGCAAGTGGCGAGGGACATCGCAAAGGAGGCCTTAAAGAAAGCGGCGAAGCGCAGGAAGGAGGTGCACGATCGCAGTGCTAGAGACGCGCCGTTTAATGTGGGGGACAGCGTGTACATTGAAAACTGCCAAAGGCAGATTGGGCTAGCTCGTAAGTTCCAGACGAAGTGGAGAGGACCGTGCGAGGTTGTCGAGAAGCTTTCTCCGGTAAACTTCAGAGTCCGAGACGTGAACCGGCGCTTGATAAGGATACACGCAAATCGCCTCAAGTCGGCACCGGTTCAGTATTCACGAAATGAGGAAAGGGAAAGCGCGGATTTTGATGGGGACAGAAGTGAAGCGGAGCGCGCAGATAGTTCGCAAGAAACGCCCTCTTCTGCATTTGTTCGGCAGGCGCCACAGGTGACGGCCGGAATGCCACCGGATTTACTTCATGCATTGCTAGAAGAAGAAGCGCGCGAGGTTGCCGCGCAGATAACGCCAGGAGAGGCTCCTGCCACGAGCCCTCGCGAGTCCCAAAGCAGACAAAGGGTCACAGACTTACTTAGTATCACTCATGAAGGCCGATATCCGCTGCGAAATCGGAAAGTTAAGTCGGACTAATGGCGTAAACAGAGCGGAGTTTTGAACTGGTTAGAATTGTGTAATGCCACAGCTCATAACATTGCTATGTGCTTATGTGTTAAGTTATCGGAGTTGGTAGTTAAACCTTTCTGTCATTAAGTAACACCTCCACAGGAGAGCATGCGGAGCGCATGCAGAACCTTCCCTACTTCCTTTCGTTATCTATATTTTTGTCTGTGCCGTGATCGTGCTAGAAGTGGGAGCTCCTTTGTAACTGTGGTAAATTTATTTCGTCCAGTTTGGACTAGAAAGGAGAGGCTTGGGTGCTGAGTTTCATGTTTATCTGTAAAAGAAGATCAGTGCTGCCCCTGGAGACGCCAGTTATGATAGCGGAGGCATATGGTGTTGTGCAGTGGTGTTGAGTGCAGCGAAAAGTGTTTTGTCGGACGCACTGTGCGAGGCGATTCAGAAAGACAAGGGGAGCTGCGTGGACTCAAATGTTCGGAGAACATTCTTCTGGAGGGTGAGCGAGTGTGACATTCCTTGTGTGTGCTACGAGGTTCCGCGTTCGACGGCGCGGCGTAGACGGAGACCCAGATGACAGCAGCATCATCAATTACCCAGCCATGCTCTTTGAGTGACGACCAGAACGAAGGGGTTTAAGCCCAACCGTACCCAACCGGACCCGCCGCCGCCGCCGCGGGGAAACGGGCTTTATCCTCCCCAATTGGCGTGGCGGTTCCAGGGGCGGCCCTCCCGAGCACATTCCAGGACAAGGGAACTGTCAGCGGGCCAGAGCGCGCCTTACATTGAGTAACGAGTGTCAGTTGATGGATGGAGAATGGAGGCCGGTGACCCGCGGGAACTGTCAGCGGGCCAGAGCGCGCCTTACCACAGCCGACGCTATGCGCTACCTCGAAGACAACCTTCTTTCCCTCGGACTCAACACGTGAGGGGGGCGAGACCATAGTGCGGTGGTATGTTTGTGCGCCCAAGTGAAAGCCCTAGCCCCCCTCCTTCCCCTCCGGCGTGGGCGTCCTCACCCTAGGGAGTGTGGAGAAGAGGAGATAAAAACCGACAAGCAGTACGGAAGAAGGACGCTCAGGACGACATCGTTCGCCAAGGGGGCCTTCAGCGCCGAAACCCGACGGCGTGCAGCTACCACCAGCAACCGCTCGAGCCCAACTCCGGAGCCACTCCATCGCCCCCATGAAGTCGTCGGCACGTAAGCTCGGACGCCCCAGCCTCTGAATCTTAATCATGTATAATTATTGAATATATCTGTTTGTTTAAACTCAGCCATACGGTGTCTCTTTGCCTCTCCGTCCCGTGTGGACCTGCGCATTATGGGGGTCATCACAGTGCTATGATCAATTTCTCGCACGTCTCACGGTTCGTGATGAACTGAAAAGATAAGGCCGAGGGGAAGGGAATGAAAACTCTGCGAGTAAAATTTTACGGTTCCTCCCGTAAAAATATACTACCGGGGATACAAGCCTCCACGACGTGTGTGTGGTAGTAAATCCGACAGCGACGTTATAAGCTGGACGATACTTTTAGAGTTCAAATTGAGACTCACGTACACTAACATTCAAGTGTGAAGCAAATTGATCGCTCGGATATGTATAGGGTAATTAATTACGCCGCTATCGTTTTTCGTGCGTCCTGAATATTTCCGCCCTCTATACGTCCCAACTTCCTTAAACGAGTGACCCGTATCGATAGTTCAAAATAACACTTACGAACAATGTGTTAGAAAGTGTCAAGAAGAATTGTAGTGTATTATTCTCAGCTCAAACCAGCTGGCACGCGGTCTTATAGTGCTCGGCCTTTATCCCTCATTGTTGCCGCGCTCAAGTCACCCTTGGGTTTTCGAAATTGTCCTAAACGCAATAGGCGTCGTAAGTTCTAAGCTCACAGTAACCTTTAAATTTTCAAGTCCCAAAAGCTACTGTCCTTCTCCTTTCTGATCTTAGTTAACCGTTTAAAGTACTTCCTGTTATCGCCGCCGGACTGCATTATTTGAGGCCATGAGTTGGCCCAATAAACAGGTTTCGAGTTGGGCGCAAGCTTGCTTGTTGTCATTGTGGCCTTATATTAACCTCAACATTAAATAACAGAAGCAAACGGTAAAAGTTGCGTGTGCTGGCACAGATATTGATGCCTACTGAGTACTACAAGTTCAGAAACTGTGTATAATCGGTGACTTAAGCGACCATTATGGGATCACTTTTTTTACTCTCGAGGTATATTCAAACTGGGCAATGTCCTCAAGCTACCTATGAAATATTTTGTTTATTTTTTTTACAAAAGAAGGGTTGAAATTTTGCTCAGTCATGCAGTTGAATGTCCGATGCAACCTATTTTCTTAAATTCAGGTATCTAACTCCGCAACTCTCGCATTCGAGGTGCATGCTGAACCACTTGGCCACTGCAGTGGTGGCCAAGTGGTTGAGCATCCTCCTCGCATGCGGGAGATGCCAGGTTCGATCCTCAGTGCCGCCGTGTACCAACCGGTGATACAATGCGTACAAGCTTTCCCCTGGTCTGGTGCTCGGCTTCTTTAGGATGAAATATCTGGGAAATGGGTCTTTGACCCCACCGTTAGAAATGGAAAATACCTTGTGCCATGGCGCTCTTTGGCCGCAGATGCCCTTGCTCCATAAAAACCCATAATATTCAAATTCAGGTTCTTTTGTTAACATGTAAGCATCACAAATCTTAATTTTCAGTTCCTTTCATTGTAAGCTAAGACACCCAGTATAACGGATTTCTTTAAGGTTTAATAGAGTTACGTTATGGTGCGGAAAAAATGCTCTTTAGGGTATTACTTCGTTTTCTGAGCGTTATAACTTAAGTTCAATTTCTCGGGTCATTATTGAAAGCCATAAAGGTGCCAGGAGAATGCATTATGGAAAAATGGCATTCATCTCCTCTCAGATGAGTGCTCGCTTGTGCAGGCCGATTTTATTGAGACACAACGGCATTCCGAACTGACTGACTTGCTGGAAGTTAGTGCCGGCAGTTACAGTCAAGAACAGAAACATTTTGCGTTGCCATCGAGTGGGACGAGTGGTCGAAAGATGCCGCCGAACTTCAAGATGTCTCTCCAAGAGCAGCCGTTCTGTGCCTCTTTGACATCGCCCGCGTGCAACATGCTATCATCCCACCGCGCTACTGTTGGCAGTGTTGGGTTATGTCTTTACCCGTTCCTTTCGCGAAATACATGATGAGCATTGCTGAGGAGCCCCACGAATTCTTGCCAATGTCTCTGTTGTCCAAAACTACATCAGCTTCCCTTGAAATTTCAGCAGTTGTATTTACGCTGCAGAATCCTTTACTCTTTGAAAACTACCATTCATAACATTCACGTCGCATATCATCCTGCACACTCATAATAAGTGCCTGACGGTAATAATAAGGGCCGAACTGGAAGTGAGCGCGCGTTCTCCTTCCTCGTGAACTGCGGTAGCAGTGGCGGAGCGGGGGGGGGGGGCAGTGGCGACACCACCGAGATGCGGCGGAAGGCGGGAACAGACCCCACTGCGAAAGACATAATAAGACAGCGCGCTACCCTGCATACCAGGCCGACAACCAGGCAGACCTCTCCTGTTCCATTAAAGTTCTTCTCCTCCTCTTTCTCCCTCCAAACCGGCAGTGGCTCTATTAGTTTTTATTTTGTTCTTAAATAAACCACGTCAGCCTATTCAGTATGTTTGCTTCATAACCGCAGTCATTTTGTTTTTTTCTGATGGCTCTAACTCAGCGATTACTAACGTCTTAGCTGATGTGCCACAAGGATCTGAGCATTGTCATCTCTTGCTCCATATATAGATGGTGTTTCACCATAGATTTTACACAGAATAAAAAAATAGGCTTTTTGAGTTAGGCTAGTGCTTTTTGAGGCATAGTATTTTCAGCGGTGCCGTACATCAGAATGCAGGTAAGATGAGCTAACTAGGAAGCTGGCTAACCAATATTGAATTGTTAACTTTTTATGTATCACTGTTAGTCTCCTTAATTATTGAGAGGCATCTGCCCACGTTAAGTAAAAATCATATCGAATTTTAGAATTTCAAAAAACCGCGATTACTCTATATAGGCGTTGTGGTCCAACGAATTCTGGCTATTTCGAGGAGTTGCGTGCACTGGACAGGATGCTTTGCCTGCAAGCTTCTGGAAAGCGCATGTATTTTGGCGAGACGTAGCCAAAATTTTGGGCCACAGCACCGAGGTTAACCGCGTTTTGGGAATTCTGAAATATGATATGGATATTGCTTAGGGTGGCCTACATGCCTCTCAATAATTAGGAAGCCTAACAGCGGTAGTTAAGAAGTTAACTGTTTAATATTAGTTGTTTAGCCTCCTGTTAGCACACCTTAACTGTATTCTGATGTACAACCCCGTTTACAATGTTATGCAGAAAAAATGGGCTGTATTCCGAATCTGTGTCATAATAAAAAGCGTCATAATCTGCCACAACGGGCACACCTGATTGGCCGAAACGCCGGAAGCGGATGTGGTGGGTGGGATGCAGCGAAAAGGGTTGAAGAAACCGGACGGTGACGTCGAACACATAGCGTACGCAGCAGATGCCCGACAGCCAACATTGCGGCGCGCTCTGAAGTGGAGCCTCTCGCTTCGAAGTGAACTCGTTAAAGGCACACTGAGGAGAAATTGAAGTTGGCTTGTATCGATAGAATACCAGCTCCTGATCACAAAAACGCCGCTCTTACTGAAAACAAAGCTCTTGTAAGGTAGAAAATAGCAAGAACCAAAATACAGGTATCGCCGCCACAGGCCAATCTCGCAAGTACAAGCGTGGTGACGCCGTAGGACAAGAGACGCCACCTTGGAATAATTTTCCGTCCTACATGGTTGTGCGAATTTCTGAGGCTGACAAAGGTAGGTTGCGCGGTTCAATACTGAAGGAAGTTTTGTTTTAAAACCGATAGTGCACTTTTATAACACAAGGGAGGCAGACAAAAGACAACCTGAATGTTGGAAGCAAAGAAAACCGATGCTTAGCGGCGCCACAGGCGGCCAGGAGAGTTTCGATTTTTTATGACGCTTCGCGTCTATGAGCTTTGCGTGCCCCGTGGTTTTGTTTTTGACGCGCCTCGATTTACAAGCGCCGAGCAGCAGAGGAACTCCAAGTGCCGCTTCAAGTGCTTGTTAACCTTTGAAGGAGCCTGTTAAGGCTTGTCAGATGGTCTCCACGGTCGATGAAAAACTATGATGGCACGATGGTCGGTGATCGTACAAGGCAGCACTTGTGTATTCGCACGCTCGCGCGACGAAACATTACCGGTTGTGCCAGTCAGCTTCAAACCACTTACCGGAAATCGTTCATTAGGGACGGGATACAAGACACAAGGCAGTTCAGAAAAATTGCTGATGGCCTAGCTCTGTTAGACCAGGATATACCTAGCGAAAGCGCGGAGATTTCTGCATCAGAAGAGTGCATTCACTAGATGCGCCTTTACTGATGGATGTAACTTGTTCCGTCGTGGCGGAGTGGCAGCGTCTCAGCCTCAAACGCCAAAGGCCCTATTTCGACTGCGAGCCTCGGCACAGGATTTTTTTTTTATTCAGTGAGTGAGTGGGAGGGAGGTTCCAGTGGCTTCCATGGATGCCGCCACCGAATATGTTGTTAGCGGTTAAGCGCAGGCTCTGTTAAGGCGCGTGTATGCTCCGGCGTAACGCGCGCGCGCTGCACGGCGACGTCACATCAGCCAAAGCGAGACCCTCTATACTCCCACTGCGCTTGACCGCCGACGCGTTCGGCGGCTTCGGCGCACTCTGACCGCACTGGCGGGGAGACTTGGAGCAGGCCTCTATTTGGCGCCGAGTGCGCCAGCTCGGCTAATTTAATGCATTCGCAGTACATATCTGAAGGTACATGCAAGTGGGCGAGAGAGCCCGATCCAGTGGATCGGCCCGTCGGATCTTGCGGAAGCCGTTGAAGCGTCGTGCGCCGGCTTTAGTTTCAAGCCGCCAACATTAAACGCGACCGCCCTTAAGCACCCATCAGTTTTTTGTGGGAAAAAAATAAATAAATAACTTGGCCCTTGCAACCGTGGGAGACCTCGACGCCGCCTGCTGCGCCGTGCAACCACGCCGTTCAAGGAATCACAATCCGTTGGCCCCATAGTCCCGGCCAGCCTCTGATGGGCGCAAGGCGCCGGCCTTGTCCTGGCTCCTCGCGACTCCCCGAACTGGGATTAAGATATTTAGTTTGCGACAGCTGCTCACTGAGGAAGGGGGAAAAGATAAGATCCGCCGGCGCCTAACCTAACCGTGCTCCCTCAAAAACATCGCACGCTCTCTGGGGCTGAGGTCGCTGAAATGCAGGCCGGAGTTCTTGCGAGAACTACGTCGTCGGGTTCGGGAACGGGATCCATCGTAACGCTGGCAAGACGCCGGTGCAAACGTAAACGAAGCGACGGTAGCGACCCGCGATAGATGCCTTCAACGTGCGGCGGCGGTGACATTTCGGCAGCTGCTAGACCGCATCGCTAGCCACCAGAAATCACGGAGTCTCCGTTTACGTCACGTTTCACGCCACTCAGTCCTGGGACGTCATAAGAGTTCTGCGTGACGTCATAAGAGTTGTCGGGTTTGAATCGGAGCGGCGGGAAAAACTTTTCCAACTTCGAATCGAAATTTATTTGAAACAAAGGCATATTTCGCTCCCGCACAAGCGGCAACAAACCCACGAAATGCCGAACTATCAGATTTTGCTAACAAAAAAAAATTGATAGGGTTCTCCTCAGTGTCCGTTTAATGTTACCGCGCTTTTTGGCCCGTGAACTGGCTATAAACTGGGTACGGGACTTTCGTTTCGTCTTTTCTTGCCTATAACAAATTGTATGGACAATAAATTCGGCCTGTTTTTTATTTCGTCGGACGATTAAGTAGATCCTAGGTCTAACGAGCACCGGTTTGTTGCAGAAATTGTTCTCTTTATTCAAACTGGATGGCGCTACTATCACCGAGTTCTCTCGTCTGCGTGTGTTGAATGATTTAACATAAAGCAGAATGACCTGCAAAATATTTGCGTTTATTGCGCGCAAACGTGCATTTCCTATTCTACAGGTCTCCCTTAGCTGTTGAAGCGTACTTCATCCTGACCGTATGTAATGTATGCCAGCGTGAAACCGCTCATGTGCACGGATGGTCAGTCGCCAGCGACGCGTTGCTACACCAAAGCGTTTGACATGCCACAGGTGGTTTCTGGTGCTCCTTACGGTTCTTGAAAGCCGCGATGGTGTTGCTCTGCATCAATGAGCTCGCGAGTCAGCTTGCAAGTTAGTTTTAAGGATTTAACGGGCACGCGTGCGCTTCGTACCATGGTGAACCTATGAAAACTTCGTCTGCGAAGTCTCCCAACGCATATATAAAGAGAAAAACAGTACGAAGATTTTTTAACTCATCCCGTTTATTTATTGGCAGTGCCTGCATAAAGTGACTGAAACAGCGGAAAGTACCGTCTGCACGACCGTCCGATAACAGCACGAATTTACATTCAGCTATGTTGCAGACGGAAAGTCGTCACTGCGCCTTGGTTCAGCCAGGCACGGAGCGCACATTGTGCAGCGAGTGAGTGCATGCTGCAAATCTTCCTCTCCGTTCCCTTTTCCTCGAGATAAATGTAAAACGCCGTGTTGTGCGAACAAGCTACAGCTTCCTTTTATTTACCATCGGCGATCGACGGCTGTAGAGGCCGCTTTCTGTCACTGAAAAGCCACGCGTGGTTGCATACAATATTTTCTTGTTTAACTACACCTCCGGCCTTTACGGTGCAGAAAAGAGTGCCTGAACTATATTGTTTGTAATTGCTGAGGTTAATTGGGTAAATAAAACAGCTTTGATATTAATCCTTTAAAGTGGAATCCGATGCGCAACCAAACTTGTGGCTGAATGTTTCTTCTGTCGCATTGGTCGCGTTCTTTTTCTCGGCAAAGAGCAAAAGCGCCGCTGAACGTTTGGCTGCGGCAAACGCAACGCAGTGACTTCCTGCCGCTGCTAACAGTCGCAAGCGAACCGACATCCGCTTCCGGTTTTTTCGACCAATCAGGTGTGGCCGCTGCGGCAGGTTGTGACGCTTTCTATTATGACACAAACTCGAAATACGGCCCCAGCTCTCTCCTAACTCAAAAAACGATTATTTGAAAACAGTGTAAAATTGTAAGTTAAACGCTCTGTATATTATTCGAAAGCCTTTTAGTAAGTCGACTGACGTTCATCTTTGTTTTTCACTCAACAAGCAGTGATAATGACTTTACAACCCTGTCGCTGTGCTATCCACCACGGTGGCCCAGCGGTTATGGTGCTCGGCTGCTGATCCGAAAGACGCGGGTTCAATGCGCGGCGCGACGTTCGCATTTCGATGGAAGAGAAATGTTAGAGGCCCATGTGCAGAGCGATGTCAGTGCACTCTTGAAACTTCGTTTTCTTAACGTGACAGATTTTTAAGTCCTCTGCGCGAGACAAAACCCTGGCACCCGTCACTCGTTTAGCGCCGGAGGCGGCTCCCCCCCCCCCCCCCCCACGCCTCCCCGCCCCCTCCCCTCCGTTGGCAGGTGCTTGGGAACTCAGGGGAGAGAGACCAAAGGCCGAGGTTGGAAGAGACCTCCTCCGTTTGAAGTGGCAAGGCAAAGCGGCAGAATGAGCGGAGAGGCCCAGTGTAATTTTCGGAACTCTTGTTTCCTTCCTTACGAACAGTTAGATTGTTTCTTGTTTCTTGAATTAAACCAAGTTGACTAAAACGACAACAGTCAGCTGTCATCAACAAAGAACTAAATCAGGTGGCTACTACATGCACGTTAAAGAACCCCACGTGATCGAAATTATCCCGGGCCCTCAACTACGGTGTCCCACATAGCTTGAGTCGCTGTAGAAATTTAAACGCTATAAAACCAAAACCATGTTGCTGCTTTCTCTGTCTGGTGGCAACTGTGCCACCTATGGGGAAGGAAAGGAATTCGAATTTGCTATTCTAAAATTACCCGCGGTTCCTCTATTTGTACAAATTTTTTTTTCATGCTATCTCAGAGGGAAGTATATTAGAAAACATTCCGAGTTTTGTTACATATTTTCAAAGCAGCGTTTGAAATAAGGCCGAAGAATTTTTGAAGCTAAGAGCCCACTTGTAACTTTCATGTCGTCGCGTTCCTGAACGCGAAAATCTGCAGAAGCTTGGACAGGAAAAAAAATTTGCTTTAAACATTTTATAAAACCTAAGGTTGAGTTAATGAAACTTCTTGCTCTGACAGTACTCTTTTCATACCTAAGGAGAGACACAACTGCAAATAGTACAGGGCGCCGTATGTTACTCGCTCCGCCCGTCTGCAGAGGGACACAGGCCTCATCAGGCATTGTAGCCTTTAGCCTCTGCTCCTGCAGCAGGCCCTGTATGTTCAGAACAGATAATTGAATGAATAAATAAATAAATAAATAAATAAATAATTTGAATTACTGAATCTTTTTTACCCAGATTTATTAAATAAGACTGCATATGTTTACTTCTCCGCCGACCGCATATAAAAATGGGGGAGCTGCTAAAGAAAGCCTCCTTTATACAACTTGGTGACCCGCAACATCCACTTCAGAGAAGCTGCAGCTTCAGTTACAAAAAAAAATAAAACCTGTAACTAAATATCGTTACATTAGAGAACACCATCTGTCGAGTCTGTCTCACAGCGAGAAATTTTAAATTCGTTAGGGTCAATTAAGCGGGTAGCCTTCTTGTTTAGCTTTGAATATTTGTTGCGTTCGCTTTGCATGTTGAGTTGGCCTTACTTCTGCACTATTAAAAGGGCAGCGTTTTCGCCAGTTCGTTCCCGTGATTCCCTGGTGTTTTTTTATTCATATGAAGCTAAAACACAGCGAGGCCTCCGGCTTTGAGCAATAACTGATTAGATGACAACCGCAGCACGTGACGACCACATGCCTATACAGCACAATAGCCACAGCATTTTAAACTGGCATCAGTTTACAGCATGTAGAGTGTAGGAACAGAACATACCAGCTTTAGTTTGGCCGCGCTGAAGCCTCTGGCCAATGTGTTCCTGATACTCTTCCACTGGCAGCCGTCCACGTATATGATCGACTTGCCCAAGAAGGGGTGCATTTTTTCCACCATCATGGTGAGCTAAAGAAGGGGAGAAAGTTTTGTTTTCAGGCCCCCTTTTGTCACTTGAGGCCCCTTCATGAGGCACCTCTCTCTGTGGCAGGAATGCGTGCTAGGATAACAAACAGCATTGACAGCGAAAGGAAGAAAACACATGGCCAGTCCCCCCTCTGCGTATGTGTGATTTTATAATGCCTACAAAAACATCAACACTTCTGAAAGCCCCAAAGCAATGCGAAGCATAACTGCATTATCGATTGCTGTCCGAGATTGAGTAATATGTCGTGTTAGTTAAAAAGAAACCATGCACATCGCTGAGCGGTGCACTATGTCGTTTCATTTCCGAAGCTTGCTTAGTTGGCTCTGCAGCTCGAGGCGGTATTGCTTCCCTTTCGGTTCCTCAACACATTCCTTCAACCCCCTCCCCCATCCCCCACCCCTAAATGACTTCGGTCATTTTTTTGCTTCACGCTAACGCCAGACCGTACAAGAGTTGTGTTGGTCGCATAAAGACTGATGTTACAGTTAATCTCAAAAGTGACGATCGCACTTTGCCGTCTCTTCCCTGAAACAGTTTGTCTTGAGATCTCCACTGCTTCCGCGGTTGAAGGCTGTCAAGAAGAAGAATCAAGACGCATTCCTTGGTCGTTTCTCCTTGAAGCTCGTTCTGAACCTCAACAGTTCGAAGGTGCTCAAGATATTCTCTGGCCGTCCGCGCTAGAAGGCTTCTGTGGTCTGCTGCTCTGGTCTAGAGTCCTTGAAAGGGTATGGTGATTTGGTCGGCTTCGTTCTTTCTCTTGCTAGGCAGCGACATGAAGCGCTTTTCTGCTAAAAAAAGAAGGAAGAATAAAGAAGTTATTTTTAGAAACACTACGTCCAAAGCCGCACGCACGTAGAGTCCTGTCGGTAATGGATCGCGCTGGCAACGCCCTCCACAAGCGGCCGGGGTGAGCCGCCCGGCCATACATTGTCCAAAGCAGCACATATGTCAGGCGTGCACTACGTGGCGATCACCAAGTGGGGCGTCAGGCTCGCCTCCTCAATATATGCACAGATGTTCACTAATGTTCTCTATCGGGAGCGTGCACTGCCGCGCCGCCCGAGGAGTGCCTTGAGGTTATCCGTAATGATTTCTATTGAACTGTACTCCGCGAGCATCTCGCCACACGGCTCCGCGAAAGATGGTGGTCTCATCGCCTGGTGTCGTTCCATATGTCGCTGCGCTCGGTATCACTGGGCAGATGCTTCGCAGTAGAAACTAGGTTTTTCTTCGTTATTCGCCGCCGTCATATCCAGGTAGTTGCTTTCGCTTGGTCCCGGCGAATATCCCGGGTTTAGGCACTACCTTATATTATGCTGCGATCGTTAAAAAAGACAACTTCGTTTAGCTAACCGACGACTGACACCCCAAGGGGCGCTTAGTAGTTTCGCTTTTGAAGCTTGTTTTGCACTACTTGCCTTCCGATTAGGAAATTTTGCTTCCACCTGTAAAAACGTCAAAACCCGACGTGGCTGTGAGGTTATGTACTTGAAGAATTGTGGCATACCTCTCATTTCATGTACGTCTATTACACTTAGCTTAGAAGTTGTTTTCGCATAACAAGCGCCTTCCTCAAAAGTCTACACACTGTGTGTCACCGGTTATTGGCGTATAGCAAATCACCTCCAGTTAATTCAGCGCGATAGGCAATGGGGTATAAAACAGGTAGCTTTACAACGTTGCGTTCCACTTCTCACCACTCCACTCACCCCTCGACTCATGAAGTTCTTGAAGTGGCGTATGTTGACCGTCTCTATTAAGTCCAGGTCCATCGTCACGACAAATGGCACGTCCCCGTCATAGAAGCTGCGAGGAAATTGGAAACATCCATCACAACTGCGTCACTCGCCGCAATTGTGTGAACGACATAACTGTGGAACAAATCAGATGAGCATATGTGTTGGTTTTATATTAAAGAGCAAACTCAAGTTTCCTGAACTAAAAGAGAGGTGTGATAAGGTGTGACTGCCAAAAACTTTCTAAGTTGTCGCATGCCGACTGCTTTGTTGAGATAAAAATCCACGGCTTCCCATCGTACTCCAGGTTCCAGAAGTGGCACCTACAGCTACTCCACTCTATCACGGCCGGATAAAGTATTAATCTCACCAACCCCGCAAGAACGAAGAAAAGTAGTAGTAATGCTACTATTACTCCAATACTACTACTGCCATACTGGTACCTAACATTACCGATATTGCTGCTACCACCCGCAACGGCTGCTATCAACACCACAAAAAATTGAACTTTCCATAATTTCTATTACGTCTTAGTCGAGGTGCTTAGGCATGGCGATGTTACGAACTACTAGCCTGTCATTTATTTCAGTGACAACATTACCATCTAGCAAAAGAATAACGGTGAAGTTTTACATCCGAACATCCTCCGGCAGTGGCACGTCGCCATTTGTCTGTAAGGATGCCCCGATATCCCTATATGGTAATGCTAATAAGCGTGATCTAAACATGGCATTCGTCGCATTACTAAAGCCTAAATTCATGGCGAGAGTTTCCGCCATCTTGGAATCCTCAAACTGTTTTCTCCATGTTTCACATTGGAACGTAATGTGGTTTCTAGAAATGGCAATAGATTGGCCGATTTATTCTCGCAGAAAACTAATGACGCGCCCAAAGAGAAGAGGGCCTGCGTCCGGAGCGCAGGCAGCGAATATGTCTCCTTGGACTGCCACTCGTCCAAGTCCCGTCCGCATCTCTGGCTTAAATAGAAAGTTTGCCTCAAGCTTTTGCGGTCATTGTTGTTCTGCTCTCATTTGCCTTTCAGCGTTCACTCTTACGTGTCATGTACGCTCAAACATGACACTTCATTTTGGGTAATGCCTGTAGGACACAGGCTTTAACTTACAATTCATTCCCAAACTATTTGCTGACTATTACAACATGTGCGCATTTCCGAAACATCAGAAGTGGCCTTGTGCAGGCAATATATATAAAAAAATGGCGTTGTGGTAGAGCATCCGCTTCGCATTCAGGAGGTGCTGGACTCGATCCCCAGTACCGCCGGGTGCCCACCCATTTTTTAATAGGTACAAGGTTTCCCCCGGCCTAGCGCTCGGCTCTTCTAGGGTGAGGTGCTTGAGAAAATGGTCCTGGGCCAAACCGGTGACTTGGCCGATCAGAGATAAGCTCCACCGTCGAGCAACCTTAAATCCGGCTCGTGCGGTAGAAGCCCAATTTGTGGGCCTTTTTCAAAGGTTTGATGCAAGACCCTTTCCCAAAGCATCTCACCCCAGAAGAGCCGAGCACCTGGCCGGGGGATATCTTGTACCCGTTATAAATCCAGTGAGTACCCGACAAATTGGCTTGGTGGGTACCCTAAAAAAAGTACATTTCATGTCACTGTTGCCTAGAGCAGGCTACGGAACCTTAAACACTGTCCCTTGTTAGAGGCACTGGAAAGAGCTCCATGCAATGTTCATAGTGTGCACGCTCGTCAGCATACGCAGGGCACTCAAGCAGGATATGTTATAGAGTTTCGTTCGAGCTGCAGTTGTCACAATTCGGGCTGCTAATTTGACCGAAACGGTATCGCAAGACGTTTGTAAATGCTGCGTTGAGGCAAAGTCGGTGATAAAAGGTTTCCCGCCCGATCGAAAAACACGACAGAAATTTCTGTCGTGCGACAGAGAGACCTGTCGTGTAGTCTGTCGCAAGACTCTCGCAAGACAGAGGCTCTCGCAAGACAGAGGCGCCTGTCGTGGATTCTGTCTCGCGACAGAGGCACCTGTCGTGGGTTTTGTCTCACGACAGAGGCATCTGTCGTGGGTTCTGTCTCGCGACAGAGACGCTGTCGTGGGTTCTGTCTCGCGACAGAGACGCTGTCGTGGGTTCTGTCGCGCGTTCATCACCTATCGTGGGCTCTGTCGCACGACAGAGGTATCTGTCGTGGCTTCTGCCACGCGACAGAAGTACCTGTAGTGGCTTATACCGCGCGACGAAGCTGTCTGTCGTGGCTTCTTTCTTGCGACAGACTCCTTGCGCACCTTCTGTCGCGCGAAGAAAGCACCTGTCGTGGGTTCCAGCTTGGTGTCGCGCGACAGACTGTACTGATGCCTGTATTCATGTTGTATAGAATTTAATTGTCGACGTTACAGACACTGCATGTAGCTAGACACTAGTTTTCGAGCGACAGAAGTGTCTGTCACATCAAGAAACAATTCCTCGCGGTAAGGAATTTGCAGCATGAGCTCCATCTCCTTAGCATTTTCTAGACTATTTTTCATACTTTTTGTTCACTAATTTGGTCATCGATCTGGCCCCTTTAAACTCCTTCTAGGTCTGCAAGGCTCTGTAGGTGATGTATTCGGCAATTATTTAGTGTGAACTATCTGCGAATGTGATTCACAGATATACACGTGCACATATATATGCACATATGTAACCGTTTGGTCATACAGAATACCTCTAAGGACAAATGAAATGCAATTATAAAGGCAGCATGATGCAAGCAAACTACTTGGTGTCTGCAAGTTATTATTCATTTTGAGAATGAGCTTGTACACCACTGCATGGCAAAACTAAAACATGCTGATGTTGAAAGCACTCCAGCAGTCATGCAACAGGTTGCAATTCCACGCTGTGCTCGTGCAACTGTTACTAGAGGTTGAAGCTTATATTGCTCAGTAAAATGTGTCTACAATAAATGATCATTACAAGAAATAGGGCACTTTATTAATGCATATAAAAAATTTTCAAGAACTATATTATGAAATACATATTCTAATCACAATTAGCACGAACATATGCGAGGTGAGCTGCCAAAAACTTTCAAGCCATTTTTTACTAAAATAATAGGCAAATATTTGCACATGTATGTAAATATGTGCAGTAATTTAATTCACAAAACAACAATACGCAATCAACATAATCTAGATGGCATAGTAAAAGATGTATCAGACAATACAAGCTATGCACTGCAAGCTTCTCTAAAACCTAGAAAAGTTCCTCGCATAGAGGGCTCTTGCACTCACTGGTACACCCAGAGCTGATCAATCTTCTGCAGAAGAGCTCCAACCAACTTTATCACAATAAGTGCAGTGCAGCTTCCCTCAAATAGATATCTCATATGCTGCTGTATAGCACGGAGATACTGTGCAGGCATATTCATAATGACCCACAAACAAAAATTTTAAAATATCAACATTTGCAGTCCTCTGTAAGAGAATCAGTTTCAATGTCACATAACACAAGCAATACAGTCATGCCTTGTTACTGTGGGCACAAGATCCCAAGCAAATGCCAATGAAGCGAGCTGTCCATGAAAACAAATCGTGATGAAAACAAAGAAAAAATATTCTAGATGGCGAGGAATTCTGGGTGGGAGTCTGGATCTGTAGTGTGGGTCGACTCAGTACAGAAATTGGTAGTGATGTTTCGGCAAGCTCCAGAGCCGATATGTTTCTTCAAAAGAAAATCTTTTAGCCATTTGGGAAGCATCAGATTTCGTGAATGTTTGAATGTATCGCCGATGTTGGTGGCCTATATCCGCCGCTTCATCTGCATTTTCATTGGCTAGAATGCCACTGAAATGTTATTCGGTGGCCAGCAACAACAGCCAAATGATGTATATACCTGATGTCAAGGGAAATGGGCCGGTGTTCTTCAGCAGAATGGGCAGGATCTGCAGGGATGCTTTGGAGTCTGTAAATATAACTCATCGGTGGGGGGATTAGCACAGAATATAGGAAACAGCTTCTTTATGCCGTGAAGCTCAGCTGTCGTAGAGGATGTCTTCCGCTGCAGCCGGTAAGGAAGGGCATGGCTTCGAGAGAGCACAGAAAGGGCACAGGACGAGGTTTTGTGAGTAGTTGAACCGTCGGTGAACATGTGAGTGTGCTGCGTATATTCATCGGTTAAGTAGGCTAGTGTAGCTTGCAGTAGAGCTGGCTGTGGCATGCGAGTGTTTGCGTTCACACCTGGAATGAACTTCACCTTTAGAGGTGAGACTTCCATGGGGGAAGGAGAAAGGTAGTAGCTTCTGTGGCTGATTAATAGTGGGGAGGGGCAGGAGCTGCACACTTGGCCAAAGCCATAGTTACAGTGAGTTAGGTGGGCACTCTCTAGGAAGTGCTCCTTCCCATTTAAGATATGGCGGAGGTGGGTGCGCATAGTGTCTTGGGCAGCAATCATATCTAGTGGGAGACAGCCTGCTTCCGCTACTGTTCCTTATGCAGAGGAATACCTTGGGAGGCCAAGGCATATCCGCAAGCAGTTGGTCCACGTGGCCTCGAGAACCTTCTTGCTTGTTGGATATAATCTTTGAAGCATCGGTAGACAATAACGCAAGGTTCCTTCAACGTAGGCTTTTTCAAGCAGAACCATTGAACGGCGGTTGCTGCCCCACCGTGTTCCCGCCATAAGCATGAAAACTTGCGATGCTGCAGCGATCTTTGAAGTTTTTTATCTCAGTTGGCCACGAGACATTCCAGTCTATCTCACCACCTGGAAATCGCTGTGATCATACAGCAGGTAGTGACCGTGCCCCTAGGAGGAGCGGATATCTCGTCATCATTTTTCTTGTAAAAGCCATGTCAACACTTTTCTGGCAAGATACGAAGAACTCATTAGGCCAGGTACATCTAGGTGTGCAGTAACGCTCTCTGAAGACGTTGCTGGGTGATATAGCGTGAACGTGACGCGTTCCGGCTGCAGATGTGTGCATAAATCTTTATGCGCACTCTTGGCGGAAGGTTTCATGTTATGTGTATAAGGGTAATATTGAACAGGACCGCGTTGAGCACCGCTGCCTGAGGTACGCTTCTCTACACTGCGTGAAACAGTGTTGGGCCATCTCGGGCACTCATAAAAATTTGTCCTTATTTATATAGTGTCCAATTCATTTCTATAGCTTTCCTTTGAGGCCAAGGCTAGCCAAGGCTGCGATAATCGCATGGTGAAAAAAAGTCAAAAGCAGCCTTGATGTAAAGGAAAACAGATATCCCGGTATACTCAGCATGGAGGACCTCTTCAAGTGACGAGACGAGGGCGATGACATTATCAGTCGCAGACTTATTTCGATGAATCTCGTTCATTTCTTCGGTATTCTAATTTCGGGTTTCGAGGAACCAAGTGATGCGCTTGCAGATCATTCGCTTCATAAGATTACCTACGGAGCTCAGTAGGCCGGAAGTACGTGTAGCTTATTGGCTACCTACAAGGTTTCAAAACAGGCGAAATTTTCTCCAGCTTCCATTCTGTGGGAACCTCAACATTCATCCAGGAGGAACTGTAATATTCCAGCAGTCGAAGGCGATAAAGGAAGCAACATATTATCCACTGGTACCTTCCAGCATGAGTGCTGCCAGCCCGCTACGACCCCCTTCAACGTTGGGAGAAAGAGGGATTTCACCAGTGGACAAGGTTTCGCTTCTAATTGTTCATCAATTGTTTACCGCTCTGACCGATGGCACGAAAGACAAGCGCAATGGAATGGGTGCATGAAGGTTTTTCTACTGACAATGCTAAGTTACTCGAATGGTAACCGAACACGGCGCACTACTCATGCTTCCCTGCGGTTGAATAGACCAGGTGAAAATTGACTACAGTCGGGTAGAACTAAAGAAAGAAGCGTTAGAAGCACCTCAAAGGAGGTCCTCCAGCCAATGGCACAGACCAATTCTCACAATTCCGCGATTGATCTATTTTTGTTCTGCCACTCCCTGCCATATCACGCTGGCAGGTCCAAGGGGATTAACCACGACATCATGGGAGTCGGTCGACAGCCTTGGCGGGAAGGCCTTGTTTGAGTTGTATTTGCTGTTTCGTTATTGAGTTGTATTAGAGTATAGCTAGCTATACAGAATGCATTAGCACTTAAGCCTGCACTTAGCGATTTCGCGGATGTTTGTCTGAAGCCTTCTCTACCTTGAAGCAACCTAAAGAGGCGATCCCATCTTGCGCTGATGCAGACCTCCTTCAGTACTCCAGGAACGAGCTGTTCACGATAGGCTGTAAAAGTTTGCCTGTTTACAAATTTCGAGACTTCCCTGCCCGTTACAGGTAAAGTGGCTGGAAACCCCCTCCAACTGGTCGTAATAAAAACCTCGGTGAATTCTGGCCGGTAGGCTCCAGAAAACCTCCGGAGCTTCCATTTTAGGCTTCGTATCACAACATCGGTGTATCTTCTCAGTCAGAGAAGGTAGATATCCCCGGCAGCTTGGAGTTAAAACATTCTTATCCTGCTCGCAGGGCTGGAGATTGAGAACTCAGCTTATATTTGACACCTGAGGCGAGGATCCACCCTGTATTCTGTAGGATTGTGAAGCTATCAAATAGGTGTCACCAGTAGTAATCAGGCAAAGTAATAATAAGAATGCAAGGAGAGCTAACATTCGTAGTTTTAATGAGCGTTGATGTTTCTCTTCTCTTTGTGCAGTAGCACAGTGGTTTGGGCCAGTTGGTTGCTATCCATATTGCAGACTACATTCACAGCATAAATAAACCGCACACAGAAGACCAGGAAAAAACAATAGAGAACTGTAACACACTTCCAACTGATTATATTTGAAAAGACTCGACGTTTAAATACATTCAGATATCATGAGGTAAAATCTAATCAAATTTCTCCAAATAAGCCGTTTCATTCCCTAGCAATGGCAGTGAAGGCGTGCTGGCGCAAATGTCACCACCTTTCTTAATAAAGAAGGCTTCAATGATTTAACGCTGAGCTTGTCCTTGGCGTAACCCATAAACTGCGCCTTGTTAAACATTGGTTTACATTTGAAAGTATTGCAATGTATAGCAAGATGGCCGTTTATACCATACTTAACAAGATTTAAGTGTTCTAGCGCTCTTTCGTTAAAAAAAACACCCTGTTTGGCCAATGTACATTTTTTACACATAAGGGGAATGCTATAAACAAATTTTGTGCCTTCTGGTACCTTCTTCTGTCTTGTTTTCACTGGGCAAGTTTTTGTCATCTTGCATGGTGAAGAAAAAATAACGTTAACGTTTTATCGTCAGGCAATTTTCTTCAGGTTGTAGGACATCTTATGTAGGTACGAAATTACTTGAGTGCTTTCTTGCTTTTTTTCTTCTTCCTCCGGTTTTTAATTCTTTCTTTTCTGCATCAGGCTCTCGCAAACGGCTGAAATACAATCATAAGGTAAACCAGGAATGCGTAGCCACTTGACTTGCTGATTTACACTGTCGGTCATTTGATGTGGGCACGTTTTTTCCAAGGCGTTGTTGATGCAGTTCAATGCAATCCCACGTTTTATGATATTATAATGAGCGCTGTTAAAAGGGAGGAAGGTCTTTTCTGACCAGGGGTTATACTTCCAACAGATGTGGTTAGCTATGAAAGGAATTCTAAGATATAAAGACTGTATGGTCTTTGCGCAGAGAAATTCTTACTTGAATTTTAAACCTCCTGCTGCTGCTTTAAATGCCGTGGTAATTTCTGCAACTGCGCCTCCAAGGGATGAAATACGCCAATTGCAAATAATCACCCAGTAATCATCGACGTATCTAAAAGTTCTTTCAACATGCAGGCCATTTCGTGAATTGTGAATGCGCTAATCAACAAAACAAAGAAAGGCGTAACATAGTATAGGAGCTGCTAAAGAGCCTTTTCAAATGCCAGCCTTTCGGGTATAAAAACGACCATTAAAACTGGTGGCCGTTCTCTGAAGATAAAATTCTAAAAGCGTTAGAAAGTTATGACTATTGAAACCTGAAAATTTACGAAATGGCACTACTCCCGTCTTTTCAATGAACTGTCTCACGGGTTTAAACAATTCGTCATGTGGTGCGGAATAATAAAGTTCTTCAACGTCTACGGCGAAACCGATGATGTCAGAAGCAGTAAGGTTTAGCTCTTGGTTGAGATTTTGGACGATCTCGTGTGATCCTAAAACCAGGAAATGATCTTAAAACTTCAACCTAGTTAACTGCCTCTGTAAGTACTGTCTAACTGCAGATTGCCAAGAGTTCTTTTCTGAGACAATGACTGGAAAGGGTAAGCCACTTTTGTGTGTTTACAAGAAAATAAAGGTTCTGGGCTTCCGTTTTCAGATTTATTTTCTAGATTTGCAATGGAATCGAGAAACATTTATTGTAGGAGACGAACTGCAATTGTCTTCTGGGGGTTCTTATTGAATTTCTTTCATTGAAGTTTTTTCACGTCCCATGTTTTTGTACACCAATATTAAGGCCTCCAATCGCCGATTTCCCTGATAATCTTCCAGTCACTCTGTGATCTTGAAGATCATGGTTTGAGGTAGGCCACCTATTTCACGTAACCTTGTGCCGTCATTAAGGTGTGCCCATTGTATTGCGCGCAAACTGTCCAATAGTCATTCGTCGCGAGATACTGCTCGGGGAAGCAACCTGGGTTTCACAACATTACTTACTAGATATATTCAACTATTGTCTTCATTCGAGTGTAAGAGGCACTCCAGTAAATATTAGGGCGCTGAAACCGCGAAACAAAGGAATGTCTGCGCACGCGCACGCGCAAGCACTGCTGGATAAGAGACAGCGTGAGAGGGCATCCACACTATGGTGGGTTCGTCGCTCCGCCGCAAGGTGTTGACTATGCTCGATATCACGGCAAATCGCAACATACCCTTTCGGCGGAGCTTAAGTTCGATTTTGCAGATTTTTCCCTGAAGCCTCCTTGACATTGAAAATCGATCCTCGTACAGAAACCGAAGTGAAGACCAAAGTGCTGTCACACCTAATTTGCATCTGGCCCAACCGCTCAAAAGCGTCATCATTTTTTTTTAATCGGAGCATTACTTAGGTACCTCACACAGATTTCGCCGTGTATACAGCCTCACAACGAAGCTCCGTCGCCGCGGAAGGACTAGTAGTATCGCTGCGCGTACGCATATGTGGCCGGTCGGATCGCAGGAGCCCAAGTGCTGCGCCTCTTCCGTACCAAACTTGATGCATTCGTCGTGTAAGAGGATATGGGGCCTCGGAAGTGACTACCATCCACAGAAGAAGAGCTTCCCGGAAGGAAACGTTAACGTGCAGCCACCCAGCCCCGCCGATACGCAGGGAAGTAGGACGATGCCAAAGAACAGCGCATACAACAGATGCTGAAAGTCGGCCACAACGTATCATCAGTGCATACTTTGAACTAGCGGAGCCTACAGTACATACGCGAGGACACCCGAGAACGGACTGCCGGCGAGACCACCGAGGAAGACAACGCGGGGCTCCAAAAGATGCGTGAAGTTAGGCGTCGTAGTGTCTGAAAACAACCATCAACTTCAGGGGCCGCTGACTAGTTAGAGAAGCACTTCATAAAAGCCGAGTTTGGAACGTGTTGCAGCGTGGGCAATACATTTTCGTTTTCGCCGGATCTCGCGCATGTAAAAGAACGACACGGAGTGGACTATTTTGTACTGTGAGTGAATGTGTGTATGGAGTGCGGCACTACAATGGCCTATGTTCTACTGTGACTGAATATGTGCATAGATGGTGACTTCTGGAGTGGACTGTGATGTGAACTGTGTGGATTGATTGTGTGCATGGATGGAGACTGCGGGAGAGAATCTGTGCTATTATAAGAGACTGTGCGCTTAGCGGGGTAGATGCGGCATTGTTAATATCGAAGGGACGCTGCGGTGGAGCAATTGCCGGCAGATAAAGCAAGGCTAACCCCACCTGTAGCATTCAACACCTCAACCTCAACCACCACGTGATACTCTCAATGCGTCGTTGTGTTCATAGTGAGATGCGCCGTCAGTATCACGGCGAGTGCTCTCACACTTCGCATAGAATCGGCGCCGTAGTATCTGCAAAATTCTGTAAACAGTGAACACAATATATTAGAACCCATTTCTGAGCATGCCTGTCCATCGCTCTACAGCCCGACTTATCACACGGATGTGGTCATGTGTTAAGCCTTCATTACCATCATCATCGTAGGGACGTCAGATTCAGGATTATGCCGCCCCCCATCGATTTTCCTCAGCGGTGCACTGCTGCCGCCGCGGTGATCCTATTGTAGATCATTCACTGATCTCACGTCCTTAGAGGACTGTCTCCAGCCGTGCTGCGTTTCGCTTTCTCTGAGATGCACTCGTCACCTTAGCAGATTGACAGCCATGTATGTTCATGTCTCGGCCATGTCTATATCCTCTTCCGGATTTCAGGTTCTCCTCCGTATGTGGACGTTCTGTTAATAATCAGTGAGTGTTTTTTAGAGGGCATAGGAATTCGAAGCTAGTGGCTCCCACAAACAAGCGAGACAAATGCTATACCCTCAGGCTATCGGTATACGATTGACTCCAATCCAATTTATTGGTTTCGGTTAAAATCTAGAATGAACATTCTTTTTTGCACTTACCCAAATATATCACCGTACTTTTTTATCCACCTGCCGATCACCTTGTAGTGGTCCTGCGAAAACAGAGGCACGAATGTTGAAGGAGGAGTGACTCCGAAATTGCTGGAGATGTTAGCCTTGTAACATTCTACCTGGAGCGCTACTTGAGAGTATGGTGATACACATGGTCTAGCACTCGCAAAAATACCCGAGCGTGTAAGAACACTACCGATTCACACAGACACACACGGTGCCTATTGATAGAATGAGCGGCGGCGAAAGCCTGTTCACTCTTATAGCGACACTCTTGCATGAGTGCCTTACTGGAGCTGAAACGAGGCTTGGACGCACGCAGTCTTGCGCACATTTAGCTTATATAAACTAACAGTCACAAAGTCGCCCATTTCATTGGTAAAATTTTGGGTCACCATCTTCAGAGCATTGGATGTCTACAAAAAAAGAAACAGTTATAGAAATTAAGAACTAACGGTACCTTTCCCTCGTCTACTCGAAGAGCCCACCTCGCGGAACGCTTTTGCGCCGCACATCATTGGTCAGCCGGTATCAAAGGGAATACGAAATGATAAAATCATACAAGCACGATCACATAATTGTTTTAACATTATCTTAAAGTGCAGCTCCAGCTATAAAACAGAAGCTAAGGTACCGGCATAAAACCGTGACACATTTTTACCTCGCTTCTAGGGTGAAAAAGAGACAGTGACAGCTGCCTTGGACCTCATCCCAGACACTCACAACTTGGCGCAGGGTATCAGGCGTGGTAATATTCCTATAGTTAGGACCATCAGCCGGAAATAGAGGCAGAACGAATGATAAGCCAACAGGATAAAATTTCAGTGACTTCGAACATGTTTTGCTTGCATGAGTATGCTTATGTTTCCTTCTTCTTTTCGTTACCTTCAGCTCAACCTGTGTGATCCCAACCATCGACGCAAGATCCTTCTACAAATTATATGTTTTCATTGTAGAGCGAGTGAAATTTCTGCCCTCCTCCGGTCTCGATGTACACAAACATTGCGCCGGGTTCTCACCGTGGCATGGTACTCCATGATGTTGCCCCAAATCAGGCTGGGCTTCGGTCCAGGGATTCCAATCCTCCTGAAGTACGAGAAGTGTCTCCATCGCCACCTGAAACGGAGAAAATCTTGAACGGGCGTGCTGCCAACACCAAAGTAAAAAGGGCCAGAAGATTTTCGTGACACTCAGTCAGCGGAACACTGCTGGGCTTATGAGTCTGCATGGGGCTCGGGACAGGAGTTCAGAAACGGCGCATCTTTCTTCCTTCATGTCTTGGGAACGCACATGATGAAGAAACAAGCCTCCTGCACTAGAAAACCTGCAGCAAACAGGCATTGCGCTTTTGTTTACTCGCTGTAGGTCACGCTAGCAGAGGAAAACATTGTAGCCAATACTACAAAGTGGATCTCTTTATAGTAGTTGTATTATTGGTTGAAGAGTTAAAAACTGATTTATTTATTTATTTATTTATTTATTTATAATTTTATTGTAGCAAATAATAATCTGGACTTTCACGCAAGCCGTGGTGAAGGGCTCCGAAATAATCTCCGCAGCATGAGGTTCCTTAGCTTAGACTACATATAGGGATGTCCTTCGAATCCCTACTGAAACGTTATATACGAGCCACTCGTGTGGGATTATTGGTTTGGTTTGGTTTATGGGGGTTTAACGTCCCAAAGCGACTCAGGCTATGAGGGACGCCGTAGTGAAGGGCTCCGGAAATTTCGACCACCTGGGGTTCTTTTACGTGCACTGACATCGCACAGTACACGGATTATTGGTATACATTGAGATTATTGGTATACAGACTACATAAGATATAGAAATGTATATGAAAATCCGTATCTTCTCTGTATGAATTCCGTAAGCATTCCAAGTCATTTCCATAAAATATATTTAGAGTCCGTAAGTTTCCTTACGTGCTTCAGTTATATTTAGCCGATATCGACTGCATACTATCTATACTGAATTCATAAAATTTTGTATGAAAACATATGAAATTATGGAACTCCTCATATGGAAACTTTGAGTAGGGATGCGTGGCCATCGAATACGGCAGCCGCGGTCTCAATCGAACACGCAGCTTTGATATCAGAACCCGAACATTATGCGCCACTGAACCAAAGCAGCGAGCCAGTAGCTATGCAAGCGACGTCCTCAAAGACGAATAGCATTGGTGTCAGCGTCGGAGTAAATATCAAAGCTATAGTCTAAGCCAAACCTCCCGCGTTCATTTGTTGACCTTGGACAATGACATAAGCCGCCATTACTCTTTTGCTACTGTCACATGGGTACCTCAAGGCTCGTAAAGGAGTACTTAAGCACCAACGTGGCATTAATGGTACACATTCACCTTTAAAATATAGGCGAAAAAACGCAAATTCATGGGCTAGTTTGACATTTTCTTTACTTATCGAAAATATGGCACACCAATCTCGCCCGAGCGCACAGGACATGACAACCGAAATTCATAGCTAGCAGATTAATAGTCCCGAAAACCAAAGAACAAATCAACAAACAAATGTTAAAGCAAAGCCTGGAAAAATATACACAAATACAGGGTACAAACTGAAAAAAATTCCACGAAGTTAATTTGGAGCCACTTTGCAAAGATATTACATTAAATTTAGATTACCGGCAATGAATTCCTATCTGCGATTGCTTTCGGAAAGATGTGTAAATCCTTTCGTACGGGCGAAAATTCTGACTAAGCAAAGATTGTGACCGTATCTGATTTTTCGTGCAATATAGGTCCTTATACAATCAAGTAAGACTTTATTTACCTTACCAATAAGATTTTACGGAGAAATATTAACGTTTTAATTTGTCTATGCGTTTGTAAAGTACGAATTTCGTGCTGTTTCATTAGTAGGAAAGGGTACTCACGCTGTTTACTGTATTTCTTTTATATGAACCAAACGGATTTTCCCTGGACCCGCTGCAACCCAGTAATGTCTTTTTTTATTGCCGCGTTCTCGGCGCAACGGCATAGGGACAAGGAAACAAAATAAAAAAAGCATGTGGGGCAGTTTTCAAAGAATGCAGCAGCGCCTCACTTGTAAGAGCTAAGTGCGGCGTTAAAAAACTGCACAACATGTAAGTGCGCAACCCTCATCCTGACATCCTTTTTACGGCATAAAGCGGTTAACTTAACGAGCCTTGGCGTGTTATTGTCCCAGGAAACGTTGTGCAGCGAAGGTGTTCAGCAAGGTATTTGCCACACATAAAACTCTCCTTACGGTTCGAGGACCTTATCAGTTTTAATGGCACTAAAGATAAATATAGATTTCCCGGCGCCGATAGACTGCCGCTTGCTAATCAAAAACAGACCAGTCTCACTCAAAGAAAGCAGGGAAGTAGTGCCGGACACCGTTGGGACTGACACAAATTGAAATAAAAATGTGACGGTAATACCGTACATGCACACCGTCGCCCACCAGCTCAAAAAAATAGGGAAAAGAGCAGGTGTGCATGTGGTGCTTTCCGCACCAGAGAAGCTGTCGAAACTGTGCAAGAGGGTAAATTCCATCATTACTGGCAGCGATTCCTGCACTGTTAGGCACAGGCAACCTTTTGTAGAGTGTGCAAAAAACGTAGTGTACTCTATACCTTTGCCCTGCGGCCGAGCCTACATTGGCCAAACTGGCGGATGTCTAAACAAGAGGCTCATGGAACACAGCAATAGTGTCATCGGGGCATCCCGTCTTATAGGCATACACTGCCGTGATTGCCAACAGTGTAAGGAACGTGGTCTTTTTTTGGAAAAAACAACAGTTCTTCATAAGTATGTCAGCAAAACTCCCAGGGAGATAGCAGAGGCTGGCGAGATTGCAAAAAAAGGGGATTATTGTGTCAGCACCCCTTCGGTGTTGTTAGGTGACAAAGAACGTCGGGTCTTAGGAATTTCCAACTAGGGTGTCATGGTTTTTGTTCTTGTTTGCGTCCTGACTTTTAGGTTTTGGCTTTATGTTGTCGTCCTTGTACCTGTGATGATGTGTTTCCTTTGCGGGTTGGCGCCGCTACCAGTCCCACATGACTTTCCTTTTCGTTGCTGCGCATGCCTGCTGTATGCTATATGTAGTCGCTGCGCGCAGCAATAAACGTTGTTGAAGTCGGCGCTTTGTGGTGTCTCCCCTCAAGTCCGTGTTTGTCCTTGCGCTGTGAATGTAAGCATCACTAAAGACGGAGTGTGTCTACACTAGCAAAAGCCCTTAAAATAAAATATAGGTGTCGTATTCAACGCCTGATTTCGCAAGTAAAATTTATGCGCCGAGACCTATTTTTGAGCGTGGATTTGAGACTACGACATTCCGCCGTTGACTTCAAAACGGTGGCAACATGTCTTTTTTATGTAAGGGTGTGAGGAATTGAGTTTTTGAATCCAATATCCTCTGCGATAAATGCGTCTTTTGCTTCCTGATAAACGGCACGATAGCCAGAGAGCGGTAGGCAGTCACTTTTTAAAGATAACAGTGAGTTGGTGGATGTGCGCTCAGTGTCGCTTTAAGAAATTCGGGGACGCGTTTCGATTCCTAAGGAATAACAAAGGCAAGCAGATGTTCTGAATTTTGTGCTGCCGTGAGGATTTGCATTTATTTCATGTCCGATGAGAAACTTTTCGCGAATGCTCATACCCAACAACACTGGACAAAAGCATTTTTAGACAAGAAACCATTTATGAACGCAATTTTTTCCATATAAGTTAAGATTTCACTATAACAATCAATATATTGACCCAGTGCATTCCGCATTTTCGCTTAGCGCTGACCTGAAGCACGCGCCGTCTCGAAGAAGAGGAAGCGGAGGTGTCAGCGATCTTGAGCTGTGGTGCAGACGTTCGTCGGATCCTGCGTTCCTGTGTTCAGTGATCACCGCATTCACGCGTGACATTTTGGTGGAGGTTTGCTGGGTAGTGCACCTCATGCTCTGGACCCCTCCAAGAAGCCGGGACTCCAGCCCGCTTGACACCTTGAGAGTCGAAGTTACGCCCACCCATCAAAGTAGCCGGCGGCTGCAAGGACTGCAACCAGAGTTCGGGCCTCTGCAGTCTCGTCCGACCGCCAGGAAACTGACCTCAGCGCGACCATCAGTGCCCACAAACACTCCCGTCAGCATGCCGGATGCCATCCCTTTGCCGTCTGTCGTGCTGCAGCAGCCACGCGAACCACCCACCTTTCAAGGTTTCCCAGGTGAGGACCCGGAGGACTGGCTCGAGAAGTTCGAGCGCATAGCCCAATACAACAGGTGGGCTGACGACTCGAAGCTGCAGCACGTGTTTTTTACACTGGAGGGTGCAGCTCGTATCTGGTTTGAGAACCGAGAAGCCACAATAACACCATGGGGCTCCTTCAAGACTCAGTTTTTGCAGGCTTTTACCACCGTCCTCAGAAAAGAACGTTCCGAGCTGCTCCTCCAGACACGCGTCCAACTACCAAACGAGACCGTCCTCGTTTACTCCGAGGACATGGCGAAGCTCTTCTGCCTGGCTGATTCCAACATGTCCGAAGAGAAGAAGCTGCGTTTTTTTATGAGGCGCATCAAGGAGCAGATCTTCGCTGGGTTAGCTCGAAGCCCGACCAAAACGGTCGCCGAATTTGTTTCCGAAGCCACTACGATGGAAAAGATGCTCGACATGAGATCCAGACAGTACGAGCGTCCGCCGTCGCTGGTGTCTACCAGCGGTGTCGATGCTTCTAGCCACGACATCCTTCGGGAAACCATCCGGACCGTCGTACGCGAAGAGCTTCAAAAGCTCTTTTCAGCCGCGGAGTCGCCGCAAGTTTCTTCCATTTCGGACATTATTCGTGAAGAGGTACAACTGGCGCTCACGCCGCCAGATCCTCTTCACCCGAACACAACACCCCAGATGATGACATACGCCGCAGCCGTTCGCCGTCCACCGCCGCCTCCAAGTCGCCCGGATACACCTGGCCACATTCACCGCCAACCACACCCACCTCACCCTTCTCAGGTTCTCCCTCGGAAGAGCTACGTCTGGCGTACCGCCGATTATCGCCCTCTGTGCTATCACTGCGGCGGGCCCGGTCACGTCTACCGCAACTGTCGTTACCGACGTATGGGTCTGCATGGGATATCGTGTCGATGCGCCCCGACCACAGCGTGGTCAATGGCTTCCATAAATAAGCGATTACCTGGCCGCGACACCCGAAGCACCACACTGCTATGCCCGGTCGCCGTCTCCACGTCGTTTCTCGTCTCCGCGACGTTTTTCCGCCGACATTTCGCGTGGAAGGTCTCCTAGTCCCCGTCGGGAAAACTAGAAGCGGCAACCTTTGGGGGCAAGGTTGCTCACCTGCGACATGTCCAAAATCCTCCACTGCTGCACAAACATGACCGACCGCTTATACGACGCACCGACGATCACCAGACCGATAACACGCCTCGCCGCATCAATTCTTCGCCGCAACGAAACCGCCTGGTGCCGCACCGCAGCTTAAGCGGACTCCGCGACGTTCCCGTACACCTACGACTACAACTACTGATCTGAAAATTTTAATCGACGGTACCGACGTCACCGCACTTGTGGACACCGGCGCCGACTACTCGGTAATCAGTGGACCTTTTGCTGCGACTCTGAAAAAGGTGACCACACCTTGGACGGGCCCACAGCTTCGTACTGCCGGGGGTCATTTGATCACCCCAGCTGGTACGTGCACATCACGATTAACCATCGAAGAGGACACGTACCTGGCCACCTTCGTCGTACTCGACCAGTGTTCCCGGGACGTAATCCTCGGAATGGATTTTTTTGACAGAAAATGGCGCGGTCATTGACCTTAAATCGAAGTCAGTGACGTTCTCCACCGAGAACGCAATCCACAGTGCTTTCGAACGTCCCGCGGCTCTTTCCATCCTTGATGACGTCACCGTTCCACCGCGTTCGAGCGTTGTGGTCTCTGTCGGCGCGAAGACGCTGCGAAAGTTTGAAGGTGTCGTCGAAAGCAAACCAATTATGCTTTTCGACCGCTGCCTTGCTGTCGCCAGAGGGGTCGTTTACCTCGAAAACGGAGAAACCGAAGTCCTGCTTACGAATGTTTGCAGTGAGCACCAACATCTTAGCCTTGGGACTACTGTGGCCCACGTTCATAGTATCGCCGACATTCGATGAGCGCCCAGTCTTGCCATGGTGTCGTCAACAGAATTTCACACCGGTGTTCCCGACTTCCAGTACGACATTAACCCCGCACTTTCGCCGCAGCAGAGAGGCCAAGTAGAAAATCTCCTCCAGCGCTACGGCGATACCTTCTCGACTTCTTCCCGCGTCGGTTGGCCAAGCATCGGATAATTACAGATGACGCCGTGCACCCTCTCAGACAGTAACCTTACCGCGTGTCATCCACGGAACTCGCCGCAATCAGCCGTCAAGTTAAGGAGATGCTTCGAGACGACATCATTCAGCCCTCTCGTAGTTCCTGGGCGGCACCTGTCGTCCTCGTCAAGAAAAAAGATGGTACACTGCGGTTTTGTGTGGACTACCGTCGCCTAAACAAAGTAACTAAAAAAGATGTTTATCCCCTTCCTCGAATCGACGATGCTCTCGATCGCCTCTGCTATGCAAAATATTTCTCATCCATGGACCTCAAATCAGGATATTGGCAAATCGAGGTAGATGGACGGGACTGAGAAAAAACCGCATTTATTACTCTGGACGGGCTCTACGAGTTTAAGGCAATGCCATTTGGTTTGTGCTCTGCACCCGCGACGTTCCAACGGCTGATGGACACAGTTCTGGCAGACCTGAATTGGCAGACATGCCTCGTCTACCTTGATGACGTTGTTGTGTTCGCCCCAACGTTCGAGGAGCACCTTCGGCGCCTTAAAGTTGTGCTGCAAGCCATAAAGTCTTATGGTCTAACGTTAAAAAATGAGAAATTCCGCTTTGCTTACTCTTGGGTCACGTCGTCAGTTGCGAGGGAGTTCGGCCGGACCCGAAGAGAACCAAAGCTATTGCCAATTTCCCTCCACCGCAGGACCAAAAGGAAGTCCGCCGCTTTCTAGGATTATGTGCCTACTACCATCGCTTTGTGAAAGATTTTCGCTCAAATCGCCGAACCCCTGACGCGTTTGACAAGGACAGACACGCCTTTCACGTGGTATGCCCCTCAAGCACAAGCATTTGAAACTCGTCACCTGCAAGGACCTCCAGTTCTGGCTCACTTCGACGAAAACGCAGATACGGAGCTTCATACTGACGCAAGCAACGTAGGCCTGGGTGCCGTTCTGGTTCAAATCCACAGCCGTCGAGAGCGAGTCGTTGCTTACGCCAGCCGCTCTTTGTCTCGCGCTGAAGCTAACTACTCAGCAACTGAGAAAGAGTGTCTAGCGATCGTGTGAGCGACGTCAAAATTTCGACCCTACCTTTATGGAAAACGTTTTACTGTAGTTACGTACCATCATGTCTTGTGTTGGCTTGCGACCCTCAAAGATCCATCAGCCAGCCTTGTCAGATGGAGTCTGCGCCTCCAAGAATACGACATGACAGTGGCGTACAAGTCCGGCAGGAAACACTCGGATACCGATTGCCTCTCGCGTGCCCCCGTTGAATCCCCAACGGAGGACGGAAACTACGACGACGACATCACCTTAAATGTGATCAGTGCAACGAGCCTTGCTGACAAACAATACGCCGACCCAGAACTTCGGGACCTCATTGAGTTTCTTAACGGGACCCGCCCGACTGTTCCGAAGGCTTTCAAGCGCTCGGTAGCGTCTCTCTGCGTTCTCCATGGTGTCCTCGTAAAGAAAAATTTCACCGCAAACAATCAGCAATACCTTATTGTTATACCGACGAGCCTAAGGGACGAAATCCTTCAAGCTTCACACGATGAACCGACTTCTGGACATTTGGGTGTAGCCCGCACGCTTGCAAGAATCAAAGAGAAGTATTACTGGCCCCGCCTTCAGTCGGACGTTGCACACTACTTCAGAACGTGCCGAGGCTGTCAGCGTCGCAAAGTGCCCTCAACAAAACCTGCTGGATTCTTGAAGCCTATCGCACCACCATCGCGGCCTTTCCAGCAGATCGGGATGGACATGCTGGGCCCATTCCGTCTTTCTCATTCGGGAAACAAGTGGGTCATCGTGGCAACTGACTATCTGACCCGATGCGCAGATACATCAGCTCTGCCAAGTGCCACAGCCCTTGACGTAGTAAAATTTTTCATCCATCAGATCGTTTTGCGTCACGGTGCCCCAGAGACCCTAATCACCGACAGGGGTACAGCTTTCATGGCCGACCTCTTATAGCAGATTTTACTTCACAGTCATACAGACCACCGAAGGACGACATCCTACCACCATCAGACGAACGGGTAAACGGAACGCTTAAACAAAACGCTAGGTGACATGCTCTCCATGTATGTCGACGTTCAGCACAAAAGTTGGGACGAAATGCTCCCATGCGTCACCTTTGCATACAATACGGCCGTTCAGGAAACGACAAACATGCCACCGTTCCGTCTCGTTTACGGCCGCGACGTGACCACGATGCTAGACGCCATGTTACCGCATGCGGACGACATCGACCCGAATGCGGATCTTCACACCTTCCTGCACCTCGCTGAACAGGCTCGTCAGCTGGCCAGGGTGAGGATTCTCGCTCAACAATGCCGAGATGACCAACACTATAATCTCCGACGCCGTGACGCTCGGCACTCGTCAGGAGACCGTGTGTGGGTCTGGTTTCCCATTAGCCGAAGCGGACTTAGCGAAAAGCTCCTCTGCCGGTATTTTGGACCTTACAAAGTCATCAGGCCAC
The DNA here is from genome assembly GCF_052857255.1 of Amblyomma americanum. Classification (NCBI taxonomy): domain Eukaryota; kingdom Metazoa; phylum Arthropoda; class Arachnida; order Ixodida; family Ixodidae; genus Amblyomma; species Amblyomma americanum. The sequence goes on from NC_135503.1 coordinate 95,003,263, forward strand.
TTGGAGACCTGAACTATGAGGTCGTTCCTGACGGCTTTCAGAAGACTCGGCACTCCCAGCACCCTGAGGTGGTACACGTTCTCCACCTCAAGCCTTACTACGAGCCGTAGCGCTAGAGCTGGACTGACGGCCGCACAACACGTGAACTTCCCTTGGTGAACTTTTTTTTTTCAACACACCGGCTACGCATCGGGACGATGCTTTTTTTTTTCCGGGGGCCAGTGACACAGTGCATTCCGCATTTTCGCTTAGCGCTGGCCTGAAGCACGCGCCGTCTCGAAGAAGAGGAAGCGGAGGTGTCAGCGATGAAGAAGAAGAAGAAGAAGAAGCGATCTTGAGCTGTGGTGCAGACGTTGGTCGGATCCTGCATTCCTGTGTTCAGTGATCCTGTATTTTTTTATCGTCGAAGCCTTCCCCATTGTTTTCTATGGCAGCCTTTACTGTGCGGTGCCATCGATGGAAATGCGTAAAAAGAAAGATTTTTGCAAAAATATGAGAAAAATTAACCAATATCTTCCATATTTCCATAAGAGTGAATTAGATATTTCCAATTTTCATAATTTTTGCCCGAGAATGTTTGACATGCTAAAAGCAGTACATTAATATCTGGCTCCTGTGTCTCATAGTGCATCTGTCATATCCGTTGATTTTTAGACTTCTTTCTTTCTAATCGTGAGTGTGCCTATGTAGAATAAACAAGAAGGAGAAAACACTGCGCTGTGTTGCGCCTTTTTCTTTCTCCTTCTGCCTATGTACTGTTTCGCAATGAAGATGAAGGCGGCAATGCCAGACTTGGATGCCCAAGATGAATAAAGAAACTTTACAAATATTCATTAACTGGAATTAAAGCAGATGCTTTGTTTTTGTCTTTTTGTAGTTCTAGCACTTGTTACATCGGTTCCTCTAAATTAGCACGTCTAATAAATATGTGAAGAAGTGTGTAGGTCATAAAAAAATGGCGGTGGTTTAGCTCTGGTTAAACCTGGAGTGACGCGATAGCTACAGCTGGCTGAGTGGAACTTGCCCAGTTTAATAGCAAAGTTAGTCTTTCGCAACTCCGTTTCGAATGGCGTTCCTCCTTCATCTTCGTCCCACTTGACACGGTGGCATGCCCACAGCTGTTGCAGCTCGGTTTCGCCGGCGCGCCGCGCCGCTGGCAGCAGCAGCTGCTACGCACCACGTGGCTGGTCACGTGACCGCCCACATGACGAACCACGTGATCAGCCACGGTGCCCGCAGGTGCTCCGCTTAACGTGACCAACGACGCGACCGCGTGGCAAGGCGTCGCCACGCTGAAGGCTCAAAATGCTACCGCAATGTACCTATCGCTACAAAAAATTTGATTTTGGACTCTGGCTCCTAAGGGAACGACACATTTGTGTAGCGAATGCGTACAATGGTCTGGTTTGTGCCTGTCGTTGCGGTGATCGTTGCTCCCTGGTGAGGTATTTTTGTATTCACTCAAGATACGTATTATAGTACGAATCTTAGATTATGACCGCTGCGTCCTTCGCAGTGGTATCAGTCAGGTATTAGGAACAGCGTTCAATCCCGTTTCTCTTAAGGCCTCAGAGAAACGCATGGGTGAATTCTCATGATTGCCTGCAGTCGCACAGTGCTACCGTTGCCGAACAGTCTAGCTTTGGTCTGCCGCTGGACGGCAATACTCCGTAAAAAGGCTCCCGCTGATAACGCGCATAACGCTTTTGTATTTTGATATCAAAGCCCGTTGGCATATGTTCCTGGCCTGACTTCCTTGCCGGTTTGTAGCACATGCCCAATGTCCATACTGCAAGTATGCATTAGGGCCATTCCTCTTCTCCCAGCCGTCATTCTTTCTTCCGCTGTTACGCGCCACACTCCCTCTGACGCGCTCCAGCTTCGAGTTGAGACGGCCGACTCGTGTGCATGGAATTGCAGGCTGCAGAGCTATCAATGAGCCGCACCAGTGAAACTTGTTGTTTTTGAAAAGAATGCCTGGAATGTAACCAAAATTTTGACAGCCGGAGAAACCGGTTACTCGGGGACGCTTCTCGAATGCGTCTGAACGACTTGTTCATTTCACATGCACCATCCCTTTGAAGCTACCTCATACTTCGTCCTTGCAAAGTGCCACTGCAGATGTCATCAAACTTCGAGGTCTTACGTGAAATCCACAGCTTTGCGCTGCAATAAGCACGGCACCTTGCTAACCGCTTCTCGCGAGGCGCAGTTACAGATAACTCATGAGCGTAAGCTTTTTATATATGCCTTAAATTGTTAAAATGAGAGCAGCCTCAGCGATCTCTCAGTGACTTTGGCGTGTGGCTGTTGATCCTAGGCTGTCGAGATGGAATCCAAGTCACGACGACCGAATTTCGATGGAGGCGAATTGCGAAAATTCCCGCATGCTGTGCAATGTCAGTGCACGTTACGTAACCCCAGGTAGCCGAAATTATCTCCACTACGGCATCCCTCGTTGTCCCTTGAGTCGCTTATGAAACTGAGACCCTGCATGCCGATAAAGCGTCGGCCAGCTACAACAAGCCTGGTTTTATTTTTGCACGAAACGAGATGGCGTATTTTCAGAAGAATCTGCTCCTCCTAAACATGCCCCAGTGGCGCCTGGATTTCTTCCATTTCTTTCGCTTTGCAACGAATGTTATTCTTTCTGCCATCCTGCTGTCCAATTGTGATGTCTCCCGTTCAAGGACAACGCATGGGATTCTACATCACCGAAATGACGTAACATTTCCCGCGTTGCATGAAAAATTAGATGACGGATGAGACCATGGTCGTCATTCGCGGTTTTCTCAACAACGTAGTCCTATTTCATCGCAACAAAAGCGCCGGCAGAGTTTCTAAAGCCTTACTTAAATTTCTCGATAATTTTTAAGTCTGTTCGTTTGCTGAAAAAAAAAACGGTCCATTTTTTTTTCTATATATATCTCTAAATTTCACTCCTTTATTAGGACTGTAAAAATAGAGACGCGAATTCGAGTGCATGTAGTGGCCAGAAAATGTACAGAATGTATTGCTGCTGACGTGGTCCTTAGAATTTTCTTAAGCAGGTATAGGCTACACAAGCGGATGAAATGCTATGATTTAGGTCTGAAACCCTTAGTTGCAGCGCCTCACTCACAGCGAGACCTCTAAAGTGTCCAGTCCCTATTCTTTATCTGAAATTCACCCTGTAGCTGCATCGCAGATATTTTCAAGTTTTGCTCTCTTTAAGAATTCAGGCGCTGCGTTTATATGAACACGGATATCGGAATTGGCCCCACTACTGAAAGCATCATGTTTCAACTTTGAAAAGCATGGAGGAGGTGCAGATCAGTTAGCTGGGTTTCAAAAGCAGTTTCAGCCGCCGCCTCAGAAGAAAGACTTAATTGCAGCTTTAGTGATACGAAGAGCAGAGCTAGCTGGTATTGCAATTTGAAGACAACAACCGAAGCAGACGAGGGGAGAATTGTGTCCGTTTTTTTCAATGTTTCCTTTCTGTTCGCGCTGTAGCATAAATTAAAGTGGTTTTTACGCTCCTTAATAAACCTCGAACGCCACACGGCTGCAGAGGTTAGAAGTGTAGTTATGACAGCATGATTTATTTCATGACCGGAATTGTTTTTGTTTTGTTTGCACGCTTAACTTTATACTTATATTTTCGGTCGCGTAACAGAGCTCATTCCCAGACTTCGGTGCACTTAATGAAATTGTCTTCAATGTATTGAATTCGTTCATTTATGCTAAAACCCTGCAAAAGTGCACGCGCTTGAAACACCTTTTCCTCGAAGCTTCTGGGTAGAAAACACAGTATGTCTGTCTGCGGCTTCTACTTGACCCTGGCCACAAAGGTGACCATAGCGTTGAGGCTATGAATACTGGCGTCGTCACACCGGTACGAAATGCAGGTGCGCATGTTGTGGTTAGTGAAATCTCTTTTATAAAAAATATTTGAAAGATGCTCTAAGTATCTAAAACGGTGCGGACAACTCAACCGCGACAGCATAAGTGTGAGAACTCTGGACGGACAATGGACGCTGGTGAGATTTCAAACCTTTTGAAGCGCCATAGAAATCCGGAAGATAGAAAGCGCTAGCCATAAAGTTGATGGGTTCGTTGCTCGAACGATATGCGATATTTCCGGTGCGATACCACGCACGCACGCCGGAAAAAGACATTAAACGAGAGGTCCGAATATATGAATAGCTGTACACAAAATGAAAGGAAACAGGGAATATTTTTCCACTGCATACCGGCAGCGTGCCTGTGGCGGCTGCAAAAAATAAACGCAAAGTTCCCTTCGAGCTTCCATACGATATGGACCGACATATACTCATGGTAGTGAAGGCCCATACAAACGAGATATAAAGGCCGGAATGCATCGGCACACGCTCGCATGTCACATTTAATATTGTTTGGACCTGCACAACAGCTGCAAGAAAGCGTTAAACATGGGTCAGTTACAAATAAATAAATAACTTCGACACGTGGTCAGTGATGTCGTCCGAGCAACATCTCTAGAAACTGGTAAAAAAAATATTATTTTTTTATTCTTCAGGAGTGCCCCTCTCTTTTGGCAAGCCAATTCACTGGCATCAACCTCATGGCCGCAAGTAGCCATCGAGAAATGCAAGATTAAGTAGCTTACGTGCTTTTGCAGTGGAAAAAAAAGACAACTTCCGGTTTCTCATCAGAGGATCAATGAAAGGGCCCTAGAATTGAACCTAAATAATTAGTATTTTTTTAAACAGCCTTCCTTTTATTAAGTTGATTGCCTCCAAATAATATGTCTTTTTCTTCTTGTGCAGTCAACAGTAATGTATGAAATTCAACAGGCCTATTTTTCTCAGTTCTCAACGTTTTTTCCGCGACTTTTCATTAACGCCACGAGCACAACGGTGCGACTAATATGCAGAGTCTTTTAAATATCGGCACTAGCTGCGCAAGACGAACTCATATACACTACGCTTCGTCCGTATGTTTTGCAGAACTATTTTTCACTTTCCACAGCATATTTACAACAAGATTATAGAGACCACAACACACTTGCGTCATTACCGGGTTCGCAACTACATTTTTATATGCCAGCGTAAGCTTCCAGAGGTAAAATCTCGGTTCTGTGCAAGCTTCCACGTCAGCCTTCCGCGGTGTTTATACAGCGCACTCCGACTGTCTTTTTAAAGTTATGTCATTAACTCATAATCAGGTTATGTCAAAGGCGTCGTTAACTGCCTGCTGACCCGATCAGCCCCCATAAAATTTTTCAAAATAAGCACGTTGAGCTGCTGTGAGGGGTTTAAAATCCCGTACTGATTAGAGAAGCCACTCCAATCATGGAAACATTTCCTCGCTCAACGCACGAAATGCATCACAGCTCATTTTTGATGATCACTGTACACTTTCTAAAAAAAAAAACTGTTATTTTTTCAAGGCGAAGCGCATCACATATCCTGTTCTGCGAACACTAAATTATTGACTGGAATCTCCTGCCTTTTAAAATTGCCACTGAACCGACATGGCTCAAGCCTTATGAACGTACAAAAATTTACATCGGAGTTCAATATTCTTCTTGCTGCTGGTTTTTTACTTATTGTGCTCCTTGTGTTATGCCTTTTTCGCTTGTAACATACCATCTTCGCTCATGGTTTTCTGCAGTACTTCACGGCTTCTTTTGCTCTCTTTTTCATGTCATTGTTGGCTCCTTCTTACCCTCCTGCACGTCAGGAGGAATTCTTGAAGACTTTTTATCAATATAAAATTCTCGGGAGGTACTTGTGGGTCGTTTGCTTTAGCAGCCAAACATTCGTTATATTCAAGGTTGACACATTAATCAATTTCTCACACGGGCGCGCTTAACCACTGGTAAGGTGAACGAGACTTTGGCTAACTGTGGTTACTGCTGTTAGCCCGGCGGGCGAAACCGGGGTTGCACCGCTAACCACGGTTATCGCGAACCGAGCTTGGCGACCTCGATTATCGTAATTATCGTACAAGATGGCGGCGTCTGTGGACGGGAAGTGCCCCGTGACGTCCGAGTGCGAAAAGCGCACCCGCTGGCGCGCTTCAGCGACACCCATACTTTTTTTTCTCACAAAATCATCTTTCGAGAGCACCACACTACAATACCTAGAGCGCATATTGCTGTCCGACGGCACTTTTACGCAGCCTTCCATTACCGTCCGACAGCGCTGCTGGCAACAACTCTCTGCAGCACCGTACCGCGGTTCTCAACTTACGCATTCTGGTGCTGTATCGTCGAAAAAAGACAGGTCCCTGCCGCGTCGTTAAAGCAAGTGGCAAGTTCGCAATGATCGCAGTACCTCATTTAGCGAGTTTACAGCAGTAATTCAGCCCGCAAGCGCGACAGACGACGGCGCTCTGACAGCGTGCTACTCCATTGTCGTCTCTAGGCCTAACCTGTTTAGTGGCGAAACCACAGCGGACTGCCCTTTTGAATTGATCAGTGCTATAGGATGCGGTCTACTCACGGCACTGCCTTACTGACTACGCCATTGTATTTTGTTAGACGAAAGATCTGACCTAGTTAAGCAGTCCCATAGCAACGGAGCTGGCGTGCAAGCAGATAAGGTCAGCTGCTATGCACCGGCGGCAACTGCTACGCCGCAGTGAACGTGACCTCGCTTGTATCGCTGTCATTATTCGTAACGTCATGCCAACTCCGTACATCTCAGCAGTCATCAAGGATGATTCATTTCGGAGGTTGGCTTATTCCAGGACTTCTTATTTACGACAAAAGGAAAGTTTAGCACGGTTTTCTGACGCTGGCGCCAGGGGCCCGCCGTAGAGGTGCTGCCTTGGCACGGACGGCTTGCGGAACGCGCGACAATGTACGGCGGTGGAGGAAGTGCCTCCACTGGACGGCACCGTCGGACAGGACTCTAGAAACCGCGCTGAAAGACTTTTGCAAATGAGCCCTGACTCTACCGATCACCGCGACACCTCGTTCAATGCACCCGAAGGTCCGTTGGTTGCCGTAACCATGAACGATGGCGAGCCGTGTGACAACGGCGAACCGTGATTTGCGATAACCGCAGTTAAGTTCGGTAACCATGTTTAGACTGCCCGTGCGACTAAGATAGGAAGTTCGTGGCTGCTATGGCTGCCTATGGCTGCTAGGTAGGTTCTTTATATCAGAGGTCAACGAACTAAGTTTGTTAAATCCCAGTTCCAAACACGAAAGTTCTTTATATCCGAGGTGGCATATATATCTTCACTAAATCTGAGGTAGTACACGATTGTTACCTGTATACGCCGTTAACGCGCGGATGTTTGTTATACAGGAGGTTAACACCCGAAAGGTCGTTATATACCAGGTAGTCGACAAATATCGTATAGGTAGTACAGCAAGTTCATTCGTAGCCCAGTGGCCGGTGGGCATGTTTCCACGTGCTCATCGCGGCTTGTGGGCCAACTGCCAGTGGCTACTAATGGTCAACGATCGTCATTTCCGCTTGAACTGACCCCTCTAATTATACCGCATTAAAATAAACCGCCGACCAAAGACAGAAAGACAGGTGCTTGTACAGACGGGCGACTCACGGAAAATCAAGAAATTTTTACTCTCGGGATATTACACCCCCATCGATAATGTTCAGGTCCGTGTTTTGTGCATATGGTCAATGGGTTCAAGAATAGGCCCTTTCAATTGCTCGGAACCTGTTAACAACGTACCATTTCTTTTTACCGAAGACGACGGCCAAGTCAATGTAGAAGCACGTATACGTTAAAGGAGTTTTCTTGCCGCGTAAAGGTGTGGGTATGAACTGAATGTCTTATTTGCAGGAAGGCTCAATATAATTTATGACCGCGCCAGAGCTTCAACTATTGCCGTAAAGTACTTCGCTGCTTGCCTCGCATAAATTTATTTAGGTCGATAATAGCAGTACTCTACTATACTGACGAAGACCCCAGAAGGACATTCTAATGAATATGGGAGGCCATATGATTGAAGACGACGATTCTTAAGGTTCTGAAAGCATGAGAACCTTGTCTGCCTCGTAAGAATCGGTATCTTAGGACGTACAGAGGGAAAACGCTTGTCTAGAACACAATCTGGGCGTGTTTCGTGTGCAACACACGATATCTAACGAAAACTTTTAGTTAAGAATGGTCTGGATGTAAGTATGTGCAATTAAACTCACAGAATTTGATTGTCATCTTTTGCCTTCCTGGTCGCAGCAGCTTGGGGAGCTGCGAAACACACAGTTCGGTCGTTCTAGACACGTGCTAAGGTACGAATTGTGCCTAGGCAAGCAGTCGTCTTTAGTCTAGTTAACCTTGCATGCGGAGTTCCTTAGGATGTGTGCTTCGCTCCATAAGTGCTCCCTGCTTTGGCCACCTATTTAACCTTGCTCTTGCTGCGCACTCTGCCTTGCTCGCATGGCTCCAAAAGTTCCACTTGCTTTGGCCAAATTACAGATCATTCAACGGAAGCTAATTATATTTCTGTCATTGTGCTGTCCGTGGCAGTGTGACATGGCAAAGTGCCCACGCAATCAATTGGAATGGCTTTGTACGCAGTGTCACTGAATATCGCTTAGCTGCCATACAGTTCTTTCACCCTTATTACGTCACCGAGAGTTCATAGATTGGCGTAGAAAGAAAGTGTAATTTTTCCTCCAGCTTCGGTGCATTTTGACACAAAAAAAAACCTTCATAAATCTTTGCGGAGAGCAGTGCTGTCATCCAATCGATGCAGGTATGACTGAGCAGGTTCGCAATATAGGGCCTTCACGCTTTTACCGGGAACAAATGAACTTGTTATGAAATTAAAAGAATGGCTGTACGCTTTTTTGTAAAAAATGCCCCGGGCTAGGAGCCACAGGGACGGATTTATGGGGTCGGCAGCCCCCTGTAATAGTCATGGGATGCACATCAGTGAAAAGAAAAGGCCGATCTGAGGCGGGACATAACAAGCTTAGCGTCAGTTTGCTATAGATGGTGTTGCGTGGAAGTTCCGAGTAGATCTGTGACACTGACGAGTAACTGATAAATTTATGTCCAAAGAGCTATGCACACATTATCAATACGAAACAACCTGAGGAGATGCAAAGGTTTACGTTTTACGCACGTGTAACGTCCCAAAGCGACTCAGGCTATGAGGGACGCCGGAGTGAAAGGCTCCCGAAATTTCGACCAACTGGGGTTCTTTCACATGCACTGACATCACAAAGCACAAGGGCCTTTCTATAAAATTCGTTCGCCGCGGCAGGGATCGAACCCGCGTCTTTTGGGTTAGCGGCCGAGCGCCATAAACAGTGAGTCACCGCGGAGGCGCCAGATGTAGAGAGAGTTGTAGCATTGAATTATAGCGTGTCTATTTTAACATTCGTTCCAGATAATGAGCTTTGCTATAAAAGCTGTTAGTGCTAACCACAGCCGTGTGCCACTTTAGAAGCAAGGTTTCGAAGAGCTGAAGTATCGCTGATTACTTTTTTTTTGAAGAGTGTATATGTATGGCACTTGAATTGAGTCTGGTCATATGTTTAGGGGAAGCCCCCAGGTGGAGTAAATTTGTACTAACATGACGATCAAAATAACCATTATTTTTAGTATTAGTAGTAAAAGTGGCATCCACTTTGCAACGGGGTGGTGACGAGTGCCACCTTACCCATCGAGTAAATTGGTGAATAGTTATATTCCTTTTGTGAGAGTCCACCTCCTTTATTAAAGTCTGAATCCTGGTCTGTTCATTTTTCGCTCGACGCAATTCAACGTTATTTTTCGTGTCGTAAGCAATATTACCATGATTTCTGTGACGTATGGAAGAATTTATCTATTCTGCTTTCGTGCCACCAATACTCCAGTCTTCTCTTGCTCGTCCCTAGAGCTGATGTGTTAATTTTCTTTCACCATCATTAAACCCAGAGCTACTAGATAGCAGAACATGTCCTTTCCGACATCTGGTTGCATAGCTTTACAGTGTTCCAGAACATCTTTAGTGTATTTCACATTGCTCGCGCATGCTACACAAATATCATCTCCCTGTTCATACTTGGTTCTGTATTGCCTTGTCTAAGGCAACCTGATATAGCCTCAAGCAGGAGGGTACCGCCTCTCGATCTCGACATACAAGTGGATTTCATTCTTTCGAGCTCTGTATTCACGCAATGATACTTTTGTTTCCATTTGTTTGCCTCCGCTCAACAGTACCAGCTTTGCGGACCTTCTTTTTGACGTTTTTTATTGTCATGTAGCCCGTGTAGCCTGTCATAAGCTTTCTATTCCGTTCCCTCCATAACGCGTACACGTTTTTGCTGGACAAATATCTGAAGACTCTGGCCGCCCACCCCCTCTTCTATTCCATTTTTCGTAGTCTTTCATCAAACGATATTCTGCTCTGTGGTTCCCTCGCCTCAAAGGAAGACCAATCGATATAAGCCTGTACAGCTCCACTTGTTGTTTGTATGGGCCGCTAAAACTTATCTCCCAACCTTTCTTAATTAATCTCTAGTCTTTGTGCTGCATCTCGTATTCAGCACAGCATCGCGTTCGCAAAAGTCAGTTCCGGTACCATTACATTCTGCCACAGTCCTCGTATTATCTCATATACATTGAATCTCCACAGTGCTCTATGCTTTATTACGGCCGCATTGCTCTCTCCTTTCGACTAGAGATTTACATCATGGGTCTTTAGGTATTCTCTTTCTTCTCTAAGTTCACCCCCTCCCCCCTCCTCATATATCTGTACCTCTCTACGAGCGGTAATCAACGCTCCTCTATAAATACTGTTCCAGTCCCGCTATCGTTGAGTACCAAAACGCCCAATATCGGAACTGTGTAATGGCATCCAACGTTTGCTGTTTTTTCTCTACTGATATCCGAGATGATTTGTAGCTCGTTTTGGCTATCTGCAAAAAACTACCACTTCATCTCTGCGTAAAACCTCGGAAGACATTGGGCTATTGTTTGCCCTTGTCGGCTGGCTACATGCTAAATTAAACCCAGCTGTACTCTCCCTAGCTTGCGTTCCATCGTTTCCCAATCAATCTTGTAGAACAGTGGCGACAAGGACAACACCGGTCGTAAGCGCCTTTCTGTGTTTACCTTCTCTTTAATATTTAGCCTTTAGCCCTTGCCAGTTTATTTGCGCTGCAATATCCATGCATACTGTCCTTATAGCTTTATTATTTCGGCATCTAGCCTCGCTTCCGTTAGGAAGTCCCACCGTACTTCCTGGTTTACGTTGTCATATGCACCTTTGATATCTAGAAAACCCAACTGTAGCGGCCTGTATTGCGTCCTAGCTGTTTCACTACACCGCGTTACTACAATCAGATTGTATTCCAAACGGCTTCCATGCCTAAAATCGTTTTGCTGTTCTCCCAGTATTCCATTTTTCTCCATCCATGTTTGCATCTTAGCATTCTTAGCCTGCATCCCAAGCCTGCATATAACCGACTTCATCGTGATTGGTCTGTATGAGTCAGTGCTTGCTTTCTCTCGTTTGCTTTTATAAATAAAATTTAGTCACTTGCGCAGCCAATCTTCTGGTACCTGGCTACTCTGAAAGACTTGCTATATATCCTTGAACAAAACCTCCTTGCCTTTCTGCCCAACCTCAGTAACCAACCTTCGACCGGTTGCTATATTCTTAGGAATCCATCTTAGCGCTCTCCTCCGGTCCATGTTCTCCAAACTTAACTTTTCGTCTGCCATCTTCAGCGTCACAGCGTCCGTTGGCTTAAAGAGCACCCGCCCATTTCCTTTAAATTAATCGCGAACTACCGCATCGATGTAGACCAAACCCGCTGTGCGTTTTAGACTCTTGCCTTTTATAAAATCGTGTATGTGTCCGTCTTCTTGGCTAAAGTGGTATTCACAAAGAAGATCCTGAACCGGATGGTGGTGGTGAAAACATTTATTACGGATGAATAGGAGGTATGTTTGGATCAGCCCGTAAGGGACCGATCCGTACAAGCACTAGGTAGAGGTCCCTAGTATGGGACCCCAGTGGCGGTTGCCGCCGCCCGGGCGCGCCCGACTAAGGCTTGTTGGGCCTGTAAGTCGTGGCAGCCGAGCAGGGTCGCCTCCCAGTCCTCCCGGGTTGGGTTGGGGATAGGGGGAATAGCGGGGTTGGAGGGGCAGGCCCAAACCATGTGATAGGTGTCAGAGGACACTGCACTACAGTGTGGGCAGCTGCCACTAAAGGAGGGGTCAAAATGTTTTAGCGCTGCCGGGCACAGCAATGTATTGGTGAGAAGGCGGAGAAGGAGCCGCTCATCCGCCTTCTTCAGGCCTTTACATGGACTAGGGTAAAGGCGATGACAATTTTGATAATATGTTGTAATATCTTTGAATGTATAGACCGGATTAAAATCGGGTTCCTGATCGGATGGGGAGGAGAAAACAGCCCGGTGAGAGAGCGCGCGGGCGGCTGCGTCTGCTGCCTCGTTTCCTGCCAACCCCTGATGAGCAGGGGCCGATATGAGGTAACGGTGTGCGGGGTCCGTATCCCGTATGCAATTTTGGTATATTCGATAGGCTAGGAAGGGAGTGCAGCCTTGTTCGACGTTCCGACAGGCCCCTCGCGAGTCGGTGATTATGTATTTTGAATTGGAATGTGAGGCCGCGAGAGCAATCGCGACCTCCTCTGCTTGTGTTACACTGCGGGCTCTGAAAGTTAGGCCGTTAACTGTGTTGCTGTTGTGAACTACCGCGGCCGTGTAACATCCCCTGTGGTGAGGGCCGGAGGCGTCCACGTAGTAAACACCTGTTTTGTTGCCATAATATCGGGCTAGCGCTTCCGCTCGTGCCAGGCGCCGACCATTATGGTCTTCGTGTGACATGTTTACCGGATGAATGTGGAAAGGAGATGCACGGCGTCATCGATCCTCAAAAGTCCACCCCTGTTCTCGGATTCCATATTCACGAGGGCAGCGAGGAACCGCCAAGAGGGGGCCGCCGGGATGCGGAGGCAGAGGGGGAAGGGTCGAAAAGGAAAGAAGGGGCAAAAACAATACCCTCTTGCCAGGTTGTGCTGGTCTCAGGACAGGAGAGGCAAGAAAAACAGCAAGGGGAGCAAACAGAAAAGATGTGAGAAAGGAAGCGAGAGGAGAGAGTAAAGAAACACAAAAAAAGAGGGGAAAAAACACAGAATTACAGCAGCGGACGGCACCCTAGGCATGCTACTGAAGACGAAGGTACCGCCACATCTCCTGGAGAGACGGGGACATAACATTCGTACCTAACGAACGATCTAGAGGTCGGTGGAAAACCAGAAGCTTCATGGCCGCGCGGCCTCTCGAAGGCATGACGTGGACGCCGTCTCCCTCGCTTAGAAACGGATTCCAGTGATCGTGTGAATACTCATATGATTCCAAACTTTCCAGGGACGTACCTATTCTTTTCGGTCATCTGCATCATCCAACGTGCTCCTTTCGCTTTAATTTTACTCTCCACAAGTACGTGGACCTAAAACCCGCGTTGTCGATACTTGTCCCATTTTCTTTCCACCTCCTCCAGGCTATCCCCTGCCCCCCTTGGCAGCTCTGCGCTCCCTCGATGCCTGTCTCCTGAATTGAAATGCCTCTTTAATTTCCGCATTCCACCAGCTTCGAGGCTTCTTTCTGCATTTCCATTAGTTCTTTTCCTCTACCTTTCGCATTTCTTTCCAGATTAAGCCAGTAAGGTTTTTTTTTCGGATTGTGCTACTTCTTGCGGCGCTCGTTCCACTATGGTCGACACTCGTTTGCTGCTCAAAAACGTTTGGCCCTCATCCTGGCCTAAGACTGTTTTTCAGTCTGGATTGCACCAATCGAGGGTGATCCGTTTATGGTCATTCCTTTAGCTGCAGAAACCCTCTTCATCTACTTTAATTTTTGGTTTTATCTTTCATAAATATCTTCAGTGACAATGCTGTAGTCAATGCTCCTCTCTCGTTTTTCCTATGTCTACATTCATCATCATCATCATCATCAGCCTTACTACACCCACTGCAGGGCAAAGGCCTCCCCCATGTCTCTCCAATTAACCCTATCCTTTGCCAGCTGCATCCACTCTTTGCCTGCAAACTTCTTAATCTCATCCGCCCACCTAACCTTCTGCCGCCCCCTGCTACGCTTACCTTCTCTTGGAACCCATTCCGTTACCCTTAAAGACCAGCGGTTATCCTGCCTTCGCATTACATGCCCTGCCCAAGCCCATTTCTTTCTCTTGATTTCGACTAGGATGTCATTAACCCGTGTTTGTTCCCTCACCCACTCTGCCCGCTTCCGATCTCTTAACGTTACACCTATCATTTTTCTTTCCATGGCTCGCTGCGTTGTCCTTAACTTAAGCTGAACTCTTTTCGTTAGCCTCCACGTTTCTGCCCCGTAGGTGAGTACCGGTAAGATCATGCTGTTGTACACTTTCCTCTTGAGGGAGATTGGTAAACTGCCACTCATGATCTGCGAGAATTTGCCATATGCGCTCCACCCCATTCTTATCCTTCTAGTTATCTCCCTCTCATGATCAGGATCAGCTGTCACTACCTGCCCTAAGTAGACGTATTCCGGCACAATTTCTAGGCTCTCGCTGCCAATTGTGAACTGTTGTTCCCTTGCTAGGCTGTTGAACATTATCTTGGTTTTCTGCATGTTAATTTTTAGACCCATCGATCTGCTCTGCCTGTCTAACTCGTTGATCATGATTTGCAGTTCACCTCCTGAGTGACTCAGCAAGGCAATGTCATCAGCAAATCGCAGATTATTTAGGTATTCTCCATTTATTCTTATTCCCAACTGTTCCCAATTCAGGCCTCGAAATACCTCCTGCAAACATGCGGTGAACAGCATTGGCGAGATCGTGTCTCCTTGCCTGACGCCCTTTCTTATTGGAATTTTATTGCTGACTTTATGGAGGACTATAGTAGCTGTGCAGTTGCTATATATATCTTCCAGTATTTTGACATAAGGCTCTTCTACCCCCTGATTACGCAATGCCTGTATGACTGCTGAGGTTTCCACTGAGTCGAATGCTTTCTCGTAATCAATGAAAGCTATATATAGAGGTTGGTTATATTCTGCGCATTTCTCTATCACCTGATTGATAGCGTGAATATGATCTATTGTGGAATATCCTTTACGAAAGCCTGCCTGATCATTTGGTTGATTAAAGTCTAACGTTGCCCTGACTCTATTAGCGATTACCTTAGTAAATACTTTGTAGGCAACGGATAGTAAGCTGATCGGCCTGTAATTTTTCAAGTCCTTGGCGTCTCCCTTCTTATGAATTAAGATAATGTTTGCATTCTTCCAAGCTTCTGGTACAGTCGAGGTCATAAGGCATTGCGTATACAGGGTGGCTAGTTTTTCTAGCACGATGTCCCCTCCATCCTTCAACAGATCTGCTGTTACCTGATCCTCCCCAGCTGCTTTTCCCCTTTTCATTGCTTCTAAGGCTTTCTTTACTTCATCTTTCGTTACTGGCGGGATGACGCATTGCTGTGCACTGCTGTCTTTCTCATTAGCGCTCTGATTACATTGGCTACTGTACAGGTCTGTATAGAACTCTTCGGCTACGTTAACTATCTTATCCATATTGCTAATGACATTGCCCTGCTTGTCTCTTAATGCATACATCTGGTTTTTACCTATGCCTAGTTTCCTCTTCACTGTTTTTAGGCTACCTCCGTTCTTTATAGCATGCTCGATTCTCTCCATATTAAACTTCCTTATGTCGGCTACCTTGCATTTATTTATTAACTTTGATAGCTCCGTTAGTTCTATTCTATCGGTAGTGTTAGATGCCTTCATGTTTTGGCGCTTCTTAATCAGATCTTTCGTCACCTGAGATAGCTTCCCGGTATCTTTTCGAACTGTCCTGCCGCCTACTTCTACTGCGCACTCCGTAATTATTGATGTCAGATTATCGTGCATTGAATTAACATCAAGATCATCTTCCTCAGTTAAAGCCGAGTATCTGTTTTGCAGCGCTATCCTAAACTCCTGTGCTTTCCCTCTTACGGCTAACTCGTTAATAGCCCAGTGGATTCTGAGAAAACTGCGCACTGTGGCAGGTGGTGGATCAATTATTTATTGGCTTCGATAGGTTGCCTGCGAAGAGCAACCTGCGTCGCACAAGCCCCACCGATGGCAGCACCAGCCATCGCAGGGCAGTGCTGCATGGCTTACCCACTGCGCCACTGCGCTGGTAGTGGTATGAATACTCGCAGCGATCTATGAATTTTCCGTAGACAATGACCAATCCTGCATATATGGGCATTAGCCCAGTAAAGCTATCGCGTCGTACGATTAAGACGGAGATTAAGTGCCCCCTCTATTATTTAAAGTCGTCAATGTGTTATTAAAAACTTAATGGACTCTTCATTGTACTCTTTACACTCTCTACCAGTCTACAAATAAACTATTCCCATCCATGAGCTCTTTCCTCTCACTGTGCCACTGATCCACAATGTTCTTCACCTGTTTCATTGAAGCGCCGCCAAGTTTTAACCTTGTGGAATAAGTACTCCGATTCCTCCCCGTTTTCTTGCTCCTGCTTTCCGGTTGCACCCTTCTTACACGTGAGACCTTCACTACGGCGTCCCTCATAGGCTGAGTCGCTTTGGGACGTTAAACGCCAGTAAACTGAACTAAACTAAACTAAACCTTCTCACACGTAGTATTCTATTATTCGGGCCCTACAATAGTGCACGAATTCATTTAATTAATGACTTACGTGAAAAGCGCCGTTGCTAGCAACACGACGAGAAGGAGCAGTAAGGCCGCCACGGACATAACCTCGCTGCTGATGGGCGCACCGTCAGCTTCAGGCCGGAATGATGTCGGGATGCGAACGCGGCGGACTTAATAGCCGCCAGCTGCGCTTCGAATGACGTCCGTGCGCGCGTAAACAGACGATCGCGTCGAGCAACCAAAACGTTTAGCTCCTTTTATTTTATTTTTTTGTATTGGCTTTAAGCCGGGCAATGCGTTGCTGGACTAGGTTCTCTCTCTCAATTATGTTTTTTCTTTGTATTTTTTCTCAGAGGACAAAAAAGGGTAAAAGGGTAAAGGGTGTCGCCCGCTCGCCTTGCGTTTTCGTCTCGATACAAACTATGGCTTCAGTGCCCTTGTGGGAGAACGGTATTGAAGCTATGACGTATGGGTCATCGACACTCAGAGAATGGCTTGCTTGACAGGCACAAAGATTTTCCGCATGTCGACGCATTTTTGCGCCGTACGCACTTGTGATAGGCCGAAAGCGTCCAACTGTGAATACCATAGCCGAGATAAGAACAGACGCTGGCTCGCGCGTATCGTCTGCTTACACTGGGGGCCTACACGCGTGTTATAATTTGTTTTCGCTTTGATTGTTATTGTCCACCATTATACACAGACAAGGCGAGACCATAACCTTAAATCTATGCTTACATCGTTGAAGTGCAGAGCTGCATCAGTGACTTAGTCAATAAAGAAAAAAAGCATCAGTGACTCACTACGTCGCTTCACGCAGCAATTAACGGCCGAGACAATATAACAATTGCAGTCCAACTATATTTTTTTTCTTTGTCAATGGCGGGGGCTTCGTCACCCGTGTTAGCACTAGGCCAACCGGTCGGCGCCATGCATTGCGGTAGTTTAATCAAGTTGACAGAAAAGATTAGCCTCTTCGTAGACGCCCAGGTCTTTTTAGAAAATGCCATCTGAATTGATTGCGGTTAATTTAGCGCTCGCATATTTCCAAAAATACTGAACGAAAGAAGTGGGGGCGGGGAGTGCGGAGGGGGGGAGGGGGAGGAGCAGGCATACTTTACTTTGTATCCTTCATAAGCCCTCCATATTGCTTGAACCTATTGTTTCTACAATTATTTTCTAATCTGGTCGTGTGCAACCACGAATGGCTAACCTCTGCGATAGTACAGAAATTTCGGTGTCCGAGAGGAATGGCAAGTGAACTGAATTGGTATGAGAAAAAAAAAATACGATTTTAGAGAATTAGGCCTAATGCGAATTACCAGCGCTAACACTTCGGTTTTTCAATTCGGATCCTGTTCTGGTGGTAGTGGTTTCATTAAAAATAATTGTAAAAAGGAAGGAAAAGATTTTTGCTAGCCCCGGCATCTGCCATCGATACTGAAGCACCTGAGCTGGGGCAGCGGAAATAAAGGACAGCAGGCAGAATGGAGAAATGAAATAAAAGAGGTGAGGGGACAGGAAGAGAGGATAGGGGGAGAAGTAATATGTGCAAACTATTTACACAATAAGAAATGTGTCCAGGTTGTGCGTGTGATTACTTCATTTTAGAGGAATTAAATCACACATGCGCACAGCACTGTGTTGGTCACAACTGGAGTGGGGCGTCCAGTTATTGATCGTTCAAGGTAGAACTCGCGGAGCGTTCGGTCACTGCGTGTAACTACCTGACGGAGAACAGACGGGACGTCAAGCCCGTGTGTTCGAGGTATGCACAGAGGCTCACCAAAGTTCGCTCACGAGTGCGCGCACTGCCCTGCGGCCACAATAGCGTCTTGATGGAGTCTGGTAGTATGCCCTGCGCCCTATAGGCCTCGAGCATGTCGCGACGAGCATCGGCGAACGCGGCACAGTGAAGGAGCAGGTGTTCTAGTGTTTCCACTGCACCGCATCCTTCACACACATCACTCGTCGCGATTCCGTGACGCACCCGTCGTTCCCCGGGCCACACGCAGCCAATGCGCGCGCGGAGGATCATTGCACGTTGTGACCGTGTAAGTGCGCGACAGCAGGTGACACTGTCGATGCGCTCACCTCCCGCGATGAGCGCGATGAGCGCATCGACAGTGTCCTGTTCTAGATTATGTTTTCAAGGTCAAGCAGAGTTCAGCAAAAATCGGCGAATTCGGTGAGTGTGGTCCATCGTGCTAGCGCACTAAAACTGGACGGGTCTTAGGCTGCGCTTTAAAGCCATGAGACGATAAAGTTAATGGTTTAATGCCCATGCATGCGAAACCGGTGATTCTGTACTTAACATTCACCCGCCGCGGTGGCTAAGTGGTTAGGGCGCTCGACTACTGAACCGGAGTTCCCGGGTTCGAACCCGACCGTGACGGCTGTGTTTTAATGGAGGAAAAACGCTAAGGCGCTCGTCTGCTGTGCGATGTCAGTGCACATTAAAGATCCCCAGGTGGTCGAAATTATTCCAGAGCCCTCCACTACGGCACCTCTTTCTTCCTTTCTTCTTTCACTTCCTCCTTTATCCCTTCCCTTACGGCGCGGTTCAGGTGTCCAATGATATATGAGACAGTTACTGCGCCATTCCCTTTCCCCGAAAACCAATTATTATTATTAACATTCATAGATCCCTGGGAGTCTTCATGCCACTCCTGGCGCTGAGGTGGGGCGATGCGGCACTGCCCTCCGATAACAGGTGCAGCCACCGGTGGGGCTAGTGAGACTCGGGTTGCTTTTCCTGAGCAACCTGTGGCGCAAACAGACACCTGGCAAAATCGGTGGGTGGGTGGTTTAGTGAAATGCTTTAAATTATAACGCATACACTGTATTTTCGCATGCAAAGCATATTTCGCGCAACTTTAAGCAAGGATATAAAAAACCGGCGCATCAGAGCCGAGTGAAACCAACGACATGTTCTTTTCTGTCTCCATATGCTCCGCACATCATTTTTAATTTACGTCTAATTAGCTCATTAGGTAAAATTTTAATAAAAAAGTATAATTTTGACATCATGGTGGCGTGCTTTTCGTCAATTTGTACAGGCGATTAAAAAACAAGCATTTAGTTTTTTTGTGTGGTGTGTGTGGCATAGTATCTCCTACGCGATAATTGTGTGGTTCATTTAAAGAAAGCTCGCGAATTACAAAAAACAAGACCACTGGAATGCGCTCATGTTCAGTCTTATTCCAGAGTTTCCAAACGTGTTTTGAACAAGCGAAACCTGTGCTCCGAACGTGTAACCGCCGCGGTGACTCAGTGGTTAGCTTGCTCGGCTACTGATCCGGAGTTCCCGGGTTCGAACCCGACGGCGGCGGTCACGTTTCGATGCGGCCGAAACGCAAAAGGAGCCCGTGTGCTATGCGATGTCAGTGCACGTTAAAGGTGGTCGAAATTATTCCGGAGACCTCCACTATGGCACCTCTTTCTTCTTTTCTACTATCACTCTCTCCTTTATTCCCTCCCTTAAGGCGCGGTTCGGGTGTCCACCGAGATATGTGAGAGTTACTGCACCATTTCCTTTCCTCAAAAGCAATTTTAATTTTTTTTTGCAGCGATAGCTACACTACGCCACCTCTTCGACCCTTCACCACTTGAGCTCCGTGGTGGCGCCCTTGGTCACGTGGTTGGTCACGTGGGTCGGTCACATGGTGCGGAGCGCCTGCTACTGGCGGCGGCGCGGCGCGTATCAACTGCAACAGCTGTGCGCATGCGCCGTGTCAAATAGGACGAAGGTGAAGAAGGAATGCCCAGCGAAATGGAGCGACGAAAGACTGACTGTGCAATTCGACTGAGCCAGTTCCACACAGCCAGATGAAGCTGTCGCGTCACTCCAGGTTTAACCAGAGATAAGCCACAGCCATTTTTCCCTGAACGGGCCCAATTCAGCTGCATCTGCTCAATTTGACGTTCTGCGCAATGATACATTTAGAGAACACGGATGCCACCTTTATCTTTCATCTTCGCTAAGTTTGTGCAATACCTCAACAAATGCTGCGTCTGAATTGGCTGTCAGTCACTTATCGCAGATCACTCTTCGCGTTTTTCATGTTCCGGACGAATGTGACCACCCACTTTCAGGACTATGCTGAGAGCTACGTCGGCCGCTCACTTATATAGTGAGCGCCTATTTTTTGTTCACTCACACCATGTTTCGCAGCGCTCCAATACGGGGGACCAAGAGCGCAATCACGTGATGGTTTTATATTTCTCGGTCTTTCTTTAAATGCGGGAAAATTGTACCAAGTAGGGTATATGTTGCTGCAAAAAAACGTTTTCGGCTGGTTCTCAACCTCCTCTACAGCTTAACGAAACGCGCGTGATCCTAAATTGTGTATTAAAATTTACTCGTAAATCATCTTAGCTGAGCGTGCCTCCTGCGTGTATTTCCTTTCTTTGTTCTATGCATTTCGCGCTGAAAAAAAAAACGCATTCTAGGTACAAAGACACACTAGCCTGTATTTCTACTTTATTCTTAGCTAATTGACTAGTTAACCTCGAATTTAGAAATACTCTGAGAAGCGCCACACAACAGAAATCAATGCGTCGTTAGTCCCACCTAGCTCCGGTGCGCCGCTTCTTTAAATCCTTTGTTCAAGTTACGTGACACACCGTGTATATGTCCAATAGTTCCGCGTCTTTGCGAGTGGTGTTGCTGATTCTGTATTGAAATCCCAAAGCAGCAAGTGGGGTATTATATATGCCGTGGTAAAACGCTTCTAATTACATTTGACCACTTGGGCTTCTTTATTTGGCACAGGAGTTCCGCAATACTCGGGCATCATTTGGATTTCGCCTCCTTCCAAATGCAGCCACCGCTCCGCGGTTTTGCCCCGCTACCTTCTTCTCAGCAGCCGTAGGTTTTGAGCACTGAGCCACCGCGACAGGTGCTAACACTACCTTCGTCAAAACGACGCCGCAGTACCAGGGGGCTCGAAGCTCGTCAAGTGGAAACTTCCACTTTTTCTCCGAGCCCTCTTCGTCCTCCGTTAATCTTTTTCTGGGGAAGAAATAAAACATTGATTGATTGATTGATTGATTGATTGATTGATTGATTGATTGATTGATTGATTGATTGATTGATTGATTGATTGATTGATATAAAAACAACGAAATGCATGCGACTCTTAACCTAAGTATAGAACGCACTAACATCCGAGATCCGCTACGCGCAAGTACTCCTCAGTCATATATATTTAGATGGCGGGGAGTACTCGTACCAGTTCTCGTGCGGTGGGGCCGCGGTTAAGCGATGCTTCACTTCCCCGGCAGGTGGCTCTTCCAGACACAGCCACCGATGGGGCTTGTGAGATCCAGCTTGCTCTTTTTGCACATGTTGCTCATGTTTGCACGGAGGCATTGGAGGCTCATAATAAGGGCAGGACGGATGTGGGAACTACGATGTAAAATGGTCAAAGGAAAAAAGATGAGCCAGTGCAGGAGAATAAAAGGTAATTTTTTACGCTGTTATGCCACACCACACTCTCCGTACAAGTTGTGAAGCTGAGTTCTAGTGCCCGCAGGAATGCATGCTACACCAAAGACAAAAAATAAACAGCTACTTGTATTCATTACCTTCTGCACGGAAAACGAGGAAGTCGCACTATGAAAACGTTGCTTCCAAGCTATACCTGCAATGTCATTCCCGCATTCGAGTGAATATTTTTTCAATTATGCCCCACTTCAACTCCAACTAAAAACTTGAACTTGTGTTGAACTGCACTAAGTGTGCAGTTGGTGGAACTGAACTTGTGAAAGTTAGGACACAAACGGATGAGACACGGGCGAGGGCAACACCTGACGGTGCAAGTTTTTCACATAAAATATTTAAAACTTCCGCAGAACTTTAATGCTATCTAAAGGTCGTCGGGCGCTGTATGCTGAGCTTCATATCCATCCTGGCCTCATAACTGGTTTGTCGTTTGAAACTGGTTTTGTAGTTCAGCTCGTGCTGTCGAAGGTCGCTGATCGCGAATTCCTCTTCTTTATTGGGACAATGGCTTTACCTTGCCAATATGCAGTGCAGGTGAAACTTCACGATGGAAAGTGAGACCGCCTGATTGCGATCGTATTCATTCTAAAACAGCTCTAACACACACTGAAGAAGAAGGAAACGTGCGACACGAGCGCTGTTTTAGAATGAGCACCTACTGACTGGTCGCCCAGGCTTGTACGTTGGCGTTCGTATCTTCCGTTCGTTCAAGCTCTTTCCGTTTACCCCATGAAACATTTTCAGCAAGTAAGCGGTTTACTGGCAACCCTTATTCGTATGCTACGTAATGCCTTCTACTCTTTTCTAAATTATCTCAGCTTGCGGCACACTGACTGTTTGAGACATTAGGAGCGGCATAATCGGTACGGGTCAGGCTTCGGTTACTGCCACCTTAAATGCTCTCTTTGTAAATATATATTATATAATGTTTATGCCGCGGTTATGCGCTACAACGGCAGCGGGTCAGGGGCACTTTTGCTCTAGGCACCTGCGATTGCGATGGTTTGCATTCGGGACTGTGATTCCTGTTTCCACCTGAATTCGAAGACTGCACCCAGCAAATGTGTGGCTACGTGGCCTTCCTTGCATTTTGTTCATGCTTTTCACGACCTTGCACCAGCGTTTCAAAATCTTTCTAGTGACAAAAATCTTCATCGGCGGCCTTTTTAATTTTTAATGCATTTTTTACATTATGCTAATTTTACGATTGAAAATATCTATTCGTTGGGATGTCTTCCGATCCTCGTGGTTTG
This sequence comes from Amblyomma americanum, assembly GCF_052857255.1. Lineage (NCBI taxonomy): Eukaryota > Metazoa > Arthropoda > Arachnida > Ixodida > Ixodidae > Amblyomma > Amblyomma americanum. The sequence continues at coordinate 95,026,641 of NC_135503.1, forward strand.
CCGCGAATTCTTATACATGTTCTAAGAACATTGTAGTCATTTTCAACACATCCGCTGAGTACAGCGAAGTGTGACCGTCTTCGAAACAGGTCATTTGCAATCGCTCACCCTCTCCGACGACATTCATCCTACAGATATTAAAAGCGTTTGCAACACAGGACATGGAATCAGAGTGCTAGTTGTTGGTGGGTCTTCAGGATTTCGTTCTAAGGACTAGCCGATAGATACGCGGAGGTTCCGGACCACCTCAGAAAATACTTTAACATAGGGCCTATGCCAAAGAACATGGACCCTAATCTCCACGCAAACCGACGCAAGGCTAGGGAAGAATACGTCGAACGAACGCTAGCCCCAAAAGACAACACTGTCTACACAGACGCTGCCGTCTATCCATGCGGAGCAGAACATGCAGCCGCAATGGTGGTAGTAGACAACGAAGGACACCTAGTGACGAGCGCCACGGCGAAAGTCGCTGGCGCAGCGGAGGCCGAGGAAATTGCTGTCGCGCTGGTGGCAGCAGAAGGCTATAGGACCGGCCGCCCCCTGATTATTTTAACAGATTCGAAAGAAACGTGCAACAACTACACAAAGGGCAGAATTAGCAAAACGGCCCTCAGGATACTCAGCGGGTTAGCCCCTACCATGTTAAATAAACCGAGACACAATCTGATTTGGGTCCCAGGCCACGCGGGGGTAGAGGGGAACGAAAGGGCAGACAGCCTAGCTCGAGGCGAAGCAATCCGAGCAGGACAGTCTAACGCCCCGGAGTTTTATCTGCAAGCCTGCGAGGGGGGATACGCAGAACTTTTAAACTTACACAGGGGGATCAGAATCAAATATCCACCACCACACAAAGCTCTGACAAAAGAGGAGGCCACCATCTGGCGTAGACTACAGACAAAGACCTTCTCCAACCTACACATGCTCAACAAAATGTTCCCATCATAATACAGGGCCACCTGCCCGTGGTGCGGAGCCACACCCACACTTTATCACATTACTTGGGAGTGCGAACGCAACAAAGCATTCCACAAATACGAACACCCGAGTGCGGAGCAATGGGAGAGCCGTCTCACCAGCAGCGAGCTCACGGCCCAACGGGCCTTAGTGAGGCACGCGGGCGATGCAGCACGGCTCAGTGGAGCCCTGGAATAGGGGCCCACCCATGCTGAAGAGAAGACTCCGATCGCCAGCGCCAAGAACGAAGACGACTGAGCTTTCGAATCCGCTAATCTCTTGACTGTATCAATAAAAGTTTTCGCTCACTCACTCTAAGGTGGCCAGAAATTGCTCGTAGAACAGCAAAGATCACTCATTTAACCACTGATCACATGTTAAGAGTGCTTGAATACAATTACCTCAGCGTCGTTATTACTTTCAGCATCATGTTGAAAATATATCGCGTACATTGGAACCATTGTATTTAAGGCGCACATGCCGCAGGGTCCCTTAAGTCACCAAATTACTATCAGTATAAAAATTTGTAAACCGCCCATTTCTCGAATGCGCTGCAGTGGTGCGGAATCTCTACAATCGTTATAACTCTAACAAATTCATCCTGTAGAACTGTGAGCTATTCACTTCGCAGTAAGGTCGAAGGTTTCTTGCATTAAATAAATAACTTAGAAAACATAGATAATATTACGAAATATGGCGTTCCAAGAAAAAAAAACGTTTCCTTAGCGGAAACACTGCTGACACCATTGAGGATGTGAACCAAGCTCTAGCAAGATTGTCGCCATAGAACCATGTAATGCTAACATTAACACCTTAAAAACAAAAGCCGTGTAGTTTAAAAAAGATAGGCAATTCCTAGGCGCAAAAATTCAGCTGCCGCAGACTGAATTTATTAATTGTTATGGTGTAAATTATCTTGCCTCATCGAGACCCACACGCCGCGGTAAACATATTAGGCTAGGACCTGAAAAAGTAATTTTCACTTGTCAGTTGTCACTGCACGTTAAATAATTTGTAACTTGTAAATGAAGGGCTTCAACGTCCCGATGTGATACATGGGCGATGAGCGACGCCGTAGTGAAGAGCTCCCGTTTTTAATTCTGAACCCTGGGGGTATTTAAGGTACACTGGCATCGCACAACAGACGAGCGCCTTTTGTGCGTCGCGACCATCTAAACCCGGCAGTTGTGGATAGAGTTCAACCCGGGTCTTCTGGCTCAATAGGCAAGAGCCCTAATCACTCAGCTGCCGTGGTGGTAGCGCACGTTAAAGTACCCGAGGCGGACGCAATTATTCCCGAGCGCTCCAAGACAGCACCGCTTTCTCTCTTCCTTCTTTCGCTTTATCCTTCACTCATTGGATCACGGCGAGGTTATGGTCTACAACGAGGATAGAGGCATTTAGCACACCGCGCCAGACTATTGCGCGCCACCACTGCGAATGCATCTTCTCATTGCACAGACAGAATCTACACCAGAGCGCAGGCTGCCGTGCCTCCTTCCGCGTGCCTCGTACAGATTCTACGTGAGCCGTCGTAATCATTACTATCGAGTGCCGAATTACTGAAGGAAGTAGTGTCTTTCTCCTACTTTACCGACATGCTGTATTGTGGGAGCCTCGGCTAGCTTATTCAAGTGCCTTCCACACGGCGTCACTTTATCTGACTTCGACTACATTCTTTTGGTGTCCGCACAGTCAGCCTGAGAGATCACGGACCGATGGCGTGATCGAGTGCGCTGGCAATCAATGCCACCACGAACAAAGGTTCCCTTTGAGACACCCGCACGTCGCCACCTGTAGCAAAGCGCCGTCCGCTACATGTGTCCTCTCCACACCAGCCAAGGTTTCTTGAATCTGACGATATAGTGCTGAGTTGGTGACTAAAAAAAAAAAACGTTCTCGCGTGTTTACAGTAACGATGGTCACTAGTGCAGAGCACGTCTGATTCAAGTCCACTTCTCTTCGGTAAAAACTGGGGATGACATCACAATGCAGTTTTCTCGATCTAATCCGTGTTTCCCATTCCCTCCAACGTTTTTTTTATGTCACTTTTTTGTTAGATTGCATCGAAGTGGATATACCTAAGCTATTTTCGGTTTACTGAATGAGAGGACGAACGACCAAGAAAGACCTTTGGGTAAAGGGACTAATATGAAGTAACCAAGAGAAATGTTCAATAGACTCGGAAGGGCAGAACAGCTTACGATGGGCAGTGAAGCATTGAAAGTTAGCAGGAAAAACTCTCGGATGCGGGTACAAGAGTGAAATACATAGAGAAATAATAATGGCCGGAGTGCATTTGGTAGGCGCTCACCATTCATGAATGGCAGTACCAATCTCCTTCAAGAGTAATATGTATAACATGTGTATGTTATAGACAATATGTTTAAAATGCTGTATGTTAAACTCAAGGCTAATGAAGAGGGTTCTATATAAATTGAGGACAACGCAGTCAGTGAGCTTAAAATCAGATGCTGGGCGAGTTGGTACTTCAAGCTTACATTCACAGCGCAAAGACAAACACGGACTTGAGGGGAGACACCACAAAGCGCCGACTTCAACAACGTTTATTGCTGCGCGCGGCGACTACATATAGCATGCCGCGGGCATGCTATATGTAGTCGCCGCGCGCAGCAATAAACGTTGTTGAAGTCGGCGCTTTGTGGTGTCTCCCCTCAAGTGCGTGTTTTGTCTTTGCACTGTGAATGTAAGAACACAGTGAGCTACAGGACGAAAAATAACGGGTGTAACTTTAAGAAACGGGAAGAGAACGTCGTGGGTCATGGAACGACTACGGGAAAATGGCATCTTAATTGAAATCAAGAAGCAATTGTCGTAGGCAGGACATGTAATGGGAACAAAAGATAACCGATGGATGATGAGTGTAAAAGAATGTAATCCAGCAGAAGGCAGGAATAGCAGGGAGTGGCAGAAAGTAAAGCGGGCGGATGAAGTCAGTGTGTTTGCATGGATAAGGCAGCCGCAGCTGGAAAAGTTTTATTTGCAAAAACGTAGTTTTATTTTTGCTCCATGTTTACTACTGTTCTTTGTGGACTTGATGTCATATTTATTTGGTGCTAACGGGTGCTCATATTTTTCCACATACGTGTTTGGTGGTAAGCTTCAAGTCTTTACATTTCTATATTAAATCGAAAATATTAGTAACTGTACCCTGTATTAATCGCTATCTCTGTTAAAAACATGTTAAAAAAAATGTTTATTCGACACTCAATGTCTTGCCATTTAATGGGACCCGAGCGCCGTCAAGTTAATGAACATCTCACATTTTGTCTGTGGCTCTACATGGCTGTTCGAAATGAAAATAAACTGCAAACTTTTAAGGACTGAGTTACTTGGAGAGATATGCGAGATGCCTTTGTCGCTAAGTGGAGGTTGCGTGGATGATAATAATGATCCGTATATTTCAAAGGTATTTGGCTCAGATGTATTTGTTCAATATCTCCTCATGCGTGCGTGCGTGTGCGCATCGTTCCCGACCGTGCTACAGCCAAAATGACCGAGGTTTCAAGAAAATTTTAGGATCTACGGAGCAAAACTAACTCGCAGTTGTACTAGGCTTTTTGACCAAACCAGGATATTTCTGTAGTTGCCATCGCTATCTAAAAAAATGAACAACCTAACAGTTTTTATTATTCGCAATTATTTCTGCACTGAAATTTTCTGCAGCCTCTCCGGATAGGCCCTTTACAGTTATTACCAGGCAAACACCTGGCATGTAAGATAAGGTCTTTAAAAGCCCGGCACACACAGCTGCAATGTTTTAATAAGGAAATTTGTCTGTGATGTCCCTTTGTCAAAACGATGGCGTCGCTTTGGTGTACACTCTCTTTACAAGGGCGCAAAGGGCGTTTGCTCTACAGAGCCACAGGAAGAACACGTACATGTCTGGTCCAGTCTGTATGCTGTCCACTCTGACAACTGAACCTTGCACACAAACCATCTGTCTGAATTCCTTACAGCAGACAGAATGTTAGGGCTTGAGAGGCTTCGTATTGTAAGACCCACACATGTAGCGATTGCGAAAGTGCCCATTTTAATGAAGACGACATCTAAACACGCCGTGTTTTAATTGGAAAGAGAAATCTGCAGACCTCCATTTTTTCTTTTAGCTGTCAAAAATGAATGTTCTCGGAAGTCAGTTTGGCAAATGTGATATACCCATCTTGGAGGGGGTCAGGACAGTGCGGGCAAAAATATTCGTTCTTTTGTGCAGCGAATTTAAATAACAGCAATTCTTCTCTGGGGGCGAATTGGGACTCGCTTTGCGGTGGAAGCCAAAGCATTCAACCGTTTCCCACCGCCAGCAGCTCAACAGGTGAGAAAAGTGGTGTGAGTGAAAGCAGCTTGAGCTCTCGTTCAGAATATGCGCTTGAAGCCGCGGGATATAAACGATACCAAGGAATCCCATGGTGAGCCGTAGTAAATTGAAACAATTTTTTTCTTCTTTTACAGCATGGTTCAGCTTTGTCATGCTCTCTAACCCATTGCAATAGAGGATAACATTGTCACGCTCTCTAACCTATTGCAGTAGAGGACAACATGGCGTCAATCCCAGGACGCGAAGTGCCAGATCTAGGACGCTGTAACCAGACAAACAAAAGGATTGTTTGCCCCCTTTTCTAAGATAATATTGATTTTACCATGGTGGCCTGCGGCGATCCTGAAGTTGCTGTCACGGAGAGGCGTCATCAATACCGCGAGATAGCCTTTAGGCAGGGTGGGTTCTGACATATAATTTAGCAAAAACAGCCTAGTGTTCAGGGATAACCAAGTAGACTGAGGGAAAAGGGAAGGACTTTTTGCCACGTACTTGAGAGGTTCTTTAGGAAGTGAACATGGCAGTCCACACTACAGGTACGAGGACTGATTAGAAACACGTGAAGAGCCCTACACTACATGTAAATGCACACAGACTATGAGCAGTTCAAAATTCACCGACTTTTCTTTGCTTCGTTATTAGAAAAAGGAAGGCGCAGTACTTGACTCACTCTGGATGGGCACCTGAACCACGCCGCGTAAGAAGGGATAAGAAAGAGAAAAAAGGCACCACAGAGAAGTGTTCCAAATTATTTCGACCACCTGGGATTCTTTAACATGCATTGTCCTCTCACAACACACAGCGCCTTTTCCCAGCCCGCCTGCATATGACGATGGTTTCCTCAATAAAAAAAAAACCAACAACAGAAAGAACTTCTTCGCTCTCAGCGTAAAGGTGGCGCTTCCCCAATGTTCACCAACAAAGTTAATTGTATAAGTGATTGGCCAAACAGAACTCGTGTTCATTGCGAAACCAGAGCATCGACCGGAGCCCTGCTTATTCATTGTGAATTTGTACGGAGGTGACCAGATTCTTCTTTAGAGCGCATGCGGCGATCAGTTGTAAAACCGCTCTAGTTGAAGTAGCGCAAACTGCTCCCCTCCTCATCCTCTTTTTTTTTCTCCGTTCGGCGCTTCAGTACAAGCGCTCCCGGTGCCGTGCCTGGTACAGTAGACGCCATCTGACACGCTATGGGAGGAAACGCGTGGTAGGCTTTATTCCAGTATCGCGGAGCAGTTTTTCGGGCATCATTTTTCTTCGATAACAAATAAATATCTGTGAGAATGCCATGCTGACACTGTTCAAAAAGAACAGAGAAAGCAGTTCTTGAAATCGAAAAGCGTCCGCGCCGTGAAAGCGCGCGTCGCATGCAAGCACTGCCCTGGCCGTGTAACGCGCTGGGAATATAGCAAAATAAGCACGTTGAGGTATTCATTGTCCCAAAGGGGTGTCGCGGGATCCCTTATCGCATCTTTATTTGAGGGGCGGAGGTGTTTTTACTTGTTCAGGGTGTGAAGGGTTCACACGGTCTTGTTTCAGCAGTGCTCAGAAAAAGGGCCCCTGCACTGTGTCATATAGCAGCCATCTGAACCTCACGGTAAGTCCCTGCATCTAGTATTACAAAAAAAAACATAATTCTACACTCTTCACGTGAAACTTTTTCCACTGTGGCGTATGAGAAGTAGTGAGCATATGGAGGGTGGGTGGGTTCCAGTGCGCTAAAATATTTGGTGTGGCTTCCGGCTCCAGCTTCTTAAAACCAGTAAACGTAACTGGTTAGTAGTGGCCTTCTGTGATATGTTACTTAGAGAACCAGAAAAGCAAGAATATAAACAATGCGCAAAAAACTAATTTTACCTAACTCTTGTAGTTACGGTTTACAGTGCAACTTGATTAAAAGTCTTCACTAATGAACAAAAACCGCGCCATATGGTTTACTGCCGTATGCTATCATAGTGCTCAGTGATGTTGGCCGCTTAACAACAATAATGGCTAAAATGTTAAAATGAATACACATGCAAGGTTACGCGCAGTGCATATGACACTTACAGAAAGGTGAAATAGATTGACGCACGAACCAAGTTTACGTGTTCAAAAGCGCAGTAAAAATGTATTGTGCAATGAAAGAACTAGTTGTGAAATGGACCAAAAGAGAGACTGTACAAGTTTCAAGAAAATAAAGCAGTGCAAGAAGAAAATTGCTCTCTGCTGAGTCCAGTCGAGCGTCCGTTTAAGCTCGGCTAGTAGAATAGTGAGCGTTGTATAACAGCGGCAACGATGCGTTAAGTTCTGGTGGAGACTAAAACAAGGCCAAAATGAAAGCGCTTTTATCTCACAAGGCAGCCACAGTTGCAAGAACTTTGAAGCCATGATAGGGAAAGCGAGTGGTCGAAAAATATTTTGACTAAAATGCGGTGCGCTGAGATGCGCAAAAGCTGCCAGGCGTAAGCTATGTCTAACAGAGGAAGCAATGGAAAGCAAGAACACTTAATATACCCACTACATTTCTACCACTTAGGGTCAGCTCGCTGAATCCAATAATAAAAATAATCGGCTTTTGCGGAAAGGAAATGGCTCAATATCTGTCTCATATATCGGCAGACAGACACCTCAACCGCGCCGTAAGGGAAGGGATAAAGGAGGGAGTGAAAGAATTAGGTGCCGCAGTGGAGGGCTACGGAATAATTTCGACCACCTGGGGACCTTTAACGTGCACTGACATCGAGCACATTGAAGATCCCCAGGTGGTCGAATTTTTTCCGGAGCCCTCCACTACGGCTGAATCCAACGAAACCAAGTTTTTCCCCTTACTGCGGCCCCGCCGCGGTGGCTCAGTGGTTAGGGCGCTCGACTACTGATCCGGAGTTCCCGGGTTCGAACCCGACCGCGGCGGCTGCGTTTTTATGGAGGAAAAACGCTAAGGCGCCCGTGTGCTGTGCGATGTCAGTGCACGTTAAAGATCCCCAGGATGGTCGAAATTATTCCGGAGCCCTCCACTACGGCACCTATTCGTCTTTTCTTCTTTCACTCCCTCCTTTATCCCTTCCCTTACGGCGCGGTTCAGGTGTCCAAAGATATATGAGACAGATACTGCGCCATTTCCTTTCCCCACAAACCAATTATTATTATTATCCCCTTACTGCGTTGCGATCGTCGGATATATTGGACAGAAAAAAGCCTGTTGTTTTCACTTTGCCGGATGCAGCAACCGGAGGGACAGCAAAACGGCATCACAACCAAGTCCTAGCGGTCCCCGTCGCTAAACGCTTAATCTGTGAACCCCCTGCAAGTTTCACTCGAAGGCAACCGCTTGTACCTGGAACACTGACGTCGCGCAAGCACGGGTGTGGCTTTCGGTCCGTGCCGAAGAGGAAAAATAAAAGAACACGCCAAAGTGTCCCTCTCCGTAAAAACAAAAAGCTCACCCTCCCCCGTGACACAGATCGGCCAATAGGAAACAGGAGGTAGCTGATCGACAGGAGGGGGTGAGAACGCAGCACCGCGTAGGGTGGACTGGTGGCACGATTTAAGAATGGCCTTACTTTTGGAAGCTAAAGGTATTGGTATGACTGCAAAGGAGCCCTCCCGAGAGTCCCGCACACGGATTTCTGCAGATGACTACACGGAACACTTCGGAACGAGCGTGAGTAGAGCCTACATTGATACCGCGCCTATGACTAATTGTGCACCGTCGGACACAGTACATTTCACTCCCTGAATGCGCCGGACAAATCCAATCAGCGTTCTTCGATGTCTGACGTATTTCAGATATTAATTTCCGTGTACGCTCGGTATCATGGTTGGCGGCGGTATTTATTTATTTTATTGTATTTTATTTTACCCTCACGACTTACTAAAATCTAGTAGAGGGGATCGGAAGAAATACAAACGACACTCTGCAATTTCAATAAGAAGAGAAAAAGTAAAAACGAAGAAAATAAAGGCAACAACAACAATAAAAAAAAACAAAAAGAACAGCAGGTATCCGAAGCACAAGTGTAGGTATCAAATACGCGACTGATTGGTAGAACAGAATGCAACATAAAGTTAGATGCTTTCGCAAGAACGGATAAAAAAAAATGAAGGAACAGTCATACAGAACATGATAAAAGAATTCAGCGCGAAAAGACAAGGACGAACGAAGAAGTGGACAGGCAGCGCCAGTCCTGTCCACTTCTTCGTTCGTCATTGTCTTTTCGCGCTGCATTCTTTAACCATGATCACTGACCAAAAAGCCCAAACAGCCCCTCAGAACATCACAAACGCCGAGTGCGAGTAATGAAAAAAAAAAGTACTTCAAAATATGTTAGTAAGAGAAGTAAGAAAGTGGTGGTTGTCGATGATAGCGACCAGGGCAGCAGGTAGGTGGTTCCAGTAACGGGATGTTTTTGGTAGAAATGAATGTGCGTACGTCATGGCGTTTTGGCGAGGTATGACGACTTAATAGCGATGATCGACACGTGCAGAAACATGAGCGGCATCTATGATCAGGCACGATCTGAGTTGGTCGTTATGATGATAATTCTTATGGAAGAGGCAAATACGAGAAATCAAACGATGGACCGCAAGAGGGGCCAAATTTCGACTGTTTCATGTTAGGGACGCTTGCCGCGCGGTGATAATTATTGAGGATAAAACGAGCAGAGCGATTTTGTACACTCTACAAGGTTTTATTCAGTGATGCATGTCTAGGGTCCCATATAGATGTAGCGTACTCGAGATTGGGTCGGACATAGCTAACATATAGCTGTTTTTTCAGTGAAGATGGAGATAGTGAAAAGTTACGTTTTAGATATCCAAGCAAGCGATTGGCTTTGAATGTTATGTAGTTAATATGAATCTTCTAGGGAAGGTTATTCGTGATGTTTACTCCAAGGTACTTATAAGTTGAAACGGAGACAAGTGGAGAATGATTAATAGAGTAACTAGGACAGGAGGATTGACTTCGGGAAATTCGCATTGTTTTGCATTTCGCCGTGTTAAGTCCCATCTGCCAAAGACAGCACCAAGAAGCGATATTATTTAATTAAGTCTGGAGTAATGTCACAACAGAAGCATTAGCTATTTTACGGCAGATTACGCAGTCATCAGCGAAAAGACAAATGGAGCTTGAAACACAGTCGGGCAAGTCATTACTATAAATAAGAAAAAGCAATGGAGCCAAGACGGATCCCTGAGCCACTCCTGATTGGACGGGTACCTCAAGGGGGTCAGTCTCGTTAGCTGTGACATACTGGGTGCGGTTAAAAAGCAATGCGATTATCCAGTTAAGTACTACAGGATCGATGCTAAGGTGACTAAGTTCTAGTATAAGAAGTTGATGATTAGCCTTATCAAAAGCCTTGGAAAAATCTAGAAACGGACAATCAGTAATAAAACCTGAGTCTAAAAATGAATCTAGATCATTGGTGAACATAAGTAGCTGTGTTTCGCATAAGTAGAGTTTGAGGAATTCATGCTGAGAGGGATGAAAAAATTGGTTTGATTCGAGAAAGTTGACGTGGTTGGGGAAGATTATGCGCTCAAGTAAGTTTCAGGGTATTGATGTCAAGGAAATGAGGCGATAGTTAGATGGTGTGTGTGAATGGCCAGATTTGTAAATAGGAACAGCTTTCCCTGTTTTCCAGTTCTTGGGTAGACAGCTCTCCTTAAGTTGACTAATGATACCTCTGATTCCGGCGAGATCAAAAGCAATGGGGTCCATCGGGGAAAAGTGAGCATGAATGAAAAGCGGGTATTCAGTGGCTGATAAACTAGCGAACGAGAGCCAAAAGGTGTTGTTCAATAAGGCTGCACGTAAATTTTCAGGGACCTGTTTGTCAGATTTGTCAACCAGGGCGATTGTTCGATCGTTGGAGCTCTTTACAGTGCTCCTAAATTTGTTTCGGATTTGTATTTATTAGGAAAGGAACTGTTATTTTAAATTCTATTTTGCTGTTTTCAAAGCGTTTATGTAGCTTTTTGCTGCCTGATTGCATATTGACCATCGGTTAGGGCTACATCTCATTATAGCTTGGCGAAAAAGCATCTTTTTTGTTAGATAAGCGTTTTAAATAGGTGTTGTACCATGTACCAGGGCGCGTTGTATGAGTCATGGATCGTACTTAGTGGTGTGTATCTGTCAGCAAGATGGACAAGTTTACTTTTAAAAGGTGACCAGAGTTCGGCAACCGAATGCTTTGAGTAGGTTAGCAAAATATCATCGAAAAATGAGGAAATCTCCATGTTAATAGCGCCAAAGTTGGGTTTGTTGTAATCTCGGATACGTTTTTTCTTGTCGCTTTGCTCCAGTAGATGGAACTGAAAACGAAAGGTGTAGTATGTCATGGTCGCTGAGGCCTGGTACGTGTGACACCGCAGAACTGATGTCAGGAGCTGATGTAAGGACTAGATCAATCAAAGATGATGACGATGGTGTTACATGTGTTGGTAGATTAAGAAGCTGAGACAAGCTGAAGTCAGAACAAACAGTGACAAAGTTGGAAGCTTCAGCGGCCCTAGAACTAGCGCAAGAATTGGACCAGTCAATGCTTGGAAAGTTGAAGTCCCCAAGCAAAAAAATAGGTGCACCTGGAAACTGTACAGTGATTTCGTTCAGACAATCGTGGATACCTTCACAAAAAGCCGTACTGGAACTGGGAGAGCGGTAACAGGCAGTAATGACAAGTTTTTTTGAAAGTAACAGGTCATTAATATCTGTTTCTAGGTCGCAACAACAGTTATAGGAAAACACTGAAAGCGTTCATTGATAGCAATTAGGACTCCACCGCCCGTTCTATCTGCTCGATCATAACGAAATGCAACGAATGATTGTTGAAGTCGAACAGTTCATTTGATGGTATTTTATCACAGAGCCAAGTTTCCGTTAGGGCAATTATGTCTGCTTCAGGGTCGTTAATTAGCGCATTTAGTTTGCCCTCTTAATTGTAAAGGCTGGGGATGTTCGTTTACAGCACGGATGCTTTCGATACTGATCCGCTTCCCCCCGCCCATTCCCAACTTTTGGACGAGTACGTGCGGCCACAGCGTGTAGCCATAGTAGGTGGGGCCTCGTTATAAACTGTTCGGCTAGCGGGTGTCACCTCGCGTATGTTGTTGGAAAGCGCGTCATAAAAGTAGCATTTGTCATTGGCAAGCAATTTATTGTGACGTAGCTGGTACATTGTTTTGAGCGATTTGGCGAACTCAAGATGTTTCTTTGGAGCTTGTCGAGTAGCAGGGCAAAAGTCCTCGCTCATGCTGAAATCTCTGTCCTTAAGGCTGGATCGTTTGTATAATACCAGTTATTTGGTCTTGTAGATTGTGAATTTAACTATAAGCGGTCTGTTTCTTGCGGAATCGTAACGGCCAATTCTATGAGCATGGGCTACCGCATCTGATGTTAGCTGCAGTTCAAGTTCGTCGGAATGTAGACCTGAAAGTTTTTCCTCGGACTGCTGGGTTGTTTGATTCGTCACCTTTGATTCCGAAAAACAAAATTGGCAGCGGCTTAGCTCGGCTATGCCAGGATATGCGTAGCAAAAACACGTAGCATACGCATATAGTAGCATATACGTAGCATACCTTGGTTAGCCTTGGTTAATCTTGATTGCAAGTCCAGATTAGTCTGGTTGTCTGGCTAGTTGTTGTCAGGTGGTTCGTCACGCGGTTGGTCACGTGACCAGTCACGTGGTTGGTCACGTGGTGCGGTGCGACCACGGTAGGAATGCGAGCACGGTGAAACTGCGAGCTCGTGGCCAACAGTATTTTCGCAGTAAACTTAAATTATCGCGACGAGAATGGCCTTCCATCTGATCAAGTCGAGTTCGGAGGTCTATGGAATCTTGTTCAAGGCGGTTAATGTTTCTTCGTGCTTCATTCATGTCTAGCAGCACGGTTGGGAATGAAGCGGTTTGCTGCTCAACACTTGCTAAACGTTCATTTTTTTCAGATATGGTGTTAGAGAGCGAGACCTGCTCCTGCTTGCTTTCAGTAATAGTCCGGGACAAGTTAGCTTGGTTTGCTTGTATTTTGATGCATCTCGTTGGTTTCTTTAACCATTTTGAGCAATTCAGTCATATCGCTCTCTTTCGCTCCCGGGTTTTCTTCAACATCACCACACATTAAAAGAAAGAGCGAGAAAAATGAGGCTGCCAGTGTCCCAGGGCATGGAAGCACAATAATAAATTGATAATCTGATTTAAAGCATTTAGTAGAGAGATATGGACGACTAACCTGCGCAGAGAAGATGATAACGTGTGAGCGCATCATCGTGGTCGAGATGCTTTCATGCCCACTGAAGACAAACCGCTCGGCACCCGCTTTTAAACCCTCCATTTTTCGATATATGGATGTCGCTGAGGCTGGACTACGATGGATGAGGCCTGGCCAAGCTGTCCAGATGGCAAAAAAGCAGGGAAAGTTGGTGGAAAGCGACAAACCAGCGAAACTTTGTCCAGGCAATTGAGTATCCCTTTAACTGGAGTAGTAGGTTCCTGCGTTGAAGGGCGTTTACGCACCATGGTTGCAGTAGTGGAAGATAGCAGAAAGCTGCGCAAAGAAGACGATACCGTGTGAGTGCGTCATCGTCCTCGAGGTACTTCCATGCCCACTCTTCATGACGAAGAATTCACCAGTGTTGCGCTCCCACGTGATTTTCCTTTTTGTTAACTGCGTTCAGGTGAATAGCCACCCGATTCTTGGCCGATCCCCCAGTGTGGGTATGTGCCATCTTTTGATAGGCTAACAACAACAACAACACTCTTGTTTGTGTCCCCTGTCGGTCGTAGCAGTGGGGCAAATTCAGGGTGGTAGGATTGCGTAGTGAGAGTCAAGCAGTTGCGTAGATTGGAGAGTAGCTGTTTCTGGCCTGGGCGTTTGATTTTCGCTCGACAGATGGCCCGATTTTACTCGCGCTGTGCTCCTCTAGATTACCATCTGCTACTATGCACGGGAAGAGTTATACTTTTCGTTAAAGTATGTTCATTTTATTACCGAAAACGAGTGGCTTGTGTTAACTGCGGGTACTTGAGTGAGACAGCAATGTCATTGTCCCCACTACTTGCGTCCCCTAGAAACCACCTTGACGTCCTCAGGGATTCCTCAGGGGCCATCCGGGGTCCGTGAAATGTTCTGAACTCCGACGAATTGGAATAAAAAATTCAGGACATAATTCAAAATTTTTCCCCACAATAGAACTACGACCGATCCAATGAAATTCACATTCCACAGAAGCCTTTTTCGCTGTAGAAAGTCATCAATCTACACCTCCACATCCCCTTCAATCGGCCCCAATTTCTCCGTACACAAGAATTCTCCTAAAATAAGAAAGCCTATGGCGCGCCACACGAGCACTTCTTCCACCGTGTGTTACCGACCTCCCTGGCTACCTTGCGCGATGGGAGGAGGGCTTGCTTCGAAAGTTACGCCTCCTTGTCGCCCTCACCCCAGCAGTGACCTGGTCATGGCCGGAGCAGTACACAACGACACATCCTATGATGCCGACCACGATTTAGAAGACTGGATGTCTCGGCCGCAGCACCGGATCTTGCTAGATTTCTTTCTGGAATCCGGCGCCTAGCTCTATGCATCAATAATACTTTATGCCAGCTGGCAAGCTGTTGCAATAAAAAAAAATGCATTCCGATTGTGCCGTTTTCCGCAAGCCGATTCATTGCAGCCTCGGAACTGAAAACGTACTACTGCCTATTTTCATGCAGGTCATGAACCATACGTGTTCTGCTATACGCTGAAACCCACTTCTTGAAAGTTTACAGAAACTTGTTTCTTTGCAACGAGCCATTATCTTGCAAACGAAAATTTTGAAGAGGATATACCGATTCTCCTGCGGTTTGCCTCTCACTTCTGCACTGAGAAAAAACGAATGCTGCTACCTTGGTTTGCAACGAAGAGACGTCGCTAACATATTTCGTTACGTATATCCTGGCATAGCCGAGCTAAGCCACTGCCAATTTTTTTACAGTTAAACCCAGCCAACTTTAAGCCATTCCTATTCGTTTTACTCTCGCTCCGAGCACGTCAAAGTAGGCCTTACGTGAGGGCGGGGACCCTGCCTTGTGCAGTAAAATGTGCCAGAGAACATCTCCCGGCTGTCATTGCCTTTTCTCGCACCTGTGAATTGTCTTCACCGGCCCATAACGTGCTCCTAAACTTCTCAAACAACGCTGCACCCTTCTTGGCTGAGCTGTTTTATCGTCTTGCTCTTATTTCCTCGTGCTCATGTGTCGTCAGGCTAATTCTTCCGTTCCGTTTATGGGGGTTTAACGTCCCAAAGAGATTCAGGCTATGAGGGACGACGTAGTGAAGGACTCCAGAAATTACGGCCACGTGGGATTCTTTAACGTACACTGACATCGCACAGTACACGGTCCTCTAGAATTTCGCCTCCATCGAAATTCGACCGCCGAGACTGGGATAAAACCCGCATCTTTCGGGTCAGCAGCCGAGAGCCATAACCACTGAGCACAGCGGCGGCCGCTAATTCTTCCGTTCTTTCACTTGTTCCACGTAGCTTTTTACAACGCTGTTGTTTTGTGTACTCCTGGCGCATACTCTTTTTTACTGCGCTTTTTTTTCATAGTGCCAACAGGTGTTGCATCAGTAGAGATATATAGCAGCGTGCGAGATCCACAACGCGATGAGAAAACGTCAGCCATGTCGTCAGTACCCAAGCTACCTTTCATTGCTCCGAAGAGAATGAATTCAGGAGCCCAACATGAATTTCATGCTGTGTAAGGTAAAAAATTCCGTCAAGACTGAAATCTCGTGCACAGTGTTGAAGTGCCTTTGATGCCTGGTGTTTTCGAGTTGGAACAACCAAATTTTCTTCTCTTTCGCTTTACTCCGGAAAGCCAGTGTCGTGAATTAGCGTTCGAAGCTTGGGAGTGAGTACCTCCTTTAAGCTCAGAGCAATCCAGAAGCATTTTTTATTGCCCCCATAAGACTTTGTGCACCATATTATCCGTTAAAAGCAGCGTTATGAACTTTCTCTGCGACGACCACTTCTGCATGCCGCCGTTCCAGAGACTTACCATCGGTGACAGAGCCATTCAGGAAAATGACAGTAAGATCAAGTAAACTACCTCACCGTGCTTCTTGTCCTTGTGTATAGGCTATCGAGAGTATCGCAAGGTGCACACTTCGTGACGTTGCAAGGCTGCCATAACTGTTTCCCACAAACTGACCCTAATACCTGTAGAGGAATACAGCCTTGTCTGATCGCAATTTACAATATTGTGTTGATGAGCCTGGTCGGGGCGCTCTCTACTTTTGCGATGCGATAGCTGCGCACAGGTGCGATTCAATTTTTTTGAAAGGCACGGCCATATTTTTCATGCAGGGTGAACTGAAAAGAGATTGCCTACAGTAAAATAGCACTAAAATTCGCGCAACTCTTCCACAGTGGATGAAGCTCATGAAGCATCAGGTCATTGACGGAGACGGAAAAGGCGTTAAGGCCATCCTAGGCCTGGACCTGGAGAAGGCCTTTGTCAGCGTTCGGCACTCTTATATTCTTTAGTCCATTTCGGATCTTGGCCTCGGCGCGCGATTTCATGACTACGTCAGGTCCTTCCTGTCATGCAGGAAGGCCACCTTGAGGGTTGCGGAGCTGGAGTCAAAGGCGTTAAACCTTGGAGACAGGGGCACTCCTCAGGGGGCCGTCATCTCGCCCACACTGTTCAATCTGGCATGGTCGGGTTGGCCAAGAGGGTAGTGAGGGCTATATCGAGTGTGTTCTGCAGGAGGCAGTAGATGTAATCGAGACCTATTTGGACCCGACGGGATTAAGGTGCTCCCCCTCCAAGTCGGAGCTGTTGCTGTACAGTCCCACTAGAAGGGGAACCAAGCCAAGGGGATGGATCCCCGTGGACAAGCTGAGCATTCAGCTTCGCACAAGAAATGGCGATCTCATCCCTAGGGTAGATAAGATCAGGGTTTTGGGGATGCTGATTGAGTCGAACGGCGCCAACACGCTGACGATAAGATCATTGCCAAGACAGAAAATACGGTACGCCTAGTGAAGAGGGTCGCCAACAGGCAGACGGGGTTGAAGGAGGATAGTCTGATTAGGCTTATGCACGCATTAGTATTGTGTCACTTTACTTATGTGGCGGCCATGCACAAGTGGAAACCATCAGTGAGGAGAAGTAGATACGCAGATTAAGAAGATCACCAAGAAAGTGTTGGGAGTGCCGATGTGCACCAGCAACGACCGGCTTCTCCAGCTGGGAATTCATGCCTTGGATGAGATAGCTGAGGCTCAGGAGAGGACGCAGATGGTGCGTCTCTCTATGACTAGCGCCGGTCGGCAGATTCTGAGAGAGTTAGGTGTTCCTAAGGAGAAGATTTCGCAGCTTCACGTCGGTATTCCCTTCAAGGTCCGCCAGCGGTATCATGTCAAGCCTGTTCCCAGGAGCATGCATCCGGAGCGAAATGCGGGTAGAAGAAAGGCCCGGGGGGCTTGTTTGCTGAGACTCATTCGTGATGAGAATCAGAAGGTTGGCTTCGTCGATGCTTCATTTAACGAGGAGAGGAAGGTGTTTACCGTAGTTGTCGTGGACAATGAGGGCAGTGTCGTTAACGCTGTTACCGTTAGGACTGATGGGCCAGAGGTCGCGGAGCAAGCAGCTATTGCTCTCGCCCTGGTTGACAGGCGCAGGCCTTTTGTATACAGTGATTCAAAGTCGGCCGTTAGGGTTTTAAAGAAGGGCTCGCTGGCTAAGGTTGCTTTTAAGATTATGGAGACCTGTGAGATCTCTCAACACTACCTATGTTGGTTTCCTGCTCACCTTGGGATGGTTGAGGGAGCCCTTCCGAATCTCAATGAGTCCGCTCATGAGGCAGCGCGAGATCTTACCCTCCGCTCTGCCCCGCGCCACGGCGTGGCGGTACTCCCCGAGAACAGAGACTCCCCTTCCCCATACAGTGAGATCACGAAGTATTACCTTCTTAATCGCAGGGTTTATGGTTTGCCGCATCCTAAACTAAACAGGGCTCAGGCACTGCAGACTGGTACTTATCCTTGCCCACGAAGGTTGAACATGTTTTATCGTGACACGTATACGGAGCGTTATTGCCAGGATTGTGGTGATTTTTCCACGCTCGAACACATGCTCTGGTCTTGCGCAAGAATTGAAGACTCGGCGATCAAGGACGCGTCCAAGCGGGAGGCTGCTCTTCGCAGCCCGCAACTGGATGAACAATTCTGGGCTGTCCAGCAGGCTCACGACGTGGCCATGAGGCTTGGTCTTCCGGTCCCGACGTGGGAGCGGCCCGCTTAGTGGTTACTTATCACTACTTGCAGGACCTAATAAAGTTTTCCATCCATCCATTCATTACTGGACAACGCCTCGCACAAGAAGGCCTTATCAGCAAAAGCAACAGGAGAAAAACTGCTCTTCAGCACTGGAGGGAATGCTGTTCAAATTACCCCGCAAACTGCCGCAACGAGAATAAAATTTAAATTTAGAAGACGAGTACATGTGAATCCTGTTCTCTGTTTTACCACAAAACAAGTTCCGATACCTGTACTCATGTTGATTCGTTTTGTGCATACGCTGTGTCACCAGTTGAACTCGTAACAAGTGGTTACACGTAGCCCTTGCGTGGTTGTGTCCCTATGTTCAGGGCAAGTACGCGCTTTGCTCGAGCGAAACTCCAGTACCGGGGTGCAATATAGCCACCCCCCTATCACAGTCAGTTCTCAATCGATGCGTTTACGTTCAGAACGAATAAAGCATTTATTGGAAGAATGTTCGTTTCGTTTATTTTGTGAAAGAAAAGTTTACTTTTTACAGAGCAGTTCTACCAACGCACACTTGTGCCAGGGCGTGGCGACTGATTTTTCCGGTTTCTGTTTTCGGCAGCGAATCGAAGACAAAGACGCCTCCGTAAAGATTTTTGTGCACAGCCAGATTATCTGCAAGAAACAGAATAATACATGAACTAATTAACGCCATATATGTCCTTAGTATATCAGTCAGTCAAACGACATTGTTAATTTTAGTAGAACACCAACCAGGGGAACATGGTAGGAGAAGAAAAGTGTCTTAACATGACCGGATACATTTGCTTGACACACATGTTATTGATGCTGTAATAAACCGCCGCCAATGTTTGAGAAGTTTCGCACTCGAGCCTTCTGTGGAGCCTAGTGAAGGTGAAGATACTAGCATGAGTCGAATGCCTCAAGGCTTGTTGGAGCCGCCGCGGTGGCTGAGTGGTTATGGCGCTCGGCTGCTGGCCCGAAAGACGCGGGTTCGATCCCGGCCGCGGCGGTCGAATTTCGATGGAGGCGAAATTCTAGAGGTCCGTGTGCTGTGCGATGTCAGTGCACGTTATAGAACCCCAGGTGGTCGAAATTTGCGGAGCCTTTCACTATGGCGTCTCTCAAAGCCTGAGACTCTCTGAGAGGTTAAACCCCCATAAACCATAGACCAAGGCTTGTTGGCTCCCGAGCAGAATAATATTTTAGACGTTGTTTAGCACTGAACTTTTTTTTGACTGATAATATGCTACTATTTAAAGAATAAAAGCCAGGCAATTGTGGAAATGAGCATCGCACAATTTCCAGCAGAAAATGGAGGCGTGCAGCATGCATAATTATACCCCTGGTGCACAAAAATACTAACAGCAAACGAATTTAAGACAAAACCGTAAAATGCACTCGAATCTAGGCCGCTGTCTGTTCTAAGCCAACATATTAAAATTGAAAGCAAAATAATAAAAAAACTTTCCTTCAATGCAAGCCAGCTAAGAATACAATTGAGGAGGTCCCAGCACAGTCACTGGCTACGGGACCTCCTTCTGTATACATTTATCCAGGCTGTATTTTCTTCTTCTATAAATAAACATGATTATAATTCTGAAAAAAAAAACGACAGGAGTGACAGCACAGAAACGGCATTTTTATACACGAATCTGGTGCACCTCACTCGAGGAACTGATGTCCTCAAGCCTCCCGAGCTTAGGACACTGTAATGTGTTTAAGAGCTTGGAAGCAAACCCCTTGAGCTGTATACTTTTGACAAAGACTGTACCTGTCATAAATTGTGATGAATTAAGGTGAGACTATTTTTCCAACAAAATATGTTAACAACGTAAGCAGACAACGACAAAAAATGCCGGTTTTTGTTCCTTCAAAGTTTCTTTCGTTGTCACAGTTTGTCTGCAACGTTGGTAGTTTAAACCATAGTTGTAGTTTAAGCCATAGTTGTATTTTAAGCCATAGTTGTATCTTAAGCCGTCGTTGTATCTTAAGCCGTCGTTGTATCTTAAGCCATAGTTGTATCTTAAGCCATAGTTGTAGCTTAAGCCATAGTTGTAGTTTAAGCCATAGTAGTAGTTTAAGCTATAGTAGTAGTTTAAGCTATAGTTAGAGTTTTAGCCATAGGCCCGATGCTTGACGAAATAAACAGTAAAAGGACTGTGCGGCGACGGTCAAGCTCATAACTCTTAACGCCGAAGCAATACAGACTAATAGATTCCAACACTTGGGCTTAAATATTGTAAAAGCTCGACTTCGATTATTTCTACTTTCAGATCACTTCCCTCTTCGTCTCTGGCTCAGACGCCGCCACGCCCTTACAATCACGCGATTCAATAGTAGGCGCAGAATCAATAGGAGATAATAGAAATCAAATATTCGCTTCATATTGGCCTCAGCTGCACATTTTGGAAGTCCGCTCTAGTATAATGGTAAGACGCCGGCCAAGCTATGGACGTTTTCTTTAGCTCATTATCGCACAATGATGCGCACTACGCAAAAAACCTTTCTGAAATGTTGTACAAGGCTTAGCCGCCTCTTTAAGTACAGTGCGATTGCATTAGAGATCCATTCTGTCAAAGTACTCCTCTTTAGTCTAGATTATGCCTACACGCCCCTATATGCGGATTTGGTCAGTGTACTTTACTGTTTCCTTCTCAGCCAAATTTCAGCCAAAAATTCAATGTAAGTGAATAATTTTAATTTGCACCGCCCACAACCCGGTGCGCAGGTTTGCATCTGCAATGGTGAGCAGGTTGTTATCTCGTTTAATTGTGATCTCGGCGGCAGTTAAAGTAAAGGTGGTCTCAACAATCTTTAATTCAAGTGCTGCCTGGCATGGCGCTCAGAATGATCACTACCGGTGGGCAAATTGTGATGACGTCACAATGTCACGTGACCTCTCTCGACCAGCTTCCGTACGCCACCATGGCAGGAGGGCCAACCGCTTATTCATGACACGGACGGGCGCACGGAAGCCGGCTTGTCTCAAGAACGAGACCTCTAACTCTAGCGAATTGCTAAGAAACGAAATGTTATAATGTACACATATGGCAAAAAGCCAGGGCGCACCAACCTGTGATGGTGGCCTTTATCTTTTTGGCAAGCTGCGCAGGGTCGCACTTGCTGCCACTGAGGTCCTTAAGTACGACGGCAGCTGCCGGAGCCTCGCCATATTCGGAATGCGGCAATCCCACCACGACCACTTCGGATATATACTCCGAGTGCTCCTGGAGGATGAGGTCTTCAAGCTCTGCGGGAACAACTTGGTTGTCCATGCACTTGATCAGTTCCTTCAGCCGCTGTACTACGTAAAGGCGGCCATCTTCGTCATAGTATCCCGCGTCCCCTGCATAAACATGTGTATACGTGAGAACCGAGTACTAGTCCTGGTGAGTTTTAAAATCTTGTTTGCTGGTTTGTGGGGGTTTTAGGGTTTAACGTCTCAAAGCGAGTCGGGCTATGAGGCACGCCGTAGTGGAGAGCTTTGGTTAATTTCGACAAACTGGCGTTGTTTAACCTGCACTGATATCGCACAATAAACGGGTCTCTAGCTATTCGCCTCTATCGAAATTCGACCGCCGCGGCCGGGATTGCACCCGCATCTTTCGGATGAGCAGGCGAGGACCGTGACTACTGAGCCTCTGCGGCGGCTATATAACTCTGTTTGCCGTCACAGAGAAACTGAGAATAGATTTTAAAATATTTGCCAGTGCGAAACTTCAAGCTGACTTCTTAGTAAGATACTGATCAGCTTAAATGGCATAATGGTCAACTCTGTCCATGGATAAAGCCGAACTCCAAACTAATGAAAGCACACTAATGTAATGCTGAGTGCAAATTCTACAGGCAATGTATTTCCACTGGCCACCTGTAGAACACCCCGTGTTATATCAAAGCATTATTTTCGGCCAACTATATCTTCTTTGTTATCCAACCTCACCTGTAAAAGCTTAAATGGCTGTGAATGTCTCTCACATACGCCTCGAATGATTTCGGCTTAATAATTTGACACACGAGTTCGGAAATAGGCCTTTAGTTTCAATAACGTTATCCTTCATTCTTCTAAAGAACTTTCTCATGTTCATGATTTCCACTAAGTGTTTCGAAAAACACCAATCAACTTCTACTTCAGTGTCTCCGCCTCCGCTGTCTTAACCAATGCTCTCCAAATATCTTAAATTTTTTAGTTCACTTCGGCCGTAGATGAATCGCCCGTGAATGACAACCAATAGCGCACCAAGGATAAGGGTAGCGTTTATCGCCACCGCCAGCCGCGAATGCTCATGCGCAGATGGTCCCAAGGCACCATGTCCACCCGCAACTGGTCTGCACTTGAACTGTCGAGGTAATGTGCGCATGCAAATTGGCAGCTGCCAGCTAGGCAAACACCAGCAATAAACAGTATGCGCTGCTCGAACCTTTTCACGGTTCCGTACTCCGAGCTGTCATCGCATTTGTTAAAGAAATTGGTCTTGTTACGGCGGTTCTGTGTTTTTGAATAAACATTCGAATGACGTGCAGTCATTTCAACTCATTCTTTATCAAGATCATGTTTTATTATGAGCGAGAAGGTGATCATTTCTCTCTCACATATTCTGCGAAGCCAAACATGCGCTTCTCATCGACAATCAACTGCTTGTCAGCAAAGATCCACCCATTATGAGCATATCCTTAGAAAAATCAGCACCGCACCTGACTTGCACCATCCATCCTCGTCGAAAAGCTCTGCAGTCTCCTTTGGTCTCTTGTAGTACTGCTTCATCATCGTTGGTGTACGAAAGCATATCTCACCTATCTGGTTGGGACCCAGTTTTTCTCTTGTCACCCTATCAACAACCTGCAAAAATTTAGTTCGCAGGTTGAGCTCAATATAATTTATCAGCATTTATACAAGCCAATCAGCCAGTTAACAAGCGTCGCAATGAGCGTGACTTTTTCTTTTTTTTTTGCCCAACACATAGATTGAAATGATTTTTGTTTCGTTTCCAGATAACTCCGCTGACATTCTTTTTCCCTCCGCAAACCATAGCACCGTTTTCAGAAATATCCTGAGCAAAAATTGTCGCAGACAACCGGGAACACAGAATCTTGGGAATGAAGGCAATAATAAAAAGGCAAGAAACAAAACGAACAAAAAATAACAATCAATAGTTTTGAGGGTTTCCACAAAAAGTTGTAAACTGAAAGACTCCGGTCTGCACCGCGTAAACACAACAGGCTTAATCTAATTGAGGCATAAAATAATCCGTCCAAGAAAGGACAACTGATCATTTTGCCACCCCAGGCGAGAAATAAAACAATGTAGGAAAATGACAGGAGTACCAACAAAAACCACATGCAGAGGTACGAGCCCGAGCAGGCTGCCCTAACCTGCCCAGGTGAAAGATTGATGGGCTGGGCTGTGGGAACGGGATGTGGGCTATCAGGGTGGAGTTATGGGACTCGGGGAGAGAATACAGTTAGCGTGGGATTTTTTTTTCAAATGATCCTGATATAGTCCAGCTCCTTTTCAGGCTTCCGTAGAGGGCGATCACTCGCTGTTAGCAAGATTTGCGGCCCTCGGACTTCAATCGTGCTTACATACCACTGATAAACGTGTGCCGGGGTTTTCGGCTGTCCGAGTTAGGGACGACGACCAAGATTCCTACCTCCAAGCCAGCTTCCGCCATTCTGACCTTCCACTTGTAATAAGGGAACCGAGTTTTCGAGCCACCCGTCGTTTGAGGCATCGGCTCTTACTCCAAAGTACTCGCTCGCAGCGGGAACCCTTTCACGACGTTCGTGGTGTCCTACCACACGGCATTTTCCCCAGACATAGTATGTGAAACGCCTGCCTCCAGTCTCCAACAGACAGACGTCTCCTTCCAGATGCACAATTCCATACCACAAGTTTCTTTGTTTTTTTGCTCTGTGTGTGCCCCCCTCCTCTATATTGTTGTTGTTGTTGTTGTTTTTGTTGTTGACCTCACACAATGGCACATACCCACAAGGGGGATTGGCCATAACCAGGCGGTGACTATTTAAATGACCAGTTGCATGTGGCAAGCATGGGATGACCTACCAAAATTTGGATCGCAGTTTCCGTAGCCTATACTTAGAGCCAGGTTTTACTGTATGATTTCGTCGTCTACTAACCGTTACTCGATATTGGCTACCGAGCTTTCCCCAGTTTCGGGTCTTACTGCCCGCACTTAACTCCAAGCTATACCAAAAGGGCCTTCAGTGTTCTCTGTGATACACACTGATTAAATATCGTCATATATTTTTGAGCCGGAGGACCACTGAGACTTCAAAGACCTTGCTTCAAGGCAGCACCACTCAGTGCACATTTTATCCCACATTGCTTAGAATTGGAAAGCCTGAACGAGAGGGAGCTGTTGTGCTGGTGTGTAAAACCTGTAAACCAGGCTTTTAAGCCTGTCTCGCAAATGTATATCAGAAATGGAAAAAGAAAACGAAATAACAAAGAACTATCGCGAGAGAAAATGGCTAGCTTCGAGGTATATAACGGTCCGTGGTAAGGGAAAAAGGCGTCATGTAAACGGTTTACCCGATAAATAAAGTATTTGGATAAACCTTTGACAAGGAATTTTAGCCGCTCCATTAGAGCCCAGGACAAGTGTAGATCAGAAATGGGGCTGAGCGCCCTAGCGTCATTCCCGTAAACTTGCCTTTATCTTTGACCACGGAGCTGGGAAGCCGACGTCCGTCCCTGGAGCATCTTCGATGGGGGGCGCGCAGATGATGCCGATGGACTCGGTCATAGCGTAGGCGTTTGCTAAGCACTCGAGGTCGCTGAATGCGGCCTTAACGGTCCTGCGCGCAGCTTCTGTAAACACGTTGCCCGCGATGCCGACACGGCGGACGCCGGGGAGGCGGTTTCTCGTCTTGTGCATCTCAGATACAAGCATTTTTAAGTGCATCTGGAGAAATGATACAGCCGTCACCTGCAACAAACGGAGGCATGTAAATTTTACGCACACCGTGCCGTGAACATACCACAATTATCTTACTAAATAAACCACGCGGGCTGCGGATCGTAACAAAATACAGTCTAATACCTCCTCAAACATTTATTAATGATCGGTGACAACAGAGGGCTAGCCGCATATATGAACGAAAAACTACACTCTGCGAATGTGAAAACACATAATATGGGAATTATGTTGATTGAAAACAACAATTAAACAAAAGAAAGGAACCAAATTTTTATCAGATCGAGTTTCTTGCAAGAGGACAGTTTAAGCAGACAAGGAAGATGGATGATCACGTCGAATAACGCGTGAACGATAATTAATTAGGCGCGAGGGAACGAACTTGTTCCCATCAGAGCGGTGAGAGTCCACTTATCGAAACTTACGTACTCCAACTGTATTTGTTCTCATGCACGTCCAATGGGTTCTTTTTATGTTACGAAGTTACGAATATCAACCTACATTAATTTTTCCGTTATCTATACAGTCTGGGACGTCTAAAGTGCTGGAAAGCTTCCTCAGAAAAGCCGGAACATTTGATGCGATAGCATTCAGGATCTCGTGTCGCAGAAAATCCGGTGCAGGCTTTGTTGACCATGATTAAGAAACCCTCAGAGAAGCAAACTAGGAGGCAGGTTGGCCACCTAGGTCACGTAATCCCTTGGCGCCATGAAAACTTGCCCACCGGATTATGGTGGTGAAATTAATGATTGGTCGTGTGGGGTTGCTCAGGAAAAGCAACATGGGTTGCACAACCTCCACCGGTGGCAGCACCTGGCACGGCAGTGCTGTGGCATATCCCTTAACAGCTGCACCTCTGCGCCAGGAGTGGTATGAGGACCCCCAGGGATCTATGAATTTTAACACGAGAGTGACCAAATCTACGTACGTATACGGGTATTGGCGCATTAAGCTATTGCGTTATACCTGTACGGCGAAGCTTAACTCTCCTCTCCAGTTTTAACGAGCCAGTCAAAATTCCTGACATTTTACTCTTCGTTGGAAAGGGGGTAGAAGAGAGAAGTGCGGTGAAGAATGAGTTGGTTTAGTTCTATGCGGTTTAAGGTCCCACAGCGACTCGAGCTGTGAGGGTCGCCGAAGTGGGGGCTGCGGATAATTTCAACCGCACGGGGTGTTTTAAACTGCACTGACATCGCACAGTACACGGGCCTCTAGCATTTCGTCTCCATCAATTCGCGTTTGCAGCGAGCACTATAACCACTCAAAAACCGAAGGGCTGGAATCACAAAAATTTTGTTCGAATAAACAGAAAAGAGGAAAGATCCGTTTTGCCACAGTGCATTTCAAGCAGAAATAAAGGAACATTGTAATGCTTTTTTTACAAGTTAAATATATCGCGTTCAAGCGAAAGTTAATTTAATTTATTCTATTAAACGAAGGCTCTGCGCCAGGGACTCAACTGAGGCTAGAAAAGTTTCATTCCTAGCGCTGAAGAGCGTCGGTCTTATATATTAGGGGATCTTTTTTTTTTGTTTTACTCAACTGATATTTGCAAGCACGAAAATGATTTTTAAATTTTTTTTAAAAGTGAAGCATACTTTCGACAAATTAAATTCACAGGAGCGAAAATGAGCTTTAATTATATTGACATACTAAAACCGCCTATATATTTTTCTGCGTATATTAAACGTGCTCAAAGCTTGCATTAGGTGAGCTACTTTACACAAATTTTAAGAATGTATTTCGAATACTGAGCATCAATTTTCAGGAACATTTTTCCAGCATATTTTTGTGCATTCAAGAACACAAAATATGTGTGAAATACAATATAAATATCAACCGTATATTCCAAACGTTAATTTTTCCTAAGTGTATATCTATATATACATATAATACAGATTTTAAAGTTGTTAGAGGCTTGCCAAAATATGTCTTTTACTCATTCACAACTCAGATATAAAAAGCGTAGATCAGTGGTCGATGCGTTTATTACCCATGGATCTTGTCAAGAAACTGCTGTATCTTTGAAATGACACAATTTCTTGAGCGACAGTGTTAAGGGACTCATGTGTCTTAGAAAAACCGCATGCGACGTTTAACTGTGCCAGGAATATACATGAAAAATCCCCACAGGAGAACATAGGGGTCCGGTGAGCCAAATAGGTCACGTGACCGTGACATCACTACCAGCCCATCGGACTGCCTGCATACTGCTCATCCTGGAAGGCGGTAATTAAATTAATCAGTGGTCGCGAAAGGTTACTAGGGAACAGCAACCTGGGTCTCGAAAGCCCCACCTGTGGCAGCACCTGCTAACGCAGGACAGTGGCTCATCATAAAACCGCTGCACCACTCCAGAGTGGTATGCGTACTCCCAGGGAGCTATCTAATAATGCCAACTAGAGAGTGACAAATTGCGCAAATATGGGCGTTCACCCGTTAAATCTATCGTGTCATACCCTTAAGCTGACGCTTATATAAGTGTCGGCTACAGTTTTCCTTTTAGCCTAATACAAAACAGCTGTATGGTGCTCTAATCCAGTCGCCCTTATCTGACAAGCAGCATCATTACATCAAACACGAATTAAAATAGCGTAACACAAAACCGCGGCGAGCTTTTCTGTATGTTATCCGCCACCGTATCTCTCCCTTTCTAGCATATGGCTCAAATTTGGTGCAATATGCTCGTTTGGCTTCAAGAACAAACTGTACATTTTTAAAGAATTTTGAAGATTATTGCGGCGACATCAGCAGATTCTACTTTTTGTAGCCCGCTTAACAAACTTATATCACTGAAAGCCGTACAACATACATCATTGACACCATTGGTGCTTTGAGATAGAAAGTCTGTCTAATTTTTTTTCAAGCGATGTTTATTGCCTCAGGGCATAAAGGTTATGAAATGAAAGATGAAGAAGATGCTTAAATAAATGAAAAAATGGGCAGATTTATTTAAATCAAGTAGTGAACGATGATATGAACCCTGTGTCCAGACAATATAGGAATCCGGATTCTCCGGTGAGAGACCCACCGCCACCAGGTGCCCAATTCTCCTCGGCTTCAGCGCCGGGCAAACCCACAACAGGAGGTGGATATCCGCCACACAGTCTCTGATCTTGCAGAGTGGACACCCGAGGCAGGGATATAAATCTTTGAATTGCGGCCACATGTGTGTGAAGGCTGGAGTTAGGACAACCCCGACCCGTATCCTCCGAAGCACAACCTTCTCTGCACGGGTAAGACCACGGGGGAGGGTTACCGCACACGGAAGGATTAGAGCACGTGTGCGACGCCAGAGGTGTTCCTTTCTTGTTAAAAGGAGGGTGGTGTCATCTAGAGTGAGGACTCGAGGCAAAGACAAAGTTGGGGTCCAAAGGTGGATCGCAGAATCTGCGCGGCTTTGTGCGCTCAGGAGGTCACGCGGCACCCACTCAATACGGATTTGCTGCGGGATGTGTGCCGCTAGACGATGGATATCTTGGCAGATTTACGGGGTGCGACTGACTCGTCGTAGTAGGCGTGTGACGTGAAGGGCTTCGGTGCGAATGACAATGCGGGCCGTGGGTAGCATGGGAACGGCGGCCACAGAGCAAAGTGCCTCTTGAACCGCAAGCATCTCCGCACAGGAGGAGGAAGGTCGTTCTGAGAGGCGAAACCTTTACGTTTTGTTCAGGGCAGGCTTGCATGGACAGTAAACTGCCGATGTTGTTTCGCAGGCCTGGATGCTTTCGTCAACGTACATAACGATGGAACCATGCGGCAGATTGGCGTCTTGCTCTGTAATTCCGTCGCGATACGACGATGCCGTGCGGGTAGATGATGGCCGACGTAGATCAGTTGGCTTGCTGTCGCTTAGCTGCACAAAACGCCAAGAAGGAAGTACTGCCAGGGCGGCTGTAGAATGGAGTGCGTTGAAGCATATGCCCTCAGTGCACACGTTGTGTGTGTAAGCATTGACATTCGGCGGCGAGCATCGCGTCGTTGCTGCACCAGATCATCTAGTGTACTCAGCTGCGCATTTTCTTGGAGCGCCACGATCGGGGTAATGCGGGGTAGGCAAGTGATGGCCCTCACTGCCTCTCGATTAATCGCTTCTAGACCATCCTATTGAGTCCTCGTCAAATGCTGGAATTGGGCTTGGTAAACGAGGCACGGTTGCACAACCGCCAGCACCAACTGTCGTGAAACATGAGAGCGGGCTCCACCTGTTTTAGGAGCAACGCGTCTAATCAGACCCAACGCTTGAATTGCTTGCTTTTTAGCCCGAGAAAGCCAAGCATTACCTGTTCCCGACTCGTGTATTGTCAAGCCCAAGATTTTTACTGTCGAACTTTATTGAATTGGAGTTTCCGATAGATGGAGGCGAATTGGTATTGCAGCGAGTTTACGGCGCCCACATTGGTTGGCGACTGACACGAACGTGGTTTTGCTCACTGAAAGCTGAAGACCAATTGAAGAAGCATAAGTCGACGTAATATCTACGGCTGATTGTAGGGCTGCTGCTTGAGTCATCAGGTCGTTGTGAGTGCTCCACACCGTTATGTCATCAGTATACAATAAGAACTTAATCTCAGACATCATGTAAGCGCCAAGCAGGGAGATAAAAGCAATATTAAATAATGTTGGCGATCACACCGATAAGTGGGGAACGCACCGAAGAGGCACAAATGATCTAATGGTCTATATGCAAATCCCATCACTTCAGCGCCTCTTTTTCAGTAAGATAACTTGCCGCTACAAGGATCTACAATCCTAGCTGTTCTTTATTTCCCTTGAGGAATTCCACTGAGAACATGCAGCCATCATTTAATAACACGGCCGTTATAGTCATGCAATGTGCCCCATGCATTAAGAATTTGAGGATATAGATAAATAAAGAAAGGAATCGGGGACGCGCACGCTATGACGGCACTGCCGCCATAGTACCTTGTACTTTGCGACGAGTTCGCTTATGCGTTGTAAACTGGTGCCCGGTGACGTCATGACTGTTGTGATGCCCAGAAGAACGCTGATCGCGGTGCAGATGAAGCCCGACGCATGCGCGATGGGGCTCCCGATGAGCACAATGTCACTTTCGTCCCAGGTAAAACAAGGCCTGCGAGAGCGCGCATAACAATTAATGCATGAATATACGTTCGTCAGGCAAGATTAGCTACCGAGACACAACCTTCATATTGATTCTCATGGTGCACGTTCCTTTTAGTGGGCTCCCACCGGCAATGGAATACAATGAAATTTAGATGCACTTAGTATTCAGACTGAGTCAATGTGGAATAGATTATACTGCGTCGGCTCCAGACGCAGTCACACCCTCAACAGTTTTCAGAATTGCATAAACAATATAGTGTTCAGCTATGCGACACAACAAAGCACAACGCATTCTGGGCATCGCGGTGCCCCAAATTTACACAACGCAGGCATAGAGCGCGCGCAACTCAACCTGTAAGCAAGCGTCACTTAACGGTAACCCTATTCGCGCAACTCTAAATTTACATATAGAAACGTCATAACTAAACCACTTTCGATTTAGTGCTATAATTGGTTTCGGTCTATCTATTGTGCATTGGCCAGTTGCGCATCCCAATTCCTTGATTTAAATGCTGCATCCATAAGTGCCCATCCGCGCACCTTTCAATGACCGTGTTGCCCACGAAGTCATAGTGGGTACCGACCGCTCCCTTGGGAAGGCCCGTGGTGCCTGATGTGTAGCTGATGAAAAGCACGTATTCTCTGGGATCCTGGATGGGTACCTCACGAAAGAGTGCTTCGTCCAGGTCTCGAAAGGCAACCGTGGACACAAAGCCTTCTGCTGGGCCCATGGAGAACAAGTCCTGCGCGGGGGATGCAAGATACTTGAAACCATTGTGAGAAATCCCTGGAAGTCGGTCTGCATTAACACCACCCTTCACTTCTTATTCCCTCTACGGACCCCGTTTATGAGCTTGAAAGAAAAATGAAAAAAAAACTGCCCTGTATACTTTTTGTTCTTACGTTCTGATTTCCGGTCCATAACAAAAATACGCAGAAAGGGAGTGGCACTTCCTCGTTAATTTGCATGAACGTGGTTTTGCAGACAGCTCAAAGCAATTTAAGATAGAATAGGATAGGAAAACTTTTATTGAATCATAAGTATTTAGGCGATCAGAAGTCTTCTTGCTTGCTTCGCGTGTAGCTGTCTTCACGCTGCGCTGCAGGGAAGGCTTCTTCAGCAAAGGGTGGTCCCTCAGTCCAGGGCTCCACTGAGTTTGGCTGCATCCCGTGCGTGCTCTACCATCCTCTTTTGGACGGCGAGCTCGCAGCTGACGAGCCGGCTCTCCCAGTGCTCCGCACTCGGGGGTTTGTGTTCAGAACTACTCCAACATCACAGAGGGGTGAGATATAAATATCCTCTAGGATAACAAAGGAGGAGGCAACAGATTGGCGTAGATTACAAACAGGTTCCTTCCCCAACCTCTTTATATACAACAAGATGTTCCCAACGGAATATAGGGGCACATGCCCGTGGTGCGGGGCCACACCCACACTATTTCACATAACATGGGAAAGCAATTTAAGAAGATCCTCGTAAACGGTAAATGTAACGGGAGTTCCATGCAATCTCTGAGCATGAAGAGATAGAGTGTATACCACTTACGTATTAAGCTCTGCGCTGTACCCTAAGCAATGACGTCTATGGCACCAATGAAAATAAAGTTAATACAGTTTGGATTTAAAAACTGAAAGGGGCACTTAAGCTCCGCCTTAAGTGTACGACACGATAGCGTTAATCGGTTAATGCCCATTTATGCAGAATTGGTCACCTACTCTACGTTCATAGACTGATGGGAATCCTCATACCACACCTGGCGCAGTTATGCAGCAGTTCAGCGATGCTCCCCTGTCCTGCGATGGCAGGTGCTCTCACCGGTGGGGCTTGTGAGAACCAGGTTGCTCTACCCGGGCAACCTCTCGCCCCCATTCATTTAAACTGACACCTGCCACGGTGGCATTTGCTCACAACCAAGGGAGCTTGTGATGACGCCACAAGGTCACGTAACCTAGCAGGCCCACATAGGTTGCCGGAACGGCCGGTTGCTCCGGCCTTGATTAATGACACAGATTCAGTGTTATTTCGTGATTATAACATTGAACAGTTAGGTCACTTTTATGAACAAAATGGTTTGGTTTGGTTTATGGGGGCTTAACGTCCCAAAGCGAATCGTATAAGGCTCTTGTTGCGCTTTTTCCTCAAATGGTCTCTGTTTGGATTGCCGGAATAATCAAAAACTATGAGCAGATTTCAAACATTTGTTCCGGAAAGGGTAACGATTTGTAATGGCTCCGCAGACGCATGACCAGAGGCCATTATAATGCCGGCGACTCGTTTGTTGATCATTAGTAAGGCATGAAAGGCTGCAAGGCTGCCTTTCATACCTTCCTGCATGGAAGGCTGTTAGCGCACCTTTATTAAGAAACAGTATCGTCGTGAAAGCGCGTACAAATGCGCTCAAGACTCGGTACAACCCATAGCAGATAGGCAATCACTTCTGGGAAGCGCTGGACGCCACAGCAGATTGGCGCGCTGTTGGACAGTGCTTTGGCCGTAACAGTACCGCTCGGCTGGCACATGAGACATTCGCTCGCACAGATTTAAATTTGTCATTCGGAGAAAAAGCCCTGTGCGTTGTCGCGCTAATTCAGGATTGATCAGGAGAGTTGTGACGTTACACGTTGAGCTGTGGAGCGAAAATGATTAAAACTCTAATTTAATAGTGACTATTAGCTCGTAGAATGACTCAGATGTCGCTGTGACATTAAGGACGGGAATTAGTTTCACAGAGAAGAAAATTGGAATAAGTAGTTGGTGAGCGAGTCCAGGAGCATTCGGTTGCGAATCAGACACGATACTCCTCTGCCACTGAAGCACACTCATTCGATTTGCTTAAAGCGAGAACTTGCGTGTCACGTGGTGTGCCATGTGGTCTAGCATGCCTGTTGACGTATGCTAATTGGCGCGTGTAACAAAAAGAGGTACTTGTTAAGAAAAAAGTACCAAATACGCATTAACGCTGCCGCGTCATACCGTTAAGGTGAAGATGAAGTGTTCCCCTCATTTTGCATAAAATTAGTGCGGCTTTTCTTGCTGCCAACTTTGAACGTATTTACCTCGAACGTAGTTCACAGGAAAAGTCGTAAGGAGATATATGACAGTCTAGCCCGGCGTCATGTTTCTGAGTTCCCGCTTAGCTGATCGGTGAATGGTGAACTGATTGGCGAATGGAGGAGGCTACCGTTAGGCGCAAGGATTTATGCCCCCATGCATTCTGAAGATCGTTTACGATTTGGCTACGGGAAAAGTCAAAGTAGCGAAGAAAAAAGCCTTGACAGGACGAGCGAGGCAAAAGTTCTTCTGAGAAATGAAACCAACGCGTACCGTACTGACGTTAAGAAATAAGTGAGAATTTATCTTTGTCTCAATTAAGTGAACGACTTTCATACCCAGCGTATTCCAGTCTGGTTTCAGATCGTCACGTGCCTGTCGAATAAAATATAGCCGTTAACTTTTGCAGTGGTCAGGAGACTTAAAAAGCATTATACGAAACACCAACCGGCGGCGCCGCAGCGTAGTACAGCTTGATGCGACGCCCTACCGCTCCTAACGCGCACGCGGCTAGTTCGTCTTCTTTGTAGCTCAGAGCCAGGGTTCTGTGGGGCTACGCTGTTAAACGCTCGTTTTTTGGTTCAGCGCCTATGTTCGTAGTGATGTTGCAATAATATCACGTGGCTAAGGCTTGCACACTTCACAATACCCGTGGCTGCTTCATCTTCATTGTGGCTAAGAGCGGAGGGCGTGCGCGGCCTTCATAATGCTTCATAGAAAAATTTTGTTAACCTGAACGTGGACTTGGCTGATGACGGTGCGCCACCGGATATTTACATGAGTCCAGAGGCCACACAATGAGATTGCACCTCAGATTTGGGAAGCTGGGCCGAATGCCGCACGACCCAGTTCATAATCGTCCACGACCGGCCACCAAGGCGGCCATTGTTCATTCAGCTTGACTAACAGCTGCAGCGATACATATAATTGGGCGTTATCTGTGTATAGAACGATACGCAGCAGTGCGTGAAACTTGGTCGTTTTATTTGTTAGCCTGCGTGTGCGCAGAAATTCTTACCTGCGATTTGCATACTATCTCCAGTTTTTCTTCTTCTCGCCCTTAAAACCTCCTTGTAAATGTTACAGGCCAACGATCGTCAAATTAGTGAAAGATGCCCTTGTGCGTACCTCCCAACCTCTGGTCTTTGTCGACAGAGTTGGATTCAGCGACCGGATTATTAACATTCCGAAACCCTTCAATGACCCCGGCTCAGGACTCAATTTCACCCTGAAGGTGCCGAAAGCGGATGAGTTTCAGTTTTTAGATATTAGGCTACATGTTAATCCCGCATATTTCTGCTGGTAATATCGTCCCACGTCAATAACTTCGATCCCCAAATATAGTTCTGAACTTCTGAGTATTCCAAACTCGTGAAGAATGGCACTGCTGTTTCATGTCTGCCATCTAGCCTACAAAATCTTGCATACATACTCTGCGGGGTAGCTTTAACGCACAAGTGACCAGATTGTTGGAAGCATGCTGCAGGCAACCAAATAATGTAATAGTCCAGTCATATGTAAAGGTAATAAAATAGTCAAAAGGCCCTTCATCTCCCACCAATGAAAACTCAAATATGCTGTCTTCAGTATATGTACCGATTATGTCATCGGTTAGAACATGGGCCAAAAAACAACGATCATACAGGAGCTCTTTCCGCCCCCGTAAGATTAGGAACATTATACTCCCTTGCACTAAGAAGCACAGAACAATTTGATCGCGATTCCCGGTCCAGCAAGATTAAACACAGAGTGAAGTACGTGCGATGTTCATCTGCTGTCGTGTATAAGATTCTCTTTTTGTGCGAACTTTTGCACATAGGCCAGACGGGGCGTTGTGTGAACATCCGTCGTAGAGAGCATAACAACGATATCTCATCTGGAATGGCTGAGCATGGCCCCGAATGCAGAAATTCCCGCCCTTCCTTTGAGGAAACCCAAGCCCTGTTTCGTCACCCGCAACAACATACCAGAGAGCTGATGGAAGCATTTCACACCGCCCCGTATGGTATTGTATCCGCACACCATCACTGTCGCTGTCAAAAAAAGAAATAGGATTTTTCTTGAAGTTATAATTTTGCTTTTTTTTAACTTGAACTAATACCTATCACTTTTTGTTATGTCGTCGCTTCATATTTAAGCAACCATGACCTTTGAAATAAACCAGTAGTGATGTGTCCTGTGTCCTCATTTTTCTCTGTGCTCCTAAAGTTTGCGCCTATGAATCTCATTATGAACATCCTTCCAGCAGCCCAGATTTCTGTTTTGTTAAAAAATATCATGCCTTTAAGTGCCTTTACTTGAGCTGCATACACAAATTAGCAAATAGGAGCAGTAGCCCTCGTGCACGTTCATTATTTGAACAATGCCTTTAGTGTAGATTTTGTTCTTACTTAACCGACTGCGACTGCAAAACTGCCACGCAAAAAACTACAAATCGTCCCAGCTCCCTCCTGCGTAAATGGAACCTTTCCGCACCTGTCTACGTAGTCGCATACTCCCAACGATAGGTTTCAGATTGTTTGGTGGCCATGTAAATTCTATCGTGAAAAATTCTATAGCGTAGATATGCTTGACATCAATGATCACGTGGCGATGCTACCGCAGTCAAACAATTTTTGCGGAAGCAAGGTTACTGAGCAGAATTACCTCGCAAATAGTGCCTGCCACAATGTTCAAACCGTTTATAGTTACCGCAACAAAACGGAGTTTTTTACATAGCGCATCAAATTCTGTCGAAGCAAGAATGTTTTCTGAAAAGCTAAACTTCCATAAAGAACATGTTGCCCTCTACACACAGCCTTATTCAGGTTTTATTCAGGTGTTACACCAAACCAGCAGTGACGAAGAGTGTACTGCTGGTGGGATTAGTGTGGTGCGAGAGTTTTAGCACCCCGAAGCTTCACAGAGGCGATGGCTTTATGTAGTGAGACATAGATTGAGGCAGCTACAAATATTTCACGTTCATCAGTTTGTCCGGAGAAATAAATGCAAGCTAAATACCTGTACATTTTCTCTATAGCTACATGGTAATTTAGGTCTCGATGCTTACGAAGAACCAGACACACAAGTAATGTTAGGGAGCTCATGCAAAAGGTGAAAAAAAATCTTGTAGTGCATGATTACAGAGCCCTCCCATGAGGTCAACATCAGCAGGAGAGTTTTTGTGGCACTCTAAACACGAATACGCCTTTATTAGAGTAAAAAGCGAGTAAGCTATTCTCTAGTGCACTCTCTTTTGTAAAAGGGTGTGCGCAGATGACAGTCTACTCTCTTTTTACTTTTTTATATTTAGAGTGATAAAGTTGATTCATTCTTAACACCTATTTTTGGCTTCGTTTTCGTGCATCCTTCTATTTGCTATGCAGTGAATTGCATCCAGCAGCACTGGCGCTACTACACACCTTAAGACATAAAATGAAGACAAAAGGATATATGTGAACTTCATTGCAGACATGCTAAAATGGGTTCGTTCAA
Source organism: Amblyomma americanum (assembly GCF_052857255.1). NCBI lineage: Eukaryota > Metazoa > Arthropoda > Arachnida > Ixodida > Ixodidae > Amblyomma > Amblyomma americanum. The sequence continues at coordinate 95,063,753 of NC_135503.1, forward strand.
TAAAATCTGTAAGTTGGCTGCAAATAACCGGTAGGCAATCTTTTACCTGCTACGGAAAATAACGTGTGGTACCAATGCGGATAGCTTCAACTTACTTTGATTGGCAAAGACGCCACAGCCTTGGCGGTCTTCTCAGCAAAAGCTGGCTCCGTGAGAACGTGCGTGCAATCGCTGTCGCTGAGCTGGTAGCGTAACTCCCCTTGACACGCCGAAAAGAAAAAAGGCGTTATCAGTAGCCATCACCGCATTGCATACGCCGCATGGCAGACTTACGTGACTCTGGTCTCACATGTAGAACCAACCTTAGCTCTATACGGTTAGCGAGCAGGAAACAAAACTGCTTGAATTTTATCACTTGCATACCACTTGGTTCCCGTAAACACGGCAGCCTCACGCATTTCAGTGGCTTCTAAGGTGATACCAGAAAAAATCCCACTGTCGCAATGACAGAACTTAACATTCGCACTTAAGAGGTTCGCAGGTGAAACTAAAGCTGTTGGATGGGGATGCAAGCTTGTGCCTGGCAGCAATGTCTGGCCTTTTGTGCAGACAACCTGAGGCTGGTAATATGTTTGCTTTTTATGTCCAACATTCTTGTACAAAAATTTTGATCTTTTCAAAAAATGTAAGGTACTGTCATGGAAATACTTAATGTAATAGTCTATTCTTCCGAAGTGTAGCAAAAGCTTTATACTTTCTCCATCGGTCGCATGGAGCAGTTAAGACTGCGATAGAAAACCAATGGGGAACACTTTTGACGATAGCAAACGCGTTCATAGTAAAAAAAAAATGCAAGCGTGTCGAAGGGAAATCTGCAGATATATTGAGCTAAGGTGAAATTTTACAATAAATGAAAACATTGCGTTCATAAACTCTTTCCGGTTCCAAAAAGCTTTTGTCCAGAATTTTTGGGTATGCACAGTCCAATCTACAAAGAAATTGGTATCGTTTGCAACCATTTTTCTTTGATTGCTCTCGAAGTTTTTTAATCTGTTTCATTTCTGACTCACAACCCATGCCAACGAATCGTAAGAAGTGTGGGTTTACATGGTTCTGTCAGAGAACGTCTTGAAGGAAAGCCAAAAAACACCCGGCCACACTTTGAGACTATCCCAGAAGCGGCGTTCAGAGCTCAATTTTTGGAGTGGTTGTTCTTTCATGCTCAGTGGCTGAATACATTGACCCAGAGCACCGTTAGCAGTTTTAATAAAGCTTTATCGAAGCACCAGGTTTTTAAAGTATGCTGCTTAACTGGCGCCAGTCATGCTTCCAGGCCTTTTGAAGAAGTGGACATGTGTGACTGCAATACTGTAATGGCCGATAAAAGAGACGGCCTGACATATATCACAGGTCGAAGAGAAGGGTAATGCCGGAGGCTATAGTAGAACGTTCTTGATTAATTTTCATTTCCTTGAAATATTTCCTAGGAGAACTGCCTACAACTTCCTAGAAGTTGGCCTCGATGTTAGTGCTGCCGCTGGGGTCGCTTAGAGGCTGCTATCTCGTGCTTAGTGCCAAAGCGCCACAGCTGCTGAGCCACATGGAGCATACAGCGGAACTTAAGCAAAGTATCAACGCTTTGTGTCATTTATGTGTTAGTCCCCGGGCTCAAGTCCGTAGGCAGAGCATATATCCTAACATGCTGCCTTTCCTACTGGCAGAAAAAACAACATGACTCCAATAATTAGGCTGCATCACATGGCATTCTACAGCGCCGCAAAGAAAAAAATCGAGATTAGAGAGAAGGAAGGGGGCTGCGTGTTGGACTCTTTAAAAAGCACCTGCACCGCTCCTGAAATTACCGATCTGTCTCTGTCCACCGAGGCAAAGCTCTCTTCAGCTTCTTGCTCACCATGTTCTCAAAGTGTCTTAAGCTCGTTACTCACTGCTACCTTTCCCTTTTCTGTGCTCTGCGTGACATCGCATTGAAGCCATTTCCATTTCCTTGAAGTGTACTGCTAGCAGTCCATTATCAGCGAATCAAAAGGGATTTTTAAGTACGCTCATAAATTCCTACAGGCAACGCAATTCATTTTTATTGCCAAAAAGGCCTCCTTCGTTAGAGCGTTACATCGCCTTTTGTGCAGCTTGGGCCCATACCGCGGCTGCGATCACCAGAACAAGTCATGCACCATCGTCACCCGCCACCAGTCCGAATTCTTCCCTCTCCCGATTCGCCAGTGCAGCGAGCCAGGCCAAAGAGTCACGACCCAGGCTGACATCTACGTCTTGCTTTGCTAGTAATCCTCTACCTCCCAGCCATAATGGTTTCCCTGTTTCCTGTTTATGCGCGGCATCATTGCTACAGTTCATTGGCGGCAGTAGCGTGAACGCTAGTTCCACGAACCGAGTGTAGAAAAAATTCTTGAGGTAACTTCCTCGTCAGTTGCGGCGGCACAGGTATTGAATCCATGAAAATTGCAGGAAAAAAGTAAAAGGAAGAAAAAGTTAAGAGTGATAAGAAAGGTATTCCAGCCATAAAAAAATAATTGACTGCTCTCCACATACATTTTAATATGTTGATAATGTACCAAACACTGCTACATATGTTGAGGTTGTACTCGACTCGTACTTAAAATTTGACGTCCACATTTAACCCATAACTTCGAAAATCTCTTTGGGAATTCACGTATTAATTAGGACCTGCCTGTAGTTTTAGCTACATACCCTTCATTCTCATTATGATGACTATCTTTATTACTACCTTTTTATTGTCGAGAAATACATACAACACTCACATTTCGTGCCTTCAGTACTCACAAAATCCATCTATTCGTAAAATCACTTTTACTCCATACAGATGGACCATCTCCCACTCTTATGGTAACCTAAATGTTCCGCCGATAGACCATCATAAATTAGTAACTTTATATCAAGCACGTAGTTATCAACTCCTGATTAATTGCATCAATCCGCCAAATTTATGGAATAAAAAAATATATTGTAATCATGATAATTTACTTCTTAAAAACGTTGGGAAAAGCTAAGCAATTCTTATGAAGCGTAAATGCGAGAGGACGTGCAACTGGACCATTCGGTCAGTGCACAACTCAATGACCGGTGGGTAGGTGGTGGCATGCGCCTACAAATTGAAGCAATTATGCACATTATACCTTTTCTCAAAACGAGCACAAGGCCTAGAGGAAAGTAAATGTGAATAACTGGCTCCCTGAGTGAGTGGGCATATTTGTCGCGATTTCAGGTACGTTTCGGTGGGGACACCGGTAGCCTATTACCCTAGGAGGGGTTATGATGTCATTTGCAAGCCGAGTTTTGACCAAGGGCGTCTGATGACGGAGGTGTTTTCGCACAATAAACCAAGTTATGCTCTCACATTGAAAAGGTAGTACTACGGTAACCAATTAGTGCTGTTTTCAGCGACATCCATTTTTGAATTATTTGCCCACTGAAACATAATCATGAAACATAACTCTACACTTCAAACATAATCATCATGCTCCTCACACTTACGTTCAGTGAGAGACGTCTTCGCCAGCACGATGCTTGCTCCGGCGAAGACGCATCCCCACATGGCAGCGAAGCTCTCGACGCTGGTACCGACGTGGACGCAGACTCGGTCGCCAGGATCCAGGCCGTGCTTTTGAAAGCCCGCGGCGTAGCGCTGCATCAGCTTGAATAGCTCTAGGCGCGTCACCTCGACGGTGCCATCCGCCTGCGTTTCATTTTCCAAATTTGTGCTTAAAGAGATTGCGTCCAGACCGAACAAGTATCAAACTCGCTTGTACCGACAGGTGCAGTTTGCAACGAAAAGCTTTACCTTTTATTATTTGGTGTCTTTTTTCGACCGCAGTGGTGGCCCAGTCGTTTGAGCATCCGCCTCGCATGCGGGAGGTGAGGGATTTGATCCCCAGTGTCGCTGGGTACCCAGCGGTGGTACAATGGAAGCAAGCTTTCCCTTGGCCTGGTGCTCGGCTTCTTTAGGGTGAAATTTTTGGGAAATGGTCTTTGACCACACCTTGAGATGACGAAAACACCGTGCCATGACGGGCTTTGGACCCATAGGTCTTTGCGTCATAAAAATTCAGTCATAATTTGACCTCTTTTTCACTAGTTGACAATGAGGCAGGAGCGCTCATTGCGAGCTAAGCACAAGCTGGGACGCCGCCGAGGGTACTGACAAATGATTTCTAATAAAATAAGTAATCTGGAAAATAATTAAAATGTGGGCGCAGTTAACTGCGTGCACTTGTTTTACGTCTCCGCCAAGGAAGGGTACGTGTTCCAGTCGACAAAAGCATGACGGCTGCATTTTAGGGTTGACGTCTATTCAGAGCGAATAGATGCGCAGAGGGAACCGTTACAATTTAATACTGGCAACAGAAAAACCTTGAGATTTTCGCCAGGGCTTTACACCACTGGCAGCAGATAATTACATTTTATAATTTAGCTCGAGGGTATGAAAGCCATCGTAAAAGATCACAGCCTGTATGCTTATTTTATTGCTGCAGGTGCCGTTTTTTTTATGTGCTTAAACGGTTTACTAAGGCCAAATATTTCAGGAGTTGCTATTGAACTCTTCATCCAATTTATCGGGCATTCCACATGGAAAATGGCGCTGGACAACCCCTTCAAACAGAGCTTGTTCACGTGACGTCATTTGCGCTGTGCACCTATCCACAAAACCTTGGCGCACAATCCCGATGTTTAGCAAATCAGAAAACAGGCACATTTAGCATACCGGGTACCGCGCTACCGGGTACCGCGCTACCGTTGCCGTTAGCGGAGTCCCGGACACCGCGCGCCATCAGTGCGCGTGCGCAGATTGCTTTGAGGGCAACAGATGGCGCCATATTCCCGACAGCTACGGTTTTGTGTTTAAGGGCAGGAGTACAGTCGAGATTAGAAATAAATCAGAGAGCCGTTGGCAAATAAGTCCTATACGTAGCCACGGCAAAACGACGCACGAGGATGTATAGGGGGACATGTGCTGAGCATCGTTTGAAGCACGTAACCTCGTTGTAAAATTATTAAATGAAGAACGCCTGCAGAAAATGTACGATAACGGGCAGTCAGCTAAGGTATTTAAATACTTATATAGAAAGGGCGCCGACTTAGAATGGCGGAAAAGGACTAGTTTAAACCAAGCAACTATATGCAGGAGAAAAGGACGCAGTTGTAAAGAGCTTTAAATGACAGGTGAAAACACAAAAGGCAAAAACTGGATTTGTTCAATAGAAAAGAAGCAGTGTAGAACCTTATCAAATTGGAAAAGGCAGCTGATCAGGAAGGATTCCATTTATGACAACTCAAGAGGCAGTGCCTTACTCTTTGAAGCTATGTCAAGGTGTCTAAGAAAACGCAGCAACAAAAATAAATGCAATCTAGAAGATGACGCATCTGCAGTGTGTGGTAAATCTGGAGAAACAATTCAACATCTTACACTTGAATATAATGGTATCCATCCGGATGTCGATGCAGGCACAGTCCCTCTCCCTCACGCCCTAGGGTTTAGAGATAATGGTCGTGTGAATGAATCTTCGGTGGAGTTATCAAAAAGCGATTTGAAGATTGGTGGCTCAACAGCAGGTTGGTGGCATAATGTTAGAAGTGCAGGATTAAAAATGCATTTAAACAAAATAGCAAATTGTGCACTGATTTATAACCGTTAAATAAATAGAGAAAAATGAATGAATGAAAAAACGTCGAGCATAGTGGTAACTGCCACCATCCAGTTTCAAAGAGGACACTCCTGTCTTCCTTCCGTCCGTCCGTCCGTCCGCCCGCTTGTTTGTCCGTCCGTCCATTCGCCCGTCCGTTGATCCATCCGTCCATCCATCCATCCATCCTACGCCCGCGCCTACGGCATCCGGACCAGTCAGTGCAGACGCACTGGCGGTGGCTTTCGGTACTCCGGTAACGGCAACACGGCACCCGGTATGCTAAAGGTGTCAAGTGACCCTCCCCCTATGGCGCCGCCGAGGAGACGTATAAGCGCCCTTCGACACGCCTATGAAAGAAGCGCAATGGGCTCTACCTCCGCACGTTCATTTGTGCAGTGTCTTTTGAGCCTGCGGGCACCCTTCACTTGGAGCTTTAAAGTTTTTAACCGCCCAAGAGTACGGCCGCTGGGGGCTACAGGGTTGCCGCGCAGGAGCTTCCTGGCGCCCGCCAAATCTGATGGTGAATAGGGTCTAAAGGTGTACTACGTATAACAAATGAGGTTCAATGTCTAACTACTACATTTATCGCTTTTTCTTGATTTACTACGCTGCATGTACACAACATTTTAAAAACAGCGGCAAACAAGTTTTCTCTCTCTAAACGAGAAATTAAAGTCTAATATAGCAAAGAACGAAGCGGCAAGTGGTCCTCAAAGGAGGCCCGAGAACCAATCATGCCGACCTATTCTCTTGACGTCACGTTTGTCTTGCACCGGGCTGACGAACTTTTCCCATGCAGCCCACGCTGGTTTCATCCACCTGTCCCCATCGTCCGCCAGGGTGTGCTCTAAGGCCGACATTCGTGCCGTTCGGTCATATCTCAAGTGGATATAGGCGGAGAGCTGTCGTTGTTCTCACTTTCACATATTTTGTGTGTTTTCCTGCTACCAGCGGGAATGATCGTTGTGGGCTTCGTCTAACGTGTCACTGATCAGCGTTGTCGGGAAACTTCCTCTCTTCTTTCAGTGATATTCTCTCCCATTCCCCATTGATTCAAATTTATCTTCGCTGATGAGCGGTCGTCAGCGAATACTTTGTACATTATGAATAATGAACGTTAACGCCCCGAAGCAACACATGGGTTATAAGGGACGGCGTAGTGGGGTCTCCGGATTAATTGGGGCCCCTAGATTCTTCAACATGCGCTGACATCGCACAGCACACGGGCGTGTTTGTATTTCTCCTCCATGAAAATACAGGATCCGCGACCAGGGCACCAGCAGCCCAACGCGAAAGCCAGTGAGCCACCGCGACGGGCTGCAATCTCGTTTGTCTGCGTTCGAACTTCTAAATGTGAGGAGCTGCACCAGTAATGCACCCATTTCTTCTCTCCGGTAGGTATATGGGTGCGTACGGAGGTAGTGAAAAATCATTGCTACTTACGGCTGCCCTGTTTCTCTACAGCGAACGTAATAGCTGGTTGCTATTTTTGTTTTTTTTGTTTTTTTTTCGGAGACTGTTTCAGTGCATCTTCAATGTTTTGGCAGTGAATATCATACGAGGGTAACGCGAGGAGAGTTATGAAATGGCTGGGCAACAGTCTTGCGCACACAGTGCGTGACCATAGTATAGCGTACTTTAACACCTGCTTTTACGTTTGGCACGTGCGTCGAGCTACTTGTCGCGTGCGCCCATTTTCTCTCAAAAGGTAACTGCCGTGGCATGGCTAGGTTGGAGAAAGGCGCTTTTTCCTGCTTCCTCTTTGTAGGCATCACTGCTCAGAGCCAAAGTTTGCCAAAAGTAACTGGGCAGCAGCGCCGGCAGCGGCAGCGGGGTCACAGTCGAGCGGCGGCGCTGCGGCAGCCGTCGCTGTGGCCAGCTCCTCGGCTTCACGGATATAAACTGGGCGACGTATACGCCCTAACCATCTCAGTATTGCAGCACTCCGAAGAGCGAAATCGTACACCGCTCATGCTGGCCGCTTTATCATCCAAGTAAGGAGAGTGAGGGTGCAGTCTTGCCGACGTGGCTACTATGGTAACTTTTGCAAAGAGGGTTCGCGACGGGCTATTAAATTCTCCTGCTGCTCAGATGAAGTGTGTATTTTGTCGCGCTTCATTTTCACAAATATTGCCTAGAAGCAGCATTGGTTAGGTGCATCCATATGTTCCTTGTCAAAGAGGACCTTTATGGCGCACGCTTAGAGGGATTTTGCCGCATCTTGGCCATGCATTCGTGAAAACTATTTATGTATTTAATTGGTTCTGGATTTCGTTCGTCATCTTCTGTAGTGCATAGCTCAGTATTGTGCTGAGCTGCACTTCAATGTTTGGTTTGGTTTATGGTGTTGAACGTTCCAAAGAGACTCAGGCTATGAGGGACTCTGTAGTGAAGGGCTCCGGAAATTTCGACCACCTGGGGTTCTTTAACCTGCACTAGCATAGCACAGTACACGGGCGTCTAGCATTTCGCCTCCATCGAAATTCGACTGCCGCGGCCGGGATCGAACACGCGTGTTGCGGGCCAGCAGCCGAGCGCCATAACCACTGAGCCACCGCGGCGGCACGACCTTCAATATGTGCATGCAAAATAGCTTCAATATATTAGTGTATTACGACCCTCTTAATCATCAGATATCAAAGACGGAATCCCTCATTATTCACGTAGTCTTTAAATTGAGCAGGAACCTAAGAACTGACCGCATTCTTGTTGGCTGCCTTTTAAGAGAGTACCCTCGCCTACTTTTTAAGCTGATTAATTCCCGTTTTCACATCTAGTGAAGCCACACGAAGTATACTTACCAGCGCCAGCTTGTCCGGGTCAATGAGTAGCGCCTTCTTGGCAGCGTCGTAGAACGAGCAGCATGGCATCTCGACCGCGGGATAGGGAGAGTGGACTACATTGTCTTCGATTGTGGCTCTCATTTTCACCGGTGGACTGGCAGCTGTTCTGGGGAGAAGAAAAAACGTTCTACAATTAAAAACTACTGTAATAAAGTGTTTCCATGAAAGCAGGCAACTGCGCAGTTGTGTTCGATTCCACCAGTATATATTCCTTTACATTCCGATGATGAAAGAAAGAGCGAAACGAAAGGGTAATATGACACAGGGAAATAGTAAGTACCAACTCGCCCGGTAATACCCATCGTCAGGCTTCTTAGTAAGAACATAATGCTCGTTCTGAGTGCGGCTTTGAAAGGTGATCATTTATGACGGGCACATTCTGCAAAGTACTGGGTTCGCGCCAACGCGGTTTAAAGTTCAGCTTGAGGAGTACAGGAATTTCTTACTGATATTACTGCCATTTGGAGGGCACTAACAGCACCACGATTTCGCAAGTTTATAACATCGTGTTTTCCAAGGATGGGAGCTAAAAGCATTTCATGCATGGCGTGAAAGAAACTACTCCTTTTAAAACTAATTAACATTGCTCATGGCAGGCGAGCTAAGAGGAGTCTCTTTCGGAAAGCCTGCAAAAGGGCAATGTAATTTTGGGATGACTACGAAATCGAGATGTATAAAGCTGTGGCAAGAGGAGCATGCGTCTAGTGCCAAAGAGCGCCAAACACAAGGTTTTTGGTCAGCTGAGGCTACAGTATGGCACATGCGAAAATTATCACCGGTGTACGCAGCCGAATAGTAATGAGTATGTGCATGTTTATAGTGTGTCGAGGGGCTGTATAAGTCAGGTGGAATGGCCTAAAGTGGTGTATGGCGCCTAAAAAGTTTCGTAAGAGCCATTGCTTCTAAAAGACGAGGACAGGCAGCCTAAACCATATCTCTTGCTTCAGCAAGAGGGGCGAGGCATCTAGCAGCTGCGGCTAAACTCAGCCTTCTGCTCAGCAATGAGGAGGAACTGAGGTTACATGGAATAGGAGATCTCTTGTAAAAAGCCTACATGAGTTATAGATTTAAAAACCCTTTATAGATTTAAAAACTCTCTGCGATGAAAACATGCGGTCTTCATCTAAATATAACGAAGGGTGCATCGGTATTTCAAATGCGTATAATTCAGGGAAGTGCTGCCGTCTCTCTGTCTCCAATATCAGGGACATGATTAATATGTTAACAAATGAGGTGTGGGCTCCACATCTCGCGCATTGTGGTGCCGGTGTATCCTTCAAAATACGTGAGCAAGTGGTGTATGTTCGTCTTATCCTCAGTCGTCAGAGAGCAAGTTCTTTGAATTTATTTTGTTTTTTAGTGGCATATCTTCCAATCCCTGGTTTGATTGTGTGCAGCTTGTTCTCTTTCCAATCCTGCTACCACTCTTTGCGCAGTGCCGTCCTAATATATGGCTTGAGATCCTGGTACGGAAGTTGGTTTGCATCGATACGACTCAGTTCGGCAGCTGACGCAGCAAGCCTACCAGGTTCCTCATTTCCATCTATGCCACTGTGACCTGCTACCCAGCGAATTGTAATTTTAAGACAATGTCCGTGCAGACATAAGACATTTTGAGGAGGGAGTTACTACATGGTTTTTGTAGGGTACCCCAGAGGACTAAGCCATAATCACACTTAAGTAATCTGAGTAAATAACAGAGCTTGGGATTTTCTTTTGGAAGATCAGGGCCTATGGAGCTGTCCGCTCTCATGCTAGATTCCAGCTTGAACCGCGTGGCATAAAAATAAGCAATAGAGTAAGCGCTTTCGAAGGGACATCCTCCTTCATGAAACGCAGCATCCGCACATGCATTCAGCTGTCATTTAAATGAGGAAATAACGACTGCTGTCGTTGCACTGTACACACTCCATGAAAAGGATCCACGGTCTTGCTCCGCCCGAAAGACGATTACCAAATATTTCTCTTCGGCAAGTGGAGTAGAGAACTCCTCTTAGGCACACTGAAGAGATGGCAAAACTGAACTTGCCGAGTCTTCACTAATTCCCTAATAGTATTATGAGCGCCAGTCAGCACGGCTTCCCAGCGCACCGGTGAACAGGATCTCTTGTTCTCTTCCTGAAAAACCTTGCAAAGAGCCCACCACAACAGCAAGATTGTCACGGTTGTGTATTTAGACATTAATAAGGCGTTCGATACCGTTAATCACACGATACTGCTTGATAAGCTTTGTAGTTACGGTTTTAGAGGGAAAATAGCAGACATATTTACCAGTTACCTCACCAACCACGAAGAGCATGTTATAATGAATAACTTGATCTCTAAACTGCAGGCCGTGCTAACTGGGGTGCCACAGGGCTTAGTACTGTGGCATATATTTTTTTTTTCTGTACGTAAATGCCTTTCGCTCAACCTTAAAATATTCCCGAACATTAAGGTACGCTGCTGTCACGGCGTTAGTATTTAATGCAGACTCAATAGGAGAACTAACAGCAAAATAAGCGAAGAACTAGTTAAGGTCCTAAAGTGTTTGCTACCAACCAGCTCACTGTTTATGCTGAGAAAACGAAATACACTGTTCAGCTCCGGGGGAAAAAATTTAAGCTTGTTCTTATGTCGAAAGCTGTACAATCCTGATAGTGTATTTGCTCCGGCTTGACACATTCATTAAATATCAATGATTCAGCAGAGAGGGCAGCACCTACAATATGCAGCTTGGCTTGCAACAAACTGTTATGGGCGATGCACAAGCTTGCAAGACATCCATCGGAGCTCCCACTTGGCACAAGCTTTGTGCGATCGTTCATTATAGCTCTTGTAAAAATTTCTGTTTACGAATGCGTAGATTTGATATTCTGGGCAGGTGTCCCATGACGAACATTGCTTGCTGTTTTCCTGGGGGAAAATGGCGGATAGTGATGACATCTGACCGGAATCCCCTGAAACTAAGTACTTAGGGTTTCGTCGGGAATATTATAAATATGAAGACCAAATCGAGCGAATGGTAGACAACAAAAAAGATAGAGATTAAATTATAATAAACTTCGGTAGCAGCCAATGCATTGGTGTTAAATTTGCTGTCTTCCAAACGGAGCTTCTTGCTCTAGAAACTTTCAAACGTGCTCGGGTTTCTGTTAACAGAGGTCTGCGGCGTCATATTTAGTTACTTGCACTTTATCACATTAGTATGTGGGGTTTAACCTCCCGAAGCGTCAACATGGGTTGCGAGGGGCGCCGTGGTGTGGAGTTCCAGATTAAGATAGTGAGTTGAGCGGGGTCCTTAAGGTGCGCGGAGATCTCACAGCAAAAGGGCAGTTTTCCATGTCGTGTCTATCGAAATGTGGCTGGCCGTAGTCTGCGTTCTAACCCGTGATCTTGGAATCAGCAGCCGAACTCCAAAGCTAATTAGCCACTGCGGCAACTCTTGCATATCACATCTGAGACACTGCTCAATGACACACAATGACGCTTTCCTCGAGCAGCGTAGAAGCCGTGGATTAAGAAAAGTTATTTTCATGATTGCTTCCGTGCGTTAATTTGCGACAGCGCGGTCCCCTCGGCGCAATAGCTAGCCTACTCCCATTTCCGAATGTTTTTTTCCCTCTTGTGGAATTTTATTTTGGAGCTCACGTGATGTTGCTGTCCAGGAAGTCACTAAATCTCTCTCGAGTTTGCGATGCAACAGAATAATCTCGGATTGTCTGGATGTGTCGACAGCGAACGCCGTCCGCGTTCTTGCTCTTTTGACAACTAGAGCAATATAGCTAAGCCCTGCAATTCAAGTCTGGTTATCTGCGTGCTTGTTATCAACATTAAAATGCAGGCAGGAGGCTTGCTTCAGTCTTGCAGGTTGGTTTCAAACTGGGCTCAGCATCTACACGTCCTCCGCTGTCGTTTACTTTTTTTCGGTATGATTATGGGACAGAGGACTAACTGAAGTTGGTCATTATAGATACATTACCTCGTTCTAATGAAAAATTATACCATTTTCACTCTGAAGTGAGTTGTTATGAACTAAAAAGAAAAAAATGCACGTACCAACAAGACAGGCCGCTTTTTCAATCTAATTGCTGTGGCATGAATACTGCTCTTCGCGGATCCGTGAGGCTACATTTCAAAGCCGTTCACTGTAAAACGGCCATCACGGTACCTTCGTCATTTATGGCTTAGCAAGTTTTCATCGTGTGAAGAAAGAAAAAGTTACCAAATCAATTTTTCTGAGAAATAAATGCTTTTTTTTTTCGTCGTGCCGAACAAACGTCCGCACGGATATAATGCGCATTGGAATCAATTTTTCCTAAGAACTTGGATTAGATGGAGTTTTTTTGTGGCTTCACTTTCAAGGCGCATAACTTTTCTGGAAGCATTTATGAGAGCAGATCAAAACACAAAATTAGTTGTCTACCTTAAGAAGTGAAGGATGTTTTTATCCCGATCAAAATGCCAAAACAGATAAAAAATACTTGACATTTATTTTATACAAATGCAGCAAATATACGCCTGACGCCAGCAGTCAAATTTGATTTAATTCATCGCAAGTCATATTGCTTTTGTTGTTCTACGCATAAAGACAGGAAATGTGTAACAAACCGAAATAATTACGATACTGTTAAATGTATGTGTAATAGGCGAATGACCAAAATCAACGTCCTCACTGAGAAAGAAATTCGCCACAGACACTTAAAACTGCTTACGCGTGGGAATGCGAAAACATTATACTGTCCCTTAATTGGTGCATGGAAACCTACTCCCACACGCTCGTATGTCATTAGCAGGAAGGCACTAAGAAGAACGGCTGAAACACAAGTTTGTTATGAAAATTCGTTTTTAGGGCAAGAAAATGGCGCAGTAACTGTCTCACATCTCAGCGGACATCTCAAGTGCGCCTTAAGGAGCGATGTAAAGAACCTGGAAAGGCATACAACTGAATGTGCATATATCGTCGATTCGAATCCCTGTTGCCAGCTAGCTGTCAACTCCACTAGTACATACATGTAAGTTATATGCAATGAGAAATCGTATGACCCCAACTGGAACGCTGTACGACACACGGTTGCATCGGTTTTCGTACGAACATTGTCGGGAAAATCGGTGCCGAATAGATGTCTGCCAGCGCGGCGTATATATAGAAAAACAACATGTATACAATTTCTGAAATGGCGGTGCTATATATATATATATATATATATATATATATATACACTTATGAACAGAGCCAACAGTCACCTAAACCAAGGTGCATAGGGGAACGTTCTTTTTTTATGTGTTGTGCTTTTCAGTGGGATAATATTACTTACATTAATAAATCGCTTAAAAAAATTACTTATAAAGCAGCAGAGAAAACAACCATGCCGCCGGTGGGATCTCACCGGTTTCGCGCGGATGAAGGGAAGGCAAAAACTACTTTAAAGAAAAACGAGAAAGAGGATTAAGAAGAACTGCAAAAGCCATAATCCATTATCCAGGACTCAAAATCCGCCAATACATGTATTTATAGCTCGGCTTTACTTTCTGTTAAGTTTTCTTTGTTTTCATCATGTGCCTGCTAACTTTTTTCTAGTGTTTTTGCATAATCTGTAGCCGAAAAGCAAGATTTCTATATTCGCAGTACGTCACATGACACGCAAGCTTTCTTTATATGCGGACTAGGTTTTATATCAATATGCTTCAAAACGTCTGGCGCAGCTCTGTGGGCAACGCTGAAATGGCACCGCCCATGACAAACAAAACTCCATGTTGGTATCCCGAAAAAACCATACGGAGTGTTCCAAACATCTTGCGTCGAATTTTGAGTACGTTTATGCAATAAATCAACAAATGAGCAATAAATAAATAAATAAATAAATAAATAAGAAAAAATAGACATAAATGGCAATAAACAGGTATTATCAGTCTCAACGAAAAAATGCACAATCAACATCAACTATTAATGCAAAAACAGTTTTATTCGGCTAGAAAACTTATTTTCATTTTCGCAAGATGCGCAGGAATTTAATACGTTGGCCGTATCATTGAAAGGGTGTTAACTAAAAACAATTTTTCTTCCTTTTCAAATAACACTGAATTTTGATCAAGTAAATTTTGAAAAATTATATTCCGTCAAAGTGCCATTTTACTGGAACAAGATGAAAAAAAATTGTATTTCATCATAATATGGTTTTTAAAATGTGCCTCACAACTTCACATAGTAATCACTCTGGCGTAAAAAAAAAGCACAATAAGAAACGAATAAACACATAGATGCACATGTTTTAGTATTTGTAGCTGCTTGGCACTAGAACAGACTATATCTCTAGCTTTGCTGACGGCGTGTCTGAACGGAAACCATTGACAGAAGCGCGAGAAAAGCCGAGAGCTGCTGAGCATGTTTAGGGTGGCACCACAACAGAACACTTGAATTGTACCGTGCTTCGTGCTAGGAAGCTTGGCCTCGTCTATTTTTAAGTAGCCCTCCGTTGCAGGCCCTGATCGAGGGCTAGCTGGCAGCCGTGCGACATTGTTATCGAGTTGGGAAGACGCTACAACTTACGGGTTCTCTCACACATCATGCGATGCCGATCGTGGGACCGAAAACGGTAGGAAATGGGGTGTCACAACCAATGCGCCCAGCACGTGTATACTGTGTGTCGTGGTGCTCCAGAACCAAGGTCAGTAATCGCCAGCTACAGTCCATAAAGCGTTGCGCGTCGCAGTTTAGACATCTGGAACTGGTTTTATGCTGCACGCAAAACGCTTTAACTGCATCCGCCGGTTTACGTGCACACGCATAGCTAAAATATTTCCGAAAACAATTCAAGCAAGTTCCGCAAGAGCTGGCGGCCACGTACCTTTTCTAGAACCTCGACGGCGACGACGCGTCGTCTGCCGCCAAACAGAGCCGACAGTAGTATCCACACAGCTGGCGGAAGGCAGTCCAATGCTGTGAAACGCCCGAGCCTGAATGCTCGCGTTAAGGTGGGAGGCGCGGCCGTTTTTCAAGATAAGATAACGACGAACTTCAAGGGATCATGGATTTCCGAGATAGGATAAGTGCTACAAAACTTTTACAGGCGTCTGGGCTGAGCGAGAGGCATGTGACAAGCACAAAGACGAAATCCAGGGCACTCGTGATCCGTTCAGCGGCACTGTATATTCCTGATAAAGGCCTCGACCGCCTAAGCCCCTTCCTCTTGAGATGGGCTAAGAGCCGCTTTGAGTATCCAGCGGGCCACACAGGGAGCGAAGAGGCGCGTTTATCAAAGCAACGCTCGCACATGTCCCCTACTGCGAAGTCTGCGGTGCGTGATAAGGAAGACTGGTCGGGATGGCTAGGGTGCTGCTTTTCCTGATGATGTTTTTGTTTTCCTTTCAGCGAAACAAGGCCTCTTGTTGGACATGTATTTAGTTTCCCAAATATAATTACTCAAAAAGACTGTTTGCGTACCTGTACTGCGTCCAATGCCAAATAATGAAGGCTAAAGTTTCCATGCCCAGTCTCTGCGTGTAATTGAGTGACAGGGGCGGTTTCTCAAAAATTTGCAGTGCAGACAGCGGCTGCATCAAAATAAGGACCGAAGAAATAATAACTGCGTACAGAACAACTGGTAGCTCATTCTGTATTGGGTAGCGCTGCCACTAAAAATTTGAGACGAGAAGAGAGGCTATGAACAAGACGAGCGCCTTTTGTCTACTGGGAGCCAAAGTCGCAAGAAAGTGGTGGTCTTGTTCATAATTTGTATTTTTCCTAACCAGTTGTCAGAGATAGCGCTGCCGTATCCAATAAACACTAAAATTTTCTATCACGCTACGCTGAAAAAGGAGTACTGGAAAAAATGTCCCCGGAAAATATGTCGCCGGCAAAAAGTGCTCATCTTTACCTACACCGTTGAAAAAGGTATATTGGTGCCCATTAGACACCACTTGTCCTATGCCGCCCTATCGTATCTGGGAGTGCTATGCAATGCCAGTGGCGAATCATGTGTGAACAAATGTAAAAACAAAATTGACAATACATAGTGCTACTCAGATTTTTGGAGATGGCCGTATGTTGTGCTGCTGTCCCGTTTCTGTGGTTTTTCGAACTACATAGCTGTTTTGAGGCTTCAATGCAACCAATACAGCGTGGCCATTTAATTACAGCAGACCACTGAGGAAATTGTAAATTGTGACGTTTAACGTCCCGGAGCGACGCATATGTTATGTGGGACGCTGCAGTGAAGGGCCCCACATTTGCTCAGTCCACTGCAGTTCTTTAGCATTGGCTAGCATCGCCCCTTACACACACTTGTATAGAGCACTCGAGCGGTGCCGCCCGGTGGAAATAAATCGAAATTTTGAAATAGGTATTGAGTTTCACTGATTATAATTGCGTTGGAGAGAAGCCTATTAGACATGTGAACCACGCAGGCACCAGTGCCTTATCCCCAGCAAAGTAGCTGCGATAAGATTTAATTTAATTTGCTTCACAGCACACCCCTCAAGCGCTCTAGAAAAGTGGGATCGACTCTGTACATGGTTGGTATTTCAGCCCCATTCAAAGGTACCCGCCGCAGCCGGGTTCAAACCTACGGCCTTGGGATCAGAAGCCGAACGCCGAAGCAACCGAGGTGGGTCAGCCCTCTGAGTGATGAGGTCAGATACTGGGGTACATATACTGATACGCGCGCCTTGCTTTCAGCTCGAGACTCCACGTGGACACTTACATACGAGGGTCTTTTATGACGCTATTAGAAACCTGTATTTGCGCGTTTCATCTTTTTGGATGACCCATCAGAAAGAAATAGTCATATTCTGAAGCTGCACAAGGGTTCAGCATCAAGAATGTGCTAATGAGAAAGATGAATAAATTTTTTCTACTTCCGAGCCATGGGATGCATGTCAAAATATACAGTTCGTCAGAATTCCTTCTCTAATCCTATCGTTTCTGCACAATGATGCTAAAAAGTACTTGGGAGGCAGCATGTGGCAGAGCTGCGCACGCGCACAATGCTTTACATGCGTTATCAACGTGAAGTCACACGCTTCGAATTACCCGTTCGCTTCTTCTCGCTGACACAATTTTGATCAGTATGTGAATCGCTCAAGCGGCCTTTGGAAACGATATGTTTGAAGAATGAAGTTCACGAAACCTTCATAATAAACAAATACATCCACCCAACAATGATGGTTGAATTTGAAAATGGCCGGAGCAAGAAAAACCAGAAATATTAGTCACGAAATTCTTTCCTGAGCGCAACTTGCAGACATTGAATATATTCCACCTTACATACTTCAGCTGCGGATAAATGGTTTTTGGGGGGTTAACGTCCGAAAGCGACTACGGCTATGAGGGACGCCGTAGTGAAGGGCTCTGGAAATTTCGACCACCTGGGGTTCTTTAACGTGCACTGGCATCGCCAGTACACGGACCTCTGGAATTTCGCCTCCATCGAAATTCGACCGCCGCGGTCGGAATCAAAACCCGCATCTTTTAAATCAGCAGCCCAGCGTCATAAACACTGAGCCACTGCGGCGGCTCAGCTCCTGATAAAGCGCTCAAACTACCTTCTCCCAAATTTTATAGGTTCCGAAATGTTCTGATAAAGCGCTCAAACTACCTTCTCCCAAATTTTATAGGTTCCGAAATGTCTTGTGTTTTAGTTAAAAGCGTCCAGTCTCCTGGATTGTAGACGGGGCAGTATTCCGACAGTGTGCCAAGCAATTAATAAGGCTGACAAAAAAAAATGAAAAAGATTTCAGGCACATCGCTTCGAGTGGACTCGATCAAACACCTCTTGCTACTTCTGTCCTTCCCGACCGGCTTTTGCGTAGAGAAACCGGAGGATTTGCTTGCCTGTCGTGGGAATTTTTTCTCACCCAATGCCTCCTCAATGGCTGTTGGGCCTTCCAACCTCAGGCCATGCTGGAGAGCAGTTTTATTTACCTATGTTTATTCATTTATTTAGAAATACTGCCAATCTCAATCGGGACCTTCGCAAGAAGTACAAATAGACAGCAGTGCAACTGTATGGGAACAGATGCTTTTAAGTTCATAGCGCTAATGATAACCGATTATGAATAACATGAGAGTAACAAGCAACAAATGACAAAAAGCATGATTTGTTATAGATTATAAAGCAAAATTTTCTTTAGTTGAGACAGAACACTGGAGCAGTCGAAATTGTGATTATAATTCACATTGTAGAACAAGTAGGTGCGCTTCATGAGACTTAACCAATTTTTAAAGATGAGCCAGTTACACATGATGCTAGGTTATTCCATTCTCTAATAGCTAACTGAAAGAAGAAATTAATAATATAATAATAATTGGTTTTAGGGGAGAAATGAAATGGCGCAGTATCTGTCTCATATATCGTTGGACACCTGAACCGCGCCGTAATGGAAGGGTAAAGGAGGGAGTGAAAGAAGAAATGAAGAGAGAGGTGCCGTAGTGGAGGGCTCCGGAATAATTTCGACCACCTGGGGATCTTTAACGTGCACTGACATCGCACAGCACACGGGTGCCTTAGCGTTTTTCATCCATAAAAACGCAGCCGCCGCGGTCGGGTTCGAACCCGGGAACTCCGGATCAGTAGTCCAGCGCCCTAACCACTGAGCCACCGCGGCGGGGCAAGAAATTAATGTCTAAAACAGTTTTTGTTGAATCAATATTCTTCTAGTAATTGTGAATGCCTGTGTCGAGTTGCTCTTGTTACTGATTTTTAAATATGCCTTAAACTCTCTGGTCTCACCATGTAAGAATTAGTTGACAAAGTAGCTTCTGTCGCGCAAGCCTATCGCGATTGTGTAACATGAGTATTCCAGCTCTGTTTATTAGTTTTGTGGGTGAGTCAGTTGGCATGTATTTCTTAGAGATAAATCTCACAGCTTTTTTCTGAACTCCCTCCAGTGTCTTTTTTAGTTTAATTGTAAACATAAGCCAGGTTGCATTCGCGTATTAAAGTGCGCATCTGAAAAAGTACTGTAGGAAAATAATTTAGGTTTGATTCGTTTCTCGAGTAAGCAACAAAAGCTGTAGCTGCCGGCGCAGCACTCTAGTTGAAGCCGCGATGCCAAAACACAACGATAAAGTCACGCACGTACCCGTACGCGCATTGGATTTTCCCGTGTGCATAACTGGCACGTCTGTAAGAAATGTTAACACACTTTTATTGCACGTAAAACTGAATTCATGTTGCACCAAGGTCTAGGTACATTTAATAGGCAGAGAAACTTGACGGATAGACTGAATTCACTTTTAGAAGTTCGGCGCTTTGTTTTCTGCTATACCGCGTACTGAGGACATTTTATTCTCTGATCTCAAGAAAAGTGAGTTTTCTCTGTGTCACGGACGCCACAGCATTGCTAAATTGATGTTGGCAAAAATGGATGGCTAAAATGAAACAGCATATCAGGACACTGGGAACGCAGTATAGATAAGCCGCCACCAACGTTCAAGGAACACCGGTGTGCAGAGTTTATGTCTGGAGAGTGCGATACATTGGTTGTGTGCTTAAGGAGTAGTTACTCGGCTTTGTTCTTGACAGCATCCTTTACTCAGTACGTATATTTTTGTTCATTCCTTTTACGTACGTGGTGGTGCCATGCACTTTATTTACTTTGTGTTTCAGTCTGCTCACTAGCCGTTCATGCGGTCAAGCCAAGGGTAACCACCTGCAATCTATACTAGATCGGCAGATTTCACGAGCTTAACGCTCCAGCAGAAAATAGTATTTATTTGAAAAAAATCTTCCGATGTCGAATTTTGTCCTTCGCCAACACATTTGCAGTTCTGTTCGACGCAAGCTTCATTTTCGTGGCAGCCGCTGCGGTTATCGCTTCGTATGACCGTACATTGTCTGTGCCCATTTAAGTTACCTTTGCGCCGGCAAAAGCAGCTTTTTGCTGGGAAAAGAAAAACACAGCGGATAAAAGGGGGCGGTCTCAAAACCTGTCTAGTCCTGGTAACTCATGAAAAGGTGACCACACAATATATTTTCGCTGCAATTGCACGTGCTCCCGCATGAAAATGGCCAAGACAATGGAAGGGCTCTTTACACTACGGCTCCTTTAACAATCGGTTCCCTACCTTTGCTACTTGCGAAGATTCCGCGTCTTCTAATAGAATATAATATAATACTCGTAATTCAGCAACGGCTTGGTTTTTATTTCCGTTTGCTGAAATCTTTTATTGCTAGTGCATTGGTGTGTGTATTACGCGACAGCGTAAGCGCCCCGTGTCATAAAAAAGCTGGTGTCGGCGTTGCCGTAGGCGTCGTCGTTGACAGGGGGAAAAAACCCGGCATTTTTTTCATTTTCATTTCATTTTTATATACACCACAAAGATGTGGGCAGCCTCAGGCAAAAAGCGAACAAATTTCGCTTGAAGACATACCGAGCCCCCAAGTACATGGCATATAGTGAACATATGGCAAAATAAAATATTAACATATCAAATCCTTCTCTGATAATAGTATATGAGCAACATAGCATACACTATACAGCATACATTGCATACAGCAAGCACACAGTAAATCAAACTCTAACACATATAATTTATAAATCAGCAACAACAGCAAGAAAACAAACAAATGAACAAGGTATGTATCACCCTTCCGCCATTCATATTTGATCAGCTGCAACAGGAACCTGGTTTTGATGGAACGAGAGCTACGTTTTTCGTCCTGTACGTTGCTGGAATATAATGCATTTAAAAGCCGCGCTGTAGTAGAACACGACATCTGGCGCCCAAGTAGAGCCCTCTCACTTGGAACATGCCAAAATTCATGGCGTCGAAGTTGGTAAGGAGGAACATTTGCCTTTAAATCGGCTAACTGCAAAAATACATTCTGATTGCTGTTGCTGCTGCACGAGTCTCCCATAGATTGCGCCAGCCGCACCAGCGGCGCACTGATGGCGAGTCAGGCACACTACCGCTACGCCACGCAGGCATGTTCGTACGACTTGGTTAAAGAGCGGCTTTCTATGTATGCCGTGTGATCTTTCACTTAATGATTGCGAGCGCGTTAGTGAAAACTGAGTCAGTGTCTGCGTGGGCTAGAGGAACCACTGTTGCATCATATACCCTTAAAGGCACAGCTTAAGTGTCCCCCTAAGACTTGTTGCTGTTTTTCTAATGTTTCTTGATTATTATACTTTGAAATTGTTTATTACTACTTGAAATTCTTACGTCTACTCTTATACCTAATTTCTCCTAAAAGGTTCATCTACAGTTTTGAACTACAGGACGTCTTTTTAGAAAGCATGCAGCATTTATTGATAAAATAACTTGAACTTCAGTTTAAAGCGAACGAAATATTCGCTACCACTACAGTTTTTATGAGCAGAATCATGCAAACACTCCCGGCATGAATTCCCGAAATCATGTCGTCACCTCAGTCTAGGCATCATAGTGGCAGGTGCACGAATTACGGAACAAACGACGCTCATTTTGCGAGTTGTTCGCACCTACCCGATTAAGCCTGGATCCAAATAATTATCACGTAATATACTCCTGAACTATACTAAGGAAAATAACTTCCTTTTACGCGGCCCAAAATTTTGTTCTCGCTGGCCTCTAAGACACAGGTGATGCTGGGTATTTCACGAAAGGTTCCCTGAAAATATCTGGTGATTCTTTTTTTATGACTAATTATTCTTGAGTATTCTTATCTTTACATTCATCAAGTTTGAGGATGAAAATAAAACTGACTTGGACTTGCAGACGTACGAATTTTATTTAATGTTGTAAAAACATTCACAGACCGCAAGGGAAGAGTTCTAGCACTGAATCCTTTCTATAATTGGAGCCGTTGTATAATTTGAGGCGGAAAATGATTATTTTCGAACGCGTGGGCTTTTCGCAGTCGTTCTTTCCGCGAAATGACACGAGCATTTATGTTCGGCCAACTCAAATTTAACTATCGATATTAGCTAAGAACAATTTTTATTCGACGCTCAGACTAACTTTCGTCCTACAGGGCTGTAAAGATCCAACCTTACGAAGTTGCCGTTTTCTTCAACTTGTGATGTACAATGTTTCTAAGAAGGTTCCAGTTTTTCTTGAAAATTATTGCGCAGATCTTTGAGCGGAGACCTTTTTCAGTCACATATAAAATCTCGTTGAGAACAAAATTTGCATAGCATTTATTTGACTCTACTTATCTGAACTATCCTATATGCTGGTTTGAACGGAAGCGCCATTTTATAGAGCAGCTCTGATGAGGGGCCATGGGAACTAATATTGTATCGTAGTAGGTAGTTCATTGCACAAGTAGCAATTTGTTTTGCTCCAAATTTCGCTTCGAGTTAATGCATGGGTACCTCTATTGTCTTTTTCTGAATCCTATCGGATTATATTCTATAAATATTCACCAACATGCATACCATGAAAGGTTACGCGCCCTTAACATTTGGAAGATGTGAAGGAAAAACTACATCATTACGCGTTATGCTAGCGAAAGGAAAAACAGCGGATTATTTCACAGTCATGCAAAAGAAGAAATATGTCCAGTGACTCAAATGCTTGCCCGAAAAATATCTTCAAAATAACTCCGAGGTGATTAAAAAACGCTCTGTTTACGTGCACTATTTCAAGGGCTGTGTTTAAATTCACTTCAATATGGAACTCGCTTCATGTCACTCACCGTGAACGAGAATGCTGCCAGATGGTTTATCCACAGATGAGAATTCGGTTGAGAAAAGAACGCTGTCACGTTAAGCGTTGTCGAAATCCAGTCAAATCAACAGAGAGGACGAAGGAACTTGTCGCGTTGCACTGAACGCCGAGAAAAACATGGGCGCGGAGAGCCACGCATTACACGTACTGAGCGAAGATTGCACGCGGTGCCTGTCACGACTCACAAGAAGGAAGCGGCACGCGTCGTGCTGTTCGGCCCGCTCTGACGTCACTCTTCGCAATCTCGCTGGCACGACGCCAGGCGCGAAAGCAGGCCCCTCGATGCGAGCCTTTTGCCGAAGGAGCACTCGAGCGGCGAGAGCCGTAAAAATGCAGTCTACTGGGCACAGCGATCATGAATATTTGTTGGCTTGTATTCATGAATCCGCAGCTAATATAAATCACTCCTTCACAAAGTTCACGCGTCGCGTTCACGTTATGGCGAAATTTGTTAGAGGACAATGAAGTTGAAATTTACATATAGTAAAATGTTCTCCCTAAGCCTCAAGGACCAATCTATGCTCAGAGCGTCACTTATAGATTTGGGCCGCATGTGAAATATTTCAGAAACGCGCACTAGGCGATTTCGATATCTGAAAACAAGAAATATAGCTTCCGCTTTTGGTAATAAATTTAGGCTAGGCTTAGTATAGGAGCTGCAGGGAACTTCACATTTCAACTTGAAGTGCCATTTCTTTTAAAACACCGCGCGAGAGACAAAAGTCGCTTTCTGGTAATGTCCGCAGCTACATTCGGATAATTCCATTCCTGTTAAAGAGCACTATGCGGTGGAAACTCGAAGATACTCTTACAATATGCGGCAAAATTCGCGCTCCCAAGGTGGACACGGGCACGTCAGCTGCTAAGTCAAGTTTAAAAAATGTTCACACCAGAATATTATTAGAAACTAACTAAAAAAAGCTTATGCATGCACACCTAAGAGCCCATTTTGCCATCCTCCCCCTCCTTGCCCTGCATTCCGGACTGCGCTGTAGTTTTCAGAAATAGCTTGTCAATTCTGTGCGTAGTCTTGCCCGCATAAAGGTGAATCCCGTTTTTCCCCTACTTTAAAACTGGATCGGCGACAATAAAAGGAGGTGTAGCGGATAAATGGCGAATGTATGCGAAAGCGCGAGGAGCATACGCACGCGTCTGTAAAAGCGAGCGTGGTGCATTTCCAATTTGTCATTTTCACTGGGTTTGCGCAAAGCAATGAACTATACCCGCGCTTGGCGTATTTTATAGATAAGTTTAAGTTTCCGGTCTCTGTCAACCACGGCCTATGTCCATACTTAAACTCGGGAAAAAAGTCCGTCTGCTGCAACCTCCATGGCCCATCCACGACTCAGACGAGGAAAATAAAACGATAGACCCTGTCCGAATTACTATACCGCCCTGGTATACGAAAGCGCTACTAAACTGCCAATCAGCGCACACAGTAGTGATGAATATCAGCGCAGCTTTTTGCAGCTCGGAGTCCTGGGTTTAATATGTCCCGCAGAAAGACCAAGAAGTGCGTTTTGCAATAAATTCTCTTCATAAAAGAACGTTTGCAACTGTCAGTGGTATATTGATGCCGGACCTCAAATACGGGAAGTGTAGAGGCAAACAAGCACAAGACAGCGAACGAGGTATTTAAAATTTTACCCTATGCCCACCAGCAATAGTACTGTTTAATTTATGTTCTCTTTAGATTATCTTAGGTCGGATACGAAAAAAAGCTATGTATTTGAATTCAGAATGAACAGCTTAGCAAGCTCCGTGTGCGATGTTATTCAGCTAGTTCATTCATACGATGGTTCCAGCGGATGACTGACGTCCTAATGCTGAAAACAAGTACGACTTGTGGTTACAAGCAAGTAAAAAGGACACTAAAGGAATGTTTAAGAGTTCGGGATGAAATTTATACTTCGCGATACGTTGCGAGTTACTGGACCTAGTTAGGGAACACCTGTGTATAAAAGTGGTTAGCTGACGAATACTGGGACAGAGAGAATTTGGCACACGGCCGCTTGCTAGTATTCCTAAAACGAAAAAGTGCGTACCAGTCCGAATGTTACAGTACTCACCGATGACCTGTAGCTTTTGAGGCTACTGAAAGCACAGTGAACGTTGGCACGTGCAGCGCAGCTTCTTCGGCTCTTCAGCGCACACAGTGGCAATGACGCGCATCGTATCTATTCTCGTCTCGAACTCACTTTTATTTTTGCCTTAACACTCCGCACGCCGCAGAGCCTGTTTTCCAGCTGACGCCAGACTGCAGACCCGTGCACGTTTCTGTGTATTTTCCCATCGCCATTTGCCGACTCACCAACGAAGAAAAACAGAAAGAGCTCAGTATTACAACTGTTGTGTCTGGGCCGTTGGCAGGGACATTGAACACCACTGCGAACACGTTGCACTACTGTTGGCCAAGCGTGATGCCCCTACCCTACAGGCGAAAACATCGCCGGTTCCCAGCGCGTCCGATAGCCGAATCTCGCCTACGCAACGAGAGACAACAGCGCACCAACCCTTAAACTCCTAGGGGAGAGATCAAGAGAAATGTGGTGGCACTGACGGTGTCGAAAGAGTGACAACTTTGTGCCGGTTTATAGTCGCGCACTGACTCGACTAAATCGGTACCCCAACAGTCCAGCCACGTGGGAAAGAAAGGCGGCCAATAACAAGGACACAAGAATGGCCAGACGCATCGGCAACATGATCTATATGACATCTTTCTCCGCCATCATAGAACGTGTGAGCCGGTGCGAAGTCGGGAGGGGGGGGGGGGGGGGGGGGTATTATTGATCGCTTGTTAGGGCGCTCCCTAACAAGGGGATGGGATGAAGGGGGGAAAGCGCGGTGGCAACGAGTGGTGCAGTGCAAATAAAGTAGCATTAGTGGATAGTGTATTTACTATCAAGGGACGCATGTGTCATTTGTGTTGCCAATTACAGTGGCTTTAAATACCCGATCTTTTAACACCGCGGCGGGAAGCGATAATTTTGACAATATATTGTGTTTTAAATAACCCCAAAATTCTGCACCAGCTCACCTCGTCTCAGCAGTTCTTCGCCGCATAAGAGACTCTTTCCGTTCCAAAGCACCTGCCTAACGCCTGGGGCGGCGACAGCGTAGTGCTTAAACGGGCAGTGAGGCTAATTGAACGCTACAGTATCAATAAATTACGGTTTCAACACTAAAATGCATATTTCACTGGAAGTGAAATTTTCATAACTAGGAAAGAAAGAAAATGCAATTACTATATCGCCTTAGCCAGCATTTTTCAGAAGCAAACTACGATTACGTCAGACCGATTTTTTTTTCCGATTATCGGAGGCGAGGCCGTACCAACGTCCTCTCTCTATGATGATCACGCAGCTTCTTTTGATCAAATATAATAATGATAATAATTGGTTATTATTATATTTGACCAAAAGAAGCTGCGTGATCATCATAGAGAGAGGACGTTGGTACGGCCTCGCCTCCGATAATCGGAGAAAAAAAGAATATGACGAACTGGAATTAGAAGAATTCGGAGGCCTGCACGACTGCACCTCTTTCTTCTTTTCTTCTTTCACTCCCTCCTTTATCCCTTCCCTTACTGCGCGGAACACTTATATAAATCATGTCAAATTCAGCTATATGTTTCTAAATTCTTATGATCCGCACTGCACCTTCTGCGGTGAAGTGGCGGACTTATGCCATACGGTATGGGCATGCCAGAAGAATCCAGGTACTCCAAGAATGAGTAACCCAAAAACTGAGGACTTGGAGGCGGCGCTGTCCAGCTCACGTTCGGAGGACCAGCTTTCGCCGGTGAACCGGGCAAGATCGGCGGCAAAAGCTAAAGGGCTCCCGGAATGGGGGCCCACCCAATCATTCTATGCATTAAACGTCTTTCTCACTCTCTCTCTGTCTCTCTCTCAGTGTGTGAAGGAGTTGCTGCTTCATTCGCTTTCCTCAAACCCAAATTTTAATTAGAATAAAAAGCTGACATTTCATTTTGAACTTATATGTTTCTGAATTTTAAAATTAACTTCTTGTTTTTTTTTACCGTATGAACCGCAGCATAGCCAAGAAAAAAGTGAAAAAATTAACTTCTACAAAGAACAAAATTTGTGCTGTTTTCCTCGTTTAGAAAAAGGGCAGCGCGCATCCTTGTTAAAGTCCACGTCCAGCTTTCTCGAGAAAAATTTTGGGAATTAGAACATCGACCACATCGAACAGTTAAGACTGACATAGAAAACTAATGGGCGACGCTTTTGACTACAGCAAAAACGTGAATCGAAAAAAGAGTGATAGTGGATATGATCGCATGGATCAGTGGATATGATTGTTAAAGTGAAATCTTCCATTGTATGAAAAAATTGCATTCAGTTACGGTTTCCCACTCAAAAATGCTTCAATGCAGAATTCCTGGGTATGCAAGAGAAGAACGTGATATATGGCGGAGCAGGCAGATGGAAGAAGTTAAAACAAAAGGTGATTTAAAGTGGATTAGATCAGTACTTTGGCTTGGATGAGCTGGTTCATTTTTTCATTGCTACATCAGCAAGGAAGACAGGGACAAATGAAGCAACTTCATTGCAAGAGGGTACCGCTTCGCAGTTATGAATGCTTTAAATAACTCCCCCATTGCATTTGTCGGTCGTGACAGAAGTCACCAACATTTGCAAGGAGCGCCCAGAAGAGTGTTGTAAGTTTAGACAGCCACTGAGAATTGAGGGTCATATAGCATATATTCTTAGAGCAGGTTTTGGCCGACTAGTACACCAGGGTGGCCAAATGCTGTTGTGGTTAGAGAGTGCCTTGTCGGTTCTGGTAATCGATCTGGAAATGAAATTCCATCGCCACGCGTATTGTTTTTTATCCAGTGGAGAACTGCGCAGCACCGGGATTCGAACCCCGCCTTTCTTGTACGCGAGGCGGGTGCTCTATCTGTACGCCATTGCTTCACCCTTTAACCCATCCTTAAAACGCTATACGTGATGTCAGTTCAGCACAGACCAGATATATAGACAAGTCACAGATTGAAAGTGCCACTTGGGCTGGTTAATTCCAACAGCTGCAGTTGATTACTGCTGTTGGTTTGTGCGCAAGTCGACTTAGATCTGCCAGGTCTCAGATCTATGCCGGAAGTTGCCGATGTTTAACGTCCAAGTGTCACTACGGCGGAGCAATTTCCGGCAGAAGGTATGCGAGGCTAATCCCTCTAAGGGGTAGCAACAACCTCGACCTCTGTTTATACCGGACTGCTTGCCGACTTCCCCAGTATTACTGAGTATGTCCCGCAAATTCTTGCCTCACGTCACTGGGCAAGGGAACAGAAGAAGTGAAAAAAGGGCTGGACCTCAAACCCCCACACCGCTGTCATAATGAGCAGCAGGTGGGCGTGCGGTCGATTGAGGTACCGATGGCAGGCAGTCAGGCATAAAAGGAGAAAGGGTTGGTTGTTTTGAATCGATGCACTCGTTTTTTCTTAACCATAAAGCTAAGGAAAATATCAAACTAAGCAAAAAGCAATAGCCTATCGCGCTGAAACATTACCAAAGTTTTTTTTTTTTTCGCGCGGACAGGCGGTTGCGTTGCTGAGAAATCGCCAATGAAAGTCCTGATGCCCTCCAAGATTCAAACTGGCCGTGAAAAATGAGTACCTTGACGTCATTTCTATGACGCATTTGCAATCGATCTCACCGACCAATGATAGGCGCCAATTCCAAAGTCCGAAAATGCGCCAAGATGCCGGTGCCCCCCTGCTGCATCCGTAATGATCCGCTCAGGGAAGCTTTCTTTCTTTAATGAGCCAAGTGAGCCTTCTTTATGAGTTCTGCTTCTTTATGCGTGCTGCTATTGACAAGTCCTGCAACCATGAAATGGCACAAAGCGTGGGTTTCCAGCTAAAAAGGCTCACCAGTGCTGGTTTCTTCTGGGGAGTTAATAACCTCTGTGCTAGAGGCCCTTGCCAGTGAAGCCAGGGGCGTACCTGAGCACCGCCGCAGGGAAGAAGCGCAACGCAAGAGACCCGTTGCCATCCCATACTACCACCAAATCTCGCATCGCTTGAAAAAAGTGGCTCAGAAGGGTGACGTGCCGGTGGTTTTCACCGCACCCCAAAAACTGGCCGGCCTATGCAACATGGTGCAGGGAAAGCACAAGGAAGAATGCGGTATCAGGAATGCAGAAAGATTTGTCCCGTGCAAAAGGGGGTCGTTTACCGTGTACCCCTGTCCTGTGGCGAAAGCTACATCGGACAAACTGGACGTTGTATAAACGTCAGACTTCGGGAGCACCACATAGGAGTAGGCGCATTGGTGGGGGGAGGGCATGTCGCCGACCATTGTCGCCACTGCCGTGGTTGCAGGCCTCGGTTCCGCGTTACCACTATCCTGATCAAGTTCAGGTCTAAACTAAGCAGAGACGTGTACGAGGCCTACTGTATCAAGAAGGAATCCAGCTCGCGTGTCAGCAAAACCTCGGTAAACCTGTCTGATAAAGAGTATTCATATCTGTATAGCATGATGTCCCGCACACGCCTGCGCACAAGGGTTACGTGATGATCGTTTGTCATGTTACATTGTGATTACGATGATTGTATAGACGTGACGCACTGTTTTAATAAACCAGTTGAAGTTCCGCGCTCTGTCCTGTTAGTTTCTTCCTCGTCCCTTGTCCTTTTTGCGCGGTTTCAAGACGCATTCTACTAATAGTCACCAACTAGCCCGTCTCTCTGTATTATACTTGTTACTTTCTAGTTCAATGGGACCTGTTTTACCTTCTTTTCTCTGTATAAATCCCTCCGTTAGCCTTGTGTACTTGACTGCGATCATCACCTGCCGTGCTCCTGTGTGTGCGTTCGCTGTGAAACACCGGCTCGTCCTGCCGGATGTCGTCGCCCTCTTCTTCCCGTGTGCCCCTTCGCCGAGACATGCCACAAGGCTGATGAAGATACTCCGCTCTGAACATTGGAGGCAAGTCCGACATCCTCAAGGGAACCTGCGTGTTCTGGCAGCGTCACAACCTGGGAGACCAGCGGACCATGTCGCTGTGTACAGAAGGTACTCTCGTGAATCTAGATATCGCACCGAATTATATTATAATTATTATAATTATGTAACTGCTTTGGTCCCAGTGTCGTCCAGCACTCCTTGATTGGTCAAAATGTCGGAGAAGTGTCAATTCACAACCAGGAAAAGCTTCCTATGTCGGTCCGTGCACTGTGCCGGAATTTGTTCATAAGGTGTTGTCCGATGGCCCTAAATTCTGCACTGAGCCTAAGCTCTCCAGTGGAACTCTTCTCCCTGATTAACAATATAGCTAGACGTATGCCTGAAGATGAAAAAGGCTGGTGCATCTCGGAAGGTGTTAACTGTCTTCTGTCGAAGAAGGCCAGAAAAAAACCCACTACAAATTAGAGGAACCATCGATTATCTCCAGCACATTGATCTCGCCTTAATGATTTAAGATAAAGAGGGTGGTTTCGCTGTTCTACCTATTCCACTTTATCGTGAAAAATTGAAGGAAACCGTTTCAAAAAGCTTTTTCGCCACGAAGTGTAGCGCTCCTAAGCTGAAAAACCAAGTGATGGCCTTGTGTGACAGGCACAACCTGACGAATCTTGGGAAAACTGTCAAAGGGAAAAGAGCGGAGCACTGAGTATTTTCTTTTCCGCCAAAAAATTATAAAGAAGGCGTCCCCCTTAAAGCCATTGCTTCAGAGCGTGATACGGGCAGAGGGATTTATCCAAGTTTTAACAAAAGCATACGAGCATACTCCAATTTGCGGACCCGTTCATGATAAAGAATTCTGAAGAGGTTATCCCATTTCTTCGTGACCACGAAAGCTCGAACTAGCTAGTCCTTGTTTCCTTTCTCAATTGATATAACCAACCTCTTCTATTCCATACCTCAGCACAAACTCTTTTGCGCTCTTAAAGACACAATTGATCACTATGGCCATGTGGATTTCCGGAATGCATACGGATTAAGTGTAGATAACTTTTTAGAAATAATTATTTTTTATCTTTCATCGACCACTGTCAATTTTGAAGGAAAGAACTTCATTCAAAAGCATGGCGTTTCTATTGGCTCTTGTATAGCCCCTTTCTTGAATGACGTATTTTTATCTTACCGTGACAAGCGAATTGCTGAACGCCTTGACACAGCCTACTCGGCTAAGGTTTTTAGATGCGTGGATGATTACGCTATTTTCCTGAAAGGGGTTACGCATAAGGGGGCGGGGGGGGGGGGGGGGGGAGTACGAGTGCGGTGGACCGGGTTCTAGAAATCTTCTTCGAGTGCTCTTTTGGTCTTAGCTTCACCCTTGAGGTGCCAGCGCAAGGATCCTTGCAATTCTTTTATATCTGTATTGTTGTCCGCGAAACCCAAGCGTGCTGGAGGTATCAACCTCGCTAAAAAAAAAAGGTATTTTAACCCACCAATCACCTCATTCCAAGCTTGTTAAAAGGGGTATCGCAAAAAACTGCCTGCGCGCTGCTATTGACAAGTCCTGCAACCAAGAAATGGCACAAAGCGTGGGTTTCCAGCTAAGAAGGCAAAAGAGGTGTGTTTCCTGGGGAGTTATACCCCTGCCACACGGCAAACTTAATGTCATTCCCATCGAATGACATTCGCTGAAAACAACATTAGTTTGCTGTAACACGAGAAAATATAATGACATTCGATGAAAACGACATTAGGTATGGAATGAGTTTACGGAGCTCACTCGCCAGCAATCTCCGAGCTAATGTGTTATCTCGAAACAGAGATTCGGTGAGAATATCCACTAAAAATTAATTACTAAAGTTTCTGAAGCTTCTTAATATTATTTTTGCCTCGTCTTCCCTCCTCAATCCTGGTTCCGCTTTTGTATGATATGTAGTTTAAAAGCGGACGGAGGCCATTTATAGTTCCAACGGGGATGATGTTTGCCGTAAGGTTTACAGTGTAGTCTGCAATAGTCGGATACAACACAAGAACGAAGCGGCAGA
Source organism: Amblyomma americanum (assembly GCF_052857255.1). Lineage (NCBI taxonomy): Eukaryota > Metazoa > Arthropoda > Arachnida > Ixodida > Ixodidae > Amblyomma > Amblyomma americanum. Next base: position 95,095,823 of record NC_135503.1, read on the forward strand.
TGCCCCTCAGAGGAACCCCTCCAGCCAAAAGCGTCAACCGATTTTCCCCCTGCACCGATCCCCTTGGGCCTGATACCCTGAAATCGCAAAGAGTGGCTGATGACTGTGGAATAGCCACTGCTTAATCGTGTAAGCCGCGGCGACGCGAAAATCGGTCGACGCCTTTGACAGGAGGGCCTGTTCTAAAGGGCATCTGCAGCTTTGTTCTTGGGTTGTACCCGACTACACACATGCAAAGAAGGGACCTGCAAAGGCGTTAAATGGCAACAACGCCTTTAAATATTGTTTTGGTAAACACGAAAACAAAGAGAATGAAAAGAGGAGTCGCCTGCTCGAATTTCTGAAAAGTTATCTCTATGATTGTACCCGAGGTTTCGAAAGCCAAATAAACCAAGATCAAAACAGGCATAAGGAACTGGTTTGCACCAGGTATTCTTTATGGCCCACAACGTCTACATATAAAACGTCGCCGAAGCCCTAGCAATGACATTTTTTTAGTAAGCTTGGCTTCGCCGGTTGAATCAAAGACCGCGTTGCAATTTAGGTATCTAAAAATCGCCTGTGTATTGCGTAGTATGTGTGAAAAGACCCGAAGTATAGCGTACACCAATATGCTCTTCACCAATGGCATTTCTTGTAACGGAAGGGTACCCCTCAGGGATACAATGGGTGCAAGCTTTTCCATGCTTAGTGCTCGGCTTCTTTCGGGTGAAATTCTTGGGAAATGTGTCTTTGCCCCACCTTAAGCATAAAAACTTATCGTTTCTTGTAACATGCAGACACAGTTTTGCGAGGAGAATGCACATGTAATCAGAGACTATCTTGGACCAGACGACTCCTTGATCATCGTTTCTTGTAATGTACAGATAGATATTTGGCAGTAGAATGCACATGTAATCAGAGACTATCTTGGACCAGACGACTGCGCGTCGAGGAGTGGAATGAAGGTCCTTCTCCAGCGGTTCTCATGCAGCTTCCAAAGTCAGGTTGTAAGCCGTAACACACAACCTACCAGATGCAGTGTTGCCTTTTGGTAGATCCCACGGAGTGTGGTGGCTGGCGACTGAAACAGTTCAGTTTAGCGGTGCTCTATACTTTATAAGACGAACACACGCATGCAAATTAGCCGAATGTCGGGCGTCACAGGGCTCCACTAAGACTCTCCTCTATGACAGCTCGCTACTGGATTCTCCCCTTCAGAAGCCGCGAAAGCGACCTTTCGCTGCTATTTTCAGTCACTGAAAATGCCATTCACTTACTTCTCTTAATAAGGATAAACCAGCGCAACTGAACCAGAACGACAGAAGATAAGACGAGACAGTGCGCTGTCATGCCTCCTCTTCCCTCGTCCTTGTGCACGTGCGCCGGTCATTCCGCATCAACGGAGAATTCCATTGAAAGATTTTAGAGCCTATTTTTTTTATTTAACAGCCGTTACGGGAAGACGAGAAAAATAAAAATTCCAGGTATTTTTTTAGGTGTTGAAAATACCGATAAACCAGACACAAATAAACACTAAGAATGGGTAATCTCTTCACGGCCCATGCCCAGGCTTTGTTTCATCCGTGTCTCTGCTAGAATGCCCCAAGTGTAATTCATCCTACGATAATGAATTAAAAGGTAGAGGAAGGCCTTTTACGGGTTCGAGGCTGGCCTGAACCCGCAACTTCAGGCATGGGCCCGGCTAAGGCCCGGCAAAACAATTAAATTACGGGCACTTGGCCCAGCCTCTCCGGCTTATGCAAGCATGGCTGTGCGTGGATGCAGAGTCGGGTTTTTGTCCCGCGCCGAAGGCGGTCTGTGTTTGTTCGGCTGGCACAGATCGTCCCCACACCCGTTGATTTTATTTATACAAAGCGTGCCCTGACCGTTGTTTGCAACGCGTCTGGCTGGTTCAAAGCCCGCATTGTGCGGGGCGCCCGGAGCTGCGTTCCCTGTTTTAGTCAGTGGTCAGCATGGTAACAGTGGTGTTCGTTTCGTTGCCCACTGCCCGTGTTATTTTTGGAGGAAAAGTGACGCTCGAACGCGACAGCCTGCGATTTTATTCATAATTTCTTTATTAGCTCACGAGTTTGCGGCCGCAGTTTTGATCGCATTTTGCCAACTTACCTAACCTCCGCCATTACTCTTCTAAACTGTTGTTTTTCATTGTACCGTTTAGGTTATCATGGCGCTTGTTTTTATTCCGTAATTTTTCGCCTTTGCTGCACGAGTTTGCTAAGACAATATGCTATCTTTACATTTTGTTTTAATAGTTTTTCAATATTTTTACATTTCTGTGCAATGTGATTTCAGATTTCTTTGTTTATGAAACTGGCTTGAAGTATTGTCCACAGTAACTTTGTAGATCTCTCTCTCCGGCGTTTATATGCGCATGTGCTAGTGAAATAGGTAGTCGCGCATCTTGGATTCTCGCCTTACATTGCCCGTGCTTTCGCTTCTTTCAATAAACAGCGGACACCCTGCGCCCTGGTGCTATGTTCGTCTCTTTGCCTCATGTCTTCGTCCTTTTGCGCAGTTTCTGACCTCCTTTCATATTAAAAAAAGGGCAAGTGCTTTGAACAAGTTCGATCCCCACCAAAACTTGTCCATAATTCGAGAAGTCTATAGTAATGGGAGCCGCATTACCGAGCACGACTGAATCGTCAAGAAGGCCTCCTGCTCGGAGTCGAATGATTCAGGACCTTGGGCGCATACGACAGACATCATGCGTACAGCTGTGCAGAAATTTAGAGAAGAGAGGGAAAACCCGCAGTGCTGGTTTAATTGCGGGGACCTTCCTGGCACATACTTTTCTATGACTTAGATTTAATGTAGCAGCTATCGGGAGCTTTACGAAAAGACTAAGATTCAGATGTCAAGAAAAATGGCGCAAAATTTCTGAAATGTGCAAGCGAACGCGGTGTTGTTTAGTGTTTCAACAGTAACAAGAAGCAAACACGCAAGCACATATGAAGGAGGCTACTTTCAAATAATTGGTTGGTTTATTTGGGGGCGAAAGGAAATGGCGCAGTATCTGTCTCGCATATCGGCGGACATCTGAACCGCCCCGTAAGGAGGGAGTGAAAAAAGAAAGGAAGAAAAAGGTGCCGTAGTGAAGGGCTCCGGAATAATTTCGACCACCTGCGGATCTTTAACTTGCACTGACATTGCAGAGCACACGGGCGCCTTAGCGTTTCGCCTCCATCGAAACGCAGCCGCCGCGGTCGGGTTCGAACCCCGGAACTCCAGATCAGTAGCCGAGCGGCGTAACCACTGAGCCACCGCAGCGGGGACTTTCAAATACGAACACATTTTCGCAACATTTGTTACGAATGGGGCAGAAAGCGATATAAAAGCCTCAAGCGCTTAGCAACAGTGTATATAAGATGAGCACAAACAAGGAGAGGTACACGCGCAAATGATGCATCATCTTTGAAGGCGCTTCATATTTTACAAGGATACAAGTCAAGAAAGGAAACACAATGCTTGCGCGCACACAAAAGCACACGCCGAGCTCGTTATTGATGCTGTAGCTCAGACCGAGGGTACTGATGTGCTTGCTTTCAACATTTTCTCTTTGCATTGATAACAACTAAGAACCGCACGATCTAAAAGGGGCGGATTGGTGGACTAAAGTAGTAAGAATTACATGGAATGTTTTTCTTCAGATACCTACTTGGCACAAAGCATGTTCTTAAATTTGCACTGCTCTTTAGGCGCTCTCGAAAAAACAAGTTTTTATGGCTACCCTCAACAAAAAATCTGAAAAATCGAACACACTCACAAAAAAACGAAACGTCCCAATGAAGACTATTGTACGTGAAAATCGTAAACACTTGATTCCAGCCTGTCCGTTCCAGTAGAGGGAACAGTGAACAGATGTGCAAAGTCCAAAACACCAAATTGCATTCAGGTTCGTTGCTCTCGTTCAATGCCAAAGAATTATCGTGTAGCTTGCCGCTGTATAGCGACAGACCGTAATGACCAAGTTAAACATTAGGCTCTAGCATACAAAGTCACTTGGACAACATTTGAACACCAGTTTGGTCAGCATGCATCATCTGAACTAACACAAATGGGGGACAATGGCAAGCTAGCCGGCAGGTGAAATTTGAGCAGACTCGCGCACAAGGTTGTGAGAGATGGGAACAAGAAATTAGACACTAGTATTGCAACAATACATTTGAATACGCAAAGCGCTAAAAACTACTCAACTTAAACACACAGAAAATAGGGCAATAAACATAGAACGAATGAAAACATTCAACGTGAAAACACGTGCGATCGAAACATGTCTTCTTGTGAGAGAACGAAATATATATAAGATACAGAATGGTGTCTGGGAACTAATAAACCACAAATCCAAAGCAAGCGTATTTCTCAGTAATGGAATTGTGTCAGTTTTCGGTCACATCTGTTGATATCAAGGAAAGCGCTCACATACTTAAACTAAGGATGTCACAATGGTCACTTGACGACGCAGGTCTCGTAACTGCGCAATGAAACGCTGCAGAGAACCTGTCGAATCCGCCGAGCACTTCGTTGCATGCGGTTCTCGCGCTGTCCAAGCCGCATTGGATGAGACACCAGGAGATGAAAAACATATGAATTTCCGTCAAGTGTTCGTGGTTACGGAGGCGAAGGGGCGCGGAGCTCGGGCTGGTATTCGCGAACGCTTCATACAAGAAGCGGATGGACGAAGCCTTTCGTAGGAACAGTAACTTGTCATGCTCCCCTGGTTGTCTATGGTCACCCTGATATGCCTTGACCACGCATGATATGTTCAGCGCCGTCCCCACGAAATTCCCGTAAATCTCACGTAATCGCTGGAAGAGAAGCGAAGACAGCGCGTCCGCGACTTCCCCTCCGAGAGCTCCGTACTTGACAGCTCGGAAGGCCGGTCCGTCCGTGAAGAACGGAAGCTCGAACATGATGGGCAAGAGCACCAGGCGACCGGCATCGTCGACGTGGATGTAGCGCACAGTGCGTTTGACCACGAAGGGAGGCATCCTCGTGCTGACTCTCGTACGGCGTCGGCCTACGGTCGCCAACTCGAAATTGGTGATGACAGAGTCGGTCATATCTGGGAAAAGGCGATACGTAACGTCGAGCCTTGCGGGATCGGTTTCATTGAGAAGCCTGTGTAAAGGGCTGCTGTTGTCGGATGGACTCGCGGCCTGCACTGTGTTGACTGCGCTTGGCCATGGAGAGCGAACAACCTTCTTCAGCGCTGCCTGTTGAATGGAAGAGACCAGGGCAGAGATTTCGGCAGTCATGTCTCGATTTATTGTGTCCCTCATGTATGCGACGTAGAAGGCCAGCCCCATGTAGTGATGCGTTGACCAGGCGCAGAAGAGCCTTTGCGCTCGCCAGCGGTTTGTCCAACGCAGCGTATACAAAGCGGCCAGCTCCTTGCCGGCAAGTAGGGATGCCACCTGGACGAGCGCCCAGCTATGGTAGTAAGCCATCTGGGCCTCACCCACGCTCGCTACAAGGCGGAAGAAGGCAGCAAAGAATTCCACGTTTTCGAACGATAACACCCGCACCGAGTATACTGAAGTGTTCAGATGTACCCGGAGGCCGTCATCCCAGATAGGGAGGCTAATGGCGTCCTCGGCTGCGGCAGTCACCGCCTGCATGCTCTGGTTATAAAGGGTCGTCGAGTTCGAGAGCACGAATGAATGGTACAGGCTCGGTATGACTCTGCCTTCAAGCTTCATATGTTGTTCGTACTCGACGGGTTGCCTGCCGTTTTGAAAAGCCCGCACCATTTTGCGGAAGTAGTCCTCGTACTGGTTTTCCGCACCGCTTTGTCCACTTAGCATGAAACGCCTTCGAAGCAGCGTTTCACCGTAGGATTCTTCGGGTCTTATGGTGAGGAATCCGGCGCGGTCAACGATGAACTTGATTATGGGACTCCAGTTCCACAGCGCAGTCAGACAAAACAAGGTGTGAAGCAGGCGGGACGTGTTGGTTAGCTCCGGCCAGTGGACCCCGCACTTCAACAGAACGGACTTCAGGGCATTCAGTTCGCTGACCTTTCCGGTGGCTACCGCATTGCACGACTGGAAGAACTGCGCCGCCTTTTGTTCGGCGCTCTGCCCTTTACGAGGCACCGTCGTCTTGAACGCCCGTGTAGCCACTTTCTGCAGAAAGCTGATGAAAGAAAAAGATATTGTTTGTAAGCTATAATCCCTCTCGTTCACTTTACGTATTATCACGAAGGCATAGGGGAGAACCTGAGAATGAGGTCGGTCTTTAATCCCGGAGCAAGGTGCAGGATATTCCGGATAAGCGCAGAGGCTGCGCGGTGCTAGACGCAGGCAATCACAATTTAGCTGAAGAAAGAGTCAATAGAAAAAACTCAACCGGCTCTCTCACGGGGCATTTAGCAAAGCGATTGCTGCCCTTTTATCTATTAAGGCCGGTATGCCGTAAAGAGATCCACTGACTGATTTTTGTATGTATACTAAGGTGCAAAATTTGGCGTGGCAGTTCTTTTCCACAAGGCTCGGAAAACATAATTCGGCCGAAGCTCGACCAATCACGCACGCCATGAGTGGAACTGGCTGCCTCGCCAGATAAATAAGATGTGAAAACCATATTAGAGCATGACTACGTCTTCTGTAGCGTTTCACTGCGTACGGCCGGTAAAGAGCCGCCTAGCTTTGGGCATACTAGCAATCAGAAAAGAATAAATACGATGAGAGCGGAGGACAGATTGCGATTCTGGATAACTTCGGTTGCACAAAACACTCGCAATACACTTCCCTGTGGAGATCCAAGACGTGTTGGTATAATTAAACGAATTCATAACGCACTTTTTTGAAAGATATTCTCTGCGCCTTTAAGGCAGCATTTTATAAGTACCAACAGGCTTCAAACGAGCTTCCGTGAACTCAACGTTTAATGTTGGCGAATGTTTCTGCAAGCGTACGAAGTAAAGTTCCTTGGTTCTGAAGATACTTAACGCGTTGCAGATATTGCTAACGAGCAAAGCAGCCGATGGAAAAGGCAGTAAAAAGTGAGGTTTCAACGCAGAAGGCACTGCCACTAACGAACAAAGGAGACCCGATGGAAACGCGCTACCTCCTGCAACCTTAAATGTCCCCCTCTAGCGGGTTTTACTAGCAAGAGATTAATAATTTATATATATATATATATATATATATATATATATATATATATATATATATATATATATATATTAGGGACCATGGACCATTGGGAAAATTCTCCTCAAAAACTTTTCCAGTGGTGTCCCAGGTAACATACAGAAGGCCCAAAAATATACAAAACCACATTGTGCACTCAACGGTTAATAAACCGAGGCCGGTGG